>NW_027269267.1:21957500-22582500 GCF_023055355.1 Agelaius tricolor | reverse complement strand
CTTTTATATGAAAACTGAGGGAGATAACTGCTGAATAACCAGTAAAGGGATATTTATTAACAGATACAGATGGTCTTTCTTTCCCATCTACTACTGAGTTGTCCAAACAAAACAAGCTGTGGTCTTGTGGTTAAAACAGTAAGAGGACAATTCATTTGCACTGGAATCATTTTCTCAAAAGCTTTACTACTCTTAGGGAGGAAAAAAACCCCAAAACCCAGAAACACTGAGTTATTATGAACTTCTTTTAAGATTTAGAGTTCTCTGTAGAAAAAGATATAATAGATATAACGTCACTACCTGTTGTTCAGTACAGTAGATTTAAATTATATTAGTCACAGTGATAAAAGATTATCAAGTTTAAACATTAAGATAGTAAAATTTGCATTCTGCTTCTTTGAATTGAACATGACTAAACTTTAAATGAGCTGTCTGTGAAAAACAGTATGATTATTTTTTATTTCACATTTACTTATTGCTCATGATGTTATGACTCAGTGAACTTCCATTATCCATGAAGTCTGTATAATGTTGAAATTACACTACTTTAACCATTCTCTGTTACTATTGTACAATACTTTGTGTAATATGTTCAAATTAATTTTCTACAAAATCAATTATATTTCTGGAAGCATTACTTGGATAAGAACAGTGCATGGGTCCTAAAGATTTAAGACAATCATGACTTATATTTTTATAAAATTGTTTAACTATCCTCTCAAAGCTTTTTAAAAAAGCTAATGAACTTAGGTAGAAGCTTGAAAATAATTCAAATACACTGCCACCTGAAAATAAATTTAATGACCTGGAAAGTTTTGGTGTTTGCTATTTCATATTTGAGTAATATTTGAAAAATGCTTCCTATTTCCATTTCTCACTTGGGTTCTTAAGAAATTCACATATTGGTGGAGATCATTAGAGTTTATCTAGTTTTAGATACTTTAGGTCAGTCATACTGAAATGCATGACAAAATATTGGAATAAAAATAATGGATACATCATTTTGAATTCAAATGGAAGCAAGGATTATTTATATTCATTAGAGAATCCACTATTTTTGATTTGATTTTCATTCCACTATTCACAGTAAGCCTCTACCTTTAATGGAAAACACACAACCTAATACCAGTGGTGTAATGGATTTGTTAAGATTAGATTTACCAGTAACATCTCACAGCAAAGCAGACTATGCAACTTAATTTATTTTTCCTAGATCAACTGAGGAACAGTTAACTACACTGGATTTAGGATTTCAGAACACTCTCCCTGGAAACAAATTTTTAGGTGCATAGAGAGCTGTGGAACATCCTACAACAAAATCTAGACAAATTCTCATTAAAGTCTGGTTAAATTTCCAGACAGCAGGTGTTAAATTCAATTTACACTACTGGAATTTTTTTAAGAAGTTACAGTTTCCAATTTGGAAACTTACTGAAATGTTCAGCATCAGCCTCAATTGACTGACATAACCAGACCATCAATCTGGGTTCACCTGGTAACTTCATTAGTTGCTCTTGCTTATCACTTGTGTTTCAGTATGGAAAACACACCTTCTATCTTTGTAAAAGGGAAGAATTTTAAACTGAGTTCTTTTTTTTCCTTCCTTCCTTGTGTTTCAAAATTAAGAGAGACTTGGTAGGAAGAATGCAAACTATAACATTAGCAGAGCCTAAGTATCATAACACGGTCTTAGGAACCGACATAACCGATGGATTTCCATGCTAAAATTGTGCAGATATTTGTCCAAGACAGAGGAAATGTGGGGGAGCACTTTTCTTCCACCTAAGACTATAAAATCAGTGAGAGCCTAAAAAGAAAACTGGAGGAGTTGAAGATGATGCTTAACCAGAGGTTGGACTGCTCAGCTAAGAGTACTTTCATGTACAGCCATAAACCCTGACAAGAGGAAGGGAAAAATTCTTATCCGAATCCCAAGAGCTGAAAAGTAAGCTGAGGAGCTCTGACAGCTCTAAGAATGAGAATTGTATTGTGCCCTGATTTTCCTCAGAGAATAAAGAGTTGATCTGTTTCCTAAAACTCCCAAGACTTAAACTGGAATGGTTTATTCCTGCCTCCTAATATAAAGGCTTTACTTTTCCTTCACATTTGTTACCATAAATGATACAAGACAGTAGGTTTGATCAGAGTCTGAGAACATGATCAAGAATCTGACAGTATGTGGCTACATCAAAGGAATGACACAGCGCTTCACAGACTACCACAGGGCTCCATCTGCACATTCAGCTGTCAGGTTGGGATTCTAGAAAGAAATCCAACCATTTCAACTCACTTATAATTCTGATGCACAATCAAAATCTGAGGAAAAAGCATGGGCCATTCATTTGCTTCAGTTTTTAATACTATATTATATATGCATTTCCAGGAAACACACATCGCATACTCCAAGCATAAATTGATGGTTCCTGTTCTTGAGAAAGATAATGGGTCTATTATGTTGAAGAATTCTATCTGGAATTATGGATGAGACAGATAGCAAGTAAGCAGTTAAAGAGTTCAAGATGTAGGGATTTCTTTCTGTATTTCTCTCGAATATAAGAGTCCAATACAGCCAAAGTTATAGTTAGAATCTATCCAAGCTATTGTCCCTAGTTATCTTTCGGAATTTTTTTGTTCTTCTGTTTATCCAAATGGATCCCTATTTTCAGCTGAAAACTGAGGTTAGTTTGAGGTTAGTTTGGCTTGGATTATGAATTATCCTGAAGGCCTTCAGATCCATTTCCATTTTTCTCCTGAAAAAAATCTCAATAGAAACTTTTTCTAGACAAATAAGAAATTAACAAATATTTCTGTATTTCTGTTGTGTATTTTGGATTACCTCAGGGCTAGTAGTTGAATACAAATATTTGTTGCTACTTCAGAAAATTAGCAAGCAGAGAAGCAGAAATAAATTTTATGCTGATTTATAACTTCATTTTCTAATATTTTTCTTTGGTTTTTTTTAATGTATAGTCCAATTATCACCTTAGATGAACAGGAAAATTTTCAAAAGGCACAGCTGGCTTCTGATGTTCACTAACTTGCAGTTTGAGTTAAAAGCCAGACATGAACAGGCTCCATCTCACTTTTCTGCTTTAATGTTGTTTGCTTCCTTTTCTTCTCCTCCTCTCTGACTTTCCTGCTGTGCATTATGAAGAGCAAACAAAATACTGAGAAATTGGAAAAAACTAAAATCCCTCCATCCCTTGGTTTCCCCTTCAAAATCCTCTCTCCAGCTTCTCTGGTCTATCTCAGTGTACTGTGATAGAGCTAGAGATAAGAATTTCCCTTCTTGGAACATGGCTGTGGCTCATTCTAATGCCAGACAAGGCAAATGTACCACAAATCGTTAGTTCCAAAGAAATTATTTCAACATTGACTTCAGTTTTATATGAGCCTTGTATTCTTTATATCAGTTGCTTGCCTCGTTCCTGAAAAAAAATGTCATGAGTTCTCTGAAGTAGAGTCAGTAATTGAATTCTATGTATGACACTTATGCATATTGTACTAGTCACTATATACCTCCAAATAGTTCAGCTATTATCACAATCAGTGTGGATGCTAAACTATTAAACGGGTCCCTGTTCATAAAGTATTTTTTATTCAATTACATGTAAATTGTTACAAATTGGAATAAACATGGTTCAGTGATGCAAAAATCACAGAAATTTTCAAAGCTGTTATTTTCTTTGTCTGAATTTTCCACTTCACATAATGGTAGCTTCGATTTTCATAACTAACCTGTCACACTTTGAATTATTGCTTATTCACAACTTTATTATAACATCAGATATATTATTATTCCTTCTCCTTGAATTTAGGTCCCAGTGTCAATGCAAAAATGGAAACGTCATTGTACTACAGCTGGTGCGATGATTACAGAAAAAGTCACATCTGCTTCAAAGTTCATGGATAGTATAAAGTGAAAAGGAAGAATTTGCACCAGAGAAACTTTTCTGGTCACTTGTACATCTCATTCCCTTCTCATTAATCAATGTGTCAGGCACAGTATGAAAGCATGGTAATTAGATCAAGGTGTTTTATAAAAAGAACATATTCTATGCATGGATTTCTAAATTAAACCCTTATCACATATTTAGTATTGATATAATAAGAATGTTTATATATCTGTGTGCATAGATATACACATACATATATGTGCTGTGTACATGCTATACATTAAAATATGTTCTCTCATATTTTGCTAACAACTGAGAGGAAAAAATTGATCTTTATGGTAACAGTATGAAACAGCAACCAAGCCTCTTTTTTAGTACAGCCTCATAAGAACTCCAGAACCCCACCTTGTCTTGCAAACCAGCTCTGTCTGGTACAGTGTGGCCTGAAACCCCCAAATCTTACTGAGCAGCAGCGTCACAATAGCCAGGCTTAATCTCATGTCTTTTAATTACAAACTGATTGGTATAATTCAATACTTATAGAGCTGAAAAATAATAACAATTCATGCCTAACATAAATAAGCATATAAACAGTGCTAATGCTTAGAATGTACTGTATACCATGTCTCATTGGATGAACACAGGGTAAACAAACTTTTTAAATGGATATATTGCAAAGATATTTCAAGCACATTTAAGAATACCAGCAACAGAGACTTGCTATCTTTCTTTTATATATTCTTATGAAAAAAGGAATTGTTATGAACATACTTTTAGTACTTACCACTGTGTTGTATTTTTGAGAAGGCTTCAGCATTCCCCCACAGGAGGCAGCATGATGTCATTTTAGTTACAGCAGAAATTTTTCCTGTTAGGAAAAAAATACATAGTGCTCTTCAGTAAATGAAGAAAGGAAATGCAGATGTATGAGTCAAAAATGGTAAAAAAGTGGTTGCTTAGTAAATCACCTGTAATGCTATTTTTCAAGTTAACAAAAAGAGAAATGACAATATTAATAACCACACAATAAATACATTAAGCACACTGTATTGATTTATGTCATAAAAATTATTAGCAGTATTTTTTTTCTTTGCATATTAAACACTGCTACAAAGACAGAATTGTCTTTAAACCTGTATACCACAAAAGCATACATTTTGAGAACCTGCTAAGGCAAGTAAATACTCTGAAATCCAAGGTACAGAAGAAATCATAGCAAAACACTTTGGTTTTAAATATTTCTCTAAAGATATATTATGCATAGCCAAATATAAAATTTCAATAGCCCAATATATAAAAATATATTCAATTTAATTTAAATATAAATAATCACATTTTAAATGCCATTTTATTATTTTTATTCTTTCCTATGTGTAATTGAAAACTATAGTTTATACTTCAAATTTCAATTGATAGACTATTTCTGAATAATCTATCCATGTTAGATTCACTTTTTAGATTAAATTCCAGTATTTACCAACGGTCTGTTCTGTCAAGAGTATCTTGAGACACTGTGATTTAAAACCCAAACCTTAATAGTGTTAAGAAATGTATTTCAGGTAATTTTAATATTTTCAAGACTTTAATACCTTAAATACTTGTCTTCCCTCCAAAGCCAGCAGACTTTATGGGATTTACTTATCCCCTGCACACCTTTTGCAGGGGAAACATGCACTCTGTTTTTCTCTGTATAGCTCTTAAGGGCACTTTTTATCATTTATTCTTTTTTTTATTAAGTTGATCAGCACACAGATTGTAAATTTTGCAATTTTAATCGCAATGAATACTTCCTCATGAATGGTTTGACTCTCTACAACCAAACCACTCACTGTAAGTGCAATTTATTATAACAGCTGCAAACACAGGCCTCAATTCTGTGTAAACACAGTGATTATCTTTGTAAGTTTGAAATAAGTACCAGTGGATGGCTACGTGAACACACATCTGAAAAGAAGAAATTCTGAAATATGAATAAGGAATGTGTGAAACACCCTAGCTAAACTGTCAAAGTGTCCATCTGGACACTTGCTGCAGGGGAAGGCTGGCAACACTGTGACTTTTCATACACACCCATTGAGGAATCAGATGTTGAAGTTTAGAACAATCTGTATTCCAAGCTATGGTAATGCCTTAAATCTCTCCATATGACAGTGGCACTTTTACTGGAGATTACTTTACTTTCACTGCTCACGTAGACCGACAGCCATTCCAATTCTCTAACAGTAGTATGTGATTAAACTTAGGATATAAGAAATAAGGAAGGATTTAAGGAATGGCTGTCAATGGAAGTGAAAATCCACTACGGCTAACACAGCTTCCCTTCTCAGTTATTTAAAACCTGAATTTCTTTATTTCAGCATCCTTTATAGCTTAATTACTGCTACAGGAAGAGAGGAGAAAAGAGAGGAGAGGAGAGAAGAGAGGAGGAAAGAACTCAGCTTTACTGGTAACCATAGGGATTGCATTTGTCTCTCCATGGTACCAAAATAGTCTCCAGCTTTAAAGCATGAATTAAGAAGGTACTATTTCTAGGTTTTCCAAGTTTAACTCCATACCTATATGTCTATCTTTTTCACCTTTACATTATCTTACACTGTCTTCTAGTTGTCCTTGGCAGACTGAATTGGATTGTAGGTGACTAGGGTTATAACTTACATTTTATGTATTTTAGTAAATCACAATGTCCCTTTAAAGATCATGTTTAGACTTTATCTCTCTAATAGTCCATTGCTTTCAAAAAAGCAACAGCAAATGCTGCACCTCCTTTCTATCAGGAAGCATAGGCACATGTTAAAAGACTAGCACTAAGACTACACTTAGACAAAGTATAGGCATTGTCTACATACTTTATTTCTTTTTTAAGGAGCTAATTTTTTTCATATCTGTGAAAACTTCCTCATAATTACAAAATTTTAATGGAAATATTATGGGATGCTGGCAGTCCCTCTAAGCATATTTTTTTCTGAAATCTATGCCAGATTTGCTTACCATTCCACAGACACATTTCTAACTTAAACCCAATGGCATTATAATGGCCCTAGTTTTAATGTTACCCAGTTTAAGCTTACTTATTTGAGTAATTTCTCAGAATTACCACAGCTGTCTATGATTTTATAGATGATACAACAAGAACATAGTAATACTGACATTCTGTCACTATGTACAGTTATCTTAGTCTACTTGAGAAAGAAAATCTCTGTCTTATAAAAAAAATCTGTTTTGTTTTGAACATGATGACCCACTTTCTCCAGCTATTCCTAAAACCCCTGCCAAATCCTGCCAATACCTAAATATAGGCTAAAAACATTTTTTTTAGTATTTGATGCTCAAAATTGTTCAACACAATTACTGGACTATTTTAATTAACTTCTGTTTCAGCAGATAGATTCGTGGAGTCCCTTTAAGAAAATCTACCCTTTTGAATTCAATTTTAGCATCTTTAAATACATCTTTAAACCTGTAACCTTTACAATGTTTATACCCTTTTCACTTTCAATTCAGTTTCATAACAAGTTCTTTCTTTTGAAAATTTTCACAATAAGCTCACCTCACTGTTAAATTGAAAAAATTGTATCTAGTGACATATTTCACAGCAAATAATTTTTGAGTCTTTTTATCTATTAAAAAAAAAAATCAGTCATTAAACAATGGGTGATAGAATATGCTGAGTTGGAAGTCACCCATCAGGATCATCAAATCCAACTCTGGTCCCAAGCAGGATACCCCAAGAATCACACCATGTGCCTGAGAGCATGGGGAAATGCATGCAGACAGTTCTGTGATATCCTCTCAGAATCAATAATCCAGAAGTCAGAAGATCAAGTAAGCAGATGTTGCTATTTCAACTCTTTATTGCCTGGACAGTTTGGGAGGCCAGTGCTGTTCAGAAGAGGAAAGCTAGCCAGAGGTAGATCTCACAGCAGGAAACAGACGCAGACCAGCCAGAGGTATATCAGAGATATGCAAATGAAATATTTTTTCCCCCTGATTAAAGTATATGAAAGCAAAATAACTAAATCTGACCATAGGCTTCCTTTGTATTTTAGTGGGTAGAAAAAAGGCATCCTTTTGAATTCTAGACTTATAATCTTCATGAGTCAGAGTGTGGGCTTCAAGTTAGAAAACGAACAACCCACTCTTCAACTACACCAGCTGAGCTAATGTTGATTTTGATTTATCCAAGAAATGAGTGGTGGTATCTTAATTTCTTTACTCAAACTAAATGTAATTAAGTATTAAACAATGCAAAGGCAGCGAAATGTAATTTTCCTTTGCTGAATAGGCAGTAACTCTCTCTTTGCCTAAAGTGAGGAAATTAATCCAGAAAAAGCCTCCCATTTAGCAACTGTAATCAAAAGCACCACACCAGAAGATAGGAAGCCTCTCATCCACACACTCTTTCTCAATGTACATATTCTGAGTTACAGTCCTTGTCTTCAAGCAGATCAGAAAGAGATGTGAAATTTGTTTCTTCTTCCTACCTCTGACATACATACCTCATGATTCTCTGCTCACCTATTTCTGTTTTAAATAATTGAACCTCTGAACCTTTCTGCACCTCTAGTCTTGATTTCTGCCTGTCCTATGAGGATACCCTTGTAGCAATAGTCAGAGAAAAGCAGGGAGAAAAGATTGACACTCCTCTGAAGCCAGAGGTGAGGGACTGTATCTTCAGCCACAAATAACTAAAATATCCCACAAAGCAGGTGGGTGGCTTTAGAAAGAAACTACAAGAAAAAGAAAGATTAGTCTTGTATGAATCTTGGCAAGGTCTAAGGGCAGGAAAAAGTCTAGCAGAGACCAAAGACGAACAGAGGAAGTAGGCAGAACAGCCTAACACAAACAATAAACAGAGACTGCTCTTCAGAGAAAATGGGCTGCTACCAAAGATACAATGGCAGCAGCAAAGGAGCAGTAACACAGAAATGGAAAGGCTGAGGCCACCTCCACAGGATGCAGATGGAGAGGAGAAATGGAGCTATGTGTAAGGCATGATGGCAGCTTGGAACAAGTGATGTGAATTTGCTTATTTTTTCCCCATAAAGTACTAACATTTCTTGAGAAATCATCTTGCCTTCAGAATTATTTGGATATGAATTTTTGTTAGTACAACTGGCAAAACAGATTAATTTCTCATGTTAGCTACATCAGAAAAATCCTGAACCACCTACAAAAAAAACAAGATATCATATGCGATATAGCAGATAAAAAAGATTAAAAATTCCTCCTTCATGAGGAGAATGAATTAAGATAAATATTTGAATAGAATATAATACACATTTCATTCCAAAACAAAGGACAAAAGGATGACAATATTGGTGCAATGAGGTTCCAAGCAAACCTAATAATTAATACTACAGGTCAAAACCTGAAAAGTTGCAAGAAAAAATAAACCATGCTGAAGAGAAAGAAGAAAACAAATCAAGGCTAAAAAAACTAAAAAAAAAAACCCCTAAAACCAAAACAAACCTAAAATACAACAAGCAGACTGCAAACAAAGATTTAGACTCACTTTGAATCAAAACAAAACAAATCTTCTGAAGAATTTGCAAACTGCTATGAGAAGTCAGGAAGAATTAGACTCATGAAGCCTAGGTCCAAAACAGCAACACAGACCAGAGAAATGCTGAAGATGCAGAAGAGAGTAATTTGCCGTGTTAAGAAATTCTGAATGGCAAATGGAACGATAAATCCCCTTAGGGGAACTCTAAGAAAGTAACAATGCTGAAAAAAGCATGTAGAACAAGGCACAGAAAATCCAGAGGACATAAGAAATGTTAAGTCTAAGGTCAAAGAGAAGGGGAGAGTGCCAGCCCTGTGTCAAAAGAAAAGGTTGAATCTCAAGCCACAGACAAGAGAAAGGCCAAGCTTTAGATTAAGGAGGAGGAGGAAAAGGAGGACGAGATACAGCTAAAGGAGAAAGACATCAGAAAGCAGAGGGGAAAATCAATCTGAACTAAAAAAAAAAAAAAAGACTAAGGACAAAACTCAAGTCAAAGAAACAAAATCCAAAGAGAGCTTCAAGACCATGCTGAGACATATTGAAACTAAAGTTCAGAAGGAACAGCAAGAGTTCCACATAATAGCCCTCAAACTTGTCAAGGTACAGCATTCAGAGATTGCAGATAGGGAATAAGATGAATAGGAGACAGAAAAATCCACCCAGTGGCATGGAGTTCAGATGATCTTTTGGTCCTCACTTCAAGTAAATAGTTAAGTCTCCTTAGGCCTTTTAATAGTATTTCTGTTTCTGAAACTAACAGCAAGAAATGTATGAAAAGGCACTGAAACAGCTATTATAGCAAGGCTCTTGCTCTGCTGGAGGTAATGTTAATTATCTCTGTCACTTCAAAGTTATAACTAATAAACCAATTACCTTTGATGAAATTATATATGCCTCTCTTACGTACAAGCAAACTGGTCAATATACCTTTCACCCTTATGATTTTTTAAGACCCTAGTGATTCAGGAAAAAGTTCTCCTAAAATTTTCACAGCCAGAAAGACTGGAATAACTAAAAATTCATTAAATAAAAAACTTGTACGTGAAAACTCTCTCAGAAGTGGAAACATTTTAATCTTTCCATAAATGATGTGTCAGATACTATCATTGCTGGTTAAGTCACTGAGCTGGTTTTCACACACTCCTTAAAAATGCAGTGTAAGGTAACAGAAATTGCAATTCCAGATATCAAGGTGAAATCAGTGCATGAGAATCTGTCTGCCCTTAGGGAATTGCCTATCTAGCTGTATAAATTTCCATTCCTACACTACTGAAACTTCTTTCAGGTGGACAAAACATGCACGGGGAGGCTATTCCAGCTCAGTGTTGATGTAAGTGGATGATGCCAAGGATACAAAGCACAAAGGCCCGACTGACAGCAACAGAGGTTCTGAGACTTTCTTCTCTTGAAAACTGAGCTCTTACTCATTTTCACCTCTATGGTGTTTACCGGTTCTCCTCAATGAACCTAAAATATCAGTAAGCCATTTCACAGAAAGTGACCCATCTATACTGCCTCTCCAGAATAAACATTTTCAGAAAGCCTTTCAACAAAGAATATCCCTGAGGACATTACCGATCCTGACCTGCTCAGGACCCGGGACCCCCGTCAGCTCCAGCCTGGAGGTGCTGCAGCAGGGACGGTCCCCAGCTCTCACCGCCCTGCCCGGACACAGCCACGCTGAGCCAGGCACAGCTCCCCACAGCCCTGCCCGGACACGACCCCACTGAGCTGGGCACAGCTCCCCACAGCCCTGCCCAGACACGGCCCCACTGAGCCAGGCACAGCTCCCCACAGCCCTGCCCGGACACGGCCCCACTGAGCCAGGCACAGCTCCCCACAGCCCTGCCCGGACACGACCCCACTGAGCTGGGCACAGCTCCCCACAGCCCTGCCCAGACACGGCCCCACTGAGCCAGGCACAGCTCCCCACAGCCCTGCCCGGACACGGCCCCACTGAGCCAGGCACAGCTCCCCACAGCCCTGCCCGGACACGGCCCCACTGAGCCAGGCACAGCTCCCCACAGCCCTGCCCGGACACGGCCCCACTGAGCTGGGCACAGCTCCCCACAGTCCTGCCTGGACATGGCCTCACTGAGCTGGGCACAGCTCCCCACAGTCCTGCCTGGACATGGCCTCACTGAGCTGGGCACAGCTCCCCACAGCCCTGCCTGGACATGGCCTCACTGAGCTGGGCACAGCTCCCCACAGCCCTGCCCGGACATGGCCTCACTGAACCAGGCACAGCTCCCCACAGCCCTGCCCGGACACGGCCTCACTGAACCAGGCACAGCTCCCCACAGCCCTACCCGGACACGGCCCCACTGAGCCAGGCACAGCTCCCCACAGCCCTGCCTGGACACGGCCTCACTGAACCAGGCACAGCTCCCCACAGCCCTGCCTGGAAATGGCCCCACTGAGCCAGGCACAGCTCCCCACAGCCCTGCCTGGACATGGCCTCACTGAACCAGGCACAGCTCTCCACAGCCCTGCCCAGCCCTGCCATGGCCCCACTGAGCCAGGCACAGCTCCCCACAGCCCTGCCCAGAGGCAGCCTCACTAAGCCAGGCTCACTAAGTTGGCCAATGGCCCAGCCTGGCCTCATCCTGCCAGAGAGGGTCCTGACGCCCAGGGCTGAAGCTGCCCCGGTGCCCTTGGCTGTCCTGCTCCTGACCAGGGGGGAACAGGTCCTGACTGACAGACCCTGCCCTGCTCCTCCCCGTGCAAAGCCTCTGACATTTCTGCACCCTGTGATGCCATGACATGTCACCAATGTGAATGAAATGTTCACATGGCAAAAAAACCCAACAGTGATGGGACCCACGATGACACACAAATGAGGAGCATATCCTTCTTTCACCAGTCATCATTCCATCAATAACATAATCACCAAAATCTGCATCTTCTAAGCCCATAATATCTTTCCCCAATCACCATCATGACAACTATATGGATTGAAAAAACACATGAAGATAAACCCACACCAAACACTGCAACAGAATAAACTCATACAATCTCTTAAGAAAGGAAATTAGTTGCCACCAATTTTTTATAACATTCCTCTATTTCCTGTTTCTCTGCCCAGACTACCACCTTTGAAATACATCTAAGCATTAAATTCCTTAACTCCAAGTGCTCAAAATTACAGACTCCACGGAGACCTGAGTCTTACTCTTGTCTCTATTCCTCTTCCCTAGAGAAGCTTTCATTTTTTATTATAACCTATCTTCACTTTTTTTTTTACATGATTGAGCCACCTTCTCAACACTTATGCCTGCCACAGAGGGACTGCCTCTCAGATTGTCTAACTGGTAGATAAATCTGTTGTTAGAGATAAAAAGAGGGCCTATATATATTTCCTTAGGAGGTAATCCTCACAACATTTGTTGCTAGCTGTCAGTGTAAAGGTCACTACTTTGGTTTCAACCCCTTAGGTAATGGTCTTCTGCATCCAGAAGTTCAACATTTTATCTAAGTATATTTTTTTATTAAAATGAGTGATGGTAACTCTCTTTACAAACCTTGCTAAACTTTGAGATTACCTAACTGAATTTTTAACATAAAAACATGTCTTAAAATTTAGCAATCATAAATGAAATAAAGGAAGAATGGCTATCTTCCTAGTAGAAAGCATTACATAAAGAACGAACTATGAGGTTCAATCATTCTGCAATTTGCATTAAATCATCAGGCAAAAATAAATGTCAAACCACAATGATTGCATAGAAGTGTCATAACTGGACTACAGTTTTAGATCATTTAGACCTTTACCTTTTGTTTACCTTGATATTATATCTCCTTCCCTGTTACTGTCCCTTCTCCTTCCAGAAGGTACTTAATTTGTTTATTCTAAGCAGTATTTACCTTTATAGAGATTATGGTCAGAAGCTGGGGGCAGACACAACCACATTCTACACTGACCTATGGACTAAAACCCACACAATTTAAGCTGCAATAAATGTGTTTTTACAACCTCCTTACTAGTCTCAAAATGATTGGTGATGAATGATTGATCTATTATATTTAGAAAAAGAATGAACAGTATTTTCACAAGAAGCAACTTGTGATGAAGCTGGGGAGTAGAGAGAAACAAACCGAAAGTACAACAGCAGTCTGATAAGATGATTTTTTTAAAACAATCAGTGTGATTAGAAACATTCAAATATTGATAAAACAGATTTCTCTATAAACCTCATCTTTTTCTCAGTAACAGGACCAGAAGCAATGGGCACAAACAAACACAAGAATTTTCCTCTGAATAGCAGGAAATGCTTTTCAGTTATGAGGGTGATCAAACACTGGCAACAGGTAACTCTGAGAGCTTGTAGGACCCCACTCCTTGGAGATATTCAAACAATGTCTGGACAAAGTCCTGGACAATCAGCTGTAAGTGTCTCTTCTTGAGCATAGGATTTGAAAAATGATCTCCAAAGGTCCCTTCAAACCTCAGTCAGTTATTCTGTTCTTCCATAAATACATATATGTTTTTCAAGAAAGACGGAATACGCCACCAACATGACTGACTCAAGCTAGGCTCCAGTTGCAAGGGTTACAGCAGATGTTCAGTGTTTGGTTATGTCTAATTCATGCCAGTGATTCACTTCATCAATTACTCAGATCATTATTGCTCCTTACGGAGCAGCGTCATTTAATATTAGCAACTAAAGAACAGCTTGAACTGTAATCTCTGACATCTCAAGTGAATATCTTTTGTGAAAACTGAGCAAAAACCTGATTCAAGTCAAGTAGAACAAGGATTGCTATAGTCCTATATCCCCAGGTGCTGTCCTATCCTCAAGGGACAGGAAGAAATTTTAAGTCTTTCCTGATCATACAGAATCACCTGCCTACTGATGGAAAGCCGCAGAGTCAGAACAGAAATGAAACAACTCCATCTTCTTCCAGCACCACAAAAAACAAAAATTATTTGAAATGGGATGTAGGCACCCTTACACCACTTCTAACCTCCCTGACAAGAAGAGAAAAAATACTTAAGCTTCTATTTGGTAACCACAGCCTTGTGAGCAAACATAAACACATATGAGACCCACAAGAACTGCACATGGTGTTTGAGCGCCCCTCTGGGCATGCAGCTTAATTGATCTATCACCTTCATTCCCACAGTTGTCTACATCACAAGGCCAACTAATAAAAATACAATTATCTTCCTTCTTCTGTATGTGGGGTTCCCTTTCAACGGATAAAATAACTCTAACTAGGACTAAGCAGAAAGAGAGGTGTGAAAGTAACTACTGAGCTGTTCCAGATCATGGCTCAACCTGGGTCTTCAGCTGAGTCTGCCCCAATTGTTTCATATCCTGCCCCAGGTTCAGTCTAAATACAGACAGAATTTACTTTGGTAATAGAGCAACAAGAAAAAATTGCAGAGAACTTACATCTAAGGTTCCAATTCCTCTTCCCTCAAATCCAATAAGGAGGAAAGTCTTTCATTGGAAATCTTTCTTCCGCTAATTAAATTCAATTCTGGCTTATCCAGGCTGCACTTGAAACTATCAGTTTTCCCTTCTCAGGGAAGTTTTGGCAGTTTGCCAAAAGCAAAATATATAAAAAAAGCAACTATTTTAAAATGTGTTTTCTTTTTTAGGGATAAAATGTGACAAAACAGCAATGGTGGCAGCCACTACCAGCATTACTATTATGCTGTGAGTGCATGAGAAGCCTACAAGAGAAGGATCCTGTCTTGAGAGGAACCTCATGATCAACCCAATTCCTGATCTCTAGAAGCATAAGAGGCAGTGACATGGGTTGAAATGGATTTTTCTGGACAGAAAACTAAACTAAGTTCCCTCTACAACTGGGGCATGGCGCCTGCAGTAAGTACAACCTCCCTCTTCACTTCAAGGTGAGAATGTGGCCCTAAATACTTTTGATTAAGGCATTCAAAAGACATTTGTGAAACAAATGCAGTTTGTTTAATGCTTCTACTAAGAATTCAGTCAAATGCAAGAAGTTAAATACATTAATTACAACTTAATCATTCATTATAGTTTTATTGTGCTGAATGAACCATGTACCAAATGTTAGATAAAGGTTAAGAGTTATGAGAGGTCACTGGAATACCCACAAGGGAAGCATTTACGCATGACAATGGATTATCTCAATCCTCAGCTAATCAACCACTCCATGTTCTAACTGAATCTATTGTATTTAGAATCATCTAAAATTAGCAGTGGACAGTGTAGAATAATTACTTGAACAAGCAAATAACAAACACTATAATACTTAGAACCCTCACATTTCCCCAAAGCAGGAAATCAGTATGTTGGTAAATTGATTTAAACTCCATTACATGAACTGAATAAGTTGCCTAAAATATTTCCAGTGTCTCAGAATATTTGCTGAAGATTCTAAAGCTTTCCAAAAAAATAAATCCTCTCTTGTCTCCCATCAGAAGGAGAAATGAAAAGATTTCTCTCACTGTAGGGCTATATATAGAGTCATTGTTCTGTATTTAGAACATTCTGTTTTCAGCTAGATCTTACTTGCTCTAGGCTGTCAGTCATCTTTAGATCTCCTGCCTGCAATAGCAATAGGTTACATCATATGCTGTTGATTACAGGTCATAACAACCCCAAATTTATGATTGTCATGAGTACAATATGTCTACTCTTTCCATTTGTCTGTTGAGAAGTCAATTGCTTTTCTCTACCCTGCTGTTACTTGGAAGAATAAAGATATTCATGAGTGAATGAGTTATGAATATGTTGGCCTTTTACTATTTCAGTGTTAAAAATTGAAGAAAGACTACAGTTGCTTTGAGCAAAAACTAAGAGATTGATCCAGAGCCCTTTGAAGTCAATAAAAGTTCTCATGAGATCAGTAAACTGAAGAAGTCAGTCCTTGTATCCAAGTCTCATACTTGCTGTCTCATACTTGACTGCAGTCTATTGGACACATAATTCTGGGAGGAAACTCTGACAATAGCTGGTAGCTGCTACTGGAAAATTATAAATCACACATAAGATCATGGTTTTGACAGCAATAACTATCACAAGCAGAGCATTAAAGAGAAACATATTTTAAAAGTCTCTTCCACAAACACAAAACTGCTGTTATTTTGCAAACCTCAAGACAAATTTCACCACAAAAAGCCTAGGAAGTGCTGATATACCATGAGTCTCACAGTGAAACAAAGCTAACTCTGACCAAACTCGTACGTCACACTGTAGCGCTCTGCAAAGACCATGGTTCAGGTCCCAGAGGACTTTCTGCCTGAATAAAGCACCAGCCTCTGGAGGGCTGAACAGCACTGTCATGCACTGTGGGGATGTGTACTGTTCCAGTAACTTGGAGTTGTTGCACAGTGCTTTAAAATATTTGTAGAAATACCCCTCTGAGTACACACAGACTCGTGAAACACACACGTGCAGAAGGTAGAAGCTGGAAGGAGAACGACAAAGTGTAAGCTCACACCAGGCACCTAAGTGATCACCAAAAGTTTTGAAAAATAGCTCAAAAGACCCCTTTGGTGACAAACCCATGGAACAATAAAATCCTTTTTTTTTTCTAATACTCCAAACTCTAAATGTTGTGTATGTTATTTTTCAACAAGTAATTCCCTAATCTATAAAAAAATTTCCAACCACAGGTAAATATGCTAACAAAGGTATTCTGAATGCAAGTAACAATTTGAAGTTTCTACAAATAAATTAAATCTTCCAGTAATATATAATTTGAATTGCAAACACTTAAAAGCATTGCAGTTTGCAGTTCTTTCTCATTCTTTTTCCTATTCGCATGTCTAAAATGCAATTGAGACTCATAGATAGCTAAGTGATAAATACCTGTTGTGTTGTAGTCATCATCCGATTTTAGTTAATAATTCAATTTTTATATTTCCTCAGAAAACAAGGGGATATGAGAGCAAATGCTTGTTGTTTTTAAATACAGCTCTTAACACTTACGGGGGTTTTTAACCTTGCATTGTTTATTTTTTTTTTAAACAATATTCTCAGGAGTTGAAAATGAACTTAAGATATCAAGAAAAAAAAATCTTTGTAGAAAACACAGCTCATAAGCTTTTGAAATTAGATTCTTGCCATATAAGCACTTCCAGCTGTGAACAGAGATTATCACTATCTGATTACTGGTGCATGAAAAAAAACACTAATATTTCACTCAAGAATCCACCTGCAATGTATGCCCTCAAAAAAACCCTCCCCTAGAGAGTATTCAAGTGAGAGTTGTTCACAGTAAAAGAACCATTACAGATGATCTGTTTTTAATTTTTAAAAGAATTTGAGTTTGCATTTGATTCATTTTTTTTTAAATCACTCATTTTAAAAAAAGGTCTACATTAAGGCCATCAAGATTATCAAGTGAACACTTGCAGTTTTTAGTTAGACAATAAAAACCACCAAACACTGAAATGAGTTGAAGAATACATTAACATATACATGCACAAATTCTATTTTCACTATAACCTGAAAATTTTTCATTTGAAAAATGGTTTTTTAACATGAGTTTCAATTAAAAAAAATTCCATATATATCTGATTCTTTAGCTTTTTTCATGTGAGAAATATTAAAAGTTGCTGCTGAATGGAGAGACCTGTGCTGCAGCAACCACTATATTAGCTATTCCTGTCAATGGTATACTTCAGTAAAATATTGAAACAGAATTATTTGCCATTAGAATTACATCATGTGCTCACCTATTATTATAAATAATGAAGCTAGCCTCCTGCTTCCAAATTTTCATACTGCAATTCATAATTCCAAAAAGAGTAGGGGGTTTAAAATATAATGTTAGCTAGAAATGAAAGCTGCTGGGTTTGTTGCTGCTTTTGGAAGTTTAAATTTTATGTCTTGTGTTAAATACATTTAAGCAGGCAACACGTGGAGATTTTCCTTCTGAAATAAATGAAGTTTTCAGGGATTATATTGTGAGCTTTGTCCTCTAAATTGTAAGTATTCTACATTGCATTTCACCACTCCCAAAAAATCAGCCACATATCCACTGTTTTCTGCTTATCAAAACATCCAAAGGAATAAGAGATGACAGTCTGAGTCCTTAAACTCAACCACAGTAAAACATATCTATTATAATTATTTCAAATAGATGCTATACCCCTTGTATTTTTTTCACCTCTTTTACATTCAGAATAATTGAAAATCCTGTAAAACTCCTCCACACATTTCTTCAAAAGGATGTCTCACACAGAATGTACTTGGAGGTAATCAGCATATAAAATACTATATTTCTTTCATACATAACAATTTGCATACATCAAAACTGAGTAGTTGATATTTTTAATGTATAAGTAAAATCACTGAATGACAGTGTTAGAAGAATGAAATTTTTTGATACCAATAACCCATGAAAACCTGACAAATGTGCTAGCATGCAAAAGTTCAGAAAGGAATACAGTCTAATGATTCAGGCCTCTGATAGGTACAGTAATAACCTAAAATTAAGGCTAGATGCTAGACTATCAATGGCACTCAAGCATATCAGACATCCAACAATCCCACAGCTTCATAAAGAAAATGTGTTTGAGAATGACACAGGTATTCAAATGCCAAGAACTGTAAGCCAGGAAAAGAGAAGTCCACTATCTTAAAACAAAATCTGCAACTTTACATAAACAGAAATAACAATAAAGGAATAAAATGTAAGGGACCTTTGCTTCATCAATAACGTGGGTGTCTCAGATAGGCCTCAGAACAGGAAAGGCAACAGCTTATAGTCTTTGAAACAATGTAAACTGACCAAGATCCAGTTTCACCCAATCATATTCTTTTATTCATTAATCACAAGTGCTTAATCTCATTCTGAAGAAAACCTTAAAAAAGGTCAATTGCATCCCAAAATTCTTAATTATTCCTATATTGCATTGAGAAGCTAAAATAACTTAATTTGTACATGACTGTCTTCATTTGAAAACAAATTTCTGGTATGCAGGGTGAACCAACCCACAGGGACTCAAGAAAGGTCTTTCCTTAAAAACTTCAAAAAAATCTTCTGCATATACTTTTGATAATCCTACTAGACAGTTAATCTGGTCAGCATCTGAAAGTATCTAGATTGAAGGAGGAGTAACAAATAACTTTAGCTATATTTTTTCATAGTGAAAACCAAAACCCACACCATTTCCAAGAGATTTAAAAGCTATGGTCATCAGTGGCAGCTGAGCTAAACTAGTAGCATATACTAGCAAGAAGCAAAGAGCTCTGCAGACAGATAGAGTCCTCACTGATCTGATAAAGACATCTTTGAGAGAAAAATGGTCATCTACTAGTAGGAAAATCACTGAAATCCAGAGGTTGTCGGGGCCTCACCAAAGTTGTCTTCATTGAACCAGCTGTGGAAAAAAAAGTGCAAAATTTTTGTCATAAAGCTCCGCACATGTGAGTATGAATTGATTATCTCGAATATGTGGACTAAAACTAAAATGCATTCCCCTCTAGTTCTTCTAGTTTGTGCAATATGTTCAGTAGATATTTGACAAAAAACATTAAACATGGCCTTACTGAACATATACAGTTCACATTGGGAAACAGAGTAGCAATCCTGTAAGGATTTTTCATCAACCCCTAATGAGTTAGGCATATGGTAAAAGAAGGGATTTTGTTGGTTCTTTCTCTGGGGTGGAGGGGAGGAGGGAGGTGTTGGTTGTGGGTTTTTCCTATTTCTTACAGAAGAACAGTCCAGAATTAACAGTCAAAATTTCTCAGCTTCTTCAGTTTGTATCAGCCAAACCCTAAAAATAATAAACCTGACATCCAGCCACTGAAAAACTGATCTCATTGTCCAGAGTAGTTACCTGGACTATTGAGGAACTTCTACATTTTTTCAATGCTTTCTCGAGAAAGAAAACTGAAGCTAAGCTAAAAGATGTGATGAAAAAAAAAAATTGCCAGTGTTGTGAATAGTTTGAAAGACCAAATCAGTTGGTAACCAGATCAAGAAATTCCGTGGATATTGCTGTTTGCCACCACAAAAAGCCAAAATCATCAAAGATAACATTGTACTCCCTGTTGTGGTACCTCAGCTTCTAATGAATTTAGCCATCTGATTATGCAGCATCATTCCTCAAAGTACAACCTTCTGAATGTGGCATTTCTGGGAACAGCACCAAAATATGACAGCAATCACTGTGTGTGTTGTTAATGCCTGTGGCTAGATTTTGTATTTTGGAATACCTTGAGGCATTGGGTAATGAGGATATCAGGCAATTCTTGTGATGATTTACAAAGTCATAGTACATCTAAATGTACCATGGCAATTACTGTTTGATAAATGATGTAGTCTTAGGAAGAGAGGACATCCTTCCTTCCAAAGGATCCATTATGAAATAATAGAAGTTATAAAGGGATACAAAGTCACCTAGTACTTACAAACAGCATACAAAAAAGCACTTGCTCCATTTTGATGAATATAGTAGAACATAAAGTAAATTAAGGGGTTTTGTTATAAAAGATCACTATATAGTTTAAAAATGAAGGTATTTACTGATACACTATGTCTTTACCTAAAGCAAGGTAAAGACAAACAAAAATACCCTTAGAATTCTCTATACTCTTCCTTTTTGAGAAAAAGAAGGTATCCAGGCAAAAGCCTAAGTTATGCCTACATGATCCTAATTTTTATATCCCTGATGTTAAGTTTAAGTGATCCAATACAAATTTTTCATTCATGAGTGCTGTTAAATCATGTTTTGCCTTGAGTAAATTAGTATCTCAATCTCAGCAATGTCAAGGGTCTGCAATTCACAGCCCTGCAAGCTATCATCTAAGCCACTGAAGCAGTGTTTTCCCAAGCCCTCAATAACATCATTTTTCTTTTTCCCTTGATGTTCTCACACTTTAGGTCTTGTGTTGTTATTATGACAGCCCTGCAACTGCAAATCCCAATAGTGTTGTATGGTAGGTACTTGTGGGAAAAACCATCACTACAGTCAGAATGGTCCCTCTTTTGTCCACCCTCCAGCTTCAGCTTTCCTTACCTTTTGTTTTGTAGACTTTTACTTTACAGTACAGAAGCCCCATATGCAGTGCATAGACACGCAACACTTGAACCTAAAATTACCATACTTCAATCAAAATGAACACCCTTTGTGTAACAATACATATGAAAAATTCTTTACTATGTTTCTGGGCTGAAATCCTAAATGGGGTTGTTGGGACTGAAGTGCAGGATGCAGAACTTCATCTTACTGCACCTCATGCAGTTGGCCTTGCCCCATTGATTCCTGCTGTCCAGATGCCTCTGCAGATCAGAACTCCCACACAACCTGCTGTCCTCTGCAAACTCCTGAGAATGCACTTGGCCATTGATAAAGATATGAAATAGGACTGGTCCAACACTGAGCCCTTGGGAACACCATGTGTGGCCAGCTGACAGCTCAGTGTAACTCCACCCACCACCACTCTCTGGACCCAGCCATCCAGCCATTTTTCAATCCAGCCAAGAGTGCACCTGGCCAAGACATGGGCTGCCAGTTTCTCTAGGAGAATGCTGGGGGAGACGGTGTCAAAGGCTTTACTGAAATCCAGGCAGACAACAGCATTTCCCTCATCCACTAGGCAGGTAACTTGGTCATCAAAGGAGACCACATTGGTCAGGACCTACATTTCCTAAACCTATGCTGGCTGTGCCTGATCCCCTGGTTGTTCTGTACATGCCACGTCATGGCATTCCATGAACTTACTCCTTTCAAAATCACGATGCATAAGCAAGAGTGATTCCTAGCATGACTTCAGTTAGATGCAGGTCAGAGAACCCAGAAGCCTTTCCCAGTCTGAATGCTGGAGATATATTCTGATTCTGTATTTGGGCTAGATGCAAATCTTTACCTTCTCCTCTCCTTCCCTAAAGTGGCAATTTTATGCATTTCTGAAGTAAGATTGAGCTGTGTTGCAGGTTATCAGTCTAGATATCTGAAATCCATTTTGCCTTATGCAGTACATTACCCAAATAAAATCTAAACAAAGAAAGAAAAAAGAAACAAAAATAAATCATAAATTCATTCCTTTGTTTCTTTTCTCCCTTCCCCAAACTATTCTTGAGATATATGAAAGACTAGACATCATGTAACAATCTAGCAAAGTCTATATTCTTCATCCAATTTTTTTTTTTGGTGGAATATTTTCTGTGGTTTTGCAAATAAAGGCAATATATTGTTCTAGAAAGTTGAATTCCTCAGGCATATTTTTATTAATCTTCTCTAGAAAACTATTTCTAGTCTGAGATATCTTCTTATATAAAATTCAGTGCTTATTTCTTCACAGAAAGTATGTACTATAAATAATCAATCCTAATACATGTCAGAGCAAAAAAAGAAATTGGTGTAAAGTAATAAAAAATGTTGTGATTAAATATTTTGCATCCATTTTCTCTCATCTGTACCTGCAACTTCTGCCTGTCTAAACATAAAATCTGAGTACATACTAAAAATTAGCGTGGATTAAGAACTAAAATTCTGATAAAACATACTCTTCCTGTTTAACAAGAATCATCTAAAGGGGACAAATAAATTTTAAAGATAAATTTATCTCTAAAAATCACTTAAGTTCTATTTAGTAAAATGTGCATCATGTTCATTTCCACCACCTCCTGTCATTCACCTCTATCCTCATCTTAACTTTTCAGAGTCACAATGTCAAGAAGGTTAATGCAGTTACATGAATTTGTGATGGACCATTTCACTCAGATTCGCTAAGGCAAACACATATAGCTGGCTGGTAAACAATTTACTCCACAAAGAACAAGTTCTTCTTAGCTGAAAAGAGACCTCTGCCAAATCAATACATTAAATGATGGGATATTAGCTGCAAAAGGAGGGGGAAATCCTGGAACCTGACTATCCTTTTTTAAGCACTAAATACTTCTAGACACTCAGATATTAGGCACAGTGTCATTGAAGGCAGCAGTATAAACCAATGCAAAAACAGTGTTAATGAGATCTTAGTCGTGCTTGTAATCTTTTAACTATACAGTTCACAGCAAGCAAAGAAAAATTGCTCTCAAAATTGCTGTTGTATGCAATATGTCCATTTATATAAATAGGGGAAGGTTGCTTGTTAGGAACATGAAAGGCACTCCTCAACCTCTGAGGAAAAATTGCTTTCTTCTGTCTGCTTTATTTCTTGGCAAATTTTGAGCTAAGAAAAGTATATAAATTTTGTTTTAAAATGTGAACAGAAAAAGTATATAAATTTTGTTTTAAAATGTGAACAGAACTTTAAAATTCCAAAGTTATATGGAATATATAACTTAAATGTAAAATAATGGTTAAGCAGCACCTGCATGGTCTTTATCAACTATTACATTAATATCTTTAAGTGATGTACATGAGTAGGATGAAGGCACATTTTACTCTAATTTTCTTTCCCTCACCCCCATGTACCAGTGACAGAACCATTAAAACCCACAGTTATAAGTCTGCCTTTATATAATCCCAGGTAAATTTCTTTACATTCTTCATGCACTTTGCTGCAAAATGAAATGAGAACAAAAAAAACCCCAAGAAAAAACCACCAACAAAAAAAACCCATACAAACAAACAAATCCACCCCAACCTCCCACAAAAACCTCAACAAAACAATCCAACACTCCAAAAATCCAAGTATTTGAAATGAAGAAAAAAAGATTACTTTTCATGATTCTTGGGACAAACAGCTTAAAAAAAAAAAACCAAACAAGCAAACATTCCTAACTAAAAATATATTCAGTGATGATACCAATACTTACTTTCTATAAATACTTTATTAGGACAAAAAATTTTAAAATATTATTCAGAAGAAAATAGAGTCAATTTCAAAGCGTACGATCTGGATTTCTACAGAGGGATGATGATATCAAAACTTGTACTTTTACCTTTACCAGTAAGGTCAAGGTACATTGTGCCCCCTCAAACTAAATCAAACACTTATGTTCAGAAGCATCAGCTCCTGTTGTAAATCCAACTTGATTTATATCCTGCTGGTTTAAGTTCTCCAGAACACAGTATGTGAACTGCCACTCCTTCTACTACTATACTCTCTATGCTCTTATGTGTCTGCTATCCCTGTGTGCCATCATGTTCTTTTTCTGTGGAAGTCAATCATGTTAACCTTCCTTTGAAACTGGTCATCTGTCTGCAACTCAGTGCCTGTTTACAGACTGACTAGGATGGGCCTCTTGAGGCAGTAATAAGCAAGAGAAGGAAAACACCCCAACATGCTGGGGATGATGAGTAAGAGAGGGAGGGGTTAGGTCACTTAGGAAGCATCCTCATCTTTCACAGAGAAAGTAAGAACTGGAATATGCAATCTCCTCATCTTAGACATGAATAGGCTTATTACTTAGCTTTCAGGCCTTAAGAGCTAGAAGTGGTGTTACAAGTGCTATCACTGCTGTTAAGAAACCCATTAATTGTCTCCTGAAATGGAACTGCCATTTCTCCATCATCTTTATTGATGTCTCAGGCTCCAAACAGTATCTTCTCCTATTTACACATTTTGTTTTCTCTTGAATAAACCAGCTCTAACTGGTTTTGGGAAGCGGTGAAGTATTAAACCTCACCAAATGACCATTTTCCTGGGGCAAACAGAAAATGAAATCTACCACAGAAGGATGCTTCTGTAAGTGTTATTATCCAGTGATCATTTACTTATATACAAAATGCAAGACTTACTTAGCTTTCCAATCTTATGTACTTAATAGCTAAGAGAATTCAACACACTGGCACTGTAACAACTGCTCCCATTTCCTGTCCTCTCTACAGCATTGCTAGTGTGGCTTCTACATAGCTGATGTAATTTTCATTGCCAGAACAAGAAATCCTTCACAAAAAGACACTCAAACTCAGCATAAGAGAACTGCTAATGCAAAACACCCAAGAGTTAATGGAGTTTCCACTGTATTGGTCATCATATTGACCAGTATTACACCTTTATTATGTCATGAGTGGAAAACATTTCATAGGCTCTGGGAAAGCAAATTAAAAAGTTATAGAAAAAGAAAAACAAACAACAACAACAAAAACTTGCAGAAAAAGAAGAAAGAGAAAATAAAATATTCTAACTACATGCTCTAATTTCAGTTTTCTCAAGCTACAACTTTTATAGACAAGACAGATTTGGACAAGAGGAAAATTCAGTAGAACATCTTATTTCCAAAGCCAACAGGAAAAAAAAATACAGATTGAAAGTTACAAGGATAAATATTCATTTGCTACTCTACAGATTAAGAGACCGTCAGCCAACTCTTCTAGAGAGGAACCCTTGCTCTGTTTCAATGCCTCTCTATGACCATAACAACTTGGTGTAAGAGTAATGGCACATGCTAACTACACCATTAATCACCTGCATTTCAGTAACATCACACCCCTGTACCAGATCAGGGCAGATAAATCAATGCAGCATGCCTTTCAGAGTGCAATAGTATAAAAAGCTTACTGGCTCTTCTAGTTTACTTTTTTATTATTATTATTTATTTTTTTTAACATAAGTGCCAGGTGGCCTGCATTCTATATTCCTAATGTGCTGTATTTGAAACATCTCTATGTAAAGATGACATCAAACCAATAGAAACAAGAAGCATTTGTCTTCAAAAACTGTAACTCATACTACAAGATCTTGACAAAAAGAAAGACATAATAAATGTAGGATTAAACAAAGCAATGTATTTTCTTAATAAGTGTTAGACTCTTTAGATTTAAGCAGCAAGTCCACTTGCACTGTAACTTGCATACCTGAACTAAATCAAATATTATCACAATGAGCATGAAATTAACACGCTAGCTCTCTCATCCAGCTCCATAACTAATTTCCAGTTATGCCAACTGCTATTATTTAATCTGTAAAAACCACTGGATCTACATCATCTGCCCCCAAATTCACCACCTGCACATTTGAAAACTACACACACTGAACATTTCTAATTCAGGAAGCAGACCTACTGCTGGCTGTGTTAATACAAATTCACAGCCTCAGGCACCACAGCTCATCTGTCCAGCTGTGTATAATTTGCAGGAAGTTCTACTTCCCCTCATGCCATTGTGTACTGAGAACTTATCTTTGCTTTCATGTAGATCATATAAAATGCAGGAGGCAAACATAATAATAATTACATTATTGGTAGAGATATATTTGGATTGGGAAACTTTAGAAAACCAATCAGTGACCACGTGTCTGACTGAGAAGAAACACTGATTGATGAATGCTTCCCTGAAGTGCTGCATCGGACCTTCCCCACTAAATTTTGGGTGAGGGGTACATTTCATACAGCACCAACTCACTAGCTACTTCCTCTAGTTGTTGCTATAATTTTCCATTATTTGCCTAAGACATCCCATGAAATCCAGATACATTACCACCAATTAAAAAATGTCAGAGAGTTTTTGCAACGGCAGATGTACCAAAGATTTACATGGGCTTCACCTCTTCTTGCATATCCAGGAGAGGATTTTTGCCCCCTTTTTTTTGTCATAAATCACCTATAAAATAATACTGAAATCTATGATCCAAAAACATTGCAACTGAGCATCCAGGAGAATTATTTACCAGTGTTAAAATGCTAGTTTGGAAAGTTGGCAAGAACTCTAGCACCACAACTAATGAGATAACTGAATCAAAAGGTGAACAGACTGGATGTGAATACTCCATCTAACACATGCCCAGTTCCTTTGACAAGCAAATCCAAGAAACTTCAGAAAGAAATCACAGATGGAACCAAGTCTGTATAACCATTTGTCTTTATAAACATAGTCACCAATAAAACATGAGTTGAGAAAACATGGTCCTGTATCATCTAGCATACTCTTTTAGTGTGCATAATGATCCATGCTTATAACAAGCTCTTTGAGGAAGGGATGGAGATGAATTATTTTTCATAGCCTATGCTTTCTTTTTTATTTTTCAAACTAAGGTTTGAAGGCAACTTCATTAGCAGAAGTTAATGGGAAGTTGGGAGAAAAATTTTAAGCATTATATATGATATTGCCAGCTCTATGGAAATACTCCATACTATTTTATTCAATTACTACTTTCTCTCAGAATCTGACCAAAAGCCTCTTGAACTTAACAGGTAACTTTACACTGAATCCAACAGACCTCATTGCATGACACTAATCTGTCAATGGTCCATTTATTTTGGTACTGTTGCACAGGTCTTTTAATGTTAATGGTTTATGCTAGGTCCAGTAAGAAAATGAGTAAAAATGTACTGTACATTAGAGCATATGTCTTATATCTTATATGGTGTTCTACATAAAGAATATATTAATTTTGTTTATTTGAAAAGATATGTCTGGAAGACACTCACAATAGATCAGAAAAGGTAGAATCATATCTCAAAGAATAAACATATTTGTTATACAATTTCAAGGTAATTTGTTCTGTAAATGACCAAGTACTCAAAAGAGGTATTTCATGGATAAGTGGTATATAAGTGATAAATTATATATATGTTGAAGTAAAGTAAGTAAAGAAATAAAGAGAAAGGCTGGGGAAAAGAAAAGATTGTTTATTTTCAGAGAAAGAATTCTTAGTTGTATAATTAAACTACTGATAATTGTTGAGTAAACCCCTGTTCTTTTTAATTGCAGAATTCTTTGTAGTGTCTGCAAAAAACTTTATTTAAGAGGAGAAAAACTGGCATGTCTACTTCCAAGCATAAGATTCATGCAAAACTTAAGTCTAAAACCACAAAAATCAGTACAAAACAAAGATATATGAATAAACAATAGAAATCTGTTTTGCTTCAAAATACTTTTATTTCAAAAGAGGCTATCAGCTTTTTTCTGGTTTTATTACATTTGGATGGTTACGAAGTAAGGCTTTTCTATATCAGAAGTCAAAATGTGATGCATAATGTAGTAATTGTTTCTTGGAATAAAACAAATAGATATTTGGAGGTGATTTCTGCAAAATCTGTTTTGGAGCAAAAATACGTACCAAGCGGGAGATTTATTGAAGTCTGCTCACTTACTTTCTACCAGAGTTTAAAACTGTAAAAGAAACCCAGTTACAGAAAATATAACTAATTTATTTGAGCCCTCTCCATGCTATTTCTCTAAACAGATTTTTGAAAGACTTGTTGGCATTAAACTGCATATCTTCTCCCTAAGGGTCCAAAGTGATGTTAACACTTCAAAAAGCTTGATTATTAACCCAGCTATGTCTGACAACAATATCACAAGATCACCACATGATGGCACTGACTAAGATCACCGGTCAGTCCTGGAAAGACCATTAACCTGACAGCAACACTACTACAGAGCTTGAAAATCTCTTCCTTCCAGGTCTGTACTGGGACTGCAGCCCACACAAACACTACAGTAACAGCAATTTTCAAAATAATCAAGCTATTAGACCACTTCAATTAAGACTTTGGGTCAGAAATCCTATTCATGATTGTTCTCTTTCATTCCTGGCTGTCCTAGACCTCTCCTAATTGGCAATGACTACCTCCAGCTGGATGACAAAGGAAAAGTCTTCCCCCTGAACTGTCTGAACAGAGAAGCAGTGGTCTATCTCGTTTTTTCCACTGCATTCAACAGATGTAAATCTGAAAAATACTGGTAGATGGAAGTTTGCTACTATCAAATCATGCCAGTACTATTTCACGTCATCTTTTATGGTGAAACAATGAAGGGGCTTAGTCTTAATGATCTTGGTAACTAAATCTCAAAAGTGTTTTTAATTAATTTCAAAATAAATTCATACACAAGTAAATACAAATTTCTATTTATATTCATACTATATATGAAATTGTAACAGTAACTGCAGAGTCAGTAAGAGTATCTCAGCCTCTCCATCAATTTGCAAATCTCAGTTAGCACATAAATAAGAGAAGATAGACAAGCATGGAAAACCCTAACCCTCCACTGAAGCTCACCAGTGGTACACACTTACTGAAATACATCCTACGACAATGAGTGGTGTGTGGGCTCAGTGCAGAAGACAGCTGAAAGAATCATACATTGTGACATCAGTGACTACAATTTATTTTTAGATTATTACAGTACAAATCTGAGCATTCCTAGCTAGGGATTGCTCCAGCATGTGGTAATGCATTCGGTTTGAATTAGCTGTGACACTGGTAAAGCCCCACTGCAGATCTCACAGGATAAGCCAGTGTTCTACAGGGGCTGCTTCTATTCAGACTCTTGTGTCAGCTATGCATGCAAGCCATGAAGTAACCCTGTTTCATATACAGCTTATTTTTAATGTCAAAATTCATCCCCATTTGTTTACATGGGGGGATGAGCTTAAAGAGGGATGAGCTGCTGGAAATGTTTCCAGAATAACTTCCTACTTTTTAAATTCAACCACTGCCAACACTCTATAAATTGTATCTTTCAGTTTTCTATTCTCTACCCTTATATCCAAGTTGAGAAAAGTTTATTACCATTGTGTCCTATCTCATTGCTAAAATTTTCCAAGAATATTGCCAATAAAACTTGTTACTTGCTCTTCCTCCACTAGACAGCAAAATGTTTTTTCTCGTTGGTGTTTGGGGGTTTTTTATTGGTGCTGTTTTATTTTTCCTTCAAATCCAATCTGGAGACTACTAAAACAAATACAATGAGAAGTGGAGAATTATTAAAAGGTGACATAGTTGAGTACATAACCCTGTCAGATGTGAGGATCTAAATGGCTCACAGCATAAATGCTTTACAAACATTTCTTGAGAGTACCTGAGTTGAACTGTGAGGATAGCTGCAGCTGGACATGAGATATTTGCATTGATTTGTGCAGCTTTTGTTTATGTTTTATTAGATTTTTATTATTGTAAAGACTCCCAGCCTTGTAATTCTGTGTAGAAAACTAACCAATTTACTCATGCAGAAGAGATCTTGAATCCTGATGACAAGTCTTCAAGCGACAGAATGACTAAATTATATGCTGGTTATAGCATGGTGCTTATTCCTGTCCTACCCAGGTGGAGCTGTTCTTTACACTATGTGATTCAGCCATCAAATAGCAGTGTGCGTGCTTGAAAGGCCAAGAGGAGGCTGTATTGAGAACCTGTCAAAAACAAACGTGCAAACCTCTATGTAGCAATCAGTAAGTGTTGCTTGAATCAATCTTTTGTTAAAAAAAAAGGCCAACAGATTCTTGTCTCTATATAATATTTTTAATACAAAGCTTCAGTTAAATAGGTTTTCTTTCTGCCTCTTTCCTTCATCTCTGCATGACAGGTCTCCAGCTGAAGGATGCTATTAGGATTGACATTTTTATCAAATGTAAACATTTTCAGGTGAATGATCTGCCCAAGAACATGGGATTAGCTAAAGATAAAGTATTTGGAAGACTACAAAATATATAGGCTAGTATGGCATCTCCAGTAAACCTCCCAGTTTTATCACTTGTCCTAATTTAATCCAGTTGGCCTGCTCCGTTCCTGCTATGAGGCTGGCTTTTGTTCGCTCGCATTGTGATGACTTTAAAAGAAATGACACTGATCACTGTGCTTTGCTGATCAAGAAAAAAAACATTGTGAATTTTTGAATTTACAGTCTACATTTTCGTGATACAGTGCTGCATTTTAAAATAATAGGGGGTGAGTAATCACTCCCTACAGAAACACAGAAGAAGGAGAATGTATTTTCTTATCTATATGAATGTATTCCAGTAGAGATCAAAACTAAGGGCCATTACATCCAATGAAAAATTAAAAAAAAAATTTAAATTAGCTCTGAATTAGCTTGTTCCTCTTGAGATGCAAGCTAATTCAGAGCTAATTTGGTTTTGGTTTTTTTTAATTTTTCATTGAATATAAGACCAAGATGTTTTGGATGTCAAACTGAATTTCAGTTTTAGTATTTGGTACAGCTTAATAGGTTGCACTTGCACACGACCCACCAAAAAAAAATTGGATCTATACAATACACTGGCATATGAATAGAGTAGAGAGAGAAGGGGTAATAATAGCTGTATTTACATACAAAAGCCTAATAATTTCACTATTATAAATATCATGTCAAAATTAAATTTCTTTTTCTATTATTCTGAGAAAATTACATGCCACCATAGACATTGCTGTTTTGAGTAACCAGAAACTGCGTGACATGTTTTAATGGTTCTCAAACCTTAATGATTCATTGGAATATGATTCATAAGACAATGCATGCAACCCTCTACTCAGCAATATAAGCAAAAAATACTTGGAATTTCCTGCCTTAATGCACATCTATATAAAGGCTACCTATACAGAAGCCTACACAGATATTAATAGATAGGACATAAAGTAAGTAAAATGAAAATAAAATGCAGAGTTCATTTGACATATGAAATGAGTTCACTTTTACAATGCAAAGCAGTGCTCTTAACTAGGAATTAAAACTAGTGGAAATACTTGCTCCTTAAGGTGACAAATAGTTTATTTCTTTAGTGCTAACTGAGGATTTATATATCTAATAAAAATTTTTGTTCCACACGATATGGGAAAAAAATATTACCCTTTAATACATGAGATCTGCATTAGCAGATGTATTTATGTTTTAGGAAGAGAAGAACAGCAGGGATTCCCATTTTGGTGTAACTGTAAATTCCTCCAATTAAGCTTTGAATTCTAATCTCCTAAACACATGCACGTATGTTCTTAACGTTATTAATTTAAAACCAAACTGGAATTTTATTGGTGCTTGCTTTCAAAACTAATCAAACATCAGGTTAAAGGGATGTTTTCGAGGGTGGCGTGGGGGGTATATTTTGGGTTTTGGTGGCGGCGTTGGTTTCTCCCCAAACATCCGAACTCGGCCGTGCGTTTCGGCCATCCCTACGACAGGCAGCAGCATCCCGGAGGCTGCGGACGGACAGCCGGGCACGGGCACCCCGACCCGCAGCTCCGGTGCCGCCGGGCCCTCCTGGCTCCCGGCCGGGCCCGGCCGGTGCCTCACGGGGGTTCCGGGCCCCGCCCCGGCCCCGCGAGCGCCCCCGGGCCCGGGCCCGGCGCGGGGCGCGCGCGGGACGGCCCCGCGGCGGGGCGCGCGGCGCTGCGGCGCGGGGAGCGGCGGGCGCACGGCTGGAAGGGCCCGCACCGCCACCTGGCGGCCGCGCTCCGCCTCTGCCGCCGCGGCCCCCGCAAACTTCTCTCCCCCCACGCCGCGCGCCCAAACCGGCCAAGTTTCCCGGCCGCGACGCCATCTATTCTTAGCCCCGCTCCAGGCACGACGGCGGGACACCCGCCCCGACCCGCTCCCGCTGCCCGCGTCCCGCACCCTTCCGCAGCGGCTGCGCGGGACGCGCCCTGCCCGCCCCGACCCTGCGCGCCCGCGAGATGCGTGCGGGGGCGGGCGGGCGGAACGGCGGCTGCTCGGGCCCCGTCCGTCAGGGCGGCTGCGGCGGGGCCGCCCCCGCTCCCCGGGGCGGTGCGGGGCTGCCGGCGGCCTCTCCCGCGGGGAAGGGGCAAAGCGCGGCGGCCGTGGTGGCGCCTCACGCCGCCAGCCCCCGCCTCGCCCGCCCCCGCCCCAGCTTTGCAGAGAAGCCGATTTACTGCCGAGCTGGGGAGGAGTGTGTCGGGGGGTGGGGGTGAGTGGTGGTGGTGCTTGTCTCTTTTTTTCTCCTTTTCTTTCCCCCCCCGCCCCCCCTTCCGCCACCGGTCCGCGCACGCTGGCTCTCCCCAGTGCCAGTCCCCGCTCCATCACGTGCGGAAGCCCATGCCCATCACAAAAGCGGGCATTTTACCCGTGCCCGGAAAGGAAATAAAGAAAGAAAAAGAAGAAAGGAGAAGGAGAAAAGAAAGGGGGAAAAAATGGAGGGAAGGGGGGAAGAAAAGAAACCCACCACGGAATAGCTTAAGCGAAAGCGGGTGAACCGCTTAATCCCAGAAGATCCAAGATTTCCTCTGAGCAGCCGCCTCCCTTGTCCCCCCGCTCGTCCCCATCCCTGTCCCTTTTTGCTTTTTCGTGGCTGTGGTGGTGGCAAGGAAAGTGGTTAACCAAAACCCTACGTGTTGGTTTGTGTTTTCCTGAAAACCACAGGCTCACACAGAGCATGAGGTACCGCTCCTGCCCCTCTTCGCGCTTGCAAGAAACTGTGGCTTCGCTCTCTTTCTCTGCCTGTACTGCAGATATTTTTCCCTCCTCTCCTCCACACTCTTCTGTTTATTTCCCTGTAAAGCAAAGCTACTTTGTAAACATCTCACACAGAACCTCAGAGCCTTTCCATATAGCTGATTGCAGCAAAATGCCTCCAAACAAATTATGGTGCAAGGGAGATATAAGGGACGAGACCGAAGTGGGTAAAAAAGAAAGAAATTTGCATAAATATGCATATGTGACAAGAAGATCGGGTATGATGGTGGAAATGTCAAAAAGAAAGTATCGCTTTATCATGATGGGAAAAGTAAAAGCACAGACGACTGCAGCAAACTGCTCGCCCTTTGCCAGAGTACCAACTGCAACACCTCTCCCTCTCTTCCCCCACCCTCGCCGAGGAAAAAAAAAAGGGGGGGGGGAACAGAAAAAAACACAGGAAAAAAAAATGAACACTCAAACTGCAAATCCGGTACTCCTACCTTAACACGGGGATAGCTGAAGAAGCATAGGGGTCTTTTTTACACAGCCAGAATCTTTCAGGAAATCCTCTCGGGCTATCATGCAGCCAGGATTATTCACATACGGTTCCTGCTCCCCTTTTTGGAATCCAAAGCGATTGGCTTCTCCAAAGGAATGCAACGACCACGAAAGGGGGGAAAAATTAAAAATAACAAGAAGAGAGACAACAACACTGGATTTGAAGGAAACTCGTGTTCTCGGTTGTAAGCGACCTACATTCAGGCAGAAAATTCATTGCAATCAGTGCGAGAGGGAGAGTTGAGTCTGCAAGTAGGAGCTGTGATTGCCTATGCAGAAAGACCGAGCCGCGGAGAGACTGATCTGCAAGGCAAGGCGAGCTGGGAGAGAGAGGGAGATGGGGGGGGGGGGGGGGGGGGGGGGGGAGAGAGGAGGGGGGGAGAGGTCCAGGCTGTACCAGGCGCTCTCCTCCCGCTATTGGACCAAACTGAATGAAATTCACAAAGCCGCCAGCCAATGGCTCCCCGCAGCCAGCCCAGCGCTACAGAAACCGCATCTCCATCCACAGCCCCCCGCGGAGGAGCGGCGCATCCCCGCGCGGAGCGGCGCCGGCGGAGCCGCACCGGGCACCGCGGGGCTGGACAGGTGGGCACTGCGCACACGGAGCGGGGAAGGTGTCCCCATCTGTGTGTGTGTGTGTGTTCGGGAGGATCACACAATTCACACTGCCGATCTCTCTGCTCCGTGGTCGTGTACAGCAAGTGCAGTCTTCGTTAACCCTTTACAGTGGCAGGTTCTACAGTACCAGCCTGTTGTTACCATACTCACCCATCTGCATTTTCATGGAGCTGACAGTATATTTGTACACCAAGCAATGAAGCATTTCGTTACTATTCCCCATCCCCCCAGAAAAAAAAAAAAAAAAAACAAAAAAACAGCAAAGCAGTCATTTTCCCTGTGCCCAATTATTTTAAACAGATTTCCTTTTTTTTTTTCATAAGGAGACCAGTTATTTGAGGTTCATATTTTAGTTAGCTAGCCACTAAGCTAAGTGATGGTCAAGTGAGGGCCATGTGGTTGTTGCCACATGCTACAGCACAGGCTCTCTGGTTCATTCTCTGCATAGTTTCCCAGGATGGTGGAGGGTGGTGTAGCAAATATGTTCTTAGGCCTCCACAGGTACACCTTGTTTCACTCTACAGCATGTTCACTTAATCAGTTTAATAACAGCACTTACACCATCCAGAGTGCAGGAACCCACATCAAGAACAGGTGAGCATTGCCTGACTTCACTGAGGACAGAGCAGAGAACAAATAAGGGGGTCTTGAATATCTTGCCATCATTTGAAACAAAAATCACATCCATACCTTTATGAGATTTCCACGAGTTGTATTAGATTTCATAAGCAGAGTTTTTCAGATTTTCAATTCTGAAGAAAAAAAAAATCTGCAGCTCTTCTTTTCTAGAATCTTTTTTTCTGCCCCCATGTCAGATCCTCAGTAGAGAACAGATAGTGCATTGAATTCTCAAATCTAAATTGTCTGTGATATTTGGCTTATCAATCACTTCTATACTCTGCTATTTCAAGTGGTAAAGAAATATATGCCATCTGATCTAGCAGACAACTAGTAAGCCTGTTGTGTGTCTGTTCTTATATTTTGCTATATGGTATGAAGGATACTTTCTTAAGTGTCCTTAGGAATGTATGTTTTGGTTTTAAATGTTGTAAATCTAAATACAGGTGTAATTCAATTCTTAAAATGTTTTAAGAATTGCAATAGCCACTGTTAACTTATTTGTCAGTGAAGTAATTATATTTATATTACTTAATTATATGTTTTGACTTACTTATATTAAGTCACTCTAGCAGCAGGTGTTCATGCAAGTGAATTTTACTGCTTTTGTTATTTTAATAATGCACCCACAATGTGCAACCAATCATATTGCTTGAATGAATGAATATTTTGACACATTTAGAAAAGATTTCATCTTGCACTGCCATCTGTCCCAAATTTTGCAGGACAGTCTTTATTTTGATGAATATGTCATGCATTTTATAAGATTAATTTGGATGATATTAAAGTGTGTGCTAGTTAATCTAAATAATGATCTTCTACCTATGTTGTACTATGAGGAGGCAATTTGTTACAGGTTACCAAAGAATCATCTCTAATGTTTGCAATTAATATTTGCTACTATGACTTAAATATTCTAAAGCACAGCAATAAAACTAAACTTTCCATAGACTGTACACAAATTTGTGATCAAAGTATGTAAGTAAAAGGTATTTGGTCAGAACAGCAGAATGTACTTTTCTCCTCTTACAACTTTCAAAAAGCTAAATGTACAATTGGAATCTGTGGCTTATCTGCAGCAATCCACTGCATATTTATAACTGCAAGCAGGAGTCCAGGAGCACTCATTCAGAGAGAAGAATTCCACTTGCTATACAACACCATCACTTCTTACAAGGTCACATTGTATTCTAGTATTAACCCAGCTTTACTTGTTTTGCTGGTTTTGTTGAGGAAAGAGTTAACTTGTTCATAGTGCGGGGCTATGATTTAGTTTTGTGCTGGAAACAATGTTGATAACACGGGATGTTTTAGTTATTGCTGAGCAGCACTTGCACAGCATCAAGGTCTTCTCTGCTCCTTATCCCACCCCACCAGGGAGCAGGCTGGGGGTACACAAGGAGTTGAGAGAGGACAGAGCAATGTGCTGATCCCAACTCACCAAAGGGATTTCCCACTCTGTATGGCATAATGCTCAGCATATAAATTGGGGGGGAAGAAAAAGGAAGGGGAGGACATAAAGAGTGTTTCTCTTCCAAAGTCACCACTATGTGTGATGAAGCCTGGCTTTCCTGACTGAACACCTGCCTGCCCATAGGAAGTGGTGAGTGAATTCCCTGTTTTGCTTTGCTTGCATGTGCGGCTTTTCCTTTACCTATTAAACTGTCTTTACCTCAAGCCATGAGCTTCTCCCTTTCATCTTTATGATTCTCTCTCCGCATCCTGAGTGGGGAATGAGGGAATGGCTGTGTGGGGCTTAGCTGCCAAATAGAGAGGGCAGAAGAGGGGAGGGAAAGGGAGGTGTGGGGGGCATCTCAATTTTGTTTCTTTGGGTTTTTTTATTCATTCCAAACAATTCATATTAAAAATTAACTAAATGGAATTAAATACAGCTGGCAGCTGATCACTAGTGGTGTTCCCCAGGGCTCATAATTTTGGCCAGACCTATTAAATATATTTATCAATGGTTTGGATAATGGGGTCGTATTCATACTCAGTAAGTTTGCAGGTGACACCAAGTTAGATGGGAGTGTTGATCCGCTTGAGGGTAAGAAGGCTCTGCAGAGGCATCTAGGCAGGATGTATCAATGGGTCAAGATCAGCTGTTCAATAAGGCAAAGTGCTGGGTCCTACCCTTTGGTTACAACAGCTCCATGCACAGCTACTGCCTTGGGGAAGAGTGTATTGAGAATGGCTCAGAGTATAGCCAGCACTACTATGGAATTGATTATCCCCCTGTACTGAGAACTGATCAGTCCACACCTTGAATCCTGTGTTCAGTTTTGGGTTGCTCACTTCAAAGACGTCATCGAGGTGGTGGAGTGTGTCCACGGAAGGGCAATGAAGCTGGTAAAGGGTCTAGAAAACATGTCCTATGAGGAGTGACTGAGGGAGTTAGGGGTGTTTAGTCTGGAGAAGAGGAAGGTCAGGGGAGACCTTTATTGCTCTCTACCTGAAACAAGATTGCAGTGAGGGGAGAGTTGGTCTCTTCTGCTATATCTCCAGTGAAAGGAAAAGAAGAATGGTCTTAAGTTGTATTGGGAGAGGTTCAGATTAGATATTGGGAAAAAAAATCACTGAAAGAGTAGTTGGTCATTGGAAAAGTTGCCCAGGGAGGTGGTGGAGTCACCGACTTAGAAGTATTTAAGAGGTGTTGGGACGTGGCACTTGGGGACATGGTTTAGGGAGTATGGTGGTGGTGCTGGTTGATGGTGGGCCTTGATAGCCCTGAGATTGGCCCAGTTGGTTAGAGATGGGTGATAATAATGCCACGTTTGGGGTCTCAATCCCTGCATAGGCCATTCACCTAACAATAGGAATTGATGATTCTTGTGGGTCCCTTGCAGATCAGAATGTTCCATGATTCTGTGAAGATGATCCTGAAGGTCTCTTTCAGAGTTGCTGATTCTGTGTGTGAAAATACTAACCTAATGCAGGGCAAGAGGTTTCTACAATTGCATGAACAGAAATTGACTCCTTACCCCTCTCTATTTCCTCATTCATCTTCTTACTCCAATTTGCATAGTGTCAATGGACTTACATTTCTTTTTGTGCAAGGATGAGCCAGAATGGTCCTAGTACACTTTATGCAGTTGTAATGTTATGTTTTACCAGCCTCATGATGCCAAAGGCTTATCTTCAGTGGACCAGAATTAACCCCATACTCAGGTCACTGGGTGAGTTCACTTCCTGGGTATGAGGGTGATAACATGCAGCAGACATAGTCCTTTGTAAGACCCCAAGCAAATAAGAACTGCTAAATAAATTAATGCCAAACTGCAGGACATAAAACAAATTCAAAGCAAATAGAATGAGTTCACCATGTCCACCACATAAACAAGAAAAATCCAGAGATTAGTTTGAAATGAACATGCAGAAAATTAAGATTTGGGAAACATAATAAATGTCTCCTAGTTGAGTAGCCCCAAAATGATGCTTAATAAATTTCAAGAAAGAAATTTGTCTCTTATGTGACTTATTCTCTTACAGTTTGCTCATGAAGGAGAAACTTGATTGATAACTATTTTCACAGAAAATTACACAGAGTAACAAAATTACAACACAGAAAAGTCCCATCTATATTTTCAAATTCAAAATCTTTCATTTATAGTAAAATTAAATGCTTCCTGCACTACTGGCTCTGCTACATACCACGTAAATCAGAAATACACTGTAGAGTCCCACCTGCATGGCCAATTTCAGAGATAATTTCAGAGTAGTGTACTGTGAGAACTAATACTCACTAGAGTTTCCCAAAGGTATGGTTTTTGTCATGATACATGCCTTTTTAGTTATGTTCTAATTGCATTCTCCTTGCAGTTTTTCACTAAAACTTCTAGTGTCACTTTCTCCTTCTGACAAAGGTTCAAACCCAAAATATCACAGACATAGAAAATAGCACATTAAGATCATATATATCATGTTTTTTAGAGGGAATTTGTACTAAAAAGTTTCTGAGATGCAACCTCAAACTACATGGAGCAGATACAGACATTGATTTTAACAGACACAATATTTCAATTCTGGAGATGGGGAAGCAGTTGATGGACTCTGGTCCACCTTGTATAAAGACAAAACTTAAAAATACCATTAAAATTATCTACTGAGATATTTTGTATCATTTGGCCCAAGTGCATTATCAGTTTGGTTTTTAGGTTTAGTTTGATTTCTTTTTGGTTTTGGAGGGATTTTATGGGGGTTTTTTTACTATTGCTTTGTTTTTTATAAAGCCTTTTACTCACTGTTGAACTAAAGTGAACAAGGTGTTTTGGGGTTTTTTTAAGGGTAAATATTTCTCATTGTGCAGATTCTACATATCTGAGTAAATTTAATCAGTACTCAATTACTCTTACTCTCAAAGTTGCATTCCTGGCTTGTAGTCTTAAAAAACTGAATTTCACTTTGGCTCCATACCTCCTTCTTCTTTTACCTTACATACTTTACAGATCACAATTAGCCAGCCTTCTAACCTCCTTATTGTTGAGATAATTAGGTTCTGTTTTGTTAGTCTCTTACTACAAAGCAGGCTTTCTAGACTATGAGTCATCCTTGTATTTTACTCCAAACTCTCACTTACATTTTTAAAAGGAGTACATTTGAACTTGGCTTTTATGTGAGCTGAGAGCTTATGCTCCTGGTTACTATGATTTAAATTTTTTTTCCTTAAGTTACAAAAAAGCAACTCTCATCTTAAAGTGTGATCTATGTTCTCAGTTTTAACACAGTTATTCTGTAAAGAGATTGATTCACAAGAATGTTCCCTAACATCTGTAGAAAATTGATTGTCACTGATATTTTTCACTAGAGATAACATTTTCAAACTTTTCCTGCAATTATTTAACTTTTTCATTGAGATCCTTAATAAGATCTTACATGCTTAACCATTGCTGATTTTTTTCCAGAAGAAAAAGGAAACAATAATTTGTTATTATTGTTATTATTTATTATTAATAATTTATTATAATAAAGCAAATACTTGTTTTGTGGAGGTTGTCCCTAAGTTAACAATGTGCTTTTCTAAACTGGAAACTGACTCCTGTTGTTGCAAACCCACTCTTTCCATTGATGATCACTCAAAATATGGTTCTTGTTTTCATCTGAAACCAGACCTAATTGAGGAGTCAAACTTCTGATCAATATCTAACAGCACCACAATACCAGTATTTCTATAGTGTAGTATCTTTATTCTTCAAAATACCATTCAGAAAAAGATAAGTGAATTGTAGGATGAATTTAATGGTTATTTTCATTTTGCGTGTTTGGATACATGCAAAAAGGATATGCAGTGAATTTCTTTGCAGTGTATTCTAAACAGTTGAAACCTTGCTGTACCCATGCAATTTTTGCAGAAACCAGAGCATCTAATCAACACAGCACAAGGCCTGAGGTGATATTTTTAGCTGTAGTGAGTCAAGAAAATCCCTCTGCACACCCACACTCTAGATCCCTATTGCCATTTAGGTCTGTACCTCTGCAGGCTGAACCCATGTATCTGCTGAATTAGGCATTGTAAGGTATAGTGTAATCATGCTCCTTGAGTGCCATGGTAGTTAATATGATTAATAGCATCAAAAAAGCTTATACCTTAGACAAACAGACAAAAACATTCAGTAGTAGGTCTAATTATTCTTTGTGCTATATAATCATCCCATTTTTAGGGGTTTGTATTGTCAGATTTTGATTCAGATTAATACTTTTGGGACAATTTCATGTACCATTTACATAAACACAAAAGTGAAGTTTGCTCTACATACCCATGGAAATCTTGATTTGATCTTGACAAATGTGGTCAGTAACATTCATTGATACAAAAAATTATGCTAACCAGAGGCTAGTAATCCAGCCCTGCTTCTGTTGTCTTTTAGATTAGAAATGGGCACAAAGTACCTTGGAGTAAGTTCTTACAAGCTGAGTGCAACCTTTTCAGTTTCAAAGTGCAATGCAGACTGATTAATACGAGAAAGAATTATTTATAGCATAATTTAAGGATTACAGAAAATCATATGCCTAATGCCATATAAGATACCAGTTTACCAGTATACATGTTGATCTTTAACTGCACTTGAATAGCACAGGAAGGAGAGCAAAAATATCATTAAATTAAAGCAGAGAGAAATAAAATGCAGTGTCTAAATACCTAAGGCATATGTCACAGCTCACATTCATTCACAAGTCAGCTCTCTTCAACAACTTTTAATCTACAGCCACAATATAAAGGATCTGGATGTTCAAACCCAAACAAAATAGCTCTGCAGGTAATTCCTTTGACAACTTGTGGTCTGTAAGACATTGCTCATAGACCTGTGGACTTCAAAAGAACACTAGAGCTGCAAGCTTCAAACAGCAAGTAAGTTTCCTGAAAAAATCATTCTTAGAAGCTGTTAGAAAATCTCGACTTTTGGACTACAACAAGAGACAATTAGAAGATCAGTAGTGTTGGAACGATTTTCCTATTTGCAAGATAATTGCATAAAACACAATCCCAGTAGTAGGTAGTGATATCTATTTCCAAATGCTTTTCTCACTGTGTTGTATTATTCATGCTTTTCCTAGGCAAAATTATACCGGTTTTTTTTTGCTACCCAAGGTAGAGTTTCTGCTGGAATGTGGACAGTGCTTTCTACCCAAACTAGCATCTATTGTACTGCAGTCTACCAAGAATTTGTATTTGAAAGTCCACAGACTGATGAAGGCATTGAATCCTTCAAGTCTCAACACTTCTCTCACTGAATACTTTAGCAAAAAAAGCTACTACATAGTAACCAGGCAATTCTGGAAGCATTAATGTCTCTGACAGTGTTTTTATAAGAAGATATGGTTACACATAAATATTCTTTGAAATGCTTCAAGTAGCAAGCCACTTACCAGATCTGAGTGTGAGGACCCCAAGCTGTGAGAATGCTGTCAATTTCTGCCTGTCAGCTGAGCCACCTATTCATCAAAACATTGTTAGCCCATCCCAAATGTGGGGCAATTTCCTTCACACAGATTTTCAGTGTTTTACTTTGTAATTGAAAGAGCTAAAGGCATTTACAGACAAACACTAGTGAAACTAACTCCAGCTTTAGTGCCATACCTCTGACAGAGGTCATAATTCCCGGAAATTAAATTAGCAGAAGAAAAGTTTGCATGTGTGTTAACCACTTGTTTTAAGGCAACAGACTGGACTAAATGAGCAGTGGAGAGTTTAAACTAACCAGTAGGAGAAAAGGAATATTTATTCTTCCACACTGACTGCAAAGGATGGTCTTCTCCAGTGGAAAAAGAGCGAAAAAGAGTTGGAGTGGGGAAATAATGTCTCAGACTGTGTCTGTTGGTACTGTTTGCTAAGAAAAAGAAAATCAGAATACTAACAGAACACACAAGCTTAGCCACTGGGATGTGGGTCATTAAGCCACAGAAATTTGGTAACATTTCTTTGTGTGCCCACAGCTTATTCTCTGTGGTTCTGGCTGAGTTTAGGAAGAGTCAGGTACAAGCTGTTGATGCAGCGTCGGTCTGAAAGGGCCAGAGAGAAACTTCTATCTCTAAATGGGAAGTACCTAATGAATTTAGGTACAGTACAGGCAAACTCTTCTGAATAACAATTTTAAAGGAGTCCAACTTCCTTAGAAACACTACTTCAGTTTGTGAGCCATTTAAAAAAATAAATTATCTCAATTTCAGATATGAAAAGACATAAGATTGGTTGACTGAATAAGAAGAATTTGGACAAATAACTGACATAAATCAACAAACATATAAAAGTTACTAAAAAGGTTAAATTTGTTTTATCCAAGACACTGCCAAATCTTGAGCTAAGAACAGGAAGTTTATTGGCAGTTTTCTGAAAGAGGAGGAATCCAATGATAAAATGTGAGCCATTTGTCTTGCCAGCCATTAAAGGAAATTCACTTTAAGGATTTTTCTGGAGTGGTTGCTGCCGCTGGTGTGCCCATTTTAATTTATCAGTGTGTCTGCTGGTAATATTATCATCAGTTGGAGCTCAGGTGGATTTCCATTAGTGCTATCACTGTACTCAATGGCAAAATATTCCACTGACCTGAACAGGATCTATCAAAAACTTTCAAAGCTGCATCTGCTGTGGATTTTTTTCCTGCTAATTATTTCCAGCAATTATGGAAGATAATTCCTCAGGACGAGTTATCTAGAGAAAAGCAGCTACAACAAACATAATTAAGAAATAAAACTGTGTCAGTCATCTTCATGTTCATTTAATTATAGGCCATATCCTTCTCAACCTTCATCTTCTTGTGTGATATTTAGAATATAAACTCTCTGGTAGAGATAATTTCTTTCTGATCTCCACTCCTGTCTTAGCTTTTACTGGCATCTTTGGACACCATCACAATACACATTTAAGACTAATATACCTATATGTAATAAACGTAACTAGGCATAGTTATTTAACCATATGTTACATTATTTTTATGGATCTGTTACTTGCTTTGATGTAAAGCTGTGTTAAATTAATGCCAAGTAATGAAAAGTAGAGGTTGGCTGATTTCTTTGTCTTACACAGCAGCACAGAGAAATTCCAGCCACTCCAGCCTGTAAGTCAGGTACACTGGGAGCCCACCTTAAATGCCTCTATGCAAACATAAGCAGCCGTGGAGAATAAAAAAGGGGAGTTAGAGATGTGCCCACACCTTCAATCTCATTGGCATTATGGAAATGCTTAGGATAGTTCCTATGACTGAAGTGCTGGTGTGGAAGAATACACTTTAGAAAGGACAGGAAGGGGAGACAAGGAGGATGTGTCAGCCTCTCTGTCTGTGACCTCCTGGAGTGCAGGGGGCTGCGCCTGGGGGTGGATGAGGAGCTGGCTGAGACCTCAAGGATGAGGTGTAAAGGAGGGGCAAGGACAGGTGGCACTATAGGGCGAGTCTGCTACAGCCTGCCTGACCAGGAGGACTGAGTGGGTGCAGCCCTCTCTGGGCAGCTGGGAGAGCCTCATGTTCACAGGCTCTGGTTCTCAACCAGCCCAATATCTGTTGGAGGGACAAAGCAGCTGTCTCTTAGCAGCTCTTGATCACTCAGTGGAATCAAGAGACCTCAGAGAAGGTGCTGAATTTCTATCACATTTTTTCCATAACTCACAAAACATTTTGCACCTTTAAAAGTTCATTCACTGGAACCAAAGGTAGAAAAAATTGAAGTTTTTCTCTTTACGTCAACTAAGTCAGTCAAGCTAGCAAGGTAGGAAGGAAATGCTGCACTGTGTCAAATTCTATCAGAGTGTACATGAATTTTCCTCCGCATTTTGAACAATTGTTGGTTCAATACTTTAAAAAAGTTTTTCTCCTGCTCTTTTGGATAGTGATATATATAGACATGATAACTTACATAAATAATTTCTTAAACTTGGATTCCTTGAAATATAAGACAACATCTAGCATTGACACTGTTACTGCTGTTGCTTGCACATGGGTTGACCTCTGCAGTTTGGAAGAGCACAGTGAATATGGTAATTCTGTATTGATACTCTATGTTAGAAATTGGAATTATCATCAAATAATTTGAGGGAACTATAAAGAGACAGATGACCTAGCCCTCAGTGGACTACTTTATAAGTCCCATTTAATGTGCAGAGTGAAGTCAGCATAGCTGGGATTTTAGGTCTCTATAGAAATAATAAAAAAATTAAAAAAAAACCAACAAAAACAAGTTGAAGACCCAAGTTATATGAAGTGACATGTGACTTGATAAACTTCTTTTTTAAAAGTGTGTTTACTTGCAAGTTTGATTTGGAAGAATCAGGTTTTCAGATGGTAGATGATACATTTGAGCAGTTCTAGCAGCTCTTAAGGTATATTCAGAAGGTCATTTCTAAGTGTTCTGTCTTACAAGATCTAATTGATCAGGGGATTATTACAGGTCCTGCCACTCTGTGAGGTGCTGCCACATCATAGCAAGGTCAACAGAATGGGTAGTACATCTGCTCCTCTGTTTTCAGTTTACTGTTTTTCTGTTAACCAAGGCTAGCATTCTTTTTTATAAGTGGCAGCTTTTTTTGTTAACAAAAGTTTACAGCAGTTTACCTGTATACATCGGGCTGTGAATGAATAAGCCAAAAAACTCCCATTTATAGATCCCTTTGGACTCGACTCAATTTGCTGCAGGAACATTGCATTCTTATCATAAAAATGTTTTGAATCATTCTAGGCTTTCCCCCTCACAAATATAGCTTGCTTCACTCCGGCAATGTAAGGGAAGTTAAGGTTATCTTATCTTCAGGCAGGAGTATCCCAATGCAAGAAATCATTGACATTTTGCCAACGCCAGACATTGAAAGGATATGTTGGAGGGTGAAGGGGCTTGAGCAGTGGGCACTGAGTATTCCTTTCTGGCAGAGCAGCTCCTTGGGCATTTGTGTCTGTCAGTGCAGATGACATAAACCCGAAGGCTGTGCTAGAGGCCAGCCAGATCCAGCCAGCACTCAAAATCTAATTTGCACGTTGAACATTGGGCATTGTATGAACATGCCATGTGTGTCTACTGTTTGCCTCTACTGAGTAATTTCAGCCATAGGCAACTTTTCTGTTCTAAACACAGACAAAATAACTGAAGATGATAACAGATTTGCTGGTTTGTCACAAGCTGACACATCTTCATGATTTTTTTAATGGTTTGTGCTTTCTAATCGCTCTAATCCCAGATGAGAACTCAGATTTGTAAATAGTGATATAAAAATAATCTTATTTAGAATCTGTGCTACATTTGTCAGTAGCTGACTAACCTAATAACACACAGTAAGCAATATATGTGAATCAATTGACCTAAAAATATTCAGACACCCAGACAAAAGGCATATTCTTTTCTTAGGTTATACTTCCTCAGAGTATGGGAAAAAACAAAACAAACAAACAAAAAAACCCAAAAAAAAACCAAACAAACAAAAAAAAACAAACAAAAAAAATACAGAACAAACTAATACGCCTTACACTAAACATTTGGTGCTAGCCAGTAAACAAATTCCAATCTATAGGAATCCTATGGATTAACTGCAAGTCTGAAGTATTGCAAAATGCTTTTATTTGAACAGCCTTTCTACTGTGTTTCATTCAAACCTTTGTTAGAAAATAACCAACGGGAATCACATTAGCAAAGTAGTAAGAATCATGTAGGATTATCTGTTAAACTGATATTGGCACTTTTAAAGTCAGTATCAAGGGCAAATTAATGAAAAAGAGATTGGGGTTTCACATGGCACTGAAAAGAGGAAGAAAAAATTGAAATTTTTAAAGAGACTGCTATTTATTTTCTTTTTCCTCACATAGGCCATGTTGGATTGAAAACCTGCTACTATTTTCTATGATAAAAGTATCTGTACTAAGTAGCCAAGATTGAGGTCCTATTTGCTTTGTGTGGTCTATATGAAAGGACAATCCCTATCCTAAAAAATGAAAAGACAATTCCTATCCTAAAAACTCTATGATCCCACAAGATAATGCAAAGAGTAGTGGAAAGATACCCTTTGACATTAGCACACATCAAATTGTTCCCCAAATATGACTGGAATGTTTGATCATTTAGCAGTGCATGCTTTGGCGGGCCTGTGAGCGTGGACTGAGAAAGAAGGCTTTCTTCCCCCTAAGTCATGAATAATTATAACACTTCAAATGTTGTCACTTGTTCTTTTGTTATGACTGTCAAAAATATTATAGATCTGTGCACTCAAAATAAAAAAAAAGGACAAGAATATACAAATTAGTATCTGCGATACACTATCATTAATTCTGGATATAATTGATTATTTTCCACCAGAATACTTCAAACCCTTTGAAAAAACTTTCAATGTGGGAATCACTCATTTTATAAAAATTTAAAGCAATGATGATCAACTGATATTTATGAGGATTTGGTGATACTGAAACTAAATATGTACCCAGATCAATAGGTCTTTCATTTCACTTGTTCAAGGTAATTGAATAATTATTTCTAAGGCAAAGAAAGTTTAGTCTTTTAATTTTCAGCTGTATTGTCTTCCTTTCTCAGAAGTTTCCAAAAGCTCAGATAGAGGATTGACAGAGGAAAAGAAAAAGAAGATTGGTCAGATCCATTCAGTAAATACTGCTGTGGCTAATTACTGTCACAAATTGAATAACTAAAATTATAAAGTCCTGTTTTTCTCTGACTTCTTCTGTAGCAACATACTGTGGTGATTCTTTTCTTTTCCCATCTTTAATTTTGGTGTGTGCTAAATGGCCATCATATCTAAAATTAAGGAACTTACAGAGAAAGGTTCATAACTTACTATATTCAACATATATTTGTGATACGGCAGGCTTTCATCACCCAGATATACCCATGGGAAATTTTGTGATTTTGCTCTTCTCTTAATTCTCCTGGAGTCCAGATTTAACCAATAAATATATTTCATCATCAAATTTGAAGCAAATATGAATGACCTTTTAAATAAGTAGATACTGAGAATTTCAATCTTTGTAAAATCCTAGAATTTCAGATGAAAACATAGTACATGTCACTAAAACACTGTGAAAAAAATAAAATTCCATTTTTGTTGTTTCCCCGTTATCAGAGTGATGTACTATATTTCTTTACAAAGTCAAAATGTTGCACTCTGTGCAGGATCATTCTGCATATACAACTGAGTGTGTGTGAAGAAGTATTTACACTATATTAAAAATAAAATCCTCTGAAATGTTTACACTTCTGTTCATAACACTTAGAAGCTTTCAAAAGTTGTTTCACAAATATAGATATTTTTGACTGATGAAAGAATCTCATTTACTGCAATTCTTCCCAATTACACAGAGTGTACAGGACATTGCTAATGTTTAGAATGTGCAGAAATTAAAAGCAAACACAAGACAGTTTCAATTCTCTCTGTTTTACAGCTGTATCAGAAGATAATGCTGACTTTTCAATTAGCCAAATGGACCAGAGAATTCATAGCATGTTTCTGATTCCCAGTTCAGAAATATCCACCTAAATTTGCCATCAGCCTTGAGTCAGTGTGAATCCACCACCATGACACGTGAGCTTAAGTACACATCTTTTCTTTTCTTCAAAAAGAAACATCTTTTTGAAGTCAAATGACTTCTTTAAGGTCATGCCCCTGAAATAAATACTCAATTTGTGAGTCATTGAATTATAAGCTAGCTCTTTAGAGCGAATGATTCTCTCTTGGTCACATTGGTTCAGCACAGGTTGGCTTGAAATAATGAATAGAATAGTGTGAAAAGTAATGGCAAACATTATTTGGAAAAAAACTGAATCTAATTATATTATAAGGAGCTTCCAGTTCAAAAATGAAGTCCTTAGGATGCTATCTTAAGAACAAGCAGATTTTACCTGTAAAGGTGTTCTATCTATTACTGAGTTGGACAAGCAGTAATATGGACAAATATGCATGCATATACACATACACACATAGACTTGTTCATATATTTTATGTATCCTTAATATGATGGACACTCAGTGTTGCTGTTCTTATTGTTCTTTTTCATATGAGGAAAAGATCTAATATTTTAGTTATATTAAGGTAGGAAATTCAAAGAAAAATAATATTTTGAATAGGTTTTTTGTGAGATATTGTCATGTATTTAAAAACAATTATATACAGTTATAGATATTCAAGAGTAGGTGTGGGCATTTAAACAAACTCAGAATTGCACCAATTTTTTCAATTTTTGAATGTAAAATTTTCTAAAAATTCTGAATCTTAGTGTTGTGTCTGTGTCAATTAATATTATTACTCAGTAAGGGTAAGAAATGAATGCGGAAAATCAACCAGACAAAAAAAAAAATTAATGTTTAATGTCTGAAAAAAGCAAGAGTCTAAGAGTTACAATAATTTCACCCCAAACAGTGTTATATGTTTGCCATTGATCACAAAGAGTGACTATAGCAAAAGCAGTATTTTTCTTTCAGCTTTTAGTTTTATTTTGAATACTAATTTGCCGCATAATATCTATTATTCTTCATTCTGGAATTATATTTTATAACTAGTATGAAATTTCAGGGATTCAAAAACTTGTCATCCCATTTGTACAATACAGCATTTCTTCTTAGGGACATGAAAACTCTGTTTATAGATATGTTTAAGCAAGGGGGATAAGCAAACTAATTTCAGAAACTTTTAGAAGGATTTCTGGGTATGACTTCAAAAATCTTTGAAATACATTGTAGAACCCTGTAAGACATGGAATGTACCCAACTAAATGTCTCCTTATTCCTTGCCCTGTCACAACCAGAGGGTGTGAATGGTGGTCCAATCTATGTGGAAAGAGCTGGTTGGAGATGCAATATTAGCAGGACATATAATCTTGTCCTAATTTAGCAGAATCAGAGTTGTGTAACCAGCAGCAGCTGTTAAGAAAATCTTGCAATTAGTTTCTGAAACTTTCCTTCAGTAACTATTTCATGATGTTACACAAGTGAATTTATATGCTAGAAACAGAAATTAGAAGACACTACAAAGAAAATTATAACTAAAAATATTGCCAAATCTCTAAAAGCCTCTTAAAAGAGAACAGATTTCCATACTTTTACACTGTGTGGTGAAACATCAGTCAGACATGGTCTCAGTCCAGAAGGACTCTCTGTAAACTCAGAACAAGTGTTAAGTACATGAAAATTGGAGCAATGATAGCTATGCACAAATGTGGTGCAGTATCTCTTTTTTGGTCATCATAGAGACATCCCAAATCTCATAACTGCACTAAGTTGAAAACTAAATAAACCCATAAACTTAAATTCCCCATGCTACTGGGTGTAGAACATATTTCATGTGAAAAATGACGCTACAATTTGTCTGGAACTTAAGAGAGCAGGTTAGAAAAGACAGCAAGATAAACTTTATTGTCTGCAGCATAAAACCCCACTTCTGCATAAAACATCTGGGCAAGTCCCTGTTCTTACACAGTTGAAGTCAAATATCCAAAGACAATGATGAAATTAGTATAGCTGTATCTATTATACATGTGGAAAAACTTTCACACCCTGCAGATGAAGTTACTATTATTATTTCCTCTAGATATATTAACAGTCTTACTCTTATGTCAGTTAGAATTGCACTGCAGGTCTTAATAACACAGTAAATATTCTTGGCTGTAATGTTAGACTGCTGATTGTCAGTACAAGATACTGCTTTTTTATGTGGTATGTATTTCATCAAAATAGTTATAAGAACACAAAATACCCTACATATGTTTTCTCCTAAATTATAAACAAGGACATAAATATGGTAGCTGAATACAGTAGATAATCAGCAAAACACAGATCAAAAAGGAAGGTGCAATAATGTGCGCCTCAGTAAGGGTTGAATTACTGGAGACTGTATTAGTATTTGTTGGTGCGGTTTTGAAGCCCCCTGAGAGGACAAAGGAGATTTTATTGTTTGAAGAAGTCCAAAGTGCCTTAAAGGAACTTTCAATTTCTTTTAAAGTTTGGCTTCTATTACAAGAATATAACCAAATGCGAACAGATATAACTTTCTTTAAAGACAGAAGATTGTACAACGAGGTGCTGAGTAAAAAGAGTGTTTATCAGCACAAGAGATGAGTGGAAGGAAATATTTACTGGCTACATTTCTATGAACAGAAAATAACTGTATCAAGATGGTGAATTCATCTAAAAAACAGAGTTTAAAGATATTGATTTTCTTTCAGTCAAAGACCTGATGTGGTATAAAAACAAAAAACTACAACAAAAAAAACCTGCAGTCCTTACTGAACTTTTTGTTTGAAAAATTTTCACAGTTTCTTAAAAAAAAAAAATCAAAGTATGAATATTTGATGAGTGTAAGTGACAAAAATATGTAGTGCATTCATGAAAGAAGAAGCAAAGAAAATTCTTTTAATACCTTATAAAATACCTAGATCAGATTTTCTTACTTAAGACAGAAGAATTGATGTTGGGCATATTAACAGGAAGAAGCTATACATAAAATAAGGAAATGTCTTACTGAGTCATCCTGATAGTCTCTGTGGCCAAATACTTATGTCTGACAGTAGCAAGAGGAAGCCCCATTTAAATATATGACCTTGGTCACTTGCTGTGTTTCATTGGCTTTGTACTTATCCAAAATTTCTATCTGTTGTATATGACAATCTAGATAGGTCACTGCAAGCTGCTCCTTTCCATGTCCGTTTATTGATCTGTTGCACACAAATTTTTCTAGCCCCTTTATGACCCTACTGAAAACATCTGTCAACACAGTGGCAATAAAATAAAATGGATGTTTTATTACAGTGAGAAAATGCCTAACAGAAAAGTCCCAGTACAGTCTTGGAAATATAGAATATACGTAAATCACTTGGTAATCACATGTATTAAACCTTACCTACAGCTCTCCTCTCCTGTAGAGGATGGGACTAGTTGTTCCTTTTTTGTATTTTTCTTCCTTGAAATTTGAACATGCATCCTTTGCAACACAGGAGGTTTAATGCAGTTCAGCTTTTTAAAGTGCTTTTGAATGTTACAGAAATGGTAAATATGCAAGTAAATACAAGTAAAATGTGTCTCCTCTTTTTTCCTGTTTGACCAACATGACCCCTTTGCTTTAGAAAAGGCTAGTGGAGCATATTCCAGGTAATTTACTCACTAAGAGTTTAACTTAACAAGGCAAGAAAGAACAAAAGGAAAATAAATCTGGGACCTCCATTTTTGGTTTGGAAAGATTTGCTCTAAAGAAGCAAAACAGAGACTTAAGATGAAAATTGGAGCACAGCAGCAAAGCTATTACTAAAGCCATTTGTTGTTAGATGATGAAGAAAGGGGGATGAAATGTGGTGTTGCTAATGGGAACATATTCAACAATTTTGTGACCTTTTTGTTAGCAAAATGAAATGTTCTTTCACCAAGAGCATTAGTTTAGTGTTAGTACTGTTTTTCAGTGTAGGGTAACTGAACTGTGGAGGTTTAGAATATACACCTAAAGGAAAAATTTTTCATATTCACAAAGAAGCATGGATTAGAGAAAAGATGTAGGCCAAATCCCTAAGTCTTTACTTGGGCAAAGCTCCTGTTTGTCTCAGTGGAATTGCTACTCTGATAATTGTTGCATGCAGAGATTTACATCTGATTAATGAGGTATGGAAATACACACCACAGTAAGGCAGATAAACTGTCATAAAGTTTCCGATTTCAGCACCAAAATCAGGCTGGATAAGGGTTTCTATCACTTGCTATTATGCTTTTACATTTTCATATAATTACAGGTGTAAACGGCAAGAGCTTCAGAGGAGTTCCTTTAAATGCAATAAGTTTTCCTCTATGCCAATAGTTCAGCTATGGCTCTGTTACCAATTAAGACTGAATGACTTTGTTTTAGTCAGACAGTAAGTGAATTAACACAAACCTGTGGTCAAGTTCACATATCCCAGCCTAGACAGCAGCCAGTTTCTGTATTCCACGAATACTCATGCCTGTCACAAGCTGTCTGCATCCCGTTTCTAAGGAAATTGGTGTGCAGACTGGCTCATTCCATATTTAACGCTAGCTTCAGCAGTAATTAAAAATTAGGAGAGATCTTCAGGAAATCAATTAATTATGCATGCAAAGTGCACCAACTAAATTTGGACGCACAATTAGATGACTAATCATAGATTAAAAGGTTGAGAATGGCAGTTGCACACTTAAAAGGAGGATGGTGACCTATTCTATCTCAGGTGCCTGTGCTTTCCTGTTTAGATCTTCTAAGATCTGTTAGACTGATATTTGACACACCTGTAAAAAAAAGATAATGCCTGAAAAAGGTCCAGAAACTTCAACACTCAAGTCTCTTTGCTTACTAATGGGAATATCCCAAATTTTACAGAGTTTCAATGTAATTGTGTCCAGGAACTTGTGTTTTGAATAAGTCAGTATAACTGGAAAATCAACTTCCATTTGAGTTGACATGCAAGATTGTATTTATGTACATGAAACATAGGGGGAATGAAAAGTTACATATGTCCTGAAACTATTATGCTACTTCAAAACCAGTATTTAAAAGCAAGTATCAACAAATTTAGGAACAAACTGTAAGGAATAAACTTCCAAAGCTGCATGTTCTGCTCTATTTCCCAGGGTGACATCACAGCATGTTGATCTCTAGTCATTTGACAACTGTAATAAGCTACTGCCTAACCATCTGACTAGCTCACCCTAGATTAATTCCAATTTTATCTTTTCAGGGATCACTTAATCTTCTGATGGAAGTTCCCAGTACAGTTGAATTTGGTTTCCATGAAAACTTCTGTTTTATAATATAATCAGTTCCTGACAGTTCGTTCAGAGGCTTTTGGAACATTTTTTGGTTTGTTTCACTTTGTTGTGTTTTGTTTAATAAGGCCATAACCAGATCATAGAGCTGCAGTGGAAGTGTGGCATTTCTCGCTGTTTAAGTGCAAGCATGAAGCGTGCAACAGCTGTCATCCACTGTGAAAGGGTTTTCATTCAGCAGATTAAAGGTACAGAACGGGGGTTCCTCAGGTCACAGAGCAACTGAGTGATAAGAGTGATGGCTAGCACTCCCTTCTCCCACAGTGTGTTTCAGCTCCCACTGCTTTTCTATGGAAGAAATAGCTCTCTCATACATCTGACTGAAGAAAAAGAAATAGTGCATGATTATTTAAAAAAAAATTAAAAAGAACACCAAACAACAGAGCAGCAGATGCTTTTGTTTCTTTTTCTTTTTTTTTCCTCCTTTTTTTTCTGGTAGTTTTTGTTTCACTGCTTTTGAAATCACCTGACATAACACCTGATGTAAGTGAAATATAGCCCTGAAGGTAGACCATGTATCTTTTGAAGGAATAGTAAGTCACATTATACATCAAAACATGGCAAACATCATATCTGAGTCAAATGCTAACATTTGGGTAGGAAAAGGTGAAATTCTTAGTTTCACCATTTAGATATTATTATCTATGGAAAGTATTTCCCATAAAAAATATCACTGTTGGTGTGATCAGGTTTGGCATTTTTATGGTGTTTCCCTCCCTCCCATCAAATGGGAGAAATATTAAGGACATAGGCCAAATTCCCATGCTGTAATCTACAATGAGTGGTATTTGACTCTGAAAGGAATCTTTAGTAATGACATTCTCTTGAATGGATCAATTTGGAAATAAAATATTAGCCAAATCAGTCAGAATCTTTCCTTCTCTTCAGATAGAATAACATTTCTGTAAGATCAGTGTTAACAAGATAGGAAAATTCCTTGGAGAAGCCCCTCCAAGGGCATCCTTCTGCCCTATCAGAAATCTAACCTGTTAAACTGCATCTTGCCCACCAAGGAAATTTCACGATCCTCCCAAGTGCATAGAACAATAGAAAGCAGGAATAAATTGAATAGGACCATGAAGATGATATTTGAATTTATTACAAGCAGGATATCCAGAATCAAAATGCAAAGGATATGATACAATACACTCAGTGGATAGTGCTTCCCTTGGTAAGTATTTCTATTAATCTCATTCCACTAAACATATCAAATAATATCAAACTCTGTCCAATTCATCTTCCATCTAGAAGCTGAGCCAAGTGGCTATAGTGACAATGTTGTGTTAATCAATTTTCCATACCATATATAAGTCATACTTGTGATGTCCTGCAAATATGCCTGAAGGCCCAAATCTCTCATTTATGTGTTGTGTTATTCTCCTCTACAATTTCCATGCAATACAGTTCTGTAAAAAAAGGCAGATAAAGATTATTCATGCTAACAACACACTAATGCTTTCTTTAAGGACTTCCCATACACTGGAAAACATATTTTCATGCATTTTTATAAAACTGAAAAAAAAAAATTTGAACAGTTTCAGCATGCTCTAATCACTTTGTTTTTACTAGTAACCAGAGCAATGGCAGCAGAGAAAGTAGACCTCAGTATTTCCTTCTGCTGTATTGTATGTGACTAGAGGGTTCCAGCAATGCTCCTTAAGCACTGCTTTAATCTACAGAAAAACTTTCACCAGTGAATGAGTGACAAGTGCTTTCATCTAGCATTTTTCTGAGATGTACATGTTTTTAATGTACTGATACACCTCAGATGCACTACTAGTAGAAAAGATACTTATACTTATGTCAAGGTTACAGAACAAAATAATGTCAGAGATGCAGTGAAAACTATTTCTAATAGGGATTTGATTGCTTCAAGCATTTTGTTACACTCTCAATCTTCAGAAAGGCGTATTTTACAATCCAGTCTAAAAAAATAGCATCTGACTTAGGTAATGATCACAAGAGTTCAGTACTGCAAGCATATTTATCATTTTGGAGTGAATGTTCAATACATGAATGATGAAAAGTAACAGGATATCAGGTAACACCTAAAAATGTTCTGGTCGTACAACACAAATAAGAGACAAATATTAGCATAATGTGTACTTAAAAAATGCCATTTCAAAACCCTTGGGTTTTCTTAGGTGGTTCTAAACCCATTTTCCTGGAATTCATGAGCAGCTTATATTGTGGCTTGGCTTAATGTTGTAAATTAAATACCTGGCAACAACTATCAGTACCACTATCTGTCCCTGATATGTTATTCTTTGTAAATGAAGTTGTTACAGCACACTCTCCAAGTAATAAATGAACAAGAGTGTTAGACAGCCCTAGTGCAGCCCACAAGCCGTTGTCTTAGCAGCACACTTACAGCTCACTTCTTCATGTGTGTTAGCTTATATGTGCCTATATTTTATATATATATATATATTTATAGATACGTATATATATACAACCCTGTTAGTGTTTAGAGCTGTTCAAATTTAGATGACAGCATCTGAAGAGATGACAAAAAAGAAAAAAAAAGATAAAACTAAAAAGCAGGGTACCAGGTGGCAGCCTTGTGGTTGCATTTATCTTACAAATAATGTGTCAAACTTTTTTCTGTAACAAGCACATTCTGTATTGTGTGTGTCCACTCAGTCATTGATGGAATTTGTGTGCTTTTCCAATTTCTCACAATGACATTTTTTGATGCCGTGATCACGGCTAAGAGCAGAAGTCACCACACTGCCTTTTGGACAGCAATTTCAGGCATAGCAAAATAAAAGATGTGTCCATTTGTGTTGGGTTGTTTTGGGAAGCAGGGGTTTCTTTCTTGTTTTAGTCTAAGTGACAGGCTATCTGGATGAAGCCATTCACCATTCATTCTTCCTCCTTTCAAAAAACTTGTGATAAAATTATATATCTTTTTCAGAGGTTACTTTTATATGCCCAATAGTTTAGTTTGTTTTTCATTCTAAAAGAGTAATGACATATATCACAAACAATTTTTATTTGATAACAGTAGCATTAAGAAAGAAGATAGTGCTTTCTGTCATACCTTACCAAGGACTGGATAATGAATCTTTGAAATAAAAGTGAAGGAAAAAAAAATTTGATGTTCCCTTTTTTTTAGTATCACTTCACTGTTCTTATCAGCAGCACAGAGACGAATTATAGTATAAACTTCAGTTATGTTCACAAAGATATTTTCTAATTTTAAACAGCAGAAACTATCTCTGATATGGATTCTTTTTTCTTTCCTAATTCCTTCTATGTTTGCAGCACTTTGTCTTTCTACATAGCCTATAGTTATTAAAATGGACTACCTCAATCTCCCAATTGAGACCATAAGGTTCCTCATCTAAACAGATACGAAGTGAGACTTTAAAGAGCCTCTGCTAGCTCGTCATAGTCGTGAGATAACAAAAAAAAATCAGAATAAATATAGTTTCATTACTAAAATACTGTTAAAGTCCAAAGTTTCCCTACAACCCACTGATAGACTCTAAAATTAAGATTCTGTAGTGGCAAGGGATGCTCTGACACTCTTAAAGTACTTTGTTTTACTATAGAGTTGTGTTTCTTATTTGCAGACTGTTAGTAGAAAAGAAAATCCAGAAACAACCCAATGGTATCTAGGCAGGATTTGCTATACTGTTTGTAGAAACAGCCCATGCTGGCTCTACAAACAGTACAGAAACTCTATAGAAACTCTAACTGACAGGTAAATCTCATTCAAGCCTTCCTACTGGAAGACTTGAATGAGATTAATATTGCATATTAATATCTTAGTATGTTTGAAACTCATTATGTGAAGTATAAGATTAATGTGCATTAAAGCAAACTTTATTTCATCATAAGGTGTGCTAAACAATGATCACAAAAATTTCATTATTGAATTTCTGTACAACATATGTAATAGGTACGATAGGTACACATGTAAGAGGTTATTTAAACAGGCATATCAGATCTCAATATAGTAGGGCCAAAAGAAATCAATATATTTTTACTACATGCTACTTCTTCCTTGGTCTTAAGGTTATCCCCTAAATGTGTTAAATGAATGACAGAATATTACTGACCGCACTATTTTTCCTTCTTATTCCTACTTAAGCTGAAAAATTGAAGCTTAAAAATATGTCCATGCAAAGCAGTTTTATTCATACACTTTCTCCCTCCTTTCAGTACAATATGTCTATCTAAACTTCCTTTTTAGCAGCCACAAAATCTGATTTTTTTCTCCATTAGGAAGAGAAGTAAAAAGAGTTTTATTCACCAACTACAAAAAATAACCTTAAGTCCCTACCACAGTTTCTCTTTTCATTTCTCCTATATATGAGTGCTCAACAAGTACATCTGAACAACTCTGTTACTTACACTGCATGTCTTTCCTCGCCATTTTGGCTGGGATGCAGTAAAGCCCACAGAGTGATTATTAATGGCTTTTTGGATCCATTTCTCTTCATTTGAGGAGGGCTCATGAAAGAAGAGTGAAACAGACACATCTTCAATGGCCAAACTTTTTTCTTTTCACAACAAATGCTTCTTTTGCCTCCCTCTGGACTCAATAGTACAAACACAAAAGTACTGCTCATATCCTGAATGTAGATTTTACATGAATGAAGATAGTAGATTTTTAAATGTTTTAGTAGATATTTAAATAGATAAATAAACTAATTCATTAAATCAAATTCTTGTAAGAAATATAAGAAAAGAGAAGAGACACTTTGAAGAAAGTCTTGGACTTCTGTTGAAAGCAGCAAAAAGCAAGCCAAAATCCTGAGCAGTCACTAGCTGTGCTAATGCAGGCAAAGCACTTTTTAGGCTATTAAAAGTACAAATACCAGCAGACAGCCATACCAAGGCATCTTTTCTTAGGAGAATTTTCTCTTATGAGAACTGAAGAAAAAGAATGCAAAGAAAGTTAAGTCACATACCAAAACAGAGCAAAGGATAGTGCTTACAAATTCCTAAATCTAGATCAATGCCTCTATTGAAGAAACTTAAGAAATACATCAGATTTTCAATTAGCAAGAGGCTTATCATCTCTGCCAGAAGATTCAATAGCAATTTTTGCTTTAAACAGTATTAAGTTATGTATATCTTGCCAATTGTAACATTTTTGGCCAGATATGGCAATATTCCAAGCAGTGTGAGATTAATAGTGTCTGTTCAGTGAATCCAGAATGATTTCCTTCCTGATATAGATTTCAGAGTGAACGTTTAAAACATGCAATATAAACAAGTATAAGAGTAATTGCATGCAAATGAAAAGAGTTTCCCCTGGGGAAAAGGCTATCCCTTCTGTAATAGAGATAGGGAACACATTTAAGGTTGCATAATTTTTTCTTTCAAAAGCTAAAGTTGCCTAAGTTGCTTAACAATAGTTTTACTTCTTCAGAAAGTAAAAAAGAACAGATTTCTGGGAACTGATCTCAAAAACATCTTCAAAATTTTTCTCCAGATAACTATGTTGTTAAAAATGTGATGATTTGCCTTGGTATATGAATAATCAGGAAGAAAAAGAAGGCCACTCCATCTTCTTCCTCTTAGGGTATGCTGAGGTGTTTATGTGACTACAAAATAGCTCCTGTCCTAAGGCTGTCAAACCAAGTACTTCCAAACAACTTATGCCCAAAAGCACTTTTGGTTTTTACTTCTAAAGACTATTTTTCCTTAGTGTCTAGAGTCAGTCACAGGAACCAAATGAAGCTGGTGTTCAAGTTAATAAACTCCGAATGTGCTCACAGCAGATGACTTTGGTGGCTTGCTGTGGTGTGATTTATGCCATTTCATCATATGCATTCTTCCAGGCTCAAAATGCATATAATTTTTCATAACAATTAGCTTAGGGACACCACACATCCAGTTGGGCATTTCACTCTGTTATTAGCAGGTATGTTTTCAAATAACTGATTTACCTGTAACAGCTTAAAAAATTAACACTATCACCCCCACCACTCCTCCCACGCCCTTCTCCTTCCTCTTCTGTTCATTACTGTGCTTCCTAAGCAACATCTATAGACAGATCCTTTGGTCCTTATTATTGCAACTTAAGCCTTTCCACCCACCTGTTTGGACAGTGAATGTAGAAGCACTCTGTATGCATGTACTTCCTTGTAGCTTATTAATGACAGCATTTTTCTTCTTAATATTCTGCCCATGTTCCGAGTCACAGGAAGGCTGAATGATGTAGATTGTTTCTTGAAATCTTTGCCTTCATGATTTTTGCTTTCTTTATTCACACCCACATGTGGTACAATCAAGAATAAAAGCCTATTTTTTGAGATATTGATAGGAGTAGCACCTTCTCACCCCTCCCCTGAAACCTCTTTCTTTACTTTTTGGAACAAATAGTAATTTTTATGTAGGGCTTTCTTTGGGAATCAGATTGATTTTGCCTTCCTATTCTGTGCTATCTGTAAATCCTACCAAAGGGAAGTCTGCATACAAGTCATCTTCTGAAAGTTCATTCCTATTCTGAAACCTCATTCCCAGTCTTCATGCTTTTTGCAGGTATTTACTCTCCAGCTTCAATTTCTTCCCCACCCCCTCCCCAAAAGATGAAAATTCTGCAGCTTTTTATGTTTCTGTTACGTGGAGTTAGTAGAGTACATGATAATAATGCCACATGCTTTCAGCCTTCTGCAGTGATCCACAATTTTTTCTTCTTTTTCACTGAAAGGTGAGATAAGCAGTTAATAATTCTTTCTCTATAACTATTTTGGGATGAGGTTTATAAGTTATTATAAAAGATTTGGTTCATTACCAAGCTTTGCTCAAAGAGTTTGCCATTCTGTGATATGGCATGCATGTTTTCTTTTATCCCACAAGCTATACTAAATCATATAAAATTATCAAATAAAGAGTAAATAAGCTACTAGACTTTCTTCAGTAAAAATCAGATGTTTTATCTAAGTTTCAGAAGAAAACTGTTCTTTTAAAAATTCAAAACTTATTTTTCCCTAATTTTTGCTGGCAATAACCAGATTCACAGGTCCAATAACAGAGTTTCTACAGAACTTTATTATTAATCCCATATGTTTTATTCTTGATGAGCCAAACAGAAAGACAATTTTCTTTGAATTAATGTCTTATGTTATATCAACAATTCTAATTTTGAAGGCTCCAGAAAAGAGAACATGGACATAACATTCCAACTATGCCCCCAAGCAAACTCAGCAGGCTTTAAATCTGGCTGCTTGCCAACAAACATATTCTAAAATATATAATTTAAAATACTATCTCTCCCAAATAGTACATGAAACAGAGAAAGACAATATTTGAGAAGATCAAACAGTTATCTGTATGAAAGAGTGAAAACAGAAGAAGAACCTTGGATTCCTTATCATTTGGTTGCAGGAGAAGCTGGTGGTCTCCATGAAACACACATGCTCTGGATCAGGCTCGTGAACAGAAATTCAGGTCAGCTAGAGATTGACAACTTTTTTTTTTCTTTTTCACACGGGTGCTTACTAGGACTCCTAAGGATGCTATTCCTCTAGAGGGTGTATACCCAGAAGGATAAGGAAACCGATCTCTGGCTAATGGCAATTTACAGTACAAACCTGGCCATTGCTGCCATAGCAGTTTAATGTCACTGCTAGCATGGCTTAGTGTGCACGGAAGACATCCACTCTCATTTTCCATTTTAACTTACCCTCTGCACATGACTGCTTCTTGGTTCACAATGATCAGCAATATTTGGCATCTAGCAGGGTTGATCTAATAGGGGAAACTGATAAACTGCCTCATTCAAAAAAACATACACATGAACTTTGTTTCCCCAGATAAACAATCATCAAAAGTGGACACTTCCTTCATTCATGCTGTTGAGTTTATCTCTACACAATATTCGGTACCTAGGAAATTCTGCTGCATATCTTCTTCACCTAGTTTACCAAAAGCTCCTAACTTCATTTTTTTGCTAAGAGGAGAACTCACAGCTATCACAATTTCTCTTCTGATCAGGTCTTGCTGGGCAGTGCAAATCTGTGAATGATAGCCACTGCTATTTTTGTTTGTTGTCATCTCCAGTTGCTTCAATACATAAAAGGAGCTAAAATTACTCTTACAATCTCGAAGCAAAACAACTTAATCATTTGCAATTGCCTCTGTTTCACACAACTTTAAACATGCAATATAAATTCAATTTCTTGATGCCTATATTCAAGAGAACTTTAAAAGGTTTAGAGATGTACTTGAGGTTATTGCACTTTCAAGAAAGCATTAGATTTTTCAAACTGATCAAAAGGGTCATATTAATGTTTCATACTCTGTATACCCTGCAGAAATTAATTCAGTATACACACCTTCTTTTCTTATACAAAGTATTCAAAACAGGCACTTTTTTTTTTTTTTATATTACAAAATGGAGAACTCACACACTCCAGCAGTAACTTCAATTAAAACATTACAGAAACACAAATTTGGTATCAAGCTATACATGATCCCATTATCTGCTTTGTTATTCTTTCAGAAACTAACTCCTTGCTGTGAGGAGTTTTCAAGAAATCTGCATTATGGTAATGGTTCACTGTAGTTTTCTGCAAAGACACAGATCTGGCAAACCAAATTTGTTTTTTTTTTTTTTGGTCTAGTTGCCATTTTTAATGTTGCTTGCTAACACAAGGACTCTGAATTACACATATTTAATAAAACATCACAAAACTCAAATTATGTGACTTCTTTATGGTTTCATCAAACATTCCCTGTGGGTGATAGCAACCAAAACTCAGTCAAGAAAGACTTCTGCTATATTTATACACCCTCAATCTTTGATTACTGTTTGAAGTATTTAAAGAATATAGCTACTATAAATTATTCACATTTATAATATCTTAGGATCTCTTCTATATTTTTTAACCCTATTTTATTTAACCTATTCAAATGTCAATTGTTCTAAATAATTTGGATTTATCCACTTCCACACCGCAAGAACTTGTACTGTTTTCCTATTGGATTTCCTACACTCTGAAATTTGATGTTTTTTTAATGTTGAGTAGGAAGTTAATGCCCATGCAATTTTTGTACAAAATTTTGAATCATGATTTTACCTGATTCAATGATAAACAGTAATTTCTTCTACTGGCAACAGGAGAAGAACTTTATTAACTAAATGTACTTCTGGTATTACTTTTCTGACCTGATGGCCTTTTGTTTAGAACTGAATATGCACTTAGGCATAAACATAGGGATCTAGAAACACTTGTTCACTGATTGTACTTGTGAATGTCCATGAGATTTTACTGACCTAATCCAATATACCCTCTGAATAATTATTATAAGCTTCTTCACAGTCTCTCGAGGATCCCGAATGGATCAGGTCAACCATGATGGCTGTTCTAGGAATGTGGCTATTCTGTGGCAAGCTTTATGTCTGCACCATCTTTCCATCTTGCATTCCAAAAAGGAGCATGAGATATTTGGAAACTTTTCATCAACAGGGCAGACAGAGTAAAAGATTTCTGAAGCTTCCATGTAAATAACTGAATGAAACCTTGTATAGCCATTAGTAAGTGAAGAATTATAATACTAATTTTAAAATTAAAATTTATTTTTTTCTTTTGATACATATTTTCCTACCATCACCTTTGGTTAAAAAAATTTTTAAAAAGTTATATATAAGTATCAATGTAAACATAAATAAAATACATAAAGGTATTACAGTAAGTCAATGTAAAACAAATTAATGATATCTTTTTTCATACTATAATTTTAAATTAGGAAAAGATATTGTAGTTTTGCATTACTGCAACAGTTCCCCATTTAACTTGAAATGTTATTATAAAGATAATAAATTAATGTTTTCTTTCCTTGAGCCTAAAAGCAAGTCAGAAGGGGGGAACATGCTCTACCAAGTCTAGCCTCTTAAGAATAAGAAAAGGGGGTAAAAAAAAATAGATGGGAGTTTTCTTTCTTTTTGTGCTAGAGATGGTTCTGCTAGAGATCATGCCCTGCTCCTGGATTTCTGAATGCTTCATGGACAAGCTATGTGACTGAAACAAAACACTATTCAGTACTCTGCGCTCTAGACATAGTGCTAACAGCTAGAAAAGCCAGCTACTTTCCATTTGTGCTCTAACATACATTAGCAAAACTCTGTTGACCTCCTTATGGATGATTCTAAATTCATGGTGGAATTAAATAAATGGGAAACAGATTTGCTTGTTACAAAAACCTTTTCTAGTTCTAGAGGTAGGGTCCTCTCTTGCTTGTTTTGGTAGTTTTTTTCACTGTGAAAAGTACTGCATGTTCCAAAATAAAATCTTAAGAGACTTACTAAAACCTCAGCTAATACATGTAAATAAATTAATTATTAATTAACCATAAGATTTAGACATCTAATTCTACAGCTTTGCAGGGATTTTCTTAGTAGTATATTCACAAACTATACTTATGTAAGGATATCATTTTTCTCCCTTTTTTTTTTTTTAAATAAATGCATGCAAGCAAACCACTGAAAGACATACAGCAGGTGGGGAGGAATAATCCCAAGTAGCAGTACAGGTTGGGGGCTGACTTACTAGAGAGCAGCTCTGCAGAGAAGTGTGTGGGAGTCTTGGTGGATGACAAGCTAATTTTGGGCCAGCAGTGTCCCCTTTTGGACAGACGGACAAGTAGTATCCTGGGATTCATTGGAAAGATTATGGCTGGCTGGTCAGGGGAGGTGATCCTCCCGCTCTGCTCAGCCCTGGTGAGGCCACATCTGGAGTGCTGTGTCCAGATCTGGGCTCCTCAGGGCAAGGGTCTGGAGCACAAGACTTATGAGGCGTGAGATGGGATTGTTTAGTCTGGAGAAAAGGAGGCCCAGGGGAAAATTTATTGCTGTCTACATCTGCCTGAAATTGTTGTAGCAAGGTGAGGGTCAGCCTCCTCTGACAAGCCTCAAGTGACAGGATGGGAGAAAATGGCCTCAAGCTGCACCCAATGAGTACACATTGCTGGCATTGAGGTTTAGATTGGATATCAGCAAATTTTCATCATGGAAAGGGTTGTCAAACATTGGAGCAGGCTTCCCAGACAACTGATTGAGACACCAGCCCTGGAAAAATTTTAAATCTCTATAGATGTCACACTTAGGGACATGGTTTAGTGCCAGACTTGGCTGTGCTATGTTAATGGTTGGACTGGATGATCTTAAAGGTCTTTTCCAACCCGAAAAATTAGTGATTCTATCATGAACTATGATTTGATACTGAACTAAAGGTACTTTGAAGCTCTTTTGAATTTCAATACCATAAATCATAAGAATAATGGCAAGGCTATGCATTATTTGATACAACAGGAAAGGACATGAGTGTTGGGGGTGATAGTGTGTGAGACTGAAATGCTACAGTTAACAACACATAATCTGCTTTTTTAAAAGCAGGAGGTATTTTGCTGAGTTGAAGGTTGCAACCCACAACCGAAGGGGAGGAGGAGGATTTTAGGGTGTGTGGTGGCAAAACTGATCTGCATAAAACAGGGAATGTGAACCCACCACCAGAGTATAACCACAACAAACTGAACTTTGTTAGCAGCAAGCTGTCTTTTGGGCCAGATAAGGGAAAAGGCTGATAAGAAGCAGATCCTGTGAGGTGGGATAGTGGTTTTTATCATGTCCCCAAAGGGGCGTTACATAAGTCTGAAGATATCATCCCTTCTTATAAGGCCTAACTGGCTCAACTAAGCAGAACACATAGCCATCATGTCTTAAAAGGAGTCACAAACCATCAAAGACCCTTAAAACAACCCCAGACTCATTTCTGGGGCTTTCCACCAGAAGACTCTGTATGATCCAGAGCATTGCATCAGGCAGTGTGAAACTTCCCTCCAGGGGAGGTGTGTGGGCGTTCCCACTTGAATTTTAACCCCATATTAACATTGTGTTTTCAGGGGCTTTCTCCTGTAGTGTCAAGGCCAATGGACACTGAAATTGCAACCATCAAGTCTCATCACTGACGAGATATCATGGATGGTGATATCTTTCCAGTATCTATGCTTATCCTTTCTCTCTCTTTCTTAAGGTATATTTTTATACTTTTATTTTGCTATATTCCTGTGGCTAATTACCAAAATGTCTGTATACCTGCTTTACATTGCAACCAAATTGTTCTAAAATAAACCTGCTATCTTTATACATGTATCTATATGTCTAGATATCCATGTATCTATATATTTCAACATCAGTCATTTCACTGTAATCTGCCTCAAGCTTTTTATTAACAAGTTAATAAAAGTTATTAGGTGGTAGTTATTCCACCTCAGGGGAGGGTTGTAACATAATTTCAGCAGAAAGGAAAATCTCTGTTAATATCTTTGATAATTTCCTATTTTTGGTCTCAGATTTCCAACATCCTATAAACCAACGATAACAAGAGAAAGCTCTGACCTGTCTCCATCTGAATTCATGCCTTCTTGCATCAAAGTTTTCTGATTCACTATCATCACAGATGATAGTGAATCCCTTTCAGTCTCCATTTATTAAACTACAGAAGCCAAATTTGTTTATTCTCACAAAGCAGATTTCTTCTTTCCTTCCAGTTATCCACATTATGTTACTTTTTGATTCCTTGCAATTTTTGCCATTCGCAAATTCCACAAACATGCTCCTAGATATTTTGCTGGGCAAAAGAATTAAACATGAACAACTCTAAAGTGATCCTTGAGGAACCTCTTTACAACATGAAGTCACAAAACCTCTTGGAATCTTCTCCAAACAATGAATGCATGAATACAAAGTTTCTACTTCTTAATAAGCTACTCTTTTCACAATGAACAAGTAAATTTTGTGCATCTCCAAATAAATTTTCCTCAAGTCTAGGTTCATGATTAATGCCTCTGTGTTAATTTCATTTGAAAAACTGTCAATTTAAAGAAATATGCCATGTTACAGCAATATAATTCTTAAAACACTTGGATAGGTAAAATCCTGTAAATGCCTGTGGGCATTTACATATATAATTGTTTCTGCAAGAAAATGTTCCCCAGTCATTCATATTATTAAGCTCAGAAACCTGAGTAATCAAGTGCCTCATCTTTCAAAATCACAACAGGATAGTTGTTGTGTTGTGTTTTGTAGAAGTTGGACTGTTCCATTCCCCCTGTTCTGTAATGGTTCTGCCCTGGTTCTCCCTCCCCTCCTTGCTGTTGTCAGTTTTCCCAACTCCTCCCCAGTTGCCCTGATGACAAATGTATCACGACAAATGTATCCTTTCCTAACTCCCTCCCTGGTGCCTTGTCCGTCACTGCCTGCTCCCACCTTTCCCTCTAGAAACTTCTACTCAGGGCAGCAAGTGATTGGTTCAAGGACCAGGGCCCCTCCTCCAAGGGATTCTTATTGGTGCTTCCCTCAAGTCAATCCTTTGTAATCCACACCCCCCCATCCCCTATTGGTCCAAGGACCGACTCCTCCCCTAGATTCCCTTCCCTTTATAACCTGATGTAACCGCTCCCTTGTTCTCTTTGGCTGCTGGTTCCTCTTTGGTTGCTGGTTGTGTGTGGATGCAATAAACTGGCCTCTACCCCAGCCAAAGAGCGCTGTTGTTGTTCCTGTTGGCCGCGGTCTCGTCCTTGCACAAGGCAGTGCTGCAGCTGTAACACTGGGCGTTGGCCTTGGGCGCCGTCCCGAAGCTCGGCTACTGGGACAAGTGCCCCCCGTGCTGCCAGTGGTTGCTGGCCAGCTAGCCAGGACGTTTCTCACTGGACCGCTGCAGATAGTGTCCATTTAATATTAGTATTTTGAGCACATGGCATTCTTTACCTTCTACTTCACCTGTAATCGTCAGTCTTTTTTTCTTCCTCTTCACATTAGTCACAGTGCTTGTATCCTGTGACAACACTGTTCAATTTTATTTCAGAATTATACTTACATTATCTTTCTCATTTCATACTGCCATGCTCATTCTGCTTTTTACCTTAATGTATGAAGAGTTTATTATTATTTGTTTTTATTCAGTTTGAAAGATACATCCTCAAACTTTTTGTCTCCTCTTTGTATTACAATTTTTTTGCATTAAATTCTCTTCAGTATTTATAGACCAATAACTTTATTAAATATGTAGTGGAAAGTCTGAAAGAAAACTAAAGCACCAGAGGAAACATATGTTTACATATTTTTGGCATCTTATGATTACAAAATATCTGCTATATACTGTAGAAGACTGAAGGATCCTGTCTAGTGTAGTCAGTGGTTCTTAAAAGTTTATGGTTTATTTCAGAGCACCTTGTCCCTTAAAAAAAAAACATACGCTAATCTTTCAGGAAAAAACATGTAGCTTCAGCTTCATTCAGAATTTGTTGAATTAGCAGTCTGTGAATTTGTTGGTTTTGTTTTGCAGATTCTTGTGGTTTGCTTGCTTGTTTTTAAAATCAAATGCACTTTTGCAATTTCTTAGTTGTCCTGTTTGCAAAAGGTGGTGAATACTAGCTTCCTATTTTCCCCAATTAGTCTTCTCACAGCGATGACTGAAAAAAAAAATCAAAGAACTGTGAAACAATTGGGAAGCTAAACTCTGAATTTTATTCCATGTTTAAGTCAAGATCAACCTTTCTTATATATGTTCATCCTTGTTCTCTTCTGGAAGTCAGTTATTTAATTTTTTTTAGCACAAAAGATGATTATGCGAGCAAGCACTAAGTTTTAGAGAATTCTATGGTGACAAACACTAAGAGACAAAACATCATGCATTTCTGAAGGGAAAAATACACTGGAAAAATCAAAATCCCTGTTCCAAAATTCAAGGGCAAAATAAAGAAAGCTGTTAACAACAGCATCAGATCCACAAAGTAATTTTAGCATAACATTCCAAAAGAAAACTTAAACTTGAAACAAATTTATCTGTGTAAAATATCCATCCAAATGGTTAAAATTCAGGATTTCAAAAAGTGTTAAAAAACATTATTTCATCATCTGACATTTTCTATCAAGTAATGTGCAGCAGTGCAGCTAAACTATCAACGTCCGACTAGCTACCAGCACTGCTAGCAGCACGAGGGGGCACTTCTCCTGATAGCCGGCTCCAGGATAGCACTTAAGACAATTCCCAGCTTGCGGCTGCAGGCACACCTTGTGCAGGACGGAATCTGGTAAAAGCTGCAGCCAGCGGAAAGAAGAGGGTGGACTCCAACTGTGGCTTAATCTGGGCTTTAATGAATCCCAGAGGGACCAACAGGAGAAGACCAGGAGGAAGGGATGACAGCAGGTTTTAAGGGGTAGGGAGAACAAGGGAGGTGCCAGCCATTGGACCAATGGGGGTACAGTGGGGAGTGGGGTCCAAGGGATTGACACGTGAGCAACACCAACGGGAAACATTCTGGGGAGGGGCCCCGGTTCCTCAGCCAACCATCGAACTCCCCTGCTGGAACATTCTAGCAGTAAGGGTGGGGAGTGAGAGTGATTGGCGGGGTACTGGGGAGGGGTCAGGGAAAAGATACAAGGGTTTCCAGGGAAACCGGGGCAGAGTTTAGGGGATACATTGTTGACTGAGGTGGAGCCAGGAAGACAGACAGCTCCAAAGGCAGGAAGGGAGAACTGGGGCAGAACCATTTTCAGACAGAGGAGGAACGGAACAAACCAACCTAATAACTTAACAAAACACAGTGCAACATCAATGTAAATTCAGTGAGTCTTCTAATTGGCTGGAACTGAAAATAGTTAATATAGTAGTACTCTGCTCTATATCAGATAAATGAAGTTGCTGGGGATTCACTGTCTGCAGTGATGATGTGAAAGTTGAAAAAAGCTAAATCTTGGAAGCAAAGAAAACATCCTCCTTTCAAGATATTTTTCAGAAGAGTAACCATTAATAGGTTCAACATATATGTATTTTGGGTAAAAATATGCACCCATTAAAATCTCTTACTTGAAAGTTCATTGAATGACCTTATTATTATCTCAGTATTTTTCCCACAAACCTACAAGTACCTATACAAAATAAAACCAAACAAAGTAACACTAGCTGGCTTCCTTTTCTTACAAAAGGACTACTATAATCACTGAATCAAAATAAGTATTTGAAACAGATGATTATGCTAATTTAAAATGGTTTGGTTGATGTTTATGCAGCATTTATGCTTGTGCTTATTTTATTATGAATGGTTTGTTAAACAGCTATGACTGGTCAACCAGCAGCAGAAGTAAATTCACTTTAAGGATTATTGCCCAATAAATAATTTGCTGAGGCTTATCTAAGCCCTATTTAATAAAATTCCTAATCCCTAAAATAGAGCATGTTCATTTGTAGCAATTACTGATAGTTTAGACCTGTCATGGGTTCTGTGTGTTTTACTATAGACTTTATGATACCTACAGATAGGTAGCCATTAAAATTAAGCATTTTCATTATGCAGCTAGGTAATTTCCAAAATGATTCATTTAGTATCTGTAGAAAAACAAAGCTTTGAATAATGTGTTCACATTATTTCAAGGATGCTTGGTAAGGATATGCTACTTTGCTTGTGGAACAGAAGAAGGAAAATTCAGCAACAGTTGCAATATACACCCATGAAAGATGAGACAGTGCCACCTCAGGCTCCTAAAAACTAAATGGCCTTTAGGGTCATGGCAGACCTAAATATGTACCTCCTAGATGTAAAATAAAATAAAAAGTAATGAAATACACCAGAAAAAGGGTATAATTATAACAAAAAAAAATTCTTCAGTGGAAAAGTTGAGGCATTCATAGAATCTAAAAATAAAATAAGGAAGGAATATCTGTCCTTTTTAGGAACAAAAATAAAACACTAGATTTGCAGTATTGGAAGTGAACTTCCATGGCAGTTTCTGATTTGTTTCTATTATAAAAAAGAGAATCCTGAAATAATTTGGGACAAATTGAACTTTTTCTGCCCATGATTTTTAAAGTTCAAAGTAGGGTTATTAGAAAGACTTTTCTGTTTAAGAAAGGATCAGAGAGACTTTGTTGGTGAAAAGCCTGGCCACATCCATTTTGGCTAAATAGTACATTTCTCTTCAGTGGGTATTTTGAGACTGGCTTTTACTTTACAAGTTTCTGAAGGTAATAACACTGTGTTATCTTTGAGTGGGGAATATGATATTCACTGGCTTGCTTCCACCGCGGTCTTGCTGTGTTTGTGTGGTTGATAACTGCAGCAATGTTTGGAATAAAAGCTTGAGAATTTGTGTTCTCAGCTGAATGTAAAGTCGTTCAACTACTTTCTCCTCACTCCCCCCAGCTCCCTCTGACAATCCTGTGATGGTTAAAATTCAGTTTGAATGGCTGTAGAAAAGGTTTCTGAAATTACAAGGTGAAAACTCTGACTAGTGTTACCTATTTTGCTGGTAAAACCAGAATACCTGTTAAGAAATTATGATGAATAGTAGATATATTTGTTTGGGGTTTTTTTGAAGTATGAGTTAATTTATACTAGAGTTGAAAAAGGAAAACTAAATTGGTTCTATGTATGTGTTAGACTATCTGGAATAATTTGTGATTGTTATCTTAACATGAGTTTCCTAAAATAATATATCTTCTTAAAAATAATTATATGGAAAAGCAATACCAGTTTCTGAATTGTCCTACTTTGTTACTTGAAGAGATAAATTAATTTACATATTTAATTATTAAAATGTTAATAATATATTGCAATTATAATAAATTGTAAATATATATCTAAATATAAATATATATAAATTGTAATTATAAATATAATAAATTTTAAGTAAATATAAATTGTAATTATTTTACCTGGATACTGCTATTGATCAAAAATATTTTCAATCATTAAAGAAAGCTACCTTATTTTACTTCTTTTCCTTCAAGGGAAACTCATATTAGTTAAAATCTAAAGACTTCACCCTTCCGAAGATCTTCTCAGGAATGACTTATTAATCACTAAACTTTTTTCGTACAGAGAAAGTGGAAGTAATATTATTTACTTTCTGGAGGTTTAATAATATCTTTCGGCTTTAAAAAAAAATCAGAAAACTTTTCAAAGGTTGTTGCTGAAAAGGTAAAAGTCTCCATGCAACCTAAAATTTTACAAGCCCTTATGGTTCTACACTTTATAATTCCAATATCAAAGAACTCAATGGCAGGTGAAAGGTGTGGGTTTTTTCTCCTAATAGTGCAACTTAAGTAGAAGTATTTGGTTTGAACAAAAAATAATAGGTTCTTATCAACTTCCAAGTAGATATATTGTAAAGGGAAGCTTCAAAAATATGCTAAAGACATCCCCAGGAAAAGAGGAGCTAATGTCCCTAATTTGGAAGTGGTAGAATATATGTGAAGGAATCAGAGCAGACAAAGTAAACAGTTTTTAATGTAAGAGAATATTGCAGCTATTGTTTAATTTATATTCTCTAGGTGACTGCAAATTCGGGCATTTGCCTATAAAATAATAATAAGTTTTGATCAAAAACACTGTTAAATTTTGGTTTTTCTTACAAATTAGAAATAATTGTGTTACTTGTCAAACATTCAAAAACAGGTTTTTCAGATTTAAAGACCTTGATGCATTTTTTTCTTTTCAACTAAAATATATTAAAGCCATATGAAAAATCTTCTTCTTTACAGGTAATTCAGGGCAGAAGTCTAACACTTATTGCCCTTGATCATGGAAATGTCATACCTCATGCAGACTATTTAATTATATTTTTTCCTTTGACCATTTTCAAGAATGAGTATTTGCCTTTTAAACCTTTACAGTGTCATAATCATATTATGATCTTAAATATTGGCACTCCATCTGTTAAATTATGTGGGAAATTTCATAAAAGGGAAGAAAATGCTGGGGGAAAAGAAAAAAAAAAGGTGAGATGTCTGTGGTCTACAAGTGAGTCTACCTTTTGTTGTCCAAATAGACTTAAAGATGTCTGGGAGGCACAGTGGTAAGAAATCCAAGCTCTCCATTGAAATAGTGGCAGGTAAGTAAAGAATATTAAGCAACTTTCAGTGTTTTACCTCTAGGCATAAAACTGTTCAGGTAGATCTCAGTTCAATGAAACTTTACATAGTTTTAACATTACAGGTGTGATTAGCCTTACTGAACACAAAGTACAGGGCTTAAGGTATGCATTAATAATTTCAAGAGCAGAGCCATATTTATTAAATAATTCAGAGATCTTTAAAGATGAATATTATTTTATAGACATTTAGCATAAGCAGGATATTTTCTTTCGTCTTATATGCAATTTTTCCTTCAGAAAAGTGCACAACAAAAATGTTCTTAGAAAACTCAAACAGCAGAATCTGATTATACTAACCTGTAGACAGAAATGGCTAGGAACTTTCCAATGTAAAATTTTTAAGAAAGGGAGTAGGGATCAGTCTAAATCAAAATTTCTCTCACAGAAATTTAATCAGGAATGTTTTCTTACACTGAAGGTTTAATCCATAGGATGAAGAGAGATGGGGGAGACAAAAATGAAGACAATAGACTTCTAAATCAGATTAGTGCTGGATAGTGGATATTCAGTTCAGTTTGACACAGGCTGTAGCTTATTTTGTTTAATATAAATAGCTCTCTGTGTCACTACTGAAAGCATTCTATAGATACACATGCCTAATTCAATATGGATTGGAATATATCTAATTTAATACATCGTTTTATCAGAACACTTGGCTTCATCATTAGGTAGTAGAGAAACAGAAACATGAAGTATTAGGGTTCACATCAGAAAATCACTCACTTTGGTCTTCTGCATCTGGACATGACTTACATATCTATGTGTTACAAGACAGAAGTTCATGCAGCCTCTTCATAAATTATGAGAACCTTTCCTCAGGGAATCCACTTTAATAATCCACTGCTCTTCTTACTGCAAAGATTTTCTCAAATTAGAGAAAACTCCCTGACTTTAAATGAGACCTCTTGTTCTTTGTTCTCTTTATCTTTGCTTATGACACTAACTTTTACATGTTTATGTAGTCATCTCATTTTTTTCTTTTCTTCTGTGTCCATCTGTAAACTAAACAGACATAATTAGTTAATTTTCTTTTCATAAGCCATATATTATAAACCTATGATCATTCTCATAGATTTATATATTATAAACCTATGATCTTTCTCTCTGCTGTAAAGCAGAACAAATTAGCACCATCTTTATCTTTTGTGAAGTTTGACATACAAAACTGGACACTTTGCCCTCCAAGTTCTTGGTTCTCTTTATTGACTGGGTAAGCAGCCTAGAAGCATCTGGGCTTTGTCAGATAAATTCTAGATTTACTTTTTTTCCTTTATTCAAAAGATTTCTTAGAGTTCCTAATAAATCCATGGCGGCTTTCAGTGGTTGCATTGCTATTCATACAAATCGATTGTTTCCAGTATTCCTGTTGGAGCTAAAGTAAATCTAAAGAAATTTTCTTGGCTTACTATTGCAGCCACCCTTTCTCTGACATAAACCTGGCCACACATTGTCTGCTTTTAATATTTAGGGATGCTATATGTGGATATTGGAATGAAATACTGTCTTAATTGTCTCTCTGGCTACTATTACATGAGTAAATTAAATTAATTATTCTTTGCTAGTTGCCCTAGGTACAGGGAGAAGGGGGTGGAGCCTTTAGCACTATGTATTCAATACCGCCTACACCGGTGGTACTTGAGATTAAAAAGCCAAGACCAGAAACCACAAGTTTGCCTTTTTTTTTTGTTTGTTTTGTTTTTTGTTTTTTGGTTTGTTTGGGGTTTTTTTTGCGTTTGCTGGGCTTGCTCTGGAGAGGGTGTGGAATTTGGACCACCTCTGCTGTTGACACAGTGCCACCATCCCTGGGGAGAGAGCCCCTGCAGCGGGGCCCAGGCCACACAAAGTCACCAATTTGGCAGCATAGCTCCTCATTTGGATGAACTAGCTTTCCTGGTTATGTTTTGCCCCTGCTTTCTGTTGTTTTCAGGCTGGGAAAGGAGGAAGTTAAGCCAGGAGAGCCTTCCTGATCCATTGTTTTAGTTTTCCTGAATACCATGTGGCCAATAGCACAGGGCCAGTGGCCATTTTGCCTTTGCCGGGAAACCACGCTGGATACTGTCTTTAAGAAGTGGTTTTGTTTGTTTGTAGTGAATATCCTTTTGTGGGTGTCTCGGTTTGAAAAGACAGGTGTCTGCTAAGGAAGGCAGGAGCCTCCCCTGAACTGGAAACTGTAAACCTCTTCCCTCCAACTTGTTATAAATTTGAAAATAAGGGGGGCTCTCAGGCAAAGATATGGGAGCAGGAATAACAGCTCCTTATTAGGGAAGAAAATTAAAAAATAAAATAAACAATGCAGTAAACTAAAACAACACTGACAGAGTCAGAATACAACCTGACACCCTGTTGTTCAGGGTATTGGTAGCAGTCCAATTGGAATTGTGGCTGCAGTCCTTCTGGAGTGGCAGATGTGGTTCTGTTGAAGCAGTGATTCTGTAGAAGGGTGTAGTCTTCCTCTGAAGATCCAATGGAAAAGGCAGCTGCTGTTCCTCTGGGAATCCAGTGGAAAGGCTGCTCTGGTGTCCCAAATTCTCAGATTATATCCAGTTAGGAATGCTTGGCTCCTCCCTCTGGGCAGAGCATCTCACAATGGGATGCTGTATTTTTTATCAGTCATGCAGTGACACTCAATGGCCCATTAACAGCAGATGTCTCCCTGGAGGGAGGAGTGGTTTGTGGAAGAGTTAAAGAAAACTCCCAAATTAACAGAAGATAACTGCCACACCTCTAACAGATGGCAAATACAATACACATTGCCTTGCAATCTAGGACAGCGAGTAAAACTCTCTTTTGTACACTTTTTTATTAATATTGTTAAGGTTATTAGGATTTTTCAGCAAATTGTGGTTCCAACTTAAAATGTCTCCTAGTGTTCCTCCATCATTGGAAGGGGTGGGGAGTGGAAAAAGGAGTGGCTTAAGTGGGTTTAATTTTCTAGCTGGATTTTAAACCAACACACCAGTTACATGGCCAGAGTTGTCTATAATCACCATACACCTTAAGAACAAATTACCTTTACTTTATTTGTCTACTTCCCTACCAAGACTTCTCTAATTCTAGAATCTCACAAATAACTTCCTTTTCTGGTACAGATCCTTGTGGAAATCACATTGAAGCATATGGAAGACAGAGAAGTGAGTAGAGCTATCTCTGCTTCCTAGAGATATGGCATACCTTCACCAAAGGCAAATCTGGAGTTGTGCTGCCAGGCTAATCTGGTGGCCTTCTTATGATGATGTGACTGCATCACTAGAGAAGGAAAAGTCAACATGTTATCTACCTGGTTACTTCTTAAGACCTTTGGCATGGTCTCCCATCACATTCTTGATGCTAAATTGGAGAGATTATGAGTTTGATGGATATACTTCTAGATGGATAAGGAACTGACTGGATGGTCACATTCAAAGAGTTACAGTAAATCACTCAATGCTCTAGTGGAAACCAGCAATCAGTGGTGTCCCTCAAGAGTCCATATGGACACCAAAGCTATTTTATATCTTCACTGATGGCACAGACCAATGGGATTGAGTGCACTCTCATCAAGTTTTTTGGATAAAACCAAGATGAATGGTACAATAGATACATTAGAAGGAAAGGACGCCATCCAGACGGACCTTAATAGGCTTGAGGAGTGGGACTGTATGGATCTCACGAATATCAACAAGACCAATGCAAGGTCCTGCACCTGGGTCATGTCAATCTCTAAGATCAGTATAGACTGGAGGAAGACTGGATTGGAACCAGTCCAGAGGAGAAGGACTTGGTGTCCACCATCCTTGTGGATGAAAAAATTGGATGTGTGTGACCGTGTTCACAGGGGTTTTCAGGATGAGGGAAGAGACATAGATCTGACTCCATATTTCAGAAGACTTGATTTATGATTTTATGATATATATATATTACATTATAACTATACTAAAAAGAATAGAAGGAAAAAGTTTCCTCTCAGAAGGCTAGCTAAGCTAAGAATAGAAAGGAATGAATAACAAAGGTTTGTGTCTCAGACAGAGAGTCCAAGCTAACTGGGCTGTGGTTGGCCATTAATTGTAAACATCCAAGATGGGCCAATCACAGACACACCTGTTGCATTCCACAGCAGCAGATAACCATTGTTTACATTTTGATGCTAACACCTCTCAGCTTCTCAGCAGGAAAAAATCCTAAGAAAAGGATTTCCATAAGAAGATGTCTACAACAGATGTGATCCAGCAATCTGTGCATGCAGCCTAGGAATCATATGCTTCATCAAAAGAAGTATAGCCAGCAAGTCAAGAGAGGTGATTCTCCTTCTCTATGCTGCTCTTATGAGACCCTGCTTGCAGTACTATGTCCAGCTCTGGGATGCTCAGCACAAGAAAGACATGAATGTGTTGGAGCAAATCCAGAGGAAGAACAAAAAAATCATCAGAGGGCTTAAACACCTCTCCCATGGACAGGCTCAGATAGCTGGGGTTATTCATCCAGGAAAAGAGAAGAAAGACCTTGCTGCAGCCTTTCAATAATTAAATATAAGTTAAAAGTAATATAGAGAGAGCATATCTACCAGGGCCTGTAGCTACAGAACAAGAGTAATTGGTTAAAATGGAAAAAAAAATTATATTGGATAGAAGGATGAAAGTTTTTACAATGATTGTTGGGAGACACTGAAACAGGTTACCCAGAGAAGATTTGGATGCCTCATCCCTGGAAGTGCTCAAAATCATGTTGGACAAGGCCTTAAGCAATGTAATCTGTTGAAAGTTTTTCCTATCCATGGCATGGAGCTTGGACTAGATTATTTTTGAAAGTCCCTTCCTATGTAAGGCAGTCTATGATTCTGTGACATTATGACTTAAAATTTGAAATGCGTAGATGTTAACATTCTACTCATTCTACTCAGGAATTCAGAAAACTTTGTAGAGAGACAAAATCAAAGGACTAGATAGAGTGGAAATCATAAGAACAAATAAATCTTGCAGCATTTAAAGGCGTCATTTTTTTTAATGTTCCAGGTGTTACTATATTCCAGATATAGTCCTACACTCAGGGAAAAAACCTCTTAAAATACTGGTATTCAGATAGGATAGAGAAGGACAACTGATTTATCTGGTAATAGTTAAGTCATTGACTACAACAATGAGAAAATATATATTCATAAATTCATTTTGATATTACTGAGATTTAACAACTGCATAATTATATAGTCCTATGCAAATATATTAAAGTAGAGGGAGATTTAAGTAGGACATGGCTTTATGCTGCTTTTCTGTATATGTGGGAGTTTGTCTACATGCATTTAGAAAATATGAATTCCTAATGTGCTATTTAAGTTGCTCTATAATCTGCTTAGAAAAACACAGTTTCATCAGAGCTTTGTCAAGGTATCAGATAGAATAACAGAAGTGTATCATCCTTGTATTCCTGAATTAAGATAAAATGAAAGCTGTAATTAAGATAGCAGCTTCTTATTAGTTTAACTTGATTATTTAATTAGAATAGAAGGGCATACCATATTGAAGAAGAATTTGAAATTTTAATCCTTTTTGGGTTATTTTACTTTCTTAGGTTGCTGAGCAGCAAAACTTGTTATGATGTGAATGTCTTTAAAATATAATTTATAAAAGATTGCCCTTAAACACTCTGATTCAGAACTTGCCAGGGTTTGAAGTGCTAAGTTGTTCTCATGTAAAATATTTGAAAAGATGAAGACAAATATTCCTGGAAGTAGGCCAGATAAAGGGGAAATGGATATCATAGATTTTTGCAATATCTTCTTGATGATTTTTTTCATTTGTGTTCTCAAAATGGACAGGTCTAAAAGTCTGAATTATATATTTTCCCTATGCTTTAAAAAAACCTTGTGCTGAAATCCACAGGGGAATTTGATTTAGACTTTTTTTTTTTTCAATTTAATCCCTAGTTAAAATCCAGCTCTATACTTCAGAAAAATGCATTTTTGACTCTATGTTTTTGAATCATGCTAATAAATCCTAAATGCAAAGTTTGGATTTAAAAATCTTTCTTGCACTTGGGACAAAAAAGGACAAATTTATAAATCATGACATGCAAGATGTTCAGTTAGGATCAGCATTATAAACTTCTATCATATTTCGGGTGGACATTTCAAAAATGTAACCCTTCAATGCTATGTCTCAGTACTCACAGCAAGCCACTTTAAAAAGCACCTGTTTTTCAGGTGAACATTCTAACACTCTGTATGCATCAAATGAGGCAGAAAACCACTTATAAGGCGGAATTATTTTCTTTGCAACCTGCAGTGTTTTAGAAAGCTGAGAGCATGGAAAACTTCTCAGTATATGATGAATTTTAAACAGCACTTTTCCAACCCTCAGTGCATATTCAAGCTGAAGAAATAGGTTGCACAGAATGTAGGGCACAGTGGAGGAACTGTGCTTCTGGCTGTTGCTCAGGTACAGGAATTTTCTGTGGAACAATCCAACTGTCACAAGCAGTGTGCACCCTGCCTCGAATTATATATGGTGCTGCACTTCTTCCATTCTCTTTGCTCTAAATCTGGGTTAGTATATTAAGGATGCCAAAACTGTGTCACTGTAGGACCATTTATATCAGGGAAAATGGTCTGTGTCAGGGTTTATCCCTTGTCACATAATAAACAGGACAGGCATCATAAACTAAAAGTTCTGTAAGTTAGTTAGCCACCTGATGTTTTGCTTATGATGCTTTCTGGGTCAGCCAGAATAGCTGCTCACCTGCTTCAGTCTCAGGTACAAGCACTATCCAGGGACCTTGGCTGGGATAGGAAAGTACAAAGGTAAAAACTGTGTCTTTTTCATAAGGATATTAATAAACATGTTGATTTTTTTGGTGACCTATACTGATGTCTGAGAATCTGACAGAATCTTTTCTGCCTCTGACATATTTTATGTACTATGAAATACAATGAAAAGGTATCAGAGGTAGAATTCTGTTACCATTTTACTATGAATGCAGGTGGCACTGCAAGTGATATTTTCAGAATAACATGAATGTTCTTGCCTTATTAAACTCAATTTGCTAGGTTAATTTTTTGTCAGAAGAAGAGTTGAAATGGACTGCTAAAACTGTGGTTATAGTCAGAAAAGTGGCTGTCAGTTTGGAGATTGTTATTTAACATATCAGTTGTTCTGAGGGTAAATCATGGCTACTTTTATGCCTAAAGTAGGCTTTTACAACAACTAACACTAAAGTACTAATTCAGCTATAGAGAAGATTGGATTTCCCTCCATTTCATGTAGGTGTTATTTTTGTTGATATCACATTTGATTGTGGTTCAAAAATCCTTATTACAGATGAGAGTCCAGGAAAAAAAGAGACAAAATTGACCAATTTTCTAATCTCAGTTTGAATGCATATGTCTGACAAAGAGGGGGAAAAAACAAGAAAAAAAAAAAAGCATAAAGCAAACAAAAAACCCCAAAATCATTCTCACACACTGTGGAACCTGTCACTATCTTGTGTCATGGTCAAAATTAGTTTAATGACATTTTATTTAAATTAACCAATCGTAAATGTCCTAATTTCTCCTATAGGTTACATCTACATTACTAGAAATGAGTCAGTCACCTGTTTTCAAGCCACCTGTTTTCAAGCCACTCTTCTCACCATTCTTCCTAATGATGAAAAAAAGGTCCTGTCATCCATGCTACCTATTAAAAAATAATATTTGGTCTATAATAATACCTCTTCTAGGTACCCTCTGGGACTGAACTCGTTGTCATGAGCCAAAACTATGCCAGAGATTAGATGGGGAGGAGTGATGTGGGGATCTAGATCTACAGATTTAACAAATGTAAAGCAATGTAAATTGAAGCATTTTTGTCTGCAGATTATGTTTTAGTGCCATCAAAAGATTAAAATCTTAAAAACACATCATTTAAAATTGAAGCCAAAATTCTTATTCAATAAAAGTCTGCTTTTTAGATACCTGAAATAAATGGGGATCAATGTCCATTGGTGCAAAGAATTACAAAGTAAGGCAATAAAAACTTATTTTTGACAAAATGCTAAACATTACCTCGTCAAAGTAATTCTGACTGGCTAAAGTAAAAATCCTAAACATTAAAATTTAAAAAAAAAATATGACTAAATAAGTTTTTGCTCTTTAGATGAACTTTTGAGTGCAGTGACTGTGTTCAGTTTACTGGTTCAGAAGTTCCAGGTGTTGTTTTAGCACATGGAGCATTATCTGGTCTTGCACATGCAGCAGAGAGTCTGGATGGTGAGTGAGATGATATAGCTCAAGAACATTGAGAAGGTTGCTTCCTCTACCAGTCAGTCAACTACACCATCTTCTTCAAGCCAGCTGGCTTGGTCACAGATAAGCTTTGACAGCTAGAGTCCATTGCATGGATCAAAAAAAAAAAAAAAAAAAAAATCAGACCTTGGAAAGGTTATAAGAGACATAGAAACAGCTTAGGATTTGATTCAAATGAAACTTAACTTGGGTGGAGGGCATAAACTTAAGGTATGACTTTGTCAGATATCCCACAATATGCTAATTAATTTTGTACAGCCAAGATCTTAGCAAAAAAGAAACTGTCTTATCGGTTCTTTTTGGTCCAGACTAGAAGCTAAATTAATACTGCAAAAATCAGCACGGTTACCTTAAAAAACAATTGGGTTTTGTTTGTTTGTTTTTTTTGTTTTTTTTTTATTGCAGCAACATTTATACCACTGGTGAAGTATATATTAATCTAAAAATAAGATGAAGTTATTTTCACTTTAATCCATTTGTCATATTGTCAGATTTGTATCAAAGGACTTCAATATAATAAGCAATTGAATCCTGGTCGTGGTCACTGTTGCAAAGCACACATCAAAAGTTCAGTGTGAAAAAACATATATCATGTCTGTTATCAAAAGAGTTTCGTTTTCTAAGCAATCAATATGAAACGTTAATTAATGCTTAATTAAAGTTATCTGCATTTGAATGAAATAAATAAAAAATATTTAAGTAATATCCAAAATTCATGTGATAAAACACTGTTACAAATCACTTATGAAGTGTCTTGAAAGCTCCTTTTGTGATGAAGTGACATTATATATCCATTGTTTTTCCTCTGAGATCAGTCAAGGTTCAAGCACTGTCAATAAAACAACATTCACAGTGGCTTACCCATCCTTCATGTAGTGGCAGACATCATCAATCATTTCCCCTTCAAGAAAAGTTCAGATCTGTCTACGTGAGTTCTATTTGAGTGAACATAACTATTGTATTTGACTATCTTGTGAAAAGGAGCATTAAGGCATGGCTGAACGAATGAACTGTGTTTATACCTAATGTCCAAAAATTTAGTGAGATTCATTTTTCCTTTTTTTTTTTACTTTAGTCTGTATTTCTTTTTTGAGCTTCTTTTGCCACAGAATTAGCAAATATAATTTAGATTATGTTCTAACAGTACTATCACCTGGGATTTAACACTATTTTGACTAACATGTTGTAGTTCCTTTTTTCAATTTTGTAAAATGCAAGTCTGTGAGGAAATTAGGATCATTAATCAATAAAGACTTTTAAGTAACTTTGTATTCATAAATAAAGTAACAATACTTTCAATAGCTCAGCATGGAAATTACTAAGTAGACATGCATGCATTACACAGTAAAAAGCAAATAGCACTAGTGAAAGAAGGACGTTTTTTTATCCTGTACTGTTTGAAAGCAAAGAACTTCATAAGCTCTCTTTGATTAACAGTATTCCTCAAAAAGTAATGTAGTGTAGTCATTAACAACAGATTTCAAGGCTTGTCATACCACTAGAATCAATCACTGCTTCTCCTTCTTTGGAATAAAATGTTCCACTATTTGTCTTCCACTTGTTGATTTCAGCCTCCAGTGAAGATTACGAGCTGATAGTGATGCCCTGGCTACAGAACAACCTCCTGCCTGTTGCCTGCCTGTGAAGAGACTGTGGTACAGCAGAGGCTGAAGAGTCTTCACTATAAGAAGAGATTACCTTGAAGGGGAAGCAACTCATCCCTACTTACATTGCAAAAGAAGTAATCAGATGAGCTATTCATTCAGTACATGAATTAAACTCTGCCCTTACCTGTTCTATGAAGTAAATTTTTCATGGTCCTATGGTCGTAGACTACCATAGACTACTTAGAAACACTGATGTTCTCATGTTGGTCATCTAAATGAGGTTATTATCCAGTGATCCCAGTACTCTTTACTTTCTCTGACAAAAACAGAATGTTCCTTGGGAATCAGATAGCACAAGAGGGAAGGAAGAAAAACAGTTTACAGTAACTTTGTATTATTTATTTCCTGGGAAAAACAGTGGATACTCACTAGTTGTAGAGACTCCAGACAATTTGTTACCTCATTTTCAAACAACTGTAATTTTCTACATGCTATTTTAAAATATGCCTTCACAGTTTCTTTTGAAAAGGCTAAATGTGTCAGAGATTTATTCTGCTAACCATGAGGGACATGTTTCTGAATATCGCATGGTTTCTCTTGCTCTTGTTACTGTAAAGGTCTTTTGTCTGGAAAGCTTTAAACTTATTCTTCATGGAATGATATCTGGCAATGGTTTTTCCAAAAGATTAACACAGAATTTTAGAAGTTTTCTCCAAGAAGCAGACAGATAGCTTTTAACAATCAGAAGTAATGATTTTAGATCAGTGGACAAGTATTTGGACTTGTGCACGACTATTTGGCTAACTGAGCTATCAAAACCTCCTGGTAGTTTAGCATAGTAGTGCCAGTCAGGATTTGTACAAGTAGCACCATGCCATGCCACACTATATAATTATTTGATTTTATTTGCATATTCAATTCTGCCCTGAAATAGACCCCTGGAAGGACTGGTGGATCTATGGAGAGAGGAGCTGGAGCTGGTTTGCTGGAAGGACTTGTGAACCTGTGGAAGGGATACGAGATGGAGCAGTTTGTGGAAAAATGCAGTCCCTGGGAAGGATTGACTTTGGAGAAATTATTGGAGTTTAATTATATAATAATTATTATTTTAATTATCTTTCCCACTCCCTCTTGTGGGACCCCACACCAGAGCAGGGAAAGAGTGTGAGGAATACTTCTCCTGAAGAGGAAGGAGCAGCAAAGACAACTTGTGATAAACTGACTGCAGCCCCCATTTCCTGCCCCCCTGCACTGCAGGTGGGAAGAAATTGGAGAATTCATCAGTAAAGTTAAGCCCAAGAGAACGGATGGGTCAGGGGAAGACATTTTTGGCTTTATTTTAAAGATTTGGCTTTATTTTTTGTTTGCCTACTCTGATCTGAGGGACACTTAATTAAACTAATTTGCTAAAGTTGAGTCTGTTTTGCCTGTGAGAGTAACTGGTGAGTTCCTGTCCTTATCTTGTCCTCATTAATATAATGACCCTTTACATTATATTTTCTCTCCCCTGTCCAGCTGTGGAGGGGAGTGACATAGTGGCTTTGGCAACCACCTGACATTCATCCAGGGTCAATCCATCACATATGGTGTCACCAAGGTAGAGGTGATTTCTTTATTTTGAATCTTAACTAGCACTGTATATAGTGGACAGAGAGGCACCAACTTACCGTGTAAGGCAAGAAAACAGAAATGCAGGAAGTACAACCAAATTCTTAGAGAACAAAGCTGATATTTTTTTAGATGAAAAGGAAGTAGAAATCTTCTCAGGCAACAGAAAAGAAGAAGAATGAGATTAGTCTGTGGCAACAGATGTCAGACCATATTTCTAAAGAGTATTTTAATTTAGAAGAGATTTTGAAGTTTTTGAATTCCACTGCTTTCTTTAGTTCAACGATTAGTACAGGAGAAGGCCTCATCCAAAGCTGATTGTAATAAACTGAAAATCTTCCACCAGTTGCATTAGGCTTTGGAACAAACCCAGGTTTTATGATATATGTTCATAATTTGCAAAGTCCAATTTCCCTTTCAGTTATACTATCTCATAAGCCAAATCTTGTAGATAATTATACAGGCCTGAAATTGATAAGCAGTAGTCATAAAACTGTTGAACACATCTTGTAAAAAGAAACAGAAAAGCAACTACTCTGTGACGTTTCTGAGCTGCAATCAGAACTGAAACCTCCCTCTTATTCTGAATCAGCCCCAGACAGAGTGCAATATGTCCTTGTCCTATGCCACTGATGTGAGGCTGTGGGATTAGGGATATTAATGCACATGCCCATCTCACATGAAATTTTATTCTTAGTATCAGGAACAGTAAAAATATAAATGCATCAATGACCTAAGTGGAAAATTGATAGAAAGAAGCTTTTCAAATGCGCAAGTAGATCTGACTACTATCACTAGTGTCTTGCACAAACCTTCCATATAATTTCTTTTTGTACTCTTAAATTATGGCTTGGCAGAAGAATATCTGTAAGTGAACTGTAGCAAGTAATAGGTTTTTATGTTATCCTCTATCAGATGCCATTTATAAAATGAGTTCTTTAAGGGGTTCTGAAAAAGGGCAAATCGCATTGATTGCTTATGTTTAAAACAGAAAAGCAAGCACCTGAATAACACAGAGAGTAATTCTTTCCAGAGACAGAATTACTTCTTTTGTAGTTTGAACAATACACCATTTTGCTGTACTGATAATTTCTTACAAGAATAATTAATGGTCATATGTTTTATTATATAAATTATGATTTAATTTTTAAAATCACAACATGTGGCTTAGGATATTCTTGCGAAATCATTTATGCAGATTTTATTAAAGAGTCAGACTAATATCTTTCTAAAGATATGGAATAGTCAATTACACTGTAATTTCTAATGACTATGGGGAACTCTGAACACTCGATGCCTAAAATTATAATGATGTGTTGCTGTAGTCATTATGTGAAGATTACCACTTTGATGGGGTGCACTGACCTCATTTTTATCATTGCTTTTCTTTTCTTTTCTTTAAAGCCATCTCCATAACACACAGATGTTTTTATAATAGTTTGGAGATAGGGAATTCATTTTTACAAATAATGAGATTTTTTCTTTTTTATTCGCATATCTTTTGACTCTTGTAAACCAGTATGATAATTACAAGTTAAACATTTTTTTAAAAAGTATCTGTTTACTGTATAAATTTTGAAACAAGCCTTTCATTTACTCTAACAATGGAACATGCGCTGTGTTCTGAGATATAACTACAGTAATTTTCTTATCTGCTGATATGTGATTTACCTGTGTTTACTGTCATTTTCTGATCTATATAAAAGGCAAAAAGAATTTTTTTAATTAAATCTTCCTTCAGTGAGAATATGTCAGAAAAAAATATTTATTCATGATATTAAGTTCACCATTAGTAGGGGTTCCAGCACAGTCTGATAATGCACCAATGACAATGTATACCTGCCATGGTTAATAGCTGTCATTTTTTAAACTCTTCACTGTATTTCAAGCCTGAATCTGTCCTGTTTTGAAATTGTAAAGGAAGAGCAGCATATTGATATTCACACAATAGGTCTTTCAGGATACAATTATTGAAGGTTATAGTTCACATATTTTATTGTTTTTACATACATATTTTAGGAAAAATGCCCACAAAATTTGCTTACAAGTGCAAAGAAGTTGATGGCAGTAACATTTGTCAATTTTAATTTTTTTGAGAGTGGCCTGTTATTCTTTTTTTCTTTTTCTTTCTTGCATAGAATATATAGTCTTTTTCACAGAAGACATATTGAGTTATTAGTCAAGAGAATTCCACACCAATACTTCTTTATCTGAATGTAAGCAGACTAATGATCTTTTGATATAGAGTCCTTCACACCAAGACACCTTGACACTTTAAATTATTATAATAAGTAATACCAGGAGGCTGCAGTTTATTAGCCCTTGGAGAGTGAAATTTACTGGAACATAGATTAGGGTAACCACTGGGAAAATTCTTAGGCCATTTCAGTTTAGCACAGCATAAATTCTCAAGCATGAATCCCACTGTTTTACTGAATAAAAATGTCTCTTGAATTCAGGTTCTTTCCAGACAGTGATTTCCCAGCCTGCAATCATTTTATATCATATTTCACCCAGCTTCAGCCCAACTTACCCAAGACAATCTGGCAGCTGCAAGACTGAAAAACACATTAATACTATTTGAAAACCATTGTCATCCAAATTTTGCTTATTCTTTTTAGATTTTAAATAGGAACAGGTTTTGGAAATGTAGAGAAAATAAATAAGTTTCAGAACACTTTAGCTTTGTGAATTTTGACTGTAAGGCTTTCCTTTTTTTCACCAAGTAATATGTTTTCAGATGGGTAGCCATTTTCTCCAGCTCATCAACCTGTTCCCATAGGTACAGTGATGGTTAGCTATGATACATAAAGCACTTTTAGATTTAAAGCCAATTGTACATCCTTGCGGATCCACAGTATTCCTAACCTTAAGAGAGGCATAAAAGTTAGTCTGTTTCCTGGGAGTGTGCTGATAAACAGTCATGACATCCCTTTTTCCAAGTAAAATAATGCCATACTGTACAATCATTTCTGTTATGTGAAGGCTTTCTTTCTATCATTAGAGCAAGTGAAGCATAAATCATGTGTCTGATAAACCACATAAAGAAAAAGCAAAATGACATCTTTCTAGGCAAATAATTCCAAAGCCCGGTTGAATAAATCTATGAGTAATAATCAAGAATAAGAGAAAAAATGTATCATAAGCACAAATTGATTCAAAATAAATTTAAATGGTTTAAGATTAACACATTTGAGGTTCATTTTTTAGGCTATATTTTTATTTAAATCTTCAAACAAATTGAGATATTACCAGTTTTGAAGACATGATGAATGAATATTATTTAAAAAAACCCCAAAAACCAGTATGGGTTTAGTTCTGAGGGGAAACAATCAGAGAAACAGTCCCACTCAACTCTCCCCTTCCCCTTCCAAGCGTAAGAATAAAACCTCCCACATTTTACACTGTGTACTTATAGAGAAATAGCTATGTACCTAGTTCTGCAGAGAATTCACCACTTTTCTATGGAGGAATCCTATCCTATCCTTCTGTTCTTAAATAAACAAAATTTAAGGGTAGCTGCTAGATGATGTAAAAAGATGAAGGAAAGAAAGACATAAATCCAGAAGGCTTCCTCAGGACAAATATAGAGAAGCTAAAGCTGAAGAACATGTAATCTGTGATAGGCTGACCCTGGCTGGATGCCAGGTGTCCACCCAAGCCACTCTTATCACTCCCCTCCCCAGCTGAACAGGGGAAAGAAAATATAACAAATGACTGGTGGGTGAGGTAAGGACACGGAGAAATCACTCAGCAGTTACTGTCACTGGCAAAACAGATTTGACCTGGGGAAATTGGTTTAATTTATTGCCAGATAAGGAGTTTTTAAACAATTCTGAGTCATACACCACAAAACACAAGCCTGTAAAAGTTCACGGGACCTGTAGTGTCCCATGGATAATGACACTGGAAATCTGTAGTCTTTAAAGGGTGGCAATCAAGGACAGTGCTTGGTGACCAGTCACTTCCAACCTGCATAATTCTGTGAAATGAAGTTCAGTCATTCTTGGCCAAGGAATGTCAGTCTTCAGTCACTGGTAAGGAAAACAGAATGTGATGGCGTTTGCCGACTCCCTTTTCTTCCACAGGAAAATGGGAGTTTCCATTTCCATTTTCCACTGGATGGGGGCTAAATACTTTATTGTACACAGAGAGGTACTAAATGAGGAACAGCAGATCATAGAAAATTCCTTTAAATGTTTAAAGGTAAAAGTAGGAAAGCAAATAATCAACTCTTTGTCGTGCCTTTAGGGATAATTTGGTTTGGGTGTGACAAGAAGTCTTGCAGAACTTATGAAAAAGTAAAAACAGAGATGCTGGACCCAGCATATAAATTTCAAGAAGCTCTAGAATATATCAAGTTTCTTTTGCTTTCTAAACTAACAGAAAACCCAAATCTTGTACAAGACTAACTTACAAATTTGGTTGGTGTGCCTATAAAAAAAATTCTCTCTTAGAATTTGTTTGAAAATTTTTGATGATAACAATTGTTGAAAAAGCCTTTTATTTTTATTTTGCCACTCTCAAGGTGAAGAAAAAATTGTACAATGCAAAAATATGAGCATGAAAACAATGGTAATGCAGAAAAAAAAATCACCTTTTTTTTTTTTTTTTTTGAAGCACCATCTCAGTTATATCCAGAGAGTCAGAGGTGTGTAGGTCTTCGTGTCCACATTCTCAGAGCAGTCCACGCTTTGTTGGTTCTTCACATATTTTCTCTGAAAAATAAGCTAAGAATAGCGGGAGCACTGCATAACATTTACATAGAAAGAGTTATATGTGCTCACAAAAACAGTATTTGTTTTCTTCTGTGTATCCAAATTTTACAATGGAAAATGAGTGAGCACTGAATCATTAAGTTCAACTAAAAAGCAGGGTCAAATGACCATTTTCTTACAAATAGTCTAAATTATGATTAATTGCTGCAGAGGTTAACTGCTCAAACACCAGTATCAGCAGACAGGAGAAAAAAAAAGCCCAGAAGAAAAACCGATAAAAAAAAAAAAAAGCCCAAAAAACCCGAAAAAACCTGACTCCAAAACCAACCAACCAACCAGGAAAAACAAGAGCAGTGTGGTAAATTCTCCACCCTATTTTTTTTTTTGTTAAAGAAAACACATAAAATCATAATACTTTAAGCTCAATATTTATTTTCTTTATGTATTTCTGCTATCAATAGCATTGTTACTAATTAGCATATTTGGTTGTACCTCAAAAATGTGATATTATAATAAAGGAAGGAAGGAAAACAAAAGGCCATATAGGAAAGCTTATTAAAATGCACTTCAGGAGGTGCTTTGGTTTTTTGTGGGTGGATAAATCTACCAACATTTCAGCCTTCTAATGCATATTCTTTATTTTATTGTTAAAATGGAAGATTAGCAGCTTATGGAGTGCTCCATGAAAACTAAATCAGTGTTTCTTTCTCTGACAGGTTGTTTTGAGTAAGATTTTATTAACATTTTAATTACATGAATGGAATGAAATGTAAATATATTATGAGCTTTACGTACCTTTAGGTTCATAAGAAATGAAGTAGTTTTATTGAAGTTATTTTTGAGAATGAAAAGGAGAGAAGCAATTTATTCCTTGATATGGTGACTGAACAGATGTTACTCAAAGAAGTCTACAGAAGTCTGCTAAATATAACATTTTATACATATTTTATACTAAGTTGCTTTTTTTTTTTTCAAACAATAAAAATTGTGTGCTTTGGTTGCTTAATTTAGCAGTTTTGAATAAGAAAACCATTAAAAATAGAGTTCATGTCAATAAAGAATATGAGCACTAGAGAATACAGAAATTGTAATGAATAGTTTAGGACAATATACTAAAGGCTAAAATGCTTATAATTTCCTTTGAAAATGAAATCCTAACCTGGGAGGCTAAACATGCTGTATATATGTTAATCATTGTAGGCTGCCTAAATAATTAGTAGAAAGAAGTTACCACTTTCAGGAACCTATTCTTCTCATCATAAAATATAATGTGCATATAATCATGGAGATTTTTTCCTTTAATAATTTTTAGTTCATGATGTTGTCTTTAAGTAAGTCTAAAGTGATGTCTAATTTTTTACAAATCTAATGACAGCAATTAAATAACCCAGTGAAGAACTCATAGTTCTTCACTACAAAACTATTTCAGATTCATTTAGCAATTTTATTTTAATAGACATAAGTCTGTTAAAATAAATTTGTTTCTCTTTGCTGTTCCAGATTCAGGATATCTATGCATTCATCTTGATTCATTTCTGAGACAAATTCATAAAGCAGAGAGAAATCATTTGATTTTTAATCCAGCTACAAGACAGAAACCTATTTTTAAGTCAAAAAATATTCAATAGCAATCTTGCCTGTATCTCAAATCTCATGCATCTGTGGATCAAAATCTTGCATTCTAAGCCATCCATTTCTTTCCCCAAAACAGCAAGTACATTGACAAAGAAAATCTTAGGTAAGCATAGGATCTTTATTTTTACCAATATACTTACAGTTATTTACATGTGGGCATGTTGTGGGAATCAAGACCTCTGTGAACCTTTGCAGAAAAAAAAGGCTGAGGAGAAATAAGAGCTGGACAAAAAGCACCCAGGTCTGTTTGATCCAGTAAGAAAAATAGTTGATCCAGGAATACATATATATTCCAGTTTCCTGTTGTGGTTCTTTGTAGAAGCAAATGTCAGAATAGGAGATATAAGAAAGAATTACATCTGTGGAGTTCTGGTTTAAGAATCTGTGCCAGGCTGAAAACAGATATGACTTTGGACATTTTTCTTTATTGAAATATGAAAACTTCACAAAGAAATAATTCATCAGATCAAAGTTTTATTTATTGATATTTGAAATAAGGCTGTTTCTAATGATCTACTAAACTATAATTCTCAGTACGTCAGCTGATGAATAAATTCACGTGAACAAAGGCTGAGTCAGAGAATTCAAGGGATTTACTCTAACAATGCAAGATTAGGATGTAATTGCTGCCAAAACTTGGCAAATGGGGAAAAATTTTACTAGTTCTAAAATGGTCTTTGGGCTCCTTATTTGTTTTTTTGTTTTGTTTTGTTATGTTTTGTTTTGTTTTTTGTGGGGATTTTTTTTTGTTTGGTTGGTTTTTGGCTAAAAATTTAAATAATTCCTCTGTAAAGGATAGTATTTGAATAAAATAATGTTAGAAAAATATTCTAGCTATTGGGACTTTGAGAATAAATTAAGATGGTTACTGACTTTGAAATATCCAAAATTACCTGAGGAAATTAAAAACTAAAATGAATAATGTATTTGAGTTTTTGAAATCAACTAGTGTTAAAAATATTTGGAATATAACCTAATAAAGCATGTAATAAAGAAAAACAAAGGGATGAATGAATTCTCTTAAAGGGCTAGAATAAATGTTTTACATAGACTAAGTTTTTTACTCCTCTTCCTTCAAATGATAATTTTCAAAGGCAGTGAAAATAGATGCAACTAATAGTAAGGAAACAGCTATCATCACATTTTCTTCTGAGGGATTCTGTAAGTGACTCATTCTCTGCCTGCCTGGTGCTCATGCCCAGACCTGGCACCTCCTGCTCCTCAGCAGATCTAGCATGGACTTTGCTGCAAGTAACACATGTGGACACCCCCTCCCCAGCTGTTTTTGAGATGATACAGATACTCCCACTACTCCTCCCCAGCTGTTTTTGAGATGATACAGATACTCCCACCGCTCCCTCCAGAGCAGCACCGGGCAGTGTCTCAGGCTGTGTGTGCTGCCCTGCTCCAGATGTGCTGTGGGGACCCCCACTGCCTGTGCTCGCTGCAGGCTGCTGATGCCACTTGCCTGGGGTATCTGCACCCTCAGCTGATGCTGCTCTCTGACCTCAAATCCACTCACACTTTGCCCAGCAGCTGCCCTCTCACCCCTACAGAGCTGGCAAGGGACCCTGAGTGAGGAGGAGCACAGAGAGGTACTGCAGGGTTGAAGGAGAGGAACAGAGCAGCCTGGGCAGGTGAGGCTCAGGGCTGGGTCAGACAAGTCTGCTGGCTGGCCAGAGTCTGCACACAGCCAGACCCCCCTACACACAGCCCATGTCCCTCTGCTCCTCCCCATCCCCTTCCCCCACATACCCTCTCCTAAATTTTGCATAATCCCATTGACACTCCCTTCAAACATCACAAATCCCCATGTTATTGTTTCCTCTTTCTTGTCATAGAATCTTAGAATGTCTTGGATCTAAAGGGAGTTTAAAGATCATCTAATTCAAACCCCCTGTCATGGGCAGAGACCAAAATACCCAGAGCCTGATCCAAGCAGGCCTTGAACACTCCCAGGGATGGGTCATCCACACTCTACACATTATCTAAGGGAATTTCTTATGACATTTCCTATCATTTTTATCCCTTATGTGTACTGTAAAATCCTTGTCCATATAGTAGAATATAGCAATCATAATAACAGAAAATACACGTGGTATATTTTTACTAGAGTAGTTTAGAAACATGACGAGAGAGGAAAACTACCTTTTTACATCTAGAGTGACCTATTAACAAGACCATACATTTTGCAGTCAAAACTCTTTAACTTTGTAATAATCCTTTTCTTTCCTCACGTGTGATGAGAACACTGTCTTGGGAATAAAGAGGTATATGGGAAATAGATATTTGACAATACAGTAATGGAAAAAATACTGTTTTGAATAAGTGATAAAAGAAAAATCATATGTGGTCAATTTTGTAGATTTCTTGTTTATACCCTCTGAATTTAATTTAATTTCTTGGGAGTATTTTGTATGTGGAGCTGCCCAATCTTGTACATTGGATGTTTTCCTCAGTACAGAGAGGAACACTCTTTTCTTTGTGCTTCAGCTGTTGTGTAACTCCTAATTTGTAACCCAAAGCTCCACAGGCTTTTTTGGCTGATGTCATACTCTGCTGCAGCTTCTTGAATATATATGCTGTAGTGTTTTTCACTATCATAGTTAATTTTGTGGACTCTCTTGCGTTTTACATCTCTCTTTTTGTTATCTCTCTCTTACTGTTTTGAATTTCCCTGGCTAACTCTCACTTTAGTATCTCCTTCCTATCCTCTTCCAATCTCCACAGGTAACCATGCTGTTAGTGTAACCTGTTACCCCTATTTTTACTGTTTGACCAAAGTAGTACTGAAACAATAGAGTAATTTGAAAATATTTTCTGATTTTTAGTATTTTTTCCTCCTCTTTAATTAACTCATTAATACTGAAATATTAAATAACATTGTGAAAGAATTTAGCCTTGCAAAACAGCAATTTATGTTTTCATTTACTTTTTTGGTGAAGTTTTATATTGTGTGTATAATAATTATTCACGCAACACTGTTGAAAATCTTAGAGGTTGCAAACTACTATGGGGCTGAGGGCAAGGGGAGGTTCACTGGTCCTTGGCCAAACGTTGTAGTTCCATGATGTAGTGCTCAGGTCCACTGAGCAGCAATGGTGAGCCCAGCCTGACACACACACACACACACCCTGCAATAGCACAGGTGACCACAATGCTGACAGAGGCAGAGAGCAGAACCTTTACAGGCATCTGTACAAACAGACAGATAAATGGATAAATTTAGGACAGAATAGGATAAATTTAGGACAGGATAAATGCTATAGTGTTGCTTTTCCTCTCCAGATGGTCAGGAATGAAGTCCACTCTAAGACACACATGTACTTCTCTGGGAGCTGGTCTTTGATGCACAGTCCATCTAACACCTAGCCCCCAGTATCTCTCTCTTCCAGCTCCTGATACCTGCAGCTTCCAGGCAAGGGTATTTCATGGTCCTACTCCAGCAACTGGAGCTCAGACCTTCTTTCTTACTTTCTATGTCAAGCTTCACGTGTTGACACACGCTCAGAATGGATAGGGCAGCCACACAGAAGAAAGGTAAGGCTAGAATTTGATAAGAAAGTGAGATAGAGTGAGTGCACTGACCAGATGCAGATTTCTCACTCAAGTGTACTGTCCAGAACCAATTTATACATATCTGGACCCTTTTATCCCCATTTCCCTATCTTTTTCCACACTTGTTGCTCCCTTATTCACCTTGTTCTCTCCTTCTCCCTGCCTTTGTCCCTTCCCCTAAACATTCCATAAGATTTACTGAGTCCAAAATGCACATCCCTCTTGTCTCTCACAGTAAGTTCTAAATCTTTTTAAGTGTTAACCGCCTTCAGTCTGGAATGGATTCTGGATTTGGGTTTTTGTGTTGCCTCCTCTTGGTTGGTAACTTACAGAGAATTTTTTCCCTTTGACAGTCTTAGGAACAGCTAAGTGAGCTGAGATTCCTCTGCAGGCTGTGGTGAGCCCGTGGCAAAGAGGCTGTGCCCCAGCAGGGGATGCAGAGATCCACCTGCAGCCCATGGGGGAGCGGGTGGATGCCTGGAGGAGGCTGTGATCCATCCAGTGGGACACACAGGGGACAGAGGGGTCCTGGTCCCAGGCTGGAGCAGCCTGTCTTTGGAGGGCTGCACCCTGTGGAAGAGTGACCCACAGTTCAGCAGTTTTGTGAGGACTATTTGCTGTGGGGGAATTCACGTTGCAGCGGGTGTGGCAGGACTGCTGCTCGTGAGAGTGGGCCCACCCTGGAGGAGTTCACAGAGAACTGCCTTCCATGGGAGGGACCCCACGGTCTCACAGGGGAAGAAAGTCTTGGTGATGAACAAAACCCCCACACCCTGTCTCCCTGCACTGTCAGTGGGAAGGAGGGAGAGGCTGGGAGTGGGCAAAGAAGGTGTTTTAAGGGCTTATTTTATTTCTCATTATCCTCCTCTGATTTTGTTAATAATAAATTCCCTTTGTACCTCTAAGCTGAGCCTGTTTTGCCCTTGGAGTGTTATTTCCCAGTCTTTAACTCATGAAGCCTTCATTAAATTTTTGTCTCTCCTCTGCCCAGCTGTGGCAGGGGAGGCTGAGTGAGCAACTTTCGTGGGTGCCTGGTGCTTGGCCAGTGTCCAACCATGACAACCTGGAACTTAGCTCATAATACATTGTAAGGCCTACTTTACATGGAAAAGAAGAATGAAAATGAAGCAACAGAGCAAATGTCACGCCCTGGTTTAGGATAACCATATCTAAACATGAATAGTAGGTAAAATTTGGTGTTAACTAAGTAAAAAATAATATACCTCTGACTATTTATGCTCCATGACAGACTGTAAATCAGCTTTGATTGCTTGGGAAAGAAGTTCAGAGGCCAATACAGAGCACTGACTACCACAGCTGCATCCTCAGTAATGAAGGGAGTTGGTGGTGAAGGGTGGGGGGGAAGGGAGGGAGGGATGGAGAAGAAAAACAACCTATAATATTGGAATAGAGAACAAGAACAAAATATAGACATACCAATTGGCTTCCACCCTGTATGCATGCCTTGAGGAAGGATTTCTGTGTCCCAAGAGGATGTAGGATGGAATTGATAGTTTTACAAAGAGACAAAAGATATGAGTAGCTGTTGGCTTGTCAGAAATGGGGAATGGTTGAAATTTCTAAAACAATGTGTGTAACAACTTTACAGGAGATGCTCATTTGCTAATTATAAAATACATGAAGTAGAAGAAATAAATTATGAGGCAGATTTTAAATTTTTTAAAGAAAAAAAGGCACTGCTTCATTTAGTGCATATCTAAATAATGACAGTTGTCATTGGGCACTCTGAAGGTTCAAATTTGAGAGAGATTCTCAGAATGGTTATGAATTTTACCAGAGGGTTTATGGCTCCAAAAGCATTTAATATTGTGGATGCTGACATTTATTAATTTATTATGCTGAATATTGTCATTAAATACTAGCAAAGAGAAATTTTCTACTAAAAATATTTCCCTTTCCTAAAAAAATGTTTGATTAGCAATACACCATGTGTACATGCTGGGATATTTTAGGGAATGCACAGTTATGCATTGTGATATACACACTCAAGAATTGTATCTAGTACCACTCCCAGGTTGGAACAAAATGTTATTAGATTGGAAGATATTTTATCAAATTTAAAAGAATCCAAATTTAATTAAGGTGGACAAGCACCAATTGTACAACTGCAGTTGATGGACTAAGGACATAATAAGAAATGTATCCTTGATACAAATTAGATATAAAATGTATTTAGGAGACTGACATCAGTAGTACGTTTGCCACCTTGTTCCTGGTTCAGAGACAAATGTTCTGTCAGAAAAAAGTTCAGCATGCAGTCAAGTGTGTGATTAGACTGTCATTTTTTACCAAATCAGCTGCATGACTGCTAGCAGCCATTTAGAGTGCTAAAATTCTGACCTTGGCAAACAAAAGGTGGGAGTTATTCTCCATTTTTGGTCCAACCTTATTTAAAGTGATATCAAACAAAAAATGACATTTTTTCCTCCCAGAAACCGTAATGCAAAAATCACAGGTAGCTAAAAAAACATTGTTTGACTCATTAGCACCCTCATAAAAAAACTAAAGCCTGTTAAATAAAATTTACTGAAATTTTGTGTCACCTAAAATTTCTTGCCCTGGCAGATATATCAATCCAGTCATGGGTTCATTATAGGAAAATGAGGAAGATTGTCAGTATTATGAATGAAAAAATGCAGTATCTTAAATTTATCACAGAAAGGGAGGGCACTAAAGATATTTTCTGGTTTAAATGTCTAAGACTTGCTTGACTCCAGCAAGTGTGCGACAGAGTTATTTTGTATATGCTGAAAAATATCACAACTCTTATATATTCTTCTCAACTCTAGTCTGCTAAAACTCTTTACAATTCTTCAGGGTCTTCTTGAATGTTCTTATGTATTCACTGGTTTTTCTCAGGAAGACCTCACTTTATCCAGTCTTAATAAGTTTACCTAGAAAGTTAACTCTTATTGCCTGTAATTAAAAAATTAATTAGCAATTCAAAACTTGGGTGAGCACTTAATAGACCACTAGACATACCTGGAAAAACAGGCTAATGTTTTGACCTGCAAGAACCTCCTTAGGTCTAAAGTACCTCTATTTTCTCTCTCTCTCTGATTCTCACTCTCTCTCTCTCTCTCTCTCTATATATATATGGTTGTTTGTTGGCTTTTCTTTCTCATTTTGTATATTATAATGTTTTGGAAGAACTGAAATAGAATCTCTACTCTGCAATTTATTTCATTCAGTGTATGATCTGTGAACATTCAAAACCCTCATCTTTCAAAGCTTAAACTGAAAAATCTTAGAAAGCACCTTTGAAAGAGTTGAAGGAATCTTTGAGATAAAAGCTTTCATAACTACACATTGACTGAGTATCAGCAATCAAAAGCATTTTCTTCAAATATCTACTTCCTCTGATTCTCAGTTTAATAAAAGGCCCTGGGATAGTGATGTTTTTTTAGAAGAGAATAGTAAAAAAATTATATATGTTTCCTTTGCTCTCTTGGATTATCCTAGACAATTTACTAGTTTTCATTAGAAGTGATCCAGTGGTCAGCCACTTGCCAGTCCCCTCCTTCAAAATGATTACAACTTATTTCATTCTGTATTGCAATACATATCTTTAGTTTATCATTTGTATAAACCATGCAATGTCTTTGGCTTACTGCACATAATAACCTGTGATTAAACAGAAACAACTTATGGAAACATTTCAAAATAATGCTTTATTCAGTTCCTGATGATTTACTTGATTGTAATGATACCTAATGACCTTGATATTAATATTCAAAACCTTTGACTAGCTTCAGCACTGATCACACATGAGACTATTTCTCAGCTTTCAGCCCATGGGCCATATTGCCAAGAGACACTGTGGTAATGGGGTTCAAACCAAAATTCAAGGAGAATCTGAGTGCAGGAAAATATTCAAAATGTCTTGCTATGAAATCCTACCTTCAAAAGAAAAGACTGAAACAGAGTATCTTCAGACCATAATGGAAAAATATGCTTTCCTGTATAGTAAGTTAAGTAGATCTTCAATCCAAGTGGTGAATGCTGATTACATTTCATCAGGGCTATGTCCATGTTTTATTAACAACTGCTTTAGAAATACATGAAATGGAAAAAAAAAAAATGAAGCAAGCTGAGTGAATAATACCTAAAAAGAAGGGGAGTTCATAAGTTCTTAAATTGTAAATGATTGTGAATTATGAAAATCAAGAGCAACAAATCAACAAAAGAACATCTTTAATTTTCCTTTCTGTGATGTTAGCATAACAATTATTAAAAGATTAGAAAAAGAACTATGAATTATATCGGTACCTTAATGGTCTATGTGGAGGTCAAATAGAGGTAAAGATAATAACATTCCTGGTCCAGCAGTTGGATAAAATTGTTAAGAATAATGAACATAACTAAACTCTTCATCTGCCTTTAACTGAAAATTTATGACAGAATTATTTGTAAGAATTTGCCTTTGTAACTTGCAGCTATTGTGAATTTTATTCTTAAGTATATTATTGTCCTTTGACATTTTGATGCTGTTCAGTATTGGCATACAATGCTGTATGCCACACAGACAGATATTTAATAAGAATTGAAACACACATGTCATTTTGAGGATTGCTGCAAGTCACCAAGACAGAAGTGGAAGATGACATCAACTTTATATTAGTTTATAATTCACTAATTAGGGGAAAGTGAAAAGAGTTTCTGTGCCCTTTTGTGCACAATCCCAAGGAAGTAATGAGCTAGATCATCAAATCACAGAATGGTTTGAGTTGGAAAGGGACTTCAAAGGTCATGTAGTCCAACACCCCTTCAAAGAGCACAAATATCTATATTTCACTAAACCATGTGGCTCAAAGACCCATGTCCTTGAACACTTTGAGGGATGGGGTAGGTGCCCTTTCTCTATTCAACTTAATTCAGTGTATCATCATCCTCATCATAAAATAATCTCTTCCTTATACCTCATAAAACCCTACCCTCTTTCTGTTTAAAACCTTTGGCCCTCTAAAAAAGAAAAAAATCTGCTTCCAATTTTTTTAAAGTCCCCTGTAAATATCAAAAGCCTGCAGCATTGTCTCCATAGGCTGAGCAACCCCAGCTCAGCCTTTTTTCAGAGGAGAGGTTCTCCAGCTCTCTAATAATTTTCAAGACTCTCTTGTGAACTCATTTGCACATCTTTCCTGTGCTGAGGAACATGGACTTGGATGCAGTGCTCCAGCCAGGGTCTCGTGAAAGCAGAATCACCTTCCTCGACCTGCTGACCACACTGCTTCTGTTGTGGTCCAATTTAAGAACAAAAGACCAGATATTTATGGAAAGAATATAAATGAGAGTTAGAAAAGGCAGTTTCCAATTCAGAAGGCTTAATGTTCATTTTACTGGCCTCAACGTAAAGTGAAATAAGCTTATGCCATACAAAAGGAAACAGCATTGATTAGAACTCTCTAACAGGATTAAGATGCTAAATTAAATAAAGTAAAAGTACAATATGAGCAATTGAATCTATTGTAGTCAAATTATATTTGCTATATCATTTTAGAATCTTTATTCAACATGAAAGAAGGAATCCTCTGCTTAGTAAGTAAGTTGCACCATTAAATGAGAGCCAGCAATCAATTAGAGGTCTAAAAGAATCATAAACAATTTAACAAAGTTTTGGATATTTTAATTGCTTATGCTTCTCTTTATAATTACTTTAAAACATAACTTGTCTTTTTCCAAGTGTCTGAATATTGTGTACATTCTCTTGGGAAATCTGAAGCTAAATTAAATTTTCAATTATAAATACAAACATCTGTGTCAGAAGCACTTAAATTATATGATAATAAAAGACTTAGGATTTATTGTTCATGTCTTTTTTTGCATCTAAAAAAACAAAGCAAATACTCTTTATAAGCTTTCTCCCATCATATACAACAAAGAACTTTGCATATTAATTGATTCTGACATCCTGAAACTAAAATTACAAGTAAAAGTGATTTTTTAAATACAATCATGACTGCCTGTAAATATTCCAAGCATGATAAAATATGAACTCCCTGGTTTCATTTCTCCTAGGGAACTTTATTTAGCATCTATACCTAGTATTAAAAAACTGAATCATCAAAAATTTCAAAAGGCTCAGTTTATAAATAAAATAAGCAAAATAGCTTATGCACAATTCAGACAATTTACCAGAGAAAAAGAAATTATAATTTGTATTTTAAAAACCAAAATATTCAGTGGGCAGTCAGAATAAAAGCCATTTAATGCCTCATGACAGCAATGCCAGAGAATCATCATCTTTCCAGTTATCATATCTACAGCTTTCCAGGTTTTATCTGCCATTCAGATATGATTAACTTTTTGTTTCTTCTTACTATGATTTTTTCTTTAATGAGAATAGCACAGCAAAGAGTGGCTAGGTGTCGGAAAACAAGAACTGCCTGGAGCTGACATCTATTCTTTACCTTATTCTTTCATGGGTATTTCCAAGTTGCAATGGAGCATCATACAGATGAAGAAATTCTTTTAGCATTGATCTCTTGTGTTATTTGAGATTTAGGAAAAGAAAAGTCTTTTACTTACCCTGAAGAATTCAATAGATAATATCAAAAAATAGAGGCAATGGGAATGAAAAACATAATTACAGCTTAAAGATCCAAAATTCTCACAGATGGAGTTTCCTAAAGGTGGATAAAAGTATCCTTGTAAACAGTACTACATCCAACTACATGATGCTGTAGAAAGTACATATTATGTAGACGAATATAGTAAGAATTTTGAGGTTTTTGTATCCAGGTGCAAATAATCTACTTTCTATGAATCTTTGGAGTCTACACTCGCCTGTATCCTGTAACAGAACGTGACCACTCTGACAAGCCTTTATTGTTCCTTAGGTTATGACTACAGATAGATGAAATTTACAGTCTGAAGTTTATTCATCAAGTAGAGTAAGCATTGCATTAACCAAATTATGACTTCCTGAATTATATGTGAATCTAATGAAAAGGCCCGGAGGGAAAGGAAGTATGAGAAAGTAAAAATAAAAGATGAGGCATTCTACTTTTGTTCAAATGGAATGGAATAAATAGCATTCTGAAACTTAGAACTTAAGGAAAACTAACAAAAAATATCAAGAATTAATTAAACCCCTATCTGCATAAAGTAATATATTTTGTCAAAAGTGAAGCAATTCTAAGGTAGTTTTTCTAGTTCTGTCAATGGAAAAAACAGGTTATTTAAATAACTTGAGTATTGGAATTACAGTATTGCATCTGCACTGCAATCTGTCCAAGACATTTCTCTGGTTTTTTTAATGGTTTTTGGTTGTTTTGGTTGTTTTGCTTCTGGTTGGTTTTTGTTGTTGTTGTTGTTTAGTTTAATTTAGTTTAGTTTATTTTGACTTACATTTGATATTATTTGGTTTGGTTCAGTTTGTTGTGGTTTGGTTTGGTTTTTTTTAGTGTTGATCTAAAGCCCATCATTTGTGGTAGGTAAATTGCATTAAAAATAATATTATGTGGGAACATTAAAAATAATACATGTGTAACCAAAAGACTTTTGTCAGCACTCTCAAGCATTGGGCAGTGCAATGCAATGCAGGCCCAAAAATAGTTCTGGCCTCCACAGACATCTTCAGCTTTTCAGCACCCCTGTGGCATCCATGAAGCTTTTGAGGTCACTTGACAAACATGAATATTTATCTCTACATGTTCATATGATAATGGTAAAGAGCATACACATTTTCTGTTGCTGTGCATCCCACTGTGTGCCTGTGAACTTCTAACTTAGCAGGAGTACCTGCACTTTTGAGGTCGATGATTTTCATGCACTTCGGATTGCATGACAAGGACAAGCCATTGAGTTCTCATTTAGCCTACCAGTTCACTGGCTATGCTGAGACGCAAGTTCTATAACATGTGTTAAAAACACAGAACAGTATCAGCAACAATACCATGATTCAATGCTGAATGAGATGAACCACTGGAACTGGCATAGAAAAATGCTTGTACAGATATTGGCACCAGCAGGCCATGAGGAAAATACTGGTTGAGAAACTTTGCAGGGTAGCCTGATATGTGCAAAAAGGGCGTTTAACCATCTCTTACATTCAAGTGTAAAATATACTTAAATCCCTTTCTTCTTTTTTTTTTCTTTCCCAGGACAAGAGGATACCTTCAAATACAGATGAAAGTCACAGCTCCTGCTAAAATCATGGGTGAAAAGATATCTGTGTATAGGTGGGTCCATAGCATATTGTTAAAGTAACAGGCATCTCCAATTTTCTTTCCATGAACTTTGAAGGCCTAGGTAGTCATGGAGGGTGGATTGCTTGCAGATTCCTGTCTTAAAGTGCTTCCAAGTTGCCTGTGAATTATGTAAGGTTATACCAGGTCCTTTGAGACTGAAAGCACATGCTCTAGATTGCCCTGTTGCTGTGATTATGGGCTTTAATTCTGTATAATTAGCACCCTCTTGAATATGATTTTGTGCTATGTTTATGAGACAGAAAGCTACAGCCATAATTGCCTCGTATTATCCCTTAGCAATATCTATATACTGAGTTCAGAGCCTTAGCCATGCCTGAATAATGGAAGATAATACTAAAATAATTAGCCCCCTGATCTTGCATTAAACAGCATAACTTGAAAGCAGTGTATGACCTGCTCCTACCCTCACATGTGTTCTTCTGACTAAAAAATCAAAGTGTTATTGTGGAAAGACTTTAGATATCATCTTTCTGCTCATGATACCTTTGTAAAGATGATAGGTGAAGATGGGTAGCAGAGGAGAATGACATCTCTGAAGGATATTTATCCTCCCCTTTAGAAGTTCTCTGTTTCCAAGTTCACATCATTATTTCCTGCATTGTCTAAAGCAGTTGAAATGGTTTTACTCTTCCACTGTGTCCTTGTTCATTTTTTATTTGTTGACAGATCATATCAGAATGTCAATAGTGATAATAATGACAAAAATATCTTAAAAGAGAATAATTTGATTATCATTATTCTTTCTAAATTGTCACATATATCTTCGCATAATAAATACAAGTATATCAACAATCCTTATGGCTAAGGTTTCTTTCCTAACAGTGAAGAGCGTTAGGGTTCAATCTCCTTTTGAGAAAAACCTATGGCCTGTGAAATTTCCTGGGCATTGACTTGTGCCCACACTGAAAAGCACTTGGAAGAGTTTCTAGCTGGTTAAATGACTGCAGGCCTTTGTGACACTATGTTCCTAGCACACAATACATAACATATGTTAGGACACAAGAATGCTGGAAGAAAGCCTGAAGACAGAGGTAGATAGAGGGACTGAAATCTGACATCATCTGGTTCTTATTGCCTGCAGGAACAATTGCTCTGTTTTCTCATAGTTGGAGTTATGTCCTTCCAGAAGGGATTCTGACAATCATCCAGCAGGAAAGCACTGCAGGAAATGATGTGAGAGGACAATAAAGATAAATTATTAGCTGAAAATATAGAAAAACCTACAAGTAGAAATTGTTGATGAGTTCATACATAGGGTAAAAGCTATTTCTTTTCTTCATAGTGTTATGCTTCTGCCTACAAAAGCAGTAACTGGTGTCTAATGACTGGAAGCACATAAATGGCCAACAAAATGCATTCATTTCCTTTCATGTTTTGAATTCATTCAAATTTAAGGGTGATAAAAGGTGGGCTTGAGCTTACATGGGCCTCAGATGGACATCTCCATGACTGCAAACTGTTGTGCAGATTTTATAACTAATGCTTTTAAGGGGTATTTGAGGACCAATATCCAAGATAACCGTTTTTATTCTTTTTAAAAACATTTAGAAAGAAGAAACTACAGTCTAGCTTCTGTTCCTTTTTTTTTACCTATTTGATGCTAAATAACACTCAGAAAGACCTGAAGATAGGTTGGTCACCTTTGTAAAATGTGCAGAAATTTATTTACAAATGTTGTGTGAAAATGACCCAGAGATTAATTGTTCTTTTTGATCTACTACCACTATTGGTTGTAAAATGTAATTGCATGATCACTTTGAGAGATCTTTACCTGATGAATTTCTTCCTTCTGTAATGTTTTTATTTTGCTGTAGTTAACAGATTGACTTCAGTCTGAGTTTTGTTTTGAATGTACTGTGTTAGAGGGACAAGTCTTTCTGTGATAAATATGCTCTCCTCCAGGAAGTTAACTGTAATCACAAAGCATCTCTGAAGTTCGGTTGCAACTGCATTTTTTCTGAGACACAGGCTCTGCAGTAGGGGATGACATGTGAACCCTTCACAGTTCTAAGACAAAAAGAAAAAAAAGTCCTGACCTTGATAAGCGTTATCACTAAACCCTTGAACAGGAAATCAGCAATGCCTTAGAAATAGTGGGTGGAGGACATAGATCTCTTTCATTTCCTACCCTTCAAGTGATTTAATATTACTGGAGATTTTCCTCTCCAGTGAAAGCTGCTGTATGATGAAAATTACTAATTATGGCTGTGTTTTGGGAGAGTACTGCTCTAGGACAGGACTCCCTTCAGACATTCAGATGAGCATCTCACCTGCTCTCCTTCCAGCCACCTCCTCCTGTTCCACACTGATGGCTCTCATGCAGCACATCTCTTCCTTTTGGCACCTTACTGGAGAAGATACCTAGTTCCAGACTTCTCTCTCCAGAGGCAAAGTAAAACAATACTGTAATTCTGTGGCAATTTCCAGATGAATGGACCTATTTAGGGTTTGGAGATTTATTTCAGAAATACTTTATTATTACATTAGTGTTATCAACATCATCAACAACATCACCATCCTTATAATCATTATTATTATTGCTGTCATTGTTGCTTTATCACCCTGGTTATTCATTAACACTGCAGGAAATCCAAAACTCATTTTTATTTTTCTGTTAAGTATAATTCTTGGAAAACAGTCCCTTAGGTAACCTACCTAAATATAGTAAATACCTATTTAGTTTTATTTAGAAATTACAGTAACAACTCTGCCACTTCTCACTTACTTTATTTTGAAAATCTGTAATAGCTTTTAAGGTAAGATCATGGGAAATCACAGGTTGGGTGTAAGCCTGTAAGGAAACTCAGGATATTTCTCCAATTTGACTTAGAGTCAAATTTGTCTTTTAAGACTGGAAAAAACAGCTCTTCTCTCAGCTATAAATATATTTTCAAAATAACTTTTATTTTATTAAATCTTTTCATGAATTCCTGCAATTAAATATCTATTGCACCATTACAATATTAAATAGGAAATTAGTTGGAAGTTAAATTAGTTCTCAGCTAGCACACACTATAATTCAAATATACACTCTATTGCAAATAAAAGGCAAAAATAAAAAAACCACAGAGCCCTAAATAAAATAAAATAATATAAAATGTAAAAAGGAAGCCAAATCAAAACAGCATACAGTTGGCTACTGACTTTTTACATACCGATTGTTTGTATTCTACAACATATTTTGAGATATGTAAACAGTCTGAAAACCTTATCACTGTAACTGATTACAGTATTTTAACAAATAATAAAACAACCAAACATCTTCCATAAACAGTACTTGACGTGATGAATGGTACATTAGGATAAGAATTGAGGTCAAAGGAGATTTTTATTAATGAAAACTGTTCAAGAAACTAATGCAGTGTTAATATTTATAATTTACCATGAAGCTCCAGAAAACATCTTCCTCACTTCACTGACTTGCATTTTATAACTTAAATCAACTTTTCTCCTCACCATCTTTCTCCACTATCCCATCTCATTTCATCTGAAAACCTTTACTTTGTCTTCAGTTTCATATCTAATGATATCAATTGTCCGTTGCCTTTCTGAAGTTGCACAATGTACTTAAATAGTGTGAATTCGTAAGGTTGCAACTCAAGTCCACTGACCATTTGTAAATGAAAATGCAAACAATGGGAATCCAACTCAAAATGCTGAGACTCCTCTTATTTCATTATGTCTCTTCATAAAAAGAGACAAAAAAGACAAAAAAGATCTCAAAAGAGTGGGAGTTTCAAAAACACTGAAGGAAATCTCAATACAACTTTAAATAATGCAAAGATGGATTACTGCTGAGATGCATTGACTGCAGATAACTTTTTTATATTTTCTGGAGATTCATCAGTTTGCATAAATGTCATTGATAAAAAGCTGAGGCCTATCAGCAAATATTGGCTTGTGCATTGTAGAAAACTCACCTGAGTCATTGCTCGAAAGAGATTGAGAAAACACTGCCACCAGGCTGGGTACAACAACCAACACTGGTTACCCCAGGTGCTCCTTTCACATTTGGAGAAAGAACCCTTTCCCCTTATGTCCTCCTGACTGGAAATATAAGTATTATGGTCACAGCAACAAGCTGAGTTTGTGGCCATGATTCCCATAGGATGGGTCAAGAGCAGGACTTGCCCAGTGGGTACCCCAGGATTCACTTACCGCTTGTTTTTCATAACTTATCCCCTTTTCTCAACCCTTCATTTTGCCACTCTTCTACCTCCCTTTCTCTGCTCCAATCTTCTCCCAAAAAAACAACCTGCCAACAATTTTTTTTACCACTTTGGTCTTAGTTTTGCTGCACCTGTACCTAGAGTTATTAAGCCTAACACCATTACCTAGATAATCTTGTCATTATGTAGTTTTATTGACAGGGTTAAACTAGTCCCTGCTGGTTCTGCAAGGCCCTGCACTCCAAAAAGGAGCACCCATGCCCCTTTCAGTTACAGATTTCATTAATTTCTTGTAGGGCCTCTCTTTCAATGCAGAAATTCCTCATGGCACTGTCTGCAACTCTGTGCAGCTCTGACACCACTGGTCAGCACTGGTCCTGCATCCTGTCTTGTCCTGTCCTATTCTGTCCAGTCCTGTCCTCTCTTCTCCTTCAGCTGCAGTTTAACTCAGCCCAGAGTCTAGAAATCCCTTTTTTATTCATCTACAGCTCTAAGATTTATTTTGACTGCGTGGTTTGGTATCCCAAAGCTTTTCTGTAAATGATTATAAAAATAATATTGTTCAGAAGTATAGTTTAGTTATACATTTCAAACTTTCATATGAATACTGATTTCAGTAGTGAGTGAGATTATATCTAAATAAAAATATCAAAACTCTTTAAATTCTTAGCATTGATGACAAAGAAGTTGCTCCTCTTTACAGTAAGGCAAGATTCATGTAGTAATTCTACATGCAAAAACCTTGAGCCTGTAAATTATAAACATTCCAGCACAGAAGAACCAATCTGTCAAGCTTAACTTAAGGAAAAACTTATGGCACATTTATCAACTACAAGCTCACTGTGACTTGTGATAAAACATTGTTAAGGGACTGAAGAGTACAAGATGTCCTGCAAGACTGCAACTGTCTGGATGCTTAGGAATTGCATAGATATTTGATTGACTGCTGCTGGGAGAAACGCATAAGAGGAGAATCACAGTGAGCTTGGTCTAAGTTCCTCTGCCCAGGCAATGGTTTTTGGCTGTTGTACATTGAGCCTTAGGCCAGGGGAAATTTGGGTTCCCTTCTTGAGATAATGCTTCCGACATGAACCCCACAGCCACTTGAGACACAACCAGTTATTAGCCAAAAATTGATTAAAACCCAAACATATTAATTATGCAGTCATTCCCCATGGATTGTTGTCCCCAGAGGCATTGCTTTCCTTCTTCAGCTATCTAATTCTGTGTGAAATTTCCCACAGAGATGATATCCACCTCTCCTTTCCAGCTGGACAGGGAGTCATTTATATTCCCTTAAGATTTGTCACATCTCCCTTGCAAAAATCCTATTTAAAAATATTTAAAAAATGGTTATCAAGTTAAATATTTAGTACCCCTGAAATAAGAAAAATTACACCAAAAAAAAAATCAGGTTATATATTACACTAGTGCCTTCAAATTGTGGATAATTTTAATATCAAATATCTTCTGAACAAAATATTTTTTTTTATTTTGAAGTATCTATGTCTCTTCCTAGCTTATTCCTAATGTTCATTCCTGCTCTTGAAATGCACCACAAATTGCCAATTAGCTTAAGAAATATGTTGCTCTTCAGGCAATTTAAAACACAATTGCTGATTTTCCTACATGTCCTGCTCTTTGTTCATGACTGTTCCATACACAGAGGCATATTTGTATACTCATGAATTCTAAATATATAGATATTATATATATTTTTTCCCAATATCTGATATAGATATTGAGAAAAAATTCACTTTGTTATAGTTTACATGGTCTTAAATAAGATACTTCATTTTATGCATATATAATGATGGATTACGAATTCAATCCATAAAAAAGACATCATTAATAAACAGAATTATTACTCTTTGATATGAAGAAACTGATATAAGACAATACAGAAAAATATAACACATAGCTGTTATTAAGTCTTCTTTAAAGAACTTATTTTTGCAGTGATTCTCACAGAAAAATAAAGCAGTTATATTTGGAAGCCATGTGGAACTTATGATGAATCACACCCCCTCTACAGCCAGTTAAACCACATTACACAGACCCCCTAATACCAAGAACCCATCTGACCTACCTAAAACTCATTTGCCATAATGCAAAACACTATAAATCACTTCTTTCCAGTTTTCTGACTTAAAAACTGACAACTAACATGGAACAGTTTATAGTCCTGTATCCTCTTCTTTTATCCTGAGAATTTTTTTTCTGATTCACTCTTCAAGAAGAGCTACATTAATGGGTACATAAAAGAATAAAATGTAAATTTAACATATAAGAACCACTTGAATTTGAGGGGCAACAAGTATTGCTAAGTGAATATGAATATGATATGGTGGTGAAAAAACACTCATTTTATTGTAAAATAAATAGTAGCAAGTTTGTGCTTCTAAATGCCAGAAACTAAGACAAAACAACAGCAAAAAATTCATTTGAGTTATAATAGAATAGAGGAGATTTTATAATCAAGATTTTAAAAATCAAGTACTAGATTTGTGCATTTTTTAATATTTTCTATAGATAAACATTAAGAATATTTCTTTGTTTCCATGTTACAATATCAGTATATAAGTATACTATGAAAACATAAATTAGAAATTTTTCATTCAAATATTTCTCCCTCCTCATTACTTCAAATAATCTCTAAAAATTAGCAGATGTTTCACTAAGAAACTCAAATCCAAATGGAGTACTTTTTTTTTTTAAAAATCTTTTGACCTTTAGGAATAAGACATTGAAATTTTCACTTATGCCACTAGTTTCCCTTTTTTGCAGTTTTTTATCATAACTCTGTTGTGCATGGATCACAGTATTCTGTCTTTAAAATGGATATGGTAGCTCTTCAAGAAAGGTTAAATCAATCTGAATAGTAATAAAAGTAATTTAGATTCAGACATACAAAACAGAAACAGAGACATGCAAGAGCAGCTTGCAAAACATCAGGGATTTATGCACTGACAGGCACAAGAAGTTTTATTTGTGTGACTTAAAAAGACTTTAATTTTTCTTTTGTACCTAAATAAGACTAATGGCTGTCTGTAACATACATCGTGGAAATGTATCCTGGCTCTCTCAAAGGCTGATCCTGCAGCTGGAATGAGGGCAGCAGCACAAGCAGCATTTAAATTAACAAAAAGGCATGGGAGAGGGCATAAGGACTACAGAAGAATCCATTTGATGGAAAATACAAATCCTATCTGCTCAATATACTACTTAAATCAACCTTTCTTACGCACATTCACAGTCTTTAAAACATGTAATTTTATCAATGTTTACCGTTCTTGTTTGTGTATTTGCAATTGGCATGCTTTTTATGATTCCCTTTTGGCAGAACAAGTGAATGTCAGATTTCATTTTGAATGTCTAGCCCCTGTAATGAGCATTATACATATGAACAACCAAAGTTGCTCTCTCTTTCATTCATTCGGAGGCTTTTCTACTTTGTTTACATAGATGAATATTCATTAGGTCAGAGAAAGAGACTAACTTTCCACTTTAACAATGATGGCAGTCACCTTGAATATAAAACATGAAGGTTCAAAATTACTGTTTGAAATCATACAGAGCAGAAAGACAAACTAAGGTCTCCAATGTTCCAGGTGAGCCACTTTTACACCCCTGGCTTAGTGACACATTAGGCTAACTCTTATTACCTACCTCTTTCTATTTAAAATTTCATTTTGAACTCGAAATGTTTCAGAGAGAGAGAAATTCTGTTGGAATTTGAGCATATTTTGTGTAGTTAAATGTTCTGTGATGTGATGCACTCTGTTGCCAGAAGGAAAGACACAAAAAAATTCCTCACCAGCATGTTAGTTCTTATCTCAGCCTATTTTACAAGACTCTATTTTATCAAAAAGACATGATACCACCAAAAGAGCGTGGCCTGGTTTTTGAAGATTTTTCCTTTAGTAACTTTTCAGTTGGTAATCAACAAAAAGGAAAATACCATTTGGAAAATCATTTAATATTATAAATTCATTATTTTCTGAAAAGAAATAGGACCATCTGAAGAAACATTTGCATGGTAGCCCAACTCATTCATTTATTTTACCCTTAATAGTATATATACCTCTCAGTCCATGTAATGACTTTTTCTGGTGCTCACCTGACAGATCTGCTAGTGTTTATTCCAAACCAGCCATGACACATCCCCCTGTGTCATGCATACCCAGTATATACTTTAGGAAGTGAAAAACTTCTATGAGACAGCTTCTTAGGGAAAGATCATTTTTGCACATGAGAATGGAAAGGATGAAGGTCTATTTGTGAGGAGACATTGTGGATATCATTGTGGGGATACTCAAAATTAGGAAGGGAGTTTGTTGTCATCCTTCTGACATTCCCCAATCGTATTTACTCCCTTAGCTTCTTAGAGAAACACAGAGTGGCACACACTCATTTCTTGAAGATGCAATTTTCTTTTCTCCTACTCTTGTTAATATTCTTCATTGTATACAATTTTATTTAAGCTAAGACAATAAACTACTTTTATGTCCCTCCTGTAAAGTTATTTTAAATTAAATTTCTCTTGAGCTCTGTATGCATTTTTATCCTAGGAGTACTTCTCCTTGCTTGTTTAATTAGGAAGAACAGAAAAACTGCTGAAGCATTATTCTGTCAACTTCTGAAAATTAAAAAACCAGTCAGGATTGCTTTGTAGAATCCAATTTATTGATATTTAAAACTCATGAGCCAGCTCTGTAACATTCAAAATACTTGATACTTTTCTCTACTTTCTTATGAAATGCATTTTCAGTTTTACTACAGAAGAAGATTTTGTTTTGTTCCTCATCAGTGTTAAAGCTTGGACATAAGCATGAAAATATCAGTTGTAGAAGAAGAAGCTTGTATAGTTCATTTGCTATAGATGTTTATTTTTCTTACTCCTCTCTGAGCTGATTTATACAAGCATTTATGAAGTGATAGAAAGATTAAGTGTAGAAGCAAACCCTAGCGCTGGTGAGATAAGCATAGTTCCTATTACAGTTTAGAAAAAGATTAGTACTAGAATAAAAGAAAAACAAAATAGTAATTCAAAAGTATGTGTTGCTTCAATGCCAGATATACATTCAAGTTAATTTTTGACAGGCTGGATTTCTAAAAGAGTTTAGACCCCAGAGCTTCTTCAGTCTTTCAAGACAACTCTTATCAGAATTGAAAAGAATACCAGTGCATAGGTACATTATACAAAAATATATCTTTCAGCAAGTTATGAATCCCCATGTAACATAAAAGAATTCTATTCCTGTACTATTTTCTCCAATGCAAAAGAATTAGAATGCATACAATGTAGTTGATTTTGTCTCTTTTTATTATTGATTTACTTCATATTTTGTAATAACTGAAAAGAAATAGAGTTCTTGAATGATCTATAGAGTCATGTGTTTTAAAATTTAAAAAACAATATATCTGGTATGAAACTATCTTTTTCATGAGTTTTTCAGTTTTATTTTCTTCTTACTTATTTATTTAGTTAAGTTCTTCTTTACAGCCTGTTTGTATAAGCAAATGTATACACACGAAAAAAAAGAGTGTACCCCAACGGATACTTACACCATGATTCACTTGAAGCAGGATCAAGGAATTTAATTCCCATTCTTGAGACTCAATAAGTGAGAATTGCTCATCCAAGATTACTGAAACCATCACAACAGCTTGAACATGTGTCCTGGCAAAATTAAAATTGTCACTGACGAGGAAAATCTTTTAAATTCTTGAATTGCTATATTCCTCTAATTCCATTTCATTTCTTATATATTAATTAAAACACTGACTCATATTTTTAAAACTCTCCTTTCTTTTTGATAATTTTAGTTTTCCCATTTGCTAATCATAAAAAGGCCTGCCTTGATCAAATAATGGCCTCACTTAAAGGCCCCCGGCAACATGTTTTTCCATGAGAAACAACTGCTTATGGTCAAGAGGAGTTAAAACTTCTTACTCAAGCTTAAACAATAATTGTAACTGAAGCTTTCAGAAAGAACCAAGAGTCTTGTTGCCTGCAATATCCTATCCTCTCAATACTGTGCCCATTGGTCAACAGCAGCTGGCTGTTTGAACAGATGTCTTTTTTCTTTTTTCTTCAGGTTTTCATTATATCAGAATACTTTAAATGATGATAAGAGCATAATATACATACCAAGCTGTGCTCATATGGACATTAAAATTCAGTGTAAAAAATGCTGGAAAAAAATCAATGGAATTTCTACTCAACAAATCTCTTTTTATAGCCAGCTGTAGTAATGTACTACCCCTCAAATTTAATAAAGGTTTAAATGACTGTTGAACACTCTGCTAAAATGAAACATTGTCCGTATACGCAAGTGTCTTTATGTCCTTATATTTTGTGTGCATGTTTATACAAATATATATAAAAAAAGGTATAAAATACACCTTTCTTAACATCTCTTAATTGCCTATTCTCCACAGTAGATTTGAAAACGCTCCTACCATTGCAATTAGCCAGTAATAGAGTTAATATACATGTACTGGCCCAAACTGAATTCTGCCCTTTCATCTTAATGACATAGACAAAGGGATGAAGTGCACTCTCAGTAAATTTGTAGACAACACCAACCAAACTCATGTGGTTGACACAACTGAAGGATGGGATGTCATCCAGAGAGAGCTGGGCAAGCTGGTGAAGTGGGTCCATGGGAACATCATGAGGTTTGAAAAGACCAGGTGCAAGGTGCTGTACCAGAGTCAGGACAACTGCTGTTATCCACACAGCCTGGGGGATGGACAGATCCAGAGCAGCCCTGCCGAGAAGGACCTGGGGGGGCTGGTGGATGAGAGGCTGGACATGACCCAGCAATCTGTACTTGAAGCTCAGAAGGCCAATTGTACCCTGGCTGCCTCCAAAGCAGCGTGGGCATCATGGTGAGGGAGGGGATTCTGCCCCTCTGCTCCACTCCTGTGAGATCCCACCTGGAGTGCTGCATCCAGCTCTGGGGTCCCCAACACAGAAAGGACATGGACCTGTTGGAGCAAGTTCAGAGGAGGCCACCCAGATGATTAGAGAGATGGAACATCCCTACCTCAAGGAAATGTAAGATAAATGGATTTATTGAGTCTGGAAAAGAGAAGGCTATGTGTTCATCTAGTTGCAGCCTTCCAGTACCTGAAGAGAGCCTAAAAGAAAGGAGAGGGACTCTCTACAAGAGCATGTGGTGACAGGACAAGGGGGAATGTCTTTAAACTGAAATATGAGAGGTTCAGATTAGATATTAGGAAAAAATGCTTTACTATGGAGGTGGTGAGGCACTGGAAGAGGATGCCCACAGAAGTGAAGCATGCCCCATTCCTGGGAGTTCAAGACCAGGCTGGATGGGGGTCTGAGCAGTGGTATTCTGGAAGATGTCCCTGTCCATGAGAGTGTATTGGAAGCAGATGATCTTTAAGGTCCTTTCCAATGCAAACTATTCTGTGATTCTATGATTCTACAATCAACTGACAATGCAAAATACCCTGAAAATATGACAAATAGCCACTCATAGGCAGACTATGATGTCTTCTGTTGTAATGAAAACCTTGTGAACACTTTTAAACAGCAACAATCTGTGTAAGCCAGAAAATCAAAAAATCAGTTTTCACAGCAACATGTGTTATATTTTTCATCCCTTTTCCCTTACACTGAGAATACAATAATTATAATATTCTATTATTTAATTATATTATTATTATATAATTATTATTATAATTTTATAATAATTACAATAAATTTTATTATAAATAAAAATAAAAAATTATTATAACATATTCTATCCCTTGGTAGTTCATAGTCTAGCCAATCATCTTTCAAATTCTGTTAAAATGTAGCAGAAATTTATGGCCACAATACACTTCTTGTCTTACTCCCCAGCACTCATTTGGGGTCACCACAATGTCTCTTTTCTCCTGCTGCCTTACATCATACCTTTATCCTCAAAACACCAAAATCAGAACAGAACAGAGCTTGGGACAGAAGGACAGAAAACTGCTTTATTAGACTCATATATATATATATTCCCTAATATTTTAAATGTTGAGTTAAAATTAATTGCATTTGGAGAGACTTGGAGGCATTTTTGTTTATTTGTTTGTCTTGAGGATTTCTCAGGGGTTTTTTGTTTCTTTTTTTTTTTTTTTTTGTCATTTTGTTGTACCTTTGGGGATTTTTTGCTTCTCTTTTTGCTCTCTATGTGAGCCAAAGGGCACTATCTCATTAATGACTTTTTTCCTCCATGGCCATAATTAAGGGTCACTAAGCCTATCCTGCAATCCCTGAGGGACAAGAGATTTCAGGAGAGAATGAATGAGTATGTTAATATCTGAATAAAAAAGAGACTTGACCTTGGTACAGAGAGATGTTTTCATGCTCAGCTATAGCACTGCTGAAACTTTTCTTTAATTTTCTTCTAGAAATACACAGCATTTCAGAGCTTGAACTCAATAATTAGAGGTGTTTAATCCCTAGAGATAGATACACAGCTCACACACACACCTCTGAAGATCATTCACCATTCAGCATATTCGGAGTTCTATTAATTGCTTAAACAATTGCAAAAATCTGTGGCAATTTTAGGCCATTACCATAAACTATTTTAATATATAAATATAATTTCTTCCTTGCTGATTTAAACATTTTTTTTAAAAAAAACCACACCAAATACTTACCTTTCTAAAGGATACTCAGAGTTCTATTTTTAAAAATGGAAAGAAGATATTTAATGATTATCATTACTTTTCCTGACATTTCTTCATATTTATTTTCCTCCAAAAAGGAGCAGTTGGCTGAGCTTGTCATAGACAAAGCAAAGCATTGCTCTATTACTTCTGTTTCTGCAAAATATTGAAGCTGTCACTATTTTCACAAAGACAACAGCCATGCTGTTTCCTCCTGCTTTCTAAAACAGTAGTGAAAACTAACCAGAAAGAAATCAATAAAAGAAGCTTTAAAATGTGTTCTCCATCAGCTATGTAGTGATGAAGGAGATGGCTTTCTTCTACTGGAGACACATGACACTATAAGTAGTCATTTTCAGTCAAGAAAATAGATGCCGCAGACAAATTAAGTACTTTATATTTTTATGCCAGTATTTTCTTAATATAAAATGATTAGGAACATATCATATTGATTTTTGGACCCTGCTATTGTAAAGATTTATGTTCTTGCTTCAAGAAGTCCAAGCAGACTTTCCAGGGAGTACTTAGAATATGTACAATTAAACATGCAAAATCAACTTTCAGGATAATGTTTTGCATTCCACTTTCAACACTGCTGTAGGTTTTCAGCTCTATTTATACCTAAGACTTGATTCTCTTTTAGGTTTTCTTTTTCTCAAAATTTGCTGTGCATAAAACTTTTGCACTGCTACATCACCAATAAATAACCTGCTTTTACATTTACATACGTTTCTTCTATATTTTTTTAAAGTTTTCAAATCTTTTTTCTTAGTGATACAAAAAGAGATCAAAATATAAAAAAACCCCAACATCATAAATACATGCTGCAGAGACAGTCTTTGACCCAGACATTTTAAACTTTTGACGTAAGGCAAAGAAGTGACAAAATAAAACCAACTTATTCTATTTTGTTTTCAAACAGCTATTAGATTACAATGAGCTTGCCTTTAAATGCTCAGTAACATAATAAACATAATATAGCAAAAAGCATTTTTACTGCTTGCACTTAATGGAGAAGTTTACCTCCTTTTAGTAGAAAAGTGTATAAATATCTACATATTCATAATTTGTCAATATTTATTCAGCAGGAAACAGTATTATGGTTTATGGCTTTCATTTTAACTGGAAATTAATAGCTTCTAGACATTAATATTGATGATCATTAAGGTACAGTAACATAAATGCAATAGCAAAATAAACTCTTTATAAGTCCTAAGTTTCTTATCCTTATCAGATTAACTTAAATATGTAGATTTGCAAAATGAGTAAATGAAATCACAAAAGAGGTTGATTCCTTTTAGTACCTGCCTGTATCTTAGGCACTCAGTTGCTTGGTTGAAAACTAGGTGCTTTCTGGATGCTTATTGTAACAAAACAATTAGATGACTTTGCCACTTCAGTACGCTTGGCCAAAAAGAGCATTTAAATTTGTTATTTTATTCTGTTTAGTTGATCCCATTTAGTTAGTCAATGCAATGTAGATCTTAAGTTTATTCATATGTATATGTTTTGCAAGATCTGTCCCTGCTCAAAAGAACTTTGACCTTGAAGTGTCAACATTAGTAAACTACATTGACTTAAATATACATATTTTTATACATTACTGTTGAAAGATATGTCTATGCTCCTTACAGAGCTTTTATTTAATTAATTAATTTATCTATTTATTTGTATTTATTTATTTTCAAGTTATTTTATTGATTTGGAATGAAGAATTAAAATACAATACACATTCTCCATGACATCATTTATTTTGTGTTTGTTGAAGATCTGAAGCCTTTCTGAGGGAATCATGAATACTCTTAATCATGACTTGCAATTGTCACCAACTCACTGTGGTATTGCATTGCAGAAACTAAATAAGAGAAAAATAATGTTAAGAAAGTTGTTTATATTGGAAAAGAAAGGGGATTTTCTTTTTAAGAGTGTCAGCACAATGCAGCTGTTTACAGTTGTCATTTGATACTTCTAACAGGGTTGGAAATAAAAATAATTCTGTTAAAATATACTGGATTTGAATTTTTAAAAATAGTGCTTTAGAAATCTTCCTAGAGGGGAATGTGGGAGTCTTGAAATGCCCCACCAGAGTTTAATTTTAGATTCCCTGGAGATGTGGTGCCAGACTCTTCTGTTCCTTCTCTTTGATGCGTTTAGTTTTGTAAAACTTGTGGTATATTATTAATAAATTATATAAAGTAAGAAACAGAGGAAAAAAGATATTAAAAATTTATACCACATGAAACTTACACATTAAGTAGATAAAATATCACAAAGTTCTGCTTACAGTAATTTTTAAACTTTTCTTACTAGGAGAAGTTTGAGAGAAATCTTCTAACGAGTAGCCCTGTATTTGAATCAAGGTTTTCTGGCAGCTTTACTTATCTGCTTTTCCTAGATTTTGGAAATGTTACTTAGAAATCAGATGTTACTTAGAAATCATGTTACTTAGAAAACAGTGAAGAGAGAATGCAAGTAGAAATGTATTCTTGACTACAAGCAGAAGTGTTATCTGATATGCACAAGACTGATTTTTGAAATTTGTAACAGAAAATGCTTATACAGAATAGTTTTTAAAGTATATTTAGATATACTTTATTTGGTTTTGCTGATTCTTTGTTAAAATGAGCCAAAATTCACAGAAGTAAAAGCAATCCCTCTATCATGTGTTGCAGCTCACTGCTTTGCACATTTTGATTTGCCCATGTCTTTTAAGGACTTGATTCTCCTGTGCAGTTGTTTTCACCTCTGCAAAGCAGATATCACCTGCTGTCACTTTGCCTAGGAAGAACTTTGCACACCAGCAGTAAATAGGCATCTATTACTCGTATGAAGTCTGTTGGGTTAAGAGAAATCACTCCTGAAGCGGGTAAGTATTTGCTACGGCTAAAGGTGTCAAAATGTATTTCACTCTGACCCGTTTTTGGGTTTTTTTTCTGGGCAGGTTTGCAATTACTTTGCATTCAGTGTATATCAGCCTGGGATTACAGGCAAATCTGAACTACATTTTAGAAAGGCTGAATAAGAAGACATAAGGCATCACAGGTATGTATTATCAATTTTTCCTTCAAAGACTGTTTGACCCAGTTTTATGGCTTTTTTCATAACCCTAACCTTAACCTCCCTAAAGATAATTACAGATCGTAATAGATATAATTTAAGGTATTTATAACTTTCATAAAGATAGAGGTAGTTATTTATTTTGGTCCAACAGAAGATTAATTTAGCCTTTAATTTTTTTTTTTTTCTGAAGGAAAGCTAATAAAATAAAATAAAATAAATAAATGTAACTGATTTGCTGATCTTGAATTCAGGCTGATATCTTGGAGGATGTGTAATATTTTGTTCCAAAATTCCCAAAGGTTTCAAAATTTCACTTTGAAAGCTGGTACCTGAATTAAAATATGGGTCTTTTGTTTGCCATGAAGTGGCAAAGAAAAAATAGTGTACTTTATCTGGACAGTTTCTTTATCAGCTGGGTAGTTAAACAATTTAGTACTGTGTATTTCATGTCTATGAGTTCTAAGTTATCTTACAAAGCGTCTAAAATTCAGCAGTCATAAGACTCATCTCTGTATGTAATAACAGAACTCAAAGTTCACCTCAGGTAGTGGCTACTCTTCCCCCTGGTTTTGTAGGCACTATCTGAACACAATATTTATCTCATTACCTTTCTCAAAGGAAGAGTACTTTTTAAATGGTGGAATTATCTATGAGCACACAAAACTATGGAGTAATACAAAGAAAAGCAAAGAAAAAATATCGGATCTATCAGAGTACTTGTTTAGGATCACTAACTCTTCTAATTGAAAAAAAGGGTGAAACATATCACATTCAAAAGCTTTTAAAGTTTTAGGACAGAATAAATTACTTGTGAGGGAGCATTTAATTATTATGTAAGGGAAAGCATGTTACAGTTCTTATATGAAAAAGGGATTAGGACACCATTAACATCTGTCTCCATGATTTTGGTAGGTTTATTTTTTCTTTGTATTTTTTTAATTAAAGAATTTTTCTCTTTCTTACTTGAGCAGAAAGGGCATGGAAAAAAGGTCAACTTATGATAAAGGCTGTAAGAGTAGCACAGTGAGTCCATACATTAAGAACGCAAAAATAATTCAAGTTTGGACAGGATTATTCTAAAACCAAGAAGTACTTTCACCTGAATGCTCTCCCCTAAACACCTCATATGATTTGAAGGAGAGACTATTTTCCTGGTTGTATTTGCAGGCTTTTGGAGGAACACTGAACCAAAACTCATTCAAACCAATTGACTGTGTCTAGGAGTTCATTCCTTAAGGATCTCTTCTTAGTGGAGCCAGTTTCTATGTAAGACTTTGTCACAATTAAAAAAAAATATTTTAAAATAAAGCAATAAGTCTGGAATTGAAAACAAATGGCAAGAATTCGTATTTTTGCTGAAATAAATAAATGTCTTTTAAAAAAAGAAACATTAGGAGTTCTAATGTGTTTAGTGTAAGTTGGTCCATAATTTTTTTACGTTCCATTTAAAACACTGCGGTTAGCTAAGTTGATAATAAAGACTGTTAAATAAAATAAAAACTGAGTGAATAAAATAGTTGCAAGAAGCTGGAAACAGGAAGTTTTAGCAAGAACAAGTGGCCAAGTCATGTAAACAAAACTATGAAATATATTGGTCAATACCAAGGGGGAATAAGCAAAACTTTTTCCTGTTACTGTACAAATATTAATAAAAGGAAACATTATAGAAAGGACCAAAAGCATGAACAATTTTTCTCATTTATTTGTATAATTAGATGATTATGTTCACTTGATGAAACTAGATATACAGATGAGAAACCAAATCCTTCAAAAGCCTTTCTCACACCTTTAAGAATCAGGTTGAAAAATTTTTGTAAGTCTTAAATCTAAATAGCTGCTTATATTCATAACCTTGCATATATTATCTATGGTTTTTAAATACACAAAAATAATACACACCAAAAAAACCCCAAAAAACCAAAATAAAACCAAAAAAAAGCAAACCAAACCAAAACAAAACAAAGCAAAAAACAAACACCATGAAAAATACATTACTTATTTGTTCAGTCTCTTAAAAAAAAAAAGACAATTAAACTTCTCCCTACAGTTAGTAACTGGTTATTCTTAGTGATTGTTTGAGAGCTGAATAAAAGATGAATGAACATAGGAAGCAGGTGATAATCTTACAAATACTCTGCATATACTAGCATTCCACAGTGATAGAATTACTGTGCAGCAATATATGCCAGCACTGAGAAATCATGTATGTCTACACAGTGCACTCTAAAGCAGGACAACCACATTAGACAGAACATGCAGCAAAGGTAAGAGCCCATTTCTAACCACAGCTCATCAACCTTCAGAGGATGGTGCAACAATTCCACTATCCTGTGTCTGTCACAGGTCATTCTGCAGTATCTCTGTAAGAGCACGACAACGGTGGCAACAGTGGCAGCCAAGTGAGGAAGCCATTTTTGCAGACATCTCTGGGTTCTCCAGGAAGAGAAATGGGTTGATATGAACCTCAGGAAGGTTAACAAGGGAAATTGCAAAGTCTTGCTCCTGTGGAGGAACAATCCAGGCACCAGTGATGGAGGCCACCCATCTGGGAAGCAGTTTGACAGAAAAGACCCTGGGGGTTCTGGTGGACACGAGATGAACACGTGCCAGCAATGTGTTCTTGCTATGAAGAAGGGGAAAGGTATCCTGGGCTACATTAGACAAAGTACTGACAGCAGATGGAGGACAGTGATCCTTCCTCTTTGCTCAGCCCTGGTGAGGCCACACCCAGAGTACTGTGTCCTGTTCTGAGCTCCTCAATACAAGAGAGACATGGACATACTGGAGACAGTCCAAAAAAGGCCACAAATATGATTCAGGGACTGGAGTATCTCTCTTGTGAGGAAAGGCTGAGAGAGCTGAGACAGTTCAGCCTAGACAAAAGAAGGTCCAGGGAGGATCTCATCAATGTACACAAACTCCTGAAGGGAGGGTGCTAGAAGGACAGAACCAGGCTCCTTTCCATGGTGCCAGCTGACAGGATGAGAGGCAATGGCCATACACTGGAGGTTCCCTCAGGACATCAGAAAATGCTTTTTTACTGTGATGGTGACCTAACACTGATGCAGGTTGCACTGAGAGGTTGTGATATCATCCTCCTTGGAAATATTCAAAAGCAAGAGGCATCTGGACATGGTCCTGGACAACCAGCTCTAGGTGGCCCTGGCATGTGTACAGGGATTGGACCAGATGACCTCCAGAAGTGCCTTCTAGCTTCACCTATTCTATGATTTTGTGATTCTTTAAGGAAATATTCTAATTTCTTTATAAAATTGTGCCATTGTAAATATAAGCTCACTACATCCATTTGAACATAATAAAATTACAACTTCTGATTTTTCTGGTTTGTTTTTCCAGATCTGTCAGAGTTGTGGCCTGCAGGTTTATGAACTATATAATTATCAAAGATTAAAGTTTGAACTGGATTTAAAGACAAGAATGCAACTCCACAGATAAAACTAAGTTTCCAAAAGCTGTGAGAATTAAAATTCAAGCTTTATTTTCTGCACTCATTATTTCTTTTAAAACATTGTCTATTGCTTCAGTTAGCACAGCTCTTTGATGCAGAATGTTTTGCTATAGGCTAAGTGAAGTAATTTGCATCATATTTTCAAGCTCGAAATGCTTCCTTTTTATTATGATACTGAATGGTTTTATCATTTCAAAAATATCTACAAAAATTTACTTTGTTGAACTTATATCTAGTTAGGACGAGCAGAAATTAAAGATTCACAAAAAGATTAATTGGATTTTTTTCAGACTAAGCACTCAAACTCTTTTAGTTAATATCACAAGACCTTCCTGTCAAATTATGTCACAATTTGCTTCTGTCATCTAGCATCTACTTGTCACAAGATGCTCCATCTAACAACACAAGTCATTTGATTGTAAAGATGAGATGTGAAATGGAACCCAACTACAAAACTTCTTCATCCACTGCTTTTTCTAATGTAAAACAAAATAAATATCATACATTTGCATTAATAGAAGACACTATTATTATGGCATTTATTTTCAATTTCATCAGAAAGATTGAAAATGGGCTGATCACATACAGGAATGACAGTAGTACAACACCTATTTTTTATTTTCTTTTGATATTTTCCTTCTTAGAATTTGTCTGTGGCAGGAAATCCATTATGCCTGTTTTTTCTTTAATATATAAAATTAGGCTATGTTTCTGGGTCAATGGCTATCTTCTTTTTCTTCAACATAACTTTATTTTCCTTCTTTCATCACCTTTTCTTGTCTGGCATGTTCTAATTTTTAAAACCACGTGATTCTTTACCTGTCAAGAATTGAGAAAGGCATAAGAAACACTGAAAACATCCTCTGTTTTTGTAGAAGCAAGAAAGCAAAAGAATATAACTATGGTATCACTTTCCTTTTTTGATTAACATAAAAAACTAAAAATGTGAATAAATATTTTCATTTATAAAATTAAAGATGGAAAATTAAATGTTCCTTATTTTTATTTCTTTCTATAGTTTTCCAGGTAGAGGAACAGTCAGCAATATTAGATCTACAGCTGTTTCTTACATTTGCTTCCCACGAGGCTCTGTAACACATTTTGTCTCATCAATTTAACACGGAATCCAACTTCTGAATACTCAGCACTTAGTTTTGCTTGTTTTTAAACATTTTCCTAAGTAGTGCCTAGTGTTATATACATTTTAGATCAACTAACTGTGACATCTCTGCTTATGACTGCAGGGCCAAAGTCATGGCTTGTATAAAGTCTGAGCAATTGTGCTTTGTGACTGAATGCAGGGAAGAGTTGAAAAGGTGAAATTCTGTCTCCAAATTAGGTTTAAAGTGTGAGTCTGTAACACAGCAGTGCTTTCATCCATTCAACCCCATCACCCCTGTGAATCCCCTGTTGTCAGTCTGGCATGTGAATCGTGCATAAAGCCTAACCTCCATTACATTACAGATCCCAAATTAATTTCAGATGACCTGAAGAGATACTAGTCAGCTTTTTGCACCAAGCTCTGAAGTTCAAGCCACCCTAAACAATCTAATTATTCAGGATGTACAGGGCAACTCATCTGAATAAGGACATCTGTTGAGAGCCAGATTTTACTGACCAGGACTATTAGATTACCTCTCTGGACTGAAATTCTTCTACATTAAAAAATGCCAAGAATATCTAAGGACCTACTTATAATATCATTAATCATTTGATTATTTTAGTCAGTTTCAGTTACTATTTTTTGGCAGTCAAATATTTTATTCCAGTACATATTACACATGATCCACTGGTTTAACATGCTAGTTCCTGTTAAGAACATGCTGGACAAGAAAAAAGTACAGAAATACAAAGAAGTACACATGCATGTATGGAGCAATTTGTGTAAAGAACAAGAAGGATATTATCCCCAGCAACTCAGTGCTAATTTGGACTTCAAAAATAAAGCTGACCTGATTTTCACAGGAGATTTTACAAGGAGATGACTATTTCTAAAAGAAACATTAAGATGTGCTGCTTGTGCTACAAGCATAAATAAAAATGTTTTTCACACATCAATAAAGCAAAATAAAGCACAAACCTCACTTTATAACCCTATCCAGCAGCAGGGGTGGAATTGTATTAGAGCTTTCTTGTGTTGTCGGTGATCTCCACAGGCACCTCAAAAATTCATGCACAAGAAATGAACTTCCTCCTACCCAGTTTTCCAGGTACTGAGGTTTTTGAGTAGGAGACTATAAAACAGAAATTACTTTATGCTGACAGTACAAGCACAAAAGAGAATAAATAAAGTTTTCTGCTTACAAAAAGCAGTGCAAAGCCATCTTCTTGTGCAGGTGAATGGGATTTAAAAGTCATCCAGACATACCAACTTAAGCATTGATCTAAAAGAAAAATTATAAACATGGGACTAGGCAGGGAAGTAACTTATTAGCATATGCCATGTTGACTTGCTTTCCATACCTTTTATTGTTTCAGATAAATACAGTGTCAATCTCTTTGAAGAAGACTAGTAACTTAAAGAATATTAATTAGCTGAACTTTAGATGAATTGCAGCAATTAAAGTAACAGAAACCATTTTAAAATAGTTTTTAACTCTCATGAAGCATGTTTAAATACTAGTCTCATAACTACAATTAGCAAATTTGTGTACTCAGGCTTACACTGTTAATTCATATGAATGATCTTTAGGCTGTTCACTTGAAACACTGCCTGAATTTCCTGTGAGTGAAGAGTAGGTTAATTTGGAATCATTAAAAAATTCCTCAGCTAAGTTGGTTGTTCATATTTTAATGTCCATGCATCTCTAATTTCCACTGACATCTTACAAGCTACAGTACACTTGAGAGCGATCCAACACAATAATCCTCCTGAAGATTTCCAGGATACATTCTTTAGACAGAAAATTTATATCTGTAATTAATACCTAGAAGAATTTATGTACCATGAAAATGAATACAACTTCAGCTGAAATCAAATGTTAAGCCATCTGCAGAGATGTGTAATTTCACTGTTTCTATTGTTATTCAGCAAAATAAAATATGTACTCAATGACAAATGTGCAAGCTTTGAAAAGTTTTTAAAATACCAATTTGGTTTTAGTTTCTTTCATGATCTTTGAGAAAGAAAAGGAGATCCATGTTCACTGGATAAGACAAATGTCACAGCCACCTTCAAAAAAGGACAGAAAATTAAACCTAGCAGATACAGGATAGTTGGTCAGCCTTGTTTCGATTTCTGGAAAAATTATGGATTGTGTTCTTTTGGAGCACATTTCTAGGCATGTGAAGTCAAAAAGGTGACTGGAAGTCATCAGCATGACTTTACTAAGAGTAAATTATGCTTAACTAATGCGGTTGTCTCCTAGGACAGTGACTGCATTTGTGAATACAGGACAATAGCGGATGGTTTTTTGCATAGGCTCAAGCAAGATTTTGGCACTGTCATCCATGATATTTATATTGGAGTGTTACAGTCTGCATGGCTAGACAAGTGAGTGGCTCAGAAGGTAATTAACAGGTCATACTTTACCTGGATGTCTGTGACAGATGGATCACCAGAGGCATCTGCACTAGGACCTGTCCTCTTTAATGTTTCTACCAATGATGAGCAGGAGGTGACAGAGAACACTCATCAGTTTTGCAGATTATGTCAAATTAGGGGAACAAGTCATTAAAGTCAAGGACAGGGCCCAAACAGGCTGAGGAATTGGGCATTATGAAACCGGGAGCATTATAAAACATCAGAGACAAATCTCAAACTCCCTAAACATCAAGAAACATCTATTACAGGGGAAGAAAAGCTCCTGCAACAATGCAATACTATGTGAAGAGGAAGAGGCCATGAAACAGCTCAGTGGGAGACACTCTGGGGTGGAGGCAGACACCAAGATGGACATTAGTCCATGGTGTTTGCTGGAAGAAAGGGAAGCCAGCAACCTCCTGGACAGTATGAGCCATGGCATAGCCTGTAGGTCAAGAGAGCACTTCCCAGATAACATCTAGCTTTTCTCATTTTTTCTTTTTTTTTCATTTTTTTCAAGAGGGAAGACATGGACAAACTGAAGGGAGCTGAGCAAAGGTCCACTGGTGTGGTGGAGGCTGGAGTTCTGACCATTTGAGAAGAGAATGGAGCTGGGTCAGCCTGGAAAACTACACCTTCCATGCTCTTTACCGACCCCACAAGACAACACTTGGATGGAGACAGGAGGGAGGGCAAGAAACAACAGGTGTACATTGTGACAAGAGAGTTTCAGACCAGACAGAAGAAGAAACTTGAATCTTGTGAGAACATTGGGTTGCTCTGAAAAGTGCTATCTCTGTTCTTGGAGTATTTCCAGTCCTAGCTGGACTGTGCTGTGAACAGCCTGGTCACCCCCAGATGTGGACCTGTTTTGGGCTGTGGAGTTGCCGAGAGGGTTCCTGAACTCCCTGCCAGCCTCCCTTACTCTTTGGTGTCATAGAAAACAAATGTATGTCTTGGAAATATGCTTTGATCTTGTATTGTGAAATAAAGAAAAATGACCCAGGGAAGCACAGAGTCACTGGAGCTCAAACACAGAATAAATAAGACTGGAAATAGGGTAAATGACATGCATAAATTGTTATTTTCATAGCATTAGGGAAAGAGAAAGAAATGAATACAGATAATTACATTTAGAATTTTGCAATATATATGAAGTACTCAGCACTCACACAAAGAAATACTGCATATTTTCTAGTGTAAAATGAGCTCTGTGATTGCAGAAAATTATCTTCCTTTCAATTTCAGTTCAAAGTTATGCGTTGTACTCCCATATGGAGATGTGCCCAGTGTTGAAGGCGTAGTAAGAGTATATAATTTCTCAAAAATATTCTGCATTTTTCTGGCACAGGTGCTGAACTTTAATTGGTTTTCTTCTGTCCCTTTTTGTTATCTAATTTTTTAACTGAAATTTGAGTTCCATGACTGTCTGAAGACCAGTGGACCACAACAGATGTGGCCCTAAAAAAACCAGAGCAGTTTATTGCATAAGAGCCTGTGTCATTTTAACATGGAGGAGAAAATAGCTTGGCAAGAGACTGAGATTGATTGATCCTGGAAAGATTTTGGGTTTTCTTGTGAACAGTTGGATTGGTAAAACAGACAGATGGATTGTTACTGCAAAGAGTTGGTGTGTTGCTAGGGAGACTTGGAATGGTACACCAGGCAGGTGACAAAATTGTGAACTGGTGTTCAGAATAGATGTGGCATTATTTACATACATACATATATATGCATGGACAATGAATATACATATATACATGGGTGTCCACTGCTAATGTAAAACTCAGCACTGTAATCACAGCCACATTTTCACTACATACAAAATGTAAAGACTAACCAAAGGCATCTTTTGACAAAAGCCAAACAGACATGGAATTCAGAAGATAAAATTTTATAAACAGACCAGCACCAATTCCAGTATGTACTGAAATCACACTCAACTCCTATTATGATAATTAGTGTCTTATTTGTCATTTAAAGTAGTATAACTCCCATGCTTCACGTGAACTGACTGTATATGACAGAACTCCACAGTCAAGGCACCAAACTAATTACTGTGTTCTGTGTAGCTAATGAGAAATAAAACCAAATCTTAAATTACCTTCCACCACCCTTCTCTTCTACTCTGGCTTAACTCTGCTCTAGATTTTCTCTACCTTCTTACCTCTAAAGGCACCAGAGGACTGGGAATGCAGGCTGTGGTCAGTTCATCACACATTGTCTCTGCTATTCCATTCTCAGTGGAAGAACTCCTCACCTTTTTTTCCTGCTCCATCATGGGGTCTCTCCTACTGGAGACAGATGTCCATAACTAGGGTTCTTCATGAACTCTAGCATCAGTCTCTTCCATGGAATGGGAGTCTCCTTCAGAAACTGTTCCAGTTCAGGTGAGCCCCCCTGCGGTCACAAGCCCTGCCAGAAAACCTGTTACTGCTCCAGGCTGAGGCCCTCTATCCACAAGTCCATAGGTTGTGGTAGCCTGCTCCATCACAGGCTTCCCATGGGGTCATGGACTCCTTTAGGCATCCACTTGCACTGGCCTGGGGTGCTCCAGGGGCTTCAGGTGGATCTCTGCTCCACCACAGGCTGCAGGAACTCCACCATCCCTGCTCCTCCATGGGCTGCAGGTGCTCAGCTGCCTCACCATGGGCTGTCTGTGCCACAGACTGGATAGGAATCTTTGTTCTGGTATCTGGAGCTCCTCTGGCCCCTTCTACCTTACTGACCATGGCGTCTACAGGGTTCTTTGTCTCACATTCCTCCCTCCTCTTTACTGATGCTGTTGTGCAGTTGTTTTTTTGATCTGTTTCTCAAATCTGTTATCCCAGAAGTGCCACCACCATGACTGATCGGCTCAGCCTTGTAGCCAGATGTTGGACACGGGGGAAACTTCTGGCAGCTTCTCATGGTAGCCCACTGCTATAACACCCACTGCTTCCAAAACTATGCTGCTTAAACCCAATGCATCAGTTTCTAATAATTCGTACATTTAAAGATAAAAATCTATTAATAGCCACAGTTATGGTTTTTGTAGCCCATCGTGACAGAAACTAAACAAAGAATGATGCAATAAGTCTAGTCTATGTGTAGCTAAACATCCTTCAATTCTATAGCTATGTTATACCATTATAGCTCTAGTGTTCAATAACTATCCCCTCACAAAATACAGATGTTGATTTCTCTGTAGTAAAAAACAACATGCATTTAAATAGTTGAATAATGAAAGAGTTAAATGAGCAACATAACCACACACTCCCAGATGACATATTTTTTCAGAAAAAAAAATATTGCATTTTGCACATCTAACAGGTTAGAGAATATGCTGAATTTTCAGGGAATTTTCTTGCCTTTTATTTAAAAGATTTTGGGTGGGCTTAGTATTCTTAATCTTAGACTGTCTGCTAAATATCACATTAAGTCACAAGAAGAGGTCAATGTAGAATATTAGTTGGGTTAATATACTGTGTTACTTTCATTTCCCCTTACCGACTTTACAGAAAACTTATAAATTCACACGCTTCATTAAATATAATTGATTCTAACTTTTTAGAGTATCCTGTGCACTCAGCCTTAAAAATAGCATCAAATGCATTAGTTATATTGAAAAAAACCCAGCTTTTGTGTTTTCACTGTTTGATTTTTCTTATAAATCAGGTTTTTCCCCTATGTAGTAATGAAATCATGAGAAAAGAATAGCACCTGTTCATTCTAGAAAGGGACATGATACCACATATGTATAGATATATATATATGTACATATGTAAATTTATATATGTATAAATGAATGTATGTGTATAGGAAGTCATGGCAGAAGGAGATTGGAAAGTTACCTATTTTTTCTGAGTGTTTTAATGGATTTTTTTTAACTTTCATTTTGGAAATTTCCACAAAATACAAAAATGAAATTTTAAGCCATTTAAATATTTGCTCTCTTTAAAAATATTTTAAGTGTTGAGTAGTTAGTCTCTGTATATGCAAGATACAATGTACTGTTGCATTTTCCGACAATCCAGACCTAAGTGTCGTGGTAAGTTCTTTAGAGTTTTTTAACAAGTTTTAACTAATATTAGAAGTATATTAGTGCTCATAGGCACACACATGGCATGAAAAATAAAAATTCAAGGAAAAAGTTCATGAGAGAAAACATCCTCTTTATATAATTTATAAGTAAAATATGTTTCAGCAGCATGATAAATATTTTTCTCAATATATATTTTTGTCAATGTAGGAAAGAATCAAAATATTTCATAAGATTTTTTATTTTAAAAAATCAAGAAGAGTGATGCTCAAGTTATTTCGTTTCTTGCAGCTGTTGAGGAAAGGATCTGCAGATTTTGGATTTGGCCCAAAAGGGGAAAAAAAATCTCCTTTTAAGAACAGATCCAAAAAATTGTTCCTTCTTATTTGGCTACCCTTTAAAGAGAGTGAACCAAGTCAATGTGCATAAGAAAAAAGAAACAGATGGAAGAATACTCTCAGAAACCATTTAATCACTTTCTAGTGGGTTCCCATCTGCCCTAAGTTCTTTTACCTTGTTATAACAAAAAGGGAACAGACCAGAAAATCAAAACCAAAAAGCCTTCATGAAGCTGGGTTTGAAATCTGCCATCAAATGAGTCAGTCATTCCTATGCATCTAACCAAAACCAAATTTGCTATCGTGAGTGATTCCCAATCTATGTTACACAGGCTACAGTTCTTGAAAACTCAGTTATTTTCAACACTTTCATAGCCAAAGATTTCCATTCCATAGTTTTCTTTTTTTTCATTTTTGCTAAGAGATATTTCAATAATTATGCCTAGCAGGTCCAGTTTTCCTAGTGACACAGAAAGGCCTAAGCCTTAGCAATACACAAGCAGAAAAAAATGTGTGTTACGATGAATACTCTAGAATGTCACAACAAGCACTTTTGATTTTGCTGCTGGTGTTCTGTTTGATGATGAGAAGCTGGCACTTGACTAAGTTTCAGTATGAGCTACTCACACATCCCAATCTTTTGTTACTGAAATGAGAGCTGCTGCTGGAAGTAGGTCATACAGGAATAAATATTAGTCTGGAAATATGTTATTTTTGAACAATAGTGATGCTTTTGTCTTGCCAGGACTGGTTCTGACATTGCTGAAATATTAACTGCCTGACCCTTTCTCATTTGCATGCCAGCATGTGTGGTGATCCTATGTAGAAATACCATAGGAAACAGCCCTTCCTGTAGTCTGTTGACAAGTAATGGACTGGATCATCTGGGATATATATGGAGAGGCTGAGAGAGCTGGGAAGACTCAGGAGACATTATTCATGTATATTAATACACCATTGTGGGAGTAAGAAAGACAGAGTCAGGCCCTTCTCATCAGCGCTCAGAGACAGGACAAGAGGCAATAGGCACAAACTGAAACAGGAAATTCTGTCTGAGTTTAAGAGGACACTTTCCTAATATAAGCCACCACTGGACAGGCTGCCCGGTGATGTACTGGAGCCTCCATCCTTGCTGATAGTCAAAACTTGACTGGACACAGCCCTGAGCAACCTGCCCTATCTGACTCTGCTCTGAGCACAGATTTGGATGAGAATGTCTCTAGAGATGCCTCCAGCCTCAGCCACCTCGTGAGCCTGTGTGTGCTTCAACATATAAGACAGAGAACATGAATTGACCATAGCTGTAAGCCAAACAGACATTCTAACCCCCTCCTGCAGGATGGCCTTGGTCAGTCTTTTACTAGCACTCGTTAACTTTGTCAAGTGTCATGCTTAAATCACCTGAATTACATTATTTTATTTACCACCAAGTAGGTTAAAAAGTAAAATCAATGACCAATGTAATTTTAAATTTTCTGCAAGGTCTTTCAGAATTTCAGAAGCACCCTTAAAAGTTAAAATTACATTGGTCATTGATTTTTAAAAGAAAATTGCTATTTAACTCTATCAAGTTTATTTCCTAGGCCATAATGTGCTGGACAGAAGAATGTTCTGCATGTGATCTTAATTGCAAGCATTGTTTGAGACTAATACAATATTCATTTCAGGGAGTACAAGAGATTAGGTCTGAAGTATTTTTATTAGAAAAAAAACTGAAACTTGCACTATAGGCGGTACTTTTTCTAAGATCTATGCGATTTGATGCCAAAAATTTGGAGAGGATATTAAAGAAATGTGACATGGGAAGAAAAAAGCAACCCATATGCAAGAGCAGAAGGGAAGAAATACAGTATCTCAAAAGAACTGCATCAGAATGAGGTCATATGTACAATCTGAGACTCAACCATTCCCCTATTCTGGAAATTAGCACTATCCTAATCTGGCAAAACTTTTGTGCTAGCAAAAGTACCACTAGATACTCTTGCCCAGTGGAACATTACACCAAGAACCAGCCAGATTTAGGATCATTCAGGGCAGCACATCATTTGAGATCCATAGTGTTATTAGCACCCTGATAACAGAATGTTCTTCTGCAGGATATACTGTTAAAAATGCAGATATTGTTACCCCTTCGAGTGTATTACTCTCCCATTTGAAAATTTCTGCCTGAGGTACTGTATATAAGGACCATTTTTGATAGAAGGAAACTTAAACTGCTGTTTTACGTATAATATTTGCTTTGAGTAAAATCGCCCTCTTATAACCTCAACTGTGTTTCTAATGGTAGAACTGTTCAGCTGACTGCAAATGGCATTACATTTTTAATTTCTTATGACAGTATATTAAAGGCTACATAGGACATAAATCATCTGAGTTGGTATTTGAGATATTTCATTTTCATCATGGCTTTTTACAGGAATACATGGCAATGTCACCAGTGTTAGTTGCTTCCTGGAAATTGTATTATTTAGCACATCTGATTTGATGACTTTGTTTTTTACTCTAGTCAAATTAGTAATGATATTTAACAATTATCCCTATTATAAACTGTATTCAGATCAGGCACATATACTGAAACATGGTATACTTACACCTGTAAGGAGACATGTTGCTATTAAATACAAAATTTATATACAGTAGCTGTATAGTACAGGAAAATGCATAACATTCAAAAGAGTGATTTATACTGATTAGAAGTACCAAACAGCTGCTTAGCTAAAAGCTTGACTCAAAGCCCTCTGAAACAAATGGAAAGATTTTCATTGATTTTATTTCTTTCTGGATCAGGTCCAAAAATGCAGATTTTTTTAGCTGAGAGAGAAAACATTAATTTAACTGGATATTATTTTATCAGGAAAAGAAGATGCCCAATGGAAAAAGACTTCTCAATATGGAAAAAGTAAACACCACCCAAATAAAGACATTTCACTCTGGTGGTTTTTTAAATCATACCACAAGTAGAAAATAAAGTCAACTAATGTAATTATTTAATACTGTAGTTTAAATGAATATGAAACATATGAAAACATGTCAGGAAACAACAGTTTCACTTACAGCATTCAGCACCCATGAGTTTTTACAATATTTCAGGGGAAAAAAAAGAGATGACTGAAACAACATAATTTCATAAAATATAGATCTCCTTTTACATTGTTTTTCATAAATTGATTCATTTATCATTAAAAAATATCTGCTCCATACTGGAACTGAAAATGAAAAACTTTTAATTATAAAGAGGCAGATGAAAAAGAATATATGAATTATAGTGGAAATATTTGCATTTTTAGTTCATCCCTTTCCTCAAACACTCACATACACCTAATTTGTCAAACACAAACTATATCCTCAAAATAAACTATGAAAATTCTAGTTTTGCTTATATTGCTTGTTCAGTAAACTACTGATAACAAAACTGAACAATTAAAAAAAAGGCATTTATGACTGTTTTTAAGAAAATAAGAAAATAAAATCTATATACTTGTATTCCTTACTATTATTCAGAAGATATCACAGGTCTCCAACCTTATGTTTGTTAGATCTTTGACTTGGCTGATATGTAAATTTGTTCAAGATCATTGTCCTATTGTGGTTCCATCCAGAATATAATCTTCTGGAGGATGGAGGTGTCTGAAGTTTGAATGAACTGAATGTTAGCCTAGATAGCATTAAAAACATTAAATTTATGACATTCAGCTCCTGTTAAGAACAAACAAAGTGTGATTGTTAAACTTAAATTTGCAAAAAACTGAACCATTTTTATGATAGTGTTGCTTAAAATTAACATGCTCTCTGAACAGCAGAATGTGCATATTTGTTCATTAAAATTATATTTATGCTGTCATGACAGAGGGCAGTTGCCACTGTACAGAATGGCACAGAAAAGTGGGTCACTCTTCCTTGCCTTTGCCTCAATTATTCTACTTTCAAGAAGAGGATGAAGAGTGAACTCCATGATGTTGTGTCTCAGTACAGCTGTTTACAGAAATTCACCATCTTATACTCCACTGGTCACCAGTAAAACATGTATGCTTTATATTTAATATTCTTTAGTTTGCATGCTCAATTTTTTAATTAGTCTGAACATTTGCTCTTGTCTTGAGAATTATATGGATTAAAATAGTATTAAAAATCATACTTGTGAAAACAAAAATTTTTTTTTTTCTTGACGTTCCAAGAAAAATGACATGTGATAAAAAGTTAGAATTTCTGTTTGAAGCCAGAGACTCACTTTACTCCACTACATCCCAGCAACCATGGTAGTGATTTGTCACAGTTCCAGGATTTCCCAGAAACCCATATACTTTAGACATAGTCTTTTATTTTTTGAAAGGTTTTGAAATATGTTTGTTTTGTCATAAAATAATTTATTTGAAATAAATCAACTTGTACATGGCAATAAAGCTATCTCTTAAGTATCATTCATTGTGATTAAAGATTGCTTCAGTGGGCAAGAGCACATCATGACACAGCATTTTCAGAAGGATGTTTGCCTTGTTTCTGTATGTTAGGTAGCCTTGTGTTTATCGGTATCTTTTAAAGAATTATAAGAAAATTTTTTAGCTAGTGACATAAAGCAGCATAAAAATGAAAATTCTAAAGAAAGGCATAGTAGTAACTTCTTTATGATCTATTTTATGGAGTGAATTTATTCCCTTCTTTCTTTTTCTGGAGATGTAGGACATTATGCTCTTCTTTATTGTACACAGACTGCAATATGTAGACAAAATGTTGCTTTAAAAAGTGACTGCAATTAAGCCATTGTGTCTGTGACAGAAAACATGGCTGATTGCTGTGTTGGAATGCATTATTAAATATGTTTGCAACTGAGCCATTGAATCTGTCAGAGGAAACATGGCCAACAACATGCATCTAGAATGTATTATTAAACCATATTCACTTACAAGTTGTGCTATTATCCCAACTTTAGAAACAAAAGCACATTTGAAGTGGCAGGTTAGGGAGTGGGTCTGCAGTGTGCTAATTATTCATGATGTTATTACCCATATGAAGGGTCTTCTCAGTGTTATGAGTGGAATAGGGTTAAGCCATTCCACTTTTGTCTTAGGATAACAAGACCAAGCTGGATGAAGTTCTAAAACAGTTTTAGGTTATCCTCTATCTTGTTTGTATAGCATGTCATTAAAATATATATATATAAAAATATATAAATAAAGTAATAATAAAAAACAAGGAATCACACCCAACATTTTTGCCTTAACACTGTTTTCAAGGACACCAGTACCTCAGTACCTGCAGTATCACTCTGCAACTTTCTGTCTCTAATGATACATCAACTGCACTGCATTTAACTTCAGGAGATGCAAAGTTTTTCCACAGTCTTGGTCTACATGCAAAGCATTTAAAGATCAGTCTATTTTACTATAGACAGTCTAACAAAGCATGGGCTTGTTAAAGAAAAAACACCATTATCCACAAAGTTCAGATGCAATCTTTTCAAACATCTGTCAGTGATTGGAGTGAAGGTTTTTGTCTCTCTCATTAGCTTGCTTTTTTCCAGGCCATCAAGATGATCAGAGACAAATGCTTGAGCAAGCCAATTACTCTTGATTTACTCAATTAATTGGAAACATTATATTTTAGTTTGGAACATGATGCAAATTTTAAAAGTAATTCTTCATAAAGGTTTTAACCCTTTAACAGCCCCCCAAAATCTTCATTATTCCCAGTGGACAACAAACAAACAAAAAAAACCCAGAAAACTTTAAAAAAAAAAAAACAGTCTTTCTCTTGCTGGCAAAATTTCAATAATTTCAAATAGGAGAAAACTGAAAACCCTCTCGGGGTATTATAAATCTTAGTAAAAAGAAGTATTTTGGTTTTTTTCCTCTAAAAAATAAATCACTTCAAAATGCAAAAGCTGATTCCATTGGCTTCTGTCAAACAGTATACTGAAGTAAATGTTAGCTAGAAGCAAGCCCCCATACTCTTGTAATAAAAGTAGATTTTATCCCTAAATACTTGTATAAAGTGCTTAATGAAGATAGGAGAGTGGAGACATGCACTATAATTTGAATGAAAAGAAATCTTTCATTTTAAACAAGGATCATGAAGTAAGATGCTACTTAATTCTCCTTCAGTTGGAATGTACCACCACCTTCATGTACAACACAGCAGAATATTTTTCAATTCTTTCATTAATATTCCTTCCCCTGTTCTGAAGAGCACTGTGTTTAGAACATAATATACAATATTTTCTTATTTAATACATATTTTGTTGGACAGATTCCTAGAAGCAGACCAGGGAGACAAGCCTATCAGTTACAAAATGCCACATGTAATTTAACAAGTGGATAGTTGTTTGGGATACTGGCTACTGGCCATTGAACATTGTGCATATTTGCATTTGGCACAGGGGCAGGAGGTAACAAACAGCAGATTTCAAGACTGTGAGAATGGAATTTAATATTTAATGGTTTCTAAATGTTCTAGAATTTGTTTATTTTTGGTGTAGTGACTTTAGGTTGTCTAGGGGGGTTCATCTGCTTTTATAGTTAAAGAATTAGTAAAAAGCTTTATATCACTGTAGCTAGAGTTAACTTCATAAGAATTATGCAATATTTTCCCCAGAATATTAATGTACATATATTTATGGTAACTTTTCTCCTTTGATTTTAATGCAGGATTCCCAAAGCTAGACGGAGATACTGTCTTGGCAGAAGGAAAAGTTTATAGAAGCACACTCCAAGGATAAGCTGTATAAATCACTTTCAATTTTGTCTCTCCTGAGCATTGTAGTCATTCTGATCCATGTGAATAATATTTGTATTCTATCACACAACTATGTCTGTTTGGAGTATACAAACACAAGAATCAATGAGGAAATCTTCATATCTTGAAAGACAAATACAATCCATGAAATCTTTAGAGTTTATCACAGTGTTTTTCAGCTTTGTTGATGATAAAAGCAAATATTTCGTGTTCAGAAATAGATCCATGAAAAAAATTGAAGAGCAGCTTTTGGAAAATTTTACCTGATTAAACCATTTAAAATTATTTACAGAATATTTGCACCCAAGAACTTTTTTCTTTACTTCCTGAATTTCTTAAAGTCATTCTCAGACTCTCTATACTTCTGCCTAGTGTGAGCAAATACCATGAGCAGATACAGAAAAATCAGCTGCTGCAGTTGTAGCTTGGAACATTGTGCATATCACTTAAACTGTTTCTCTGGCACACCTCTTTGTAAAGAACTTTACACAGGCTTGCTAAATGCATTGGAGAAAGAATTATGATTTTTTTTTATGTGCATATATATATATTTGTATCATGCCACTGGGGTTTTTATCTTGTTATACTGCATGTGCCAAATTACACTGCAGTAATTCCACAGTTACACTGGTGAGTTCAATAGAGGCAATCCAGATTTACAATGGGATGACTGATTGGAATCTGTGTAATGACTCCTTTCCTGAAAAGCTCTTAGTTTGAGGCAAGATTCAATACTAAATTCTATTGAGATGGAAACTGAGAAAATATAATAAACACTACCTTTATCTCATCCTGTATATAGACCCACTACACAATAGTTTCCTCCAGATTATTTCTTGCAAACAATATTCTTAAACAATATTAAATCCCTCTGTAATTCTCTATTATTTATGTGAATTATCGCACACTGATGGAGAAAAGGGAAGACTACAATTTTTTATTACTTATGCTGCCTCATATCCTTAAGCACATAAAAACAGAAGATTTCTGGCAGGGAATGGAGTTTGGTGGTTCTCCCCCTATGTGTAGCATTATGTACAAACACAACATAAAGAGAATAGAACAATTTTTTCTTCATGAACTTCAAAGACATTTCAAGGAATTAAAGCCATTTTAAGTGTTGCCTAGAACAAGTAATTAATTACTAATTCATATTGATTTGTGTTACTTAATATTCATGATAAGTCTTTTAAAGCTTTCTGTTAGTAAATTAAGACTGCTATTGATCTCACCACAGACAACATGAATGCAATTAAAATTACATAGCTCTGTTTTGGGATTAAAAAAAAATTAAGTGGATACGCATTCATACCAAGCTAGTATTTATGATAAGAGCAGCATAAATAATAAATAAGATTTACAGATATGCATAATTTTAATTTTTTTTTTTTTGTTACAAAGCAAAGGCTATTGAAATTAAAGAAAACCTTTTTAATCATGAAAGGAAAACTGTGTCATGTGCATGAATTCTCAGTGTGTATTAATAAGCCAGCATCGTCTCTGCCTTGAGTTAATTGAGAGTGGTAGCAAATATATTTTTGTTACTGAGGAGAAGCGGAAGATTTATCTCACTGCCTTGAATGCTTAGACTTCCTTATGGTGCTCACTTATTCTTCTTAATCAGGTTTTAGACAGTGTCTTTTACCAAACTGTTGGCTCAAGTTTGAGCAAAGTCATTCTATTTTTCATGCTCCAAACCAAAGCAGTCCAGTAATGATAACAGTGCATAAAGGGATATTGCTATATGACTTTTGCATGCAAATCAGAAACTGCATTGTATGAGCAATCCAAATAGCAGAACAAATTATGGTTATGGATCTCTGAAGACACTTCCCAGAATGTGAATGATATCTGTGAACAGGCACACACAACACCATAAAGAACCAATAAGTTCTTTACTCTTAAAACCTGGTGCACACAAGGAAAATACAGAAGCTGATTTCCTGCTGTACTGTATCTCAGAAAGGGATCTGAAATGAGTCACACAAACCCACTTTGGTAGGTCTACAAATGAGACAATTGTGCCTCATCTAAATGAGGGCATTTATTCCATCAAGCCACTGGAACAGTTAGCCACAGGTATGACTACTAAACACCAGGGTGATTGAGAAAGCTTCTCCCAAGTGGAATATTTCATCTTGACAAACACACACACATGTGTGCACACTACCAACACCACCAGGAGAAAGAGGAGAGAGTTTTATGCCTCACAGAGACTTTGGCAGTTAAGTATGTGATGACACAAAGAGGCATTTGAGCCACATAAGCAAAGATGACCAGAATACATCTTGGATACGGAAGTGCTAAATAAACCTGGAGTGGAAGATTAAAATCATCCTGGAGAGGTTCAAAGGATTTTTCTAGCTCTTTTAATTAGAACATAATTGGACATGCAGTCCATAAAAAAAGAATGGGCAGGACCCCAAACAGACATGCATTAAGAAAGAGTAAAATAGGTTTTTTGAAAGATTAAGCAGAAGAGATTTCTGGTTTTAAAATTAAAGAGTTGCACAATGATTAGGACTACTACTGAAAGATTGAAAGAGGAAGATACTGTATGCACCCATCTCCTGCTTCACTCATGTACTCATTTGCTACAGAACCATTCATGTCAACAGATCAAGCATTTCCTCTCTGCTTCTTTATCAGGGTCACACTCTTAGCCATGTTGTTGCTTTTGAATATTGTGAATAAATGTTTTCCTCCAAATTTCATGTGTAAAATTTCAAATTTCATAAGTTTCCCCCAAACCTAACTTGAGTCATTCCTCACCAGAAAGGTACCTTGACAAATGTTCTTCTGCCCTAGAATTTTCTATAAATTAGCAAGTAAGTAAGGAGAAAGGGTGAGGAATCCTTAAGCTACTCACTGTGACTAAATTTCTGCCTGACCCATGATCAATGCTGAATTCAGATCAGTTGCCCAGATCTTCACCAAGTCAGGTCACGAAAGTCTCCAAAGATGGCTTCCACAGGGTCTCTGGGCAATGTGTTCCAATGGTGACTGAAACGCAATGTAAAAAATTTAAAAAATCTCTTCTCTAAAAACACATGGGAATTATATTTGAGGATACATATATATATATTTTAGGGACTAATGTTGCATTCTAGCTGGTGTATAATTCCTAGGGTCATCCCCTGTAGCTTATTCTTTAGCATTTCTTTCAATTTTCACACTGTATTATTAATATTAATGATTCAGAGAATTATCAGATGCTTTTTGAAGATTTTTGGCATACATTATATGGACAAGTTAGTTTGTAAATTTTAGCAATGATGTCTTCACTTCATTGCTACAGCACTATATTGAATCTATACTTGTCTCTGCTTAATTCAGATGCTGCACACAAGCATTCATCAGAGTCCAGCAATGTTTTCAGTAACTAGCAATATGTGATCCATGGCATTACTTGTTCTTAAAAGGTATTTAAAATTCTAAGCTTTGTTAATTGTTTCCCAAAATGATTATATGCATTTTTAACACATAATTTCTAGATCCATTAATTTTTATATCTTATTTTCATTAAATAATTTTTCTTTTTATTTATTTGGTCAAGTATACGAGCACCAGTTGTCCCTGAAAGCATATATGTGTATATATATACACAGACCAGAGAAACTCAGTAAATATAAATATCTATGTATATTTATGTATATACAAACATTAAAATTGTACATATAGCAATGTTATCTAATACTTCAATGCTGAATTTCTGCAGACCTCCATTTCTGTTGATCATGATCTTGCAAATCACTAGACCTAAAGCATTTTTTTTTCATGAAGAGTAAGTCTTTCACAGTAATAGATGAACTGAGTGTTGTTCAACAACTTCATCATACAGCAGAGTGAGGGAATAAAGAATACAGAAATATAGCTGCAACATGGCAGAGTCATTTGGAACAGTGAAAAAACCTGTCTTGCTCAAACAAGAAAAGGAAGAACAAGTTTAAGAGAGGAAAAGTAGATAGCAAAACTAAAAAAGTAAGGATCCTTTTAAAGACAGAAAAATTGTTTTCTGAATCAAAAATTTTATTGTCTTTTAAGTAGAATTCCAAGGTCTGCAGAAGGAAGCCTCCATCATAAGTAAAATTTTAGACATAGAGGAATTCAGTCAGTTTTTTGGCAACTTCTTTTTTAATCCTAGTAATAATATTAATTTAAATAAAATAGTGAGATATAGTCATCTTATTTCAATCTAAGCAAAGCAATAATTAAATTGATTTGCTGCTTATTACTCAAGACCTTCCTGCTAAATTTTGGTTCCTAGGGAGGCCCAAGTTAATATCTGTTTCATACCTTCAATCTCACAGCTTATGTAGCTGAACTAAAGTTCAGCTGGTTTAAGATAACTCAATTTTGTGATAAAATATATGTAAAATTCATATTTTATAGAAGCCCATTAAAAATTAGAATTAAATGATTGGTCTACATATATGCAAACCTGTGCACATTACCAACTATCTTAAATATTTACATCAAGCATATCCTAATCAATTTGGACTAAGCAATGTCACTGAGATTTGCTCTGTTGGTCAGAGCTTGGTGCTAATAACACTGAAATTGTGTGTTCACTCCACATGTGGGCCATTTACGTAAGAGCTGGACTCAATGATTCTTATGAGTCCCTTCAAACTCAGAATGTTCTGTGATTCTGTAATTGCAAAATTTATATCAGCGATTACCTTTTGATGCCTACCAAAAAATTAGTTCACTATTAAAATGCCCTTGCTGAATGCAAGACTTTCTGTAAGAAATTTCTCATTTCATAACTAGTAAACCATTCTACAATACCATTCTACAGATAATGTCCTCAGTAAATCATGTAGAATAGCATATACAGAATTATAATACACAAAATTAACAGATTCTTAAAGAGCAGGTTTCCTTCACACATTAGTATTTCTCAGACATAAGCATTTCTCTTAAACTTGCTGTTTTAAAGGTTACATGTTTAATTTTTTATGGCATTGTAATCATTAATTATCTGTGAAGCAATGGTATCTTTAATGCAAATATGTTCTTCCCTTTTCTTTTCTTATAGCCCAATATTATGGCAGCTGTAACTATCTACTATCTATAAGAAAAATTCTGTGATAATTCAGTTATATCATACATGATATATTCCTTTGAACCCACAAACACTTTGAGTTTTCACTTTATCATTGGTATAAGGAATTTCTAAATATCTCCATATCTGGTTTTGCTGGGGTCTTTTCAAGTTTGGCAACAGAAGATTTTGTATATAGAAGTTATGGAACCATGTTTACCTTGCCTCCAGTCTTTGATTTTCTGACTAATTTAGGCCTTCCAATTTCTTTACTAATTTATGAATGGAAATTTTGTCTTAGAAGTAGGGTGAATTCATTAAAACCATAAAATATTTTGTAAACAATATCCCGTGTTTCCTAATTTTAGGCTCTTATCCCTCCATCAAAAAGGCTGTGCTTTTTTTCTGCTTATCTTTATCTGTGAGAACATTCAAGAGAAATTGTTCACTTTCATCTCCCTCCACAAGTTAGTAAGTTCCTCTATGAATGTCCACATTGCTGCTGTGTATCATCAGCAATACTCATTTACCTCTAAAACCCTGAAATTTGTTTCTGTGTTCAGAAATGTCCTTCTGGCCAATATTTTCCTATTCCTTCCAAGGCAGCTAAAGTTGTTTATTTTCTTTAAAACACAACACAATTGGCTTTTTGATTGTTCTCCTATTTGAAATCCTATTGGGTAAGTTAATCAGGTCCAATATCACAGGCTTGTGCTTTTCATTTATATTCCTGTTCTGCCTGAGTATTCAAGCTCTCACCTTTGATTTAAAAGTAGGGAACAAGAAAGACAGTCTAAACTCAGTTAAAGCTTGCATGCATAGCATTCTGTATATGAAGACTCCTTTTCATCTTTAGCCAAAGCATCATCTCAGGTTATGAATTTCACCTGATCTGAATTAATCATTGGTTAGGTGGTTTTCTAAAGTACAGAAAATCTGGGTTCTTATAACTTGGGTTTTTCTATTTGTTTTTTGGGTTTTTTAACATGTCTTACTTAGTATTGGATAATGCTTCAATACTTCTAGTTATTTACATAGGATGAATAAATACACTTTTTTAATTGTCCAATGAGTCAATACTGTTAATTTTAAATTCCTTTCTGTAATTGTCTGGTGCCTTTTTTGCTGACAGTTCAAAAAAGCCAGTTATTTCAGACTTCACTCTGCTACTGTACTGAATTAAAAAATGAAAGTTAATGTCTTAGTGATTGATAATAGCAAAATAAAACTTAATATTTCTTCTCTGTAAATTACTAAAAATATAGTGTTGAATACACAATGTGTCTATTGCAAAGTAATAATTCAGGAAATTAAAGATGGAATTGTGAATCTTTGAAGCAGAAAAGACCTGCACTTTATATTTTACATCTTTGAAAAATCATAAGCAATACTTAAGATAGGTTTAATTTAGAAAGACCAAACAAAGATGTTTTTGTGTGAGGTAAGACATTATTTGATGGTGTAGAGAACAACCTGGGGCAAGGAGGCATTAATATTTCTCACTAAAAGGAGTCAACCTTAAAGACATGGTTAGTCATCACTGCACATGTAGACAGTGGTGGACTTTAGATTATATATTACCACTTAGAGAATCCAAAGCCACAGCTGCTTATCTCTCAAAATGTCAGCTCAGTTTTCCCTAGAAATCAAAAAAAAATTCAGTGTGAAAAATTATTGAGAAAGGAACTGAAAATAAGTCAGAAAACGACTTTGTGATATTAACAGTTGCTGGTAAGTACACACCTTGACTATTATGCGTAGCTCTACCTGCTCCATTTCAAAATAAAAATCCTTTAACTAGAAAGTGCAGAGAAATTATCAGGAATGAAGAGACTTTCTGTGCAAGCAAATAATTTATAATTTGATAGATGTATTCCATAAATCAGATATCCTACCTGAAGAGCCCAAGAGCCAATGGAGTATACATATTACACAAATGAGAAGGAAATGTCAAGACAGAAAAGAAGCAAGAACCTTTACTTCCCCTTATACATAGGATGAATGTGTTGTGCATTGCTGACATATACCAAATACAACAAAAGAGCAGATGTTAAAAGAGAATGTTTATTGCTGGACAACATATTTAAACAAAATAATTTATGTGTAGCCTTCAACTTAACAGATTTTGTCTAGGTTTGAGGCTAGTTCAGTGTTGTTGTTCTATTATTTCTCTAGAGTCCTATAATGATATTCTCAGACTTCTAAAGTCCATACCTCTTGGGTGTATTCTCATGGCTGCAGCTCTTCACTGACTCCTTCTGCTGCATCCTGCTCTCTCTCAAGTCAGGGCTCCTCCAAGGCTCTCCCTGACTGGCTGACCCGCCCCCTTTTATCCCAGTTATCTTCATTGGTCACAGCTGCAGCCCAATTAAGGACATCACAGCTGCAGCCCATCAAGGGCAACCAGGACCACTGGGGCAAAGCCTCTATACAGATATTCTAATACAATTCCTCTACTATAGTTCAGGAGTAGGAAACATCTGGAATGAATGTCCTCTCTAAAGAAGGCAGGTTTTGGCACTCCCTCTCCCATGAATCTCTCCCTCTCCTATGAAAGGAATTTCTTAGGGGAAAGTGAAAAAAATCTATTTATTTAACAAGCAGAGTGCACACAGGAACAGGACAAAAATAACAACTTTTAATATTTGAACCTTCTTGCTGTGGAGAAAGCTGGTGGATTTAGAGTCCTGCTCAGCTTCTCCTGAGATCTGGAGTCGGGATGTGGTATCCAGGACATCCTCTTCAGCTCCAGTGATGGTTTGCTCTCGGACTGGAGTTGAACTGAACAGTTACAGAAGAAGCCACAGAAGTCAATGGAGAAATGCTGTATGCAGTCCCAGGAAAACTTTTGGCCTCAGCTAACAAAAATGAGCTGGCTAAAAGCAAAGCATGCACTCTCTCCCACTGCACAGCACAGCTGACAGAACACAGTAGGTGTGTGAACACAGACCGCTGAAAGAATTTCCCCGTTTTCCCCCTCTCTCTTGGACCCAGCTTAAAGTTACAGGACCCATTCCTGGGCAAAAAGCAGTCAATAGGGGATAAAATGCTATGATAAAGTCAGCCCAAGACAGGCTCTGAACTGTTGATTCCCAGAATGTGAGTAATGGAATAGGATTACATTTTCCTTAACCCAAAGATAAACATCTTATACTCTTTGCACTCAGAATCATCATACCACGTGGGATCTTACTGTCAGACAATCAAGATGTTCTCAAATATTAACTCAAGAATGTTTAATTATTTTAACTTGCCCTGAATTTCTGTGTATTTCATTTGTCCTGAACTTGGGTAGCTCAGACTAGTTGGAGTGCATGCAAACCCTTTCCCTAAAAAAGAAACTTAGACTGAGATGAGCCTGAACTGATGAGAAAAGTTTCTTTAAAAAATCTCCTGTCTGCTTTTTTTTTTTCATCTTCTTCTCCCCTTAAGAAATAATAAACCAAACTCAAAAAAGGAAAACAAAATAAGAAGCAAGAATTTCTTCTTGAACTCGATGTGTCTGTATCTTCTAAAGGAAAGTCTTCATTACATTTAAAAGTACGTAAATATCTTTCCAATAAATACCTCTAAGTCCTGACATATCCTTTCCTCTGGCAGAAAAATATAAGGCACTTTCGATTGGTAAATCATTCAGTCATTGCAATCAAGCAGCTAATACACATGGAGCATGGAGCATGGAGCAATTCAAAATCTTTAGACTGCAAAAACTGTTAAGATAACCAAAGGAGAATAACATTTTCATTGTATTCATACTGAGAAGTTAAAATGTAAATGGAGGATGCAGGTTGCATATCACAAAGTACTGCAAAAAAAATCTGATAAGTACCAGGCAAAGCTCCTTAGAGTTCAGAACATGTATTGCCCTTTTCTGTGGAAAAAGAAGGGCAACTCATACAATGATCACAAATAAGTTTTTTCATTTTCTTTCATATTGCAAGCAAGAAAACAAAACATTTGCAAAGATTTTTTTTCTCTTCAGCAAATGTGATCTTGGTGAATTTAGTTACTTTGGTAGCAACTGTACAGAATAAAACATGATATTATTAACAGTGACAAGGTTAACATTAAGCTCTCATTAGGCTGCTACAGACTGCCATAGCACCAGAAACTGAAAAAATGACCTGTGTTTGTACAAAAATTGCGTGATCATTCATTTGGGAATACTTTGCTGACATAAATTTCAGATAATCTTATGTAGACCAACCCCTAAGAACCAAAAAACATATGTGTCTATTCTCCAGATTCTCTTCTAGGAAGCCTCTTGTGCTCAAATGATGTGTTTGATCATACCACATTGAAAAATCTAAATAAATCTTTAAATGTTGTGATTCTGAAAGAATCTGACAAAGAAGTGTGTAAAGCAGAAGTAATGTGTGCCCAGCTTTTTCAAATAAAGAATTCAGTCCTATGATATCTCCAAAAGTACCAGAAAGTTTGAACAGTGTTTAGGGACTGTCTGACAAAGGTGATGCTACCCATGTTTATATAAACAACTTCCCAACTTTTGTATCCATAGCATGCAAAACTACTCATAAATTGCATTCATAATTTTGGTGGTAAAATTCCTGAGGACACCCATCCATGGGTTGATCGAGCAGTTGTGATGATTATAGTCCAAAGACCTGAAACTGTCATAATATATAACAGATAAGTCTTCTTTCTTTTTTTTTTTTTTTTTTTTCCCACAAGGATAGAATGGCCTTGCTGCATGGCTGGATCAGATTCATCCAAATGATTTATTTTTCAGATCAGCCTGAAAGGCTTGTCTCTTTAATAGAGAAGAAAAAATTTGTCTAAGGGCTAAATTGTGGAAGAGTGTACTATCTTCCCTTCAGCTTCTTTGAACTGGAAAGTTAGGCTCACACTTGCTGGATACCATGGAAATCTGAGCTAGGAACCACCTAGCCAGAATCTGTTTCCAGAGGAAACCACCATTAGGGCTAAAAAAAGCACACAAAGCACTTGAAATGTGAAACAGGTGGGAGATAGTGTTTGTCTGAAAAAAATAATGAAATTACCCTTGAAGCCCATTATATACATATTAGGAGAAAGGGAATATCTATAGCACTTTTTGAGCAGAACTCTTCCTCAGATGTTTCTCCATAGCAACTAAAAATTTAAGAGCTGGAAAGTATAACTTCTGTGTGTTGGAAGGGAAGTGTCTTTGAAACAAGATTAAATTACAGACACCATCAAATCTCTGCATCTAAATGAAATTGGACAACATATCTTGTTTGGGTTTCACTTAAAAAAACAGGAATACTTAATACAATTTGTATTCGTGATGCCTATATGTTTTCAATGGCTAAACTCTAGGGAACTCAAAGCGAAGCACTTCTACATGGAAGGAAATTGACTTGAAGGGTAGTGCAGAAGGTGAAACATTTTAAAAGAATTATTGGTATGCATATGATATTTGCATTTCCTATTAACCTTCACTTGCACAAGCAGAAAACCTGTTTCAAAATGGTGAAGGGCTCAGTTCAATTTGCCTGTCTATAAAATTTAATTTAACCAAAAACCTGCAAGAGAGCAGAAGCTGAAACAAAGTCTATTGCTGATTGGTTTAATGTGAGGAACCTGAAATTGATGTTGACATTTTGCCTGCCTGGAGCAATCACTACACTGCATCTCTTAATTGGCTAAGCAAGCCTCTCTCCTTCTCTCACACAGCAGTAAACTCATGCTTGCAGCTGCAGGAATCTCCTGTTGTAAATACCTACATGGCCAAACCAATTCAGCTAACAAAAGACTCCCCTTCCTGGATAATCCAGTTAGCCTGTTAAATGACTGTGAGCTCTGCATAAATTCTTGGTAACTTTCTGCATTGTGTGAGAGCATGAAGTATGACATTATTAGCTTAATGTGCAGCTTGGAAAATGTATAAGGCATTATGGTACAGTCACACTATTATCTACTAGATTGAGCCAGGTTTATTAACAGTGACAACCATTAAAACAATAAAAGGCATGCAAAACCAAATTCAGTTATCAGAACCTTATGGGAGGTTTGCAATCATATTAGATTATTTTCTTTCTAAAAGGCTTACATTTAGAATTTCCCATTAAAATGACCACTTTTATTGGCTTCACTCTGTCTTTCTGTTAGTACCTACAAAAGTTCAGCAAATACATTTTATTTTATGTAGACTGCCTTTGTATGAAGACAGCATATACAGTCTGCCAGATAAAAGTGGAGGCTGCCTTAAAAATTTTGTCATGAAATAATTTTTTTCTTAACACTTCAAAATAAATTCCTTCCTGCCTGCAAATTCAAACACAAATCACTGTCTTTTGCTGTAGAGACTGTCAATATAGGTGCAAAAAATATCTCTCAGGAAATGTGTGAAAAATTATTAGGTGGGAACTGTCCCTAGGTGAAAGTTCAACTTCAGGTTTTTTCTCTCCTATTGCCAATATAGTTCTGTGCTTCCCCTACAAAAAAAAAAAAAAAGAAAAAATTCCAACCAAACAAAAATCCAAGTAGCCCCTTCCAATACAAAGCTGCTTTTCCCCTTCAGAATGAAACTCTAAATAACCTTGTGATAATTGCACTAGTAGTACACATACTTAACTGAATGAATGTTTGTGCAAATATCCATTTACATGAGATGTAAATAATTTAAAGAAAGATTTTTGTTCTAATCCTAAAATGCATGATTTTTCCCCAAGAAACACATAGATTGATTGTCATAAATTATTACTTGAAATATTTAATTTGTGAAAGTGGCTAACTTTAGAAAGTTACATCAGACAGTAAGGTCTAAAGAATTTTAAGTTGTCATAGCAACAATTTTTTTTTGTTCATAAGAGAAAGTTTAACCACAAATGTTTGGGCTTTACCACTTTAAAATGAGGTTACTTAATAAATTAAGAAATTAACTTCCTGTATAAATACCACAAAGGGCAAATAAAGTTTTCTTTGCTACTGTCTGTAACTTTTCTTGGCAGAACTTTCTGTTCAGAGCTCTTCAGAAATTTACATTGCTTTGCAACCTCTTAGAATTAGATTTTGGATATTTTTATTAGATATGCTTCACTATCAGATATCACAAAACTTATTCAAGGTGTGGAAGGGAAAAACCAGAGTTTTTATTAAAAGTATTGCCAGCATGAAATCAAAATAGGATTTCAATATTCTAAACCCCAGCTACATTATAGATCTGTAGAAATAACCATAAACAGATCTTCTTCCTGTAGTCACGTAAAGTGATCTGCTTTTGACTATGTCTACTGAAAACCTTGTCAACAGATGTTGAAAACCTGAAAGGAAACAGGAACACTGGCAAAACATAATGTTTACAGGCATTGCTGGAGTGATAACCATAGTAGGCAGGTTATTGGCCAAGACACATTCATGCATGTATGCCAGAAGAGTTAAATGAAAAGACATACACCTGGGAGATACAAATACAGGTCTCACCTCCATAAAGTGGAACTGCATTTCAGATGTCAGCAGGGAAGGCATGGTGATTTTGGTAAGTGAGAGGAGAAGGATGAGACCATAATAAAACAACTTAATTTAGTCTGTAATTAGATTTTGAAATTACTGCTCAGACAATGAAGAGAAGTCATTAAAAGGGTCTGTGTAGAAGCTTTATTGTGTATGAGGGCAATTCACAATTTGCTAAAGCTAGACCCAGCTGTCAAAATAGGACATTTCTGCTAGGAAGCTATAGTTTTCCTGTGTAAATGTGGTACACCAATAAACTACCTTCAGTATCTCACATAACTCCTGGCTGAGGTAGGTTACATATCTAAAAATGTGAATTTGAATTGAGGTAGGTTACATATCTAAAAATGTGGGGTTTGGTTCACCAAATATCATGGGTTTAAAACAGCCAACCCTTGGTAAGACATTGCTAACAAACAAGAGATCACTCTAAAATAAAATAATATTCAGCAGTATATTTTTTTAATCTAATAATCTATAAAAAATGGGAATAAAGCTAGTGATTCAAATGATGTTGTTTAGCTGGCAAGGGATAATTTAAGATAAGCACTCCATGGCTATTTGGATTGTTCTTTGGAAAACTCAATCTCTTCAATCGTTTCTCAGGAAAATCTTAGAAAGATATCATCCTACAAGCATGACTGAAAGAAAGCCTCCAGCCTTTTCAATCCTTTTGACATCTGTGACATCTGTTTCACACCCTTTCATTAAGTAAGCTGTGAACACTATTGACCTAAATGTGAGCTATATACACTTGCCTTGGGCCACCTTAATAAAACAGAATTCAATTGCTCTGACAAGAATTTTTTTCCTTCTAAGTACAATCATTTCAGCTAAAGCACCTAATTTAGACCATAAACAGTTTACACAAAATAATTATATTTTTATATATATATATATATATATATATATATATGGGGGAAAAAATCCAAGTATTTTATTGTCTCCGGTTGTGGTTAAGAATTTTTTGTCACAGGTAGAACTCACTACTAGGCTGGAAGAATAAAATAATTAAAATGCATACAAATTGCTTTATTCCTGTAGGTTGAAGCTAACTTTGGTGTTCTTGGATGCAAAGATTGATTTATGATGAATTCAAATTGCTTTTGATTTCCTAGATTATTCTCCATTTCTAACTTAATGCAGTCCATGTTTTTTGTTAAAAAATAACAGTTGCCATTTTACATAGGTGATGCAGAATGGGAGATAGAATAATCTTTCAGAGGTCAGAAGTGGAATAAAAAGGAAATGCAATTGGTGGGGAGGAGCAAGGATTACTAGGGTTTCTCATTCAGGAAGATATATGAATATTAATGTCAGATGTGAATGCCTACTGTATGAAGATTTTGAAGCTATATGCAGTTGGAGCAGGTTGCTGTCCTTGAAAGAGAAACCCACTTGAAAATGAAAAGTTCAACACACCTAATGGATTGTTCCTCCTTCACCCCAAGGTTTAGGCCATAGGACTGCCCTTTATGTAGTTCAACAAAGCAAAGTATAGCTTATAAGAGACATGCAAAGATCTTGACATTGTATTACACTCTCAGTTTCAAACCCAGGCCAACTCTTCTTAAGTCAAAAGGTGTCTAGAATAAACTTTCCTGAAAATATTTGAGATAGTAAGAAATTCACAATTTCCTTGTGTTTTGTTGATAGTAATAGCAGTAGTGAAAAACAATAATCCTCACAGATAGTGTATATTGTGAATAGTCTGTCTAAATTGAAATAAATTTCCTCTAAGTGTGAGATTTTAGGTATTTAAGGCTATACATTCATTAAAATGCTTCTCATTGACCATTTTCAAAGGCAAAATTGGTCAGCTTTTAAACCTCACAAATACCTCTCTGATGGATATATTGTGGCAGGGACTACCCCACAATTAGTCTGATATATCTTTATTAAAAACATTTAAAGAGCCTGAAACTCTTAATTGCAAACACAGGAGAAAATAAAATAATCTTTGAATACCAGACATTAAGTGGATTTCATTATGATTTTTCATGGAGAGGTAATACAATAAAACCATCAATACACTAATAACACTGAAGAACTCTCAGGCATGTTGTCAAAAGCAGCATCTTTTCTGAAGTAGACAAGCTATTTTTAAAAAAAAATAATTAGTATTACTTAGCTCATTTGGATGCATTGGCAGCAAAAATAATTATTCCTGATGATTTTTTAAGTCATAATAATAAAACCTGATAATAAATAATAACAAACAGCAATAATAACCGAGCAACATAACATTCAGTGAGCTCTTATATTTCACTTTAAAAAGCTGTGTGTTCACCACAGTGCAACTGAGAAATCTACAAAAATTGTAATGAGTTGGACATGGAAGAGAAGACCAATATCAATATAAAAGGCTGAAATTCAATTCTACTGTCATTTCAGTTTCTCAATGCAAGCTATCCAAATACAATGATTTTACAAATTTGACCTGGAAGTATTGTAAATAAATGAGTTCCTTGTGACACAAGACAATATTTTCAAGTTTTTCATAAACTCAGAAAAACATCTCTGCATCTTCTGTGACATCTTCAGACAAAATTCTCTGTTCCTTTAAAATATGCTATACTAACTTGCCAGAATAATACGAAGCATGTCTTTGATTTTAAGTGCAACTGAATGCTTGAACGATGTTCTTTTGATTTCAGATTTGTTTGGAAGTTGTTCTTGAAAGTGAAATCACAGAGGAAATATGAGACAGAGATGGGAACACAGCTTTTCAAATTGACAGTTTCTATACATACTCTGCTTCTACAATTCTTGATTCATTGCAAGAATAGAGGCTTTATGGTAATCTTTGTTGCAAATGCAAAACTCCTGACTTTTCTATTCAATTCCACGATAGTCAAAAAAAAAAATAGTTGAATATAGATTGCCAGTTCATTTAGTAAACTGACAGAACATTTAGCAAATTACATGACCTACATGAAACTCATGTTTGAATTACATGGCACAATAATTTGCCTGTGTCAGTCTACTGACTGGCATTTCTTTATGAAAATGACAAGTCGAAGTTTGCAGTTGTATCTTCATCTAAAAGTGAGAAGCCCTTTTCTCATCTTTATAGTTGCAAAAGACATTCTGAGCAAATATGAATCAGGAATAACCAGAGAATGATGTCTGTCTGTTTTAACCTGAGATAATAAACCCTAGTTATTAAAATGCTATCTCTTCCCATACCTCAGTGATTCTTTCAAATGCTTTATTAGCTCATATGGAAATGTAAGTGTTTCAAACCTCAGGTTCCCTTTATACAAACCAATATTTCAATCCTGTATCATCCTCTTGACCTTTTAGCTAAAGTAAGGGTTTATAAAAAAGCTGAGGTTGTTGATCATGTGACACAAAATACCTCTGATGCTCAAAGGTATTTTGCAGTGAAACCACTTAATGACATAAGGCACCAAAAGCTAATGTAATAAAGTACAAATATTTCTTGAAAGTTCAGTGTCCTAAATAACTTCAGAATCAAACCACTTCCAGTATCAGCAGGTGAAAACACAGGAAACATTATCCAAGAATGCAGAGAAGAAGAGGCAGAAGAATTGAATCATTGAGCAATTACATGCTTTTGGAGCAGCTCAGCTCTGTGGCAAATCACAATAGGCTGAAAATTCCTGATTAGAAAATTACCATCCTTCCTGGGGGAATTAAAGAAAGGCAGGCTTCTATTGAATGATTCAAGTTTCAGGAAGACTTAGCCCCCAGTGAATGAGTTTTTTCTCTTGCCTTTCAAAGCAACACTACCACACAGAGCCCTGAATTTAGTGACTAAGGTTAGATGGAAGGAAGATGGAAGATGGAAAGAAGAGAGACCTGCCCTTTAGTTTTTACTTTCAACAGGTTTTTATTATTTCTGTTCTCTTTTTCCTCCAGTACTTGTTTAGCTAGCAGAAATTAGGGTTATTTTGACATGGATTCATAGTTAAATGAAAGTAATTCGCCAGCTCTTTAGCTGTGAGAAAAAGTTGAAAAATTTAGTGCTTCTTCAAAATTGTTACTAAAGTCAAAATAACGTTCATGACTGCAGAAAATCTCATACTCTCTGTAGTGGTATAACCTTTTCCCCTTAACAAACAATGCAACCAAATTAAGGGCTTCAAATTCAAGACTTAATTATTGCACCTTGCTCAGCAATTAAAAGGGAATTGCAAAATAGATACTGTGGCATATGTCATAATTAAACAAGCACTTTACAATACTATTTCTGCTCCTTTTATTTTTTATTTTTACAATAATGCTGATCAAAGCAATAGTGGGAAGTGAAAATTGTCTTTACATAGAGATGCCTAACCTTCAGCACAGAACTTGCAGCTTCTTAAATCAAATCAAATCTTTATGCGACTAGAAAATTAATTATAGCACTATGTTTTTATGGATATGAAATGTAGAAGTGGTGCTGTAGTGCATAATAAGACAAACTTAAGACTCTAACTCATATACAGGCATCTATTTCATCGCAGATGGAAAATATGCCTGTGGAGACAAGCATGTTGACAACCATATTCTGCTCTAAAAACTTTGAAATAAAAGCCACAAACAAGTAACTTTAATGGCTCTGGGACAGTATTGTGATCACCCAAGACAAGACAAAGAGAATGCATTATGGCAAAATTAAACTCCTTTTCATATTGCAAGGTACCTGTTATGTTAATGTGCAGCACCTGTATTTGTTTGAAGAAAATTCTCTTGTGCTATTTCAAGAAGGCAGTGGTTATATTTAATCACAACTTTGGCTCCAGTTTGAGGTTGTTATTCCAATATCACAATCCTTCCACTGAGACCTACAGTTAACTTCTTCTGGAAATGCTCAGGAAGAGTCTTGAGTTTTCTTTTATACATTGAACTCTGCCAGAGAACAAGACTCAAGATAATTTTCTGATTTTATTACAACACCCATAAGGAATTGAACAACTGAATCTTATTTAAAATTCATATTAAATAAAATTTTTCAAGATCACTGTCCTTCCATACTGACAGTGAAGTCCTACATATTAATTGAAATTCAGTATAGATTTCTTAGACAACCTCACAATTATTTGATTCCATACAGGGTGCCCCACACCGTAGCTCAGAGGCAGTAGTACCAGCCATATTAGTCAGTGGGAAGCAGTACCATCGATTTTGTACAGGTTTATGATGATACATGTTCTGTGTAGACATAAATATCCCCAGAGCACTGAAATGCAGCTTATGGTAGAAATGAATGAGAATAGTACTCCAAAGAAAACTGCATCCAACTTATGCAGGTGTACAAAACCATTAAGTGCTCAATATTTAAGAAAAAGAAAAGAACATCCTGCCTAACTTGAACATACCATTATTATTCATAACAGAATATAATTATGCATAAAATAAACTTTAATTAGCAGCACACACCTCTTCAGTGGCAAATGACCCTGCATGAAAAAAAGCAGACCATCCCCTGAATTGAAAACAAAGCCTCATTTTATCTTGTTCAATTTCAGACCCACTAATGATCACTAAAATCCTAGGTAACTAATGGTGTGAAACAATTTAAGTGCTAATCAGACATCAGTTAAAAGAAAAGCTTACTGAAACCTGTGGTGCTGATGTCTAATCTGTGTTCATGATCAAATTCTATCATGACATTTCAGTATTGTCATTGAAAAATTTGAAAATCATCTTGTGTGAAATATTAAAGCATCATTTGTCTATGTATACATATACATATATGTATATATGTATATGTATATCATTTATATATATATCATTTATATGTATATCATTTGTATTGTTTTGAGGACTAGATCAAGCAAAGGGGAAAACAATAAAGGAAAAAAAAAGCCAAGGAAACCTAAGAAGGCATAGCAACTTGGATGTGTCCCTACATATTTTAGAATAGGACTATAAAGATCATGTAACTGGAAAGTAAAATGTCAACCTGGGTATTGTAACCTGAGCTGCTGATGTCAGATTTTCAAATACTGATTAACCCAAATAATATATTTTCTGAAAAGTTCCCAGTTTGACAAACCTATGAGCAAGTCCTCCTGGTACAGAATCTATCAAGCACCTGTGATATGCCTACAGGCTCAATGGGAAGATTCTACCAATGTGAGTATTACTGTTTGGCCATTGTCAATTGTTCTGTGTTTCAACACATGTAAAAGCATCTGGAAACACTTCAAATATCTACACAGAAATCATTACATTTATTTGTTTTAGGAAGGTACTTTTAGTGACAATCACAATATTTAACTACAACCTTTGACCTTCCTCAAATATTTATGGAATTTTTCAAAAATTGGAAACTTGATAAGTGTGATAGTAGAATAGTAAGTATGAGATATTGTTTACCCTTTCCTTAACAGAGTGAATGACAGCTGCCTTTCCAGATTGATCTGTTGAATGAAGATGTTGAAGTGGATTTCACTGTAAATTGAAAATCGCAACTTTCTAACAGACATCTTTTTATTGAATCACTTCAAACCACTTAAAATATTCATCTCTCTCTGAAGTTTTTTGCAACCTGACCTCAGGAACTTCTTGTAAAGCTGAATGAAGACAAGCTGAAAGTCCCCTAATAAATTTCAGAGCAAAATGAATACACCTAACAAAAGACTGTACTTAATTTCTCTCAGAACAAGTCCTTTCTTGATAATTTCTGTGGAAATAAATGCCACTATCTATTTCTTTCTTCAGCCCTTGATTCAGAACACTAACTGCTGAGCAAAGCATACACACACATTTCTTTAAAGTTGCTTTTTTTGGTAGCTTTTAATTTTATTGAAGGGTACAGGATTATTATTAATACTATTATTATTATTATTATTATTACTCTAGTATCAATATTGGAAATGCTGTTCAATCTGCCCATATCACTCATCACTCATATCACTAAATTCACTTTTGCTCTATTTCAGGTCTATACAGAAGAAGGAGAATTGAAAAACTGTCCTTCCCCAAAATACTGTAAGTAGTAGACTTCAGATCACAGACTAAAAAAAAAAAAAAAAATGAAAACAAGCACCAAAATACTAACCAAAAACCAAGTTGGCCTGGCACAATTTCTTTATTAGTCGGTTTTATATTCTTGAAGCAAACCAAATCCCGCACCCAAATATGCTTCAGAAAAAAATGCCCTGACATCCACTGCCAAATTTCAGATTATGAAGTATGATCAGTTGATTAACAAAAACATTTTAATGCTCCCTGGCTATCCTTGGATAGGTACATTACTGGCAATTTGGGAATTCCTTTTGAAACATCTAGTCAAAGTAGTGGTCGCAGATGGCAGCAAATAGAAAATGGCAAAGTTGCAAATGGACGGCATTCAAAACCAGCTTTAGCCCCAACATGGTCAGGCACTAAGACAGCCTTGTTTGAAATGACACACGTTCTGATAACCATGCAAGAGAAGTGAACAAAGAAGCCTAATCCTTAGCTACCCTTCAGAGCAGAAGACAGTAAAAAGCAATTCCTCTGCAAAGTATTCAAAATGTCATTTCTGCAAAAAACACTTAGATGTGACAGTAATGCAAGGTGCCAGCGGAGAACCGGGAAAATGGAACATGAACTCTGATTTTGAGAGGCACGTACCCTGTGATGACCCTTTTGTGTTATTTTGTTTTATAAAGCAGAACAGAACCACAACTCTTGGATTGCTAACAAGGGATATGTCCAGATATTTGGGAAAGCAAAGTAAGTACAAATTCAGCAGATGGATGGAATAAAATAGAACTATGTCTGCTTGTCCACCATTAGTATGTCTAATATGAAGCATGATTTTTGACTGCAGATAGAGGTAACTTTTCCATGACCAGTGGCTCTCCTTCCACTAGTCATTTAAGAGTATAAACCAGGGCCAGCTAAATCAAGAGAGAATATAATCTTATTTAAAAATATGTTTCAATAAACCTTTCAATAAATAATGACTATTTATATGCCTAGTGAAATATACTTTAATCTGAAGGTCTAGCACTAGAGTCCAACAATTTTGCCTCGAAGACAAAATTCCCATTCAAGTAGAAAAAAATTATTATTTTTGTTACTAAATCTAAAATATGACTGGTTTCTTTAGCTTTATTAAACAGTGAAAAACAGGATCTGAAGATAGAAATCTTTGTCATTTCCTTTGACAGGACTCTTGACATATGCAAAAAAACCTTGTACCAAATTATTTATTTCATAATTTTTGTCATGTATTTTGTTATTTTTTTTTTAATAAATTTTTGAAGAGTTAGCATTTCTTTAAAAATAAAGCAGCTAATTCATATTCAGATAAATCTTGCTTGCTAAAACCACTCTGTTGGCTATGATATTGAATCATAAAGTCGCAGAATTATTTAGACTGGAAAAGACCTCCCAGGTTATTGAGTCCAAACTTTGACTATCACCTTGCACTAAGTTCCACATCCAGCTGTTTCTTGAACATCTCCAGGGATGGTGACTCCACCTTCCTGGGCAATCCATCCCAATGCTTGCCAAACCCTTCTGTGAAGAAATTCCTCAGGATGTCCAGCCCGAACTCCTCTGGTGCAGTTTCACACCACTTCTTATCCTGTCATTGGTTGCCGGGGAGCAGAAGCTGGCCACCACCTGGCTATAACTTCTTCATGTATCTGTAAACAGGAATAAGGTCACCCCTGAGCCTCCTCCCGGCCAAACACCAACAGCTCCCAGAGCCAACAAACCACTGAGGTGCAGCCCCAGCACTGCCCAGTACAGGAGGCATTTCCCTGGTCCTACTGTGGATTCTTTCTGAAAGGCTTTTATTTTGTCATATGGGTTTTTATATAATAACTGTGGTTTTGGCCAGTTACTAGATGACAAATTGCTTCCAATGATTTTTCATAAAAGGGAATTCATTGTATAATAAAGCTACTATTCTCTTAGTACAGTGCAAGAAAACCAAAAATAATAGTCACTGAAAGTGTGTGTTATTCATCCTTTCAGAGAAACTTACACATGCCAGTAAGAGATGCCTAGCATAAAAGGCAACACCTGATAACGCCCCGAGCATCTGAAACTCCATTCCAACATGAAGCACATCAAGTCAAAAATATTATTATAGCAGTATCTCAAATTTTCCAAATATTTAAAATTGTTATCTTATTGCAAGTCTCTTCTTGAAAGACATAAAAAAATAGTGTACAATTTTTATTACACAGACCAAGTAATGAATTATAGATTGTCTGTTCTGTTGTATCATGTGATAAATTATCTGGGCAATTGCAGAAGAGCAAATAATAATTTTCATTTTACTGTGGGTATTGTGAAGACAAACCAGTGTTTTCTGAATTTCACTATTAACCCTCTTAACTATTAAAGCAAGGAGACAGTATCAAAGTTCAAATTTGAATTTCCTACACTTTCATATTTATTAATACTGTTCTAAATATTCACAATGGAATTCCATCATTACCTTGAACAGTCAATTATTTTTTACCTTTCAGCTATAAAATAACACGAAAGTATAGAAAAATTTTTATATGTTAATGTCTTTGGGCATATATGGCTACAGATCTGCAACAGATAGAAAATAGACCCTGAAATTTCTCCTCACATAGCTGAGCTTTCTTAGGCAAATTTTATATTTTATTCAATACCATATGTTTTTTCTGTCATAATTATCTGGGATAAAAAATTATTCTCAGAAAATAAGGTTTGGGAATAGAAAGTAGTCTTATCTGCAGACTGCTTTATAATCTATTGGTACTTTCAAAAATATATTTCATACTTTTTCTAATAGTATAGTTAGTCCGATAGTGAAGTGACTTATGTATAAATTCAATAAATTCAAAGATTCACTAAGTTCTTTACACACCTTACACAAAAGTGACCTATAGACATTTTTTATCATACATATGGGAGTTTGCCTCAAAAAAAGTAATTCTAGAAAAGGAGTGATCTCATTTTCTGGACTAGGATACAGGATTAGTAATTCAGAAAACCATGGGAGAAGAAGTAGCTGTAATATTTCACCCATGTGTTCTTGTCTAACTCTTTCCAGATGCTGAACAACACATACTGTCTGAAAAAGGATGCTGCATGATTTCCCTTGCAGGTTGGGTGACTCTTTAACTTTCCTAAACTGTCTAAATCTTAAAGGAACCCCAGCTCCCCATTCATTTTAACTGCACAGTTTTGAAAGACTTTCCCTACAGTCATATAGGCTTCTCCAGTCCTGTTAGTAATGGGTTTTCTTCTGTTTAAAGAGATTTTCATCCAAGCTCAACCTTACTTGAAGTATTGAAATAATTCTAGAAAGCTCATACTTGATAAAACATTTCAAACTCTTTCCATCCATGTTTTAGCAAACTTGCATTAGAAGTGTAGTCAGAATAAGACATACTAGTTCCCATATGTGGAAAGCACTTGCTGCTAGATTTTATATTATATATATTTTGTTCTTTGTTCAGCATTTCATTACCAGGTTGCTGAGTGCTAAAACTGAAACTTGGACCATTACAATACTTCAGCAAGAAAAATAACAATATGAAGTAATATTACTGATTTTTATTTTTTTAAGGTATGAAAATCAGTGTAGATCAGAACAACTGGAGGTAAAGAAAGAAAAAATAAACAACAACCCCACCCCCAGGCTCCTTTGTGTAGTTTTTCCTTGCTTTAAATAATTTTAATGATAAAAACACCTTATTATTGTGCTTATGAATATATGTCCTTCAACTTTTTTTTTTTAAATTGTACCATTCCATTGCACAAAATCTCTCTGCCTCTCAGCATGAAGGTCTATTATTAGATGGATGACTCAATTTACCTAGCCTAAAAAATGTAGTTTTAAGTCTCTCATCAGTTCACTTTATTTTACCTTGGTTGTTTTTTTCTACACCTACTAAGAAGAAAATTAATACTTTCTCAGCTGAAACCAGGACACCTACACAGAAAAAAGAATAAACACAACTGTATAAAATGCATTATTATAGTGATGATAAAAGTTTTAAAATACTGTAAAACATTTAAAATATTATCCTGAAATAAAATTAAGGTCTGCGTGTGAAAATTGCTCTATTATTTGCAGTTCTTCTATGTATTATTTGTAAACCAGAAAGGACTTCCATATTGCTTACTAGTCATATTGATGACTGAAAATATGAAAAATGGCAACAAGTATAATCTCTCTCTTAGTTTTCTACCTGGCAGTGTACCATTCACATTTTTTGGCACATTACAAATGTGTAATGCCCCTGGTGACTTATGATGGTTGAGATCAGGTGGTTCTAAAGGGCCGAGCTGTGTATGGAACATTAGCTGAATAATTCTTAACCTGTCTGTATGGGAGATGTTCTTGAGAACTTGGACAAAGAAAGACTTTCTACCCCGTCTGCCTCAGCATGGGGCTCACCTAGCCTCACTAATGCCTCCAAAATAGCCTTCTAACATTGTGGGAAAGTGTCATCTTAAAAGTCAGCATTTCATTGGCCAGTCCAAAAACCCTAGTTCAGTATCCTGCCCTGTTCTTCTTGAACTATGCACCAAAAGACTTGGAGTTTACAGGGATTACGCCAAAAATCGTCATGTTATCTGAGAACAAACATACTATCAGAAAAGCAAGATTCATGAAAGATAAAACTGTCAGTGCTTAATAAGCATAATTCTGCTGTTTCTACCCATAAAATCCATACAAATTGGATTTTGAGATGCTGGGAGAATATATTGATGGATTTATCATTCTGCATTAGACCTTCCTCCTATACACCACCTCAACATCACCAATTTGTGCTGGCAGTGAAAGAATTGCTGCCTAGGTATACTTTCAGTATGTCTCACTGAAACCATTTCCAGAAGAAGGTGAAAGCTGCGAACACTTTAAATTTGTTTGTAATGATCCTATAGGACTTATATTCCTGAATAGCCTAGGGGTAACAGGAAGGAAGTTAGTGGTAAATGGAACAAGTCACAGTGTGAAGCATTTCAGCACTGTCTTTACCAACTAGTTCATTATCTCTTCAAGATTTGAAAAATATAAAGTCTGTGGAAGATATCACTACTAAAATTAAAGTTGTCATTGTAAGCCATCCTTGAAAAGCATTTTCTTTGAGTGACTTCATGTAACTGACTGTGTCTGAAGAAGCACTGTGCAGGATAAAACTAGCAGAAAGGGAACAGTACACCCTGCTTTCAGCCTTATAATTTGGGGAAAAATAGAAACTCCCACACACATAATACTTTTCAGTTGGTCAGCATATCACCGTGAACTGTTTGTAACATACTCCTTATATAACAACAATACAGTCACATTTGTCAGTATGCTGAAATAATATATAATGCTGCAGTAAAAGTAAGTTCTAGCTGGGTTTCAAGAACTGAGATTTATATTTTACAGGATGTTAATTACAGCTATAAAGTTCAGCTAGCTTCCTGCAAATGAGTCCAAAAAACCAACTATAAACACAGAGCAGAAGGACTGTGCTAGTGGCACCAAGGCTGCAAGTGGGAACACATCACAAGTGCCTGAACAAGGCTGAGGGATAGAGGTCATGAAACCTATTAAGAGCTGCAACATTTCCCCTGGAGGTTGAGGTTTTGTGGACTGACAATAAATACTTTTATCTTCTTGCTAGATTGGAGCTAGAGAATTTACAAGAGAAGACAATGATGGACACAGTCTCCTATAGCTCCACTGAAGAGTTCTTAAATGGACATGCTTGTGATACTGCACCATTTGCTCTAAAAGACACAATTATGGTTAGCTTCATGTCTGTACACTGATTCTTGGTGGCTTCAGCTAATCTATTAAACACAGAAGAAAGAAATTTTTGTCAGCTTTCCTTAAGTTTCTTAATGACATCTGGAAGGGAGATAAAATCCTTCAAATTTTTGTTGTTTCTCGTGAAAATTTAAAGCATCAATATTGAATCACAAGCAGAAAAACTGAGCGTTAAAATATCACATAATAGTCATGTTATCTATATTTACCATGTGAGGAATAGAGTGTCTGTTCTTAATTGAACTACAGTAAAATTAGGATAACCTTCTCACAAGAATATTGAATGAAATGGGTACACACATCATCAAATCAATAAAGACAATGTAGTACTAACAACTTGACAAAGAAATAATGCTGTGAACGGGTGCAAAGTCAATGCTATAAAAATAATCCAATATTCAGGAAGAGATTTGGAATGAATGACTAAGGGTTTCTAGAAAGCCCCTCCAGGCCTTTTCTCCAGAAAGGAAAGAAAATATGCTATGTGGCAGTTTACATGTGCTATCAGAGCCTGAACACAATGTGTTTAGAGTTATTGCTTTATATTTTGAAAAGTATACAGGAAATGCATGCCAGACAGAATCACATTCATTTAAAACAGATGGAGGATGCTTTCAAATGTAACACGCTCCTGTCAAAGCATACCACATGACTCCTTGTGTCCAGATATGACAATATTTCCACATAAATAGGAAATAAATGGCAATAATCTAAGACTGTGTAAGGAAACCTACTGTTCTTGGCTACTCAGGAACTGTAATGGTACTAGTTCCTCTGCTGACTTCTAATGAGACAGTCTCTGTCAAGAAACTGTAATTGCAGGATTGTCAATTTTTACATGGGAAGAGTCTGTACTTCCTTTGTATTATGACTTAGGTTGTAAACCCAAGTATGGATTTGGATAATAATTATAAGTTCATTAAAAGGATTTTATTTTTTTCTGAATTATTATTGGTAACTTTTAAATCAAATTTTTCAATTGGTGACTCCAGAACTATCAAAGGAATAGAAAAAAAAAGTAAAAAATAGCCTCAAAAATCAAGACTTTGACTGAACACAACCAGGAATGTGGTGCTGGTTTTGATCCATTAGAGAGGAAAGACTTTATCACTTCATATTAAGTATTTTTTGAGAAAATAATTAATATGGTCTTCATCTATCTTGACACAGATGAAGAGCAATAGGGAGATGAAGAGCAATAGATTAAGTTATTGGATTAGGAACCAATAGTTAAGAATACATAGATCCAATATTTTACCAGACGTAGAGAAAATGCTCATCTGTCAAGGAGTAGAGCTTAATTTTATCTATATTTATGAAAAGAAAAACTGGCAATAAACATTGTATTTGTAATTTAATATTTGGTATTTGCCAGAGGTTTATTGAATTTTTAAGGCTTGAAATCCTCCATTAGAAATCTATGATCCTTAAGTTGAAATCTGAAATGATGAAATTGCTTGCAGACATAAATTCTCTCATGCAGATAACCTGGATGCTTTGCTCTAGTACTACTCAATTTGGTTATTTTTTCCAAAATGTATTTATAGTTTAGGCAACTAATAGGTTCTTTAATTCTGTTTCTGCTCCACAAATTTATTTTAACTACCATTTGCATCCTGATATTTGCTTCTAGGGATCCTCTTTTGTATTTTTAAGGAAAATATATTCATTCTAAGACAACAACCCCAAGGGAACTGAAAATTAAGTATTTTACTCCCTCCCTTCACTGATGGACCCAAAGAGTTAGACTTTTGCCTCTTAAAATGACTGGCTTTCACAAAAGATGAGGAAGGAAATAGAGAATTCATACCCTCATAACTGACAGACTGCAGTCAGAGCAGTTCTTTTTAATTTTGACATTAGACTTCCAACATCTTAAAAAACCTGCTTTGGATGGGTTTACCTCCAGATCTTAAATTTGATAGAGAAAAAAAAAAAAAGAAGAATGAGACAAAATATCAGATTTATTAAATGTAAGGATTTCTCATACCTAACAAAAAAAGAAAGCTTGTGAATGCTTACCACATCAAATTTTATGGGAAATAAAACTAAAGTCCCTTTAGGTCTTTCCTTCTCTATCCTTTTTCTCCCTTTATCCCATTTCAAAATAGCTTAAAGCTATTTCCTGTCCAAAAAGAAATGATCTCTCACTTTAATTTTTATACAGACTTTCAAAGCAGTGATACATAATTTATTGGTCTCACAAATATCAACTGAAAAACAGTTTATTATAAGGCTTCTTTATCTATGAGTCAAATCTAATTTATCTTGTCAAGCCTTTCAAATTAGCTTTGATTTTGTTAATTCAGGGAGATTAAAACCCCTTCCACAAAATTCTGGGATAAAATCCCCAAGAGGTATTTGGATTAATCTAGCTCTTTAAAAAAGAAATGTTAAATTATTAATGGATTACACACAACTAGAATACCCTTTATGTTCAGATGTGGAGGAGGGGGAATGTCGCAGACATCTTTTGTGAAAATCTTTTTCGTGGGATTTTTCCTGATGAGAAGCTGAGAAGCTACAGCAACAAAATGTAAACAGTGGTTATCTGCTGCTGTGGAATGCAACAGGTGTGTCTGTGATAGGCCCATCTTGGATGTTTGCAATTAATGGCCAACCACAGACCAGTTAGCTTGGACTCTCTGAGCCACAAACCTTTGTTATTCATTCCATTCTATTCTTAGCTTAGCTAGCCTTCTGAGAGGAAACCTTTCTTTCTATTCTTTTTAGTTATTTATAATGTAATATATATATCATAAAATAATAAATCAAGCCTTCTCAACATGGAGTCAACATTCTTGTCTCTTCCCGCACCTGCAGACCCCTGTGACAGTGGTCTGAAGAAACATATTCTTGTATATTTGTATTTTGTATGTTTTCCCCAAATGCACTCACTTATATTTTCCCATTTACAGATTGGTAATACTAATTAGGATATTGACTTTAATGGTAAATGCAAAGAAACTATGCTTTTATTACATAAACAGGACATTTGGGAATGTTAGACAGGTTTGGGTTTTTGTCAGCAAGAAGTTTGGTTATCTGTAACTCTAGTCTTGTCTTAGTGAATTTATCTACTCCAAGAGAGGATAGAAGAAACTACTCTGCCTGAGGTATTTAAAGTTTTTCATCTAAACTAGAAGGGGTGTTACATAAATATAATGTGTATGAACATAAATACATACATAATAAATTATCTATCTCACAAAAATATTCCCTCCAAGATGTTTTGAAATTAAGCAAGCATTATTCTAGCTCTTTATCAATATGATATATATAATATTTAAACAAGGGATAGGTTTTCTCAAAATTACATTGCTTTTTAGCATATTTTTGTTGTGCTCATTCTGATTTGCCTTTGCTTGTATTCTACAGGAGCTATTTCAAAGTTATTTACATAAAGTGTGAGTTTTTTTCATCATTTTGACATAACAGCGGCCAAATACATCTATTCTATTCTATTCTATTCTATTCTATTCTATTCTATTCTATTTTATTATACTAGAGAATAATAAGTTTCTTTATCATTGTTAAATAGAACAAGTGAAATAAATCCTTTGCTTATTCTCCACCTTTTTTCTTGTTTGGAATTTAGATAAAAGGTATCAAGAAATCTAAATATCTTCCTCCTAAGTGCAAATTGAAATGTGTCAGGTATGACATGTTTTCATCCTCATTCAGATCAAAGAATAAATATATGAGGTATATTTATCATGTTCACCCATTAACTTGTTCTGGGCATGTGTTTCTCACTCTCAAATAGAAGTCCTTATATTATGCATGCTGAAAGAGAACAGACAGGCTGGAAAGAGCCTCTAGAAAGATCATTTCAATCTATTTCAATTTTAACTGTTAAATTTAGCTAGTATTTCTTGTAGAAATTGCATTCAAATCCCCATCATTCTGTGCTTCTGTGTTGGCATAGCTCTTACACAGAGCTCCTAATTAATGTTTTGTCATTGAAGGATTTTCCATTTTTTCTATGAGAACCCTAATCATAAGCACATATCCATTGTGAAGAAGCCCATCTAGAAAAAATTTGTCCCTGAATCCACTTGGACATGTAGTTATTTAAATTGGATACAACCCAGATATGAAGAAAAAAATTTTTTGCATTAGTAGAAAAATAGATAATAATATTCTCACTGTTGTCTGGAACAAGGAAGAAACAATCCAAAAGAATCTACACTTTATTTTGAGAATGCATCTCCCTGAAGAATTTTCACCTTTTCAAACTATAAAGTAGTCTATTCCTTAAACTTGTTTATTGAGGCTCCATATATTCCCCAAACAATGTTTCATCATTTTGTATTTCTGCCATCAGAATTATTCAGAGGAAACTCCTTATAGTTAAGGAGTATTTCTAGTTATATAGAAATACTTAGCCCTAAAACCTCTTGTCACGTTCCTATTTCCTCTTTTATGTGTACAGTTAATAAATAGAAATAGAATATCAACTACTGAGTAGAATTCAAACCAACTTATTCATGAAGAATGTATTTTCATATATAAGCTTTCACTGTTAATTGTGTTTTTATGTCGATTACATGTGTCTGTGTGTGTATAGTGGCACAGTTACAAAAGGAGGAAGTGATTCCCAATTCTCTTATCCAAGTTGGCATAGGATCCAAGACACTGATTTTCAATCTACTAAGCCTGAAAAGCAACTTCACCTGGGGTTTCTCAGGTAAGGGTGGCAGCATGAACACCACTCTGCCTATCACAGCACAAATATCCATTATTTTTAAAAATACTGTCAGTGAAGTCTACAAAGTGGAACCACAGGCTGTGTATTTCAAGCAAACAAAAACAAAGTCCCATAAACATCAGCCAAACACAGTAGAAATGAATAAGGGTTACCAAATTTGCCTGTACCAGGTATCTAGCCCACAGGCTGCTTACAGCAACCATTTTCCAGCTAGCTGGATGTTTTAGGTGCCATTCAACAGACACTTCTCCACTGGCACAGAGCACAAAAAGCAGACTAGGGAGGATATTAGTCTCTTTTCCACACAGGCTGGCAAATTGCAGGAGAAGGTGGTGAAGAAAGACTTCCTCCTAATGACTTCACTAGCACGTACAGATATTCAAGAACCTCTATAAATAGAATTTGCATTTTATGCATAAGAATAACACAGCTACATAAGCATTTATCAGATTTGTACTTATTTTTCATGAGTTGATTTAGCACCCAAAAGGGCTTCAACTAGACTTTGCTGTTTTTGTGACTTTGCTAGACACCTCTTCTCCCCATCTCAATAATACTATTCACCCTAAACCTAACCCTATGATGTACAGTTCTGTGACAAACAATTTTTCTGTATTTAGAAATGTGGTATGGTTTTAAGGCATACTATCCCATGACTTTTCAAATCTAAAATATGTGACTATAGACAAGCACTTACATTTTCAAGGATTTATGAGAGGTCAGATTTTCTTTACTAAATTAAAAAAAAAAAATTGTTTATATTTTGCATCTTTTTATAACTTCTTTGAATATTTTATACATATGCTTTTTATGACTAAATTTCCAGACTTCCATACATAAAATAAAATAGCCCTTAAGTATTTTCAAAGGTTATACTGTACATGGAAGACTAATTGGCAGCAGTCCCATGCAAAAGTGAATCGTGGTATAGTTATGATGTAAAAATCTTGCCATTCATGTGTATTGACCTATATATATATCATAGAAGGACTTTTTCATGACCGAGGAATAAATATAGTACACTATTGTGTTGTGGTGTGTTTTTCTTCAGTGGTTTGTTCTGCTATCCCCTATGTCAATGGTTTGGTCTAAGTTATGCCCTCCTATTCCAGTTGTCAGTCCTGTCCTAGTCCTACCCCTTATTCCCAAACAGTCACGGTTCCTCCTCCCCTCAGTTGCCAATCTTCCCTTGTACCAGCCTCTTGATCTGGAAAGTTCCACGTCCCTCAATACCACATTGCTTTATTTGAATTGTTCCCCCACACTGTATTACCCCATTGGTTTAAACTTTGTTAACCCCAACTTATGCTCCTCCCCTAAAGTCTCCCCAATTGCGTATAGATCTGTACCCTCTCCTGAAGCCTCCCCTGTATAAAAACACCTGCACCCCTGTGTTTGGGGTCCTGGCCTTGGGTCAGCCTTTAAGTTAATAAATCCTTAGTTCTCCAGGCAAGGTCCCTCCTGTTTGTTAATGGGGTTGATCTGCAGTTACAGGCTGGGACTCCAAGGCCCTGGGAAAGTGTGGCCCCTCGTTAACACGTACTCCAGGCTGTGCACCTCAACACTATTGCCTACATGAAAAAAGAATAAATGTATAGATGACCTTTGTGTGTCCTTGTCTCTTAATCGAATACAATATTAATGACATCTTGCTATACTGGTAACTTAAAATCATAATGTGTCCTCTGATTTTCCAGAGACATGAAAATTAATTTTTACCATGGAAAACTGTAAGAAATACTTAGCCCTAAAACCTCTTGTTACGTTCCTATTTCCTCTTTTTCATTTTGCTTTTTGTGTTGTGATGCCCCAGAGTAGCTGAAGTATGGATGTGGACAAGACCTTGCTTACTGGGCCCTGCGTAATTCTGTGGAGCCATCAGAGAGAAAAATCTATCTGTAGCTGTTATGAATTAAGGAGCTCAGCGAATTTAGACACCTAGACAAGTATACAGAAAAACATTTTTATTTCCCAAACCAAAATCCCACTCCTGCAGAAGAAGCATCATAAGAAGTGCTATATAAAATCTCAGTGCTGCTATCCTAAAAGATCTGTACTTAATATATATGGCATGAAAATATATTTCCCTATTCCCAGGAGTTCATCAGCATAAATCATAGGTTTCCACACTATTGTTCACAAAGACATGGCAAATTATCTGATTAAAAGAAACATCTTTAAAATATTTGTAATATTGCCTTTAATTTTTAAAAAAATAGCTGACAGGAAAATTTTGAATATTGATAGCTCTCTATGTCATCTGTGAACTAATTCTGTTAACCAGTAAACAGTGTCTATTTAGCTTTACACATTTGTATTGCAATGATTCATTGCCCCCTCCCCAATACCCTTTTTTAAATTTGCAATTCTTCAATCCTTTTTAACTAAACATTCAGCATCTTGGCTCACATTTAGAGCTAGAAGTGTGTCAGTGCCTCCTAGTTTTGCCCATGTAGGAAGCAGTTTACATTCATTCACTCTCCATTGCAATGCATGTTATTATTTTTTATATTATTTCCATCATAACAAAACAGAATTTCAGATTGAGTATTAAATTCCTTAGCCTATTTTATAAGCATAAAATCAGTGGACTTTCTGACTGCTAAGGTCTCTGAAAAATCAGTCACTTTCTATAAAGTGTGAATGACTTTATATATCATTTTATAAAATGATAATTTTTTTCCATCACTCAGTTTCATTTCAATTTAATCAAATAGTTTCTTATTTTTTTTAATCATAAACCTAACATTCCTAATTTCTAAACTGAGTCATGTAGTTCTAAAAGCAGCGAAAGTCTCTTTGGGAAGTCTCTTTGCAGTAGCTGGAGTGACAGGCACTAATAACACAAAAGTGTTGCTTTTTTTTCTTAACAACCTTTTCCTTTCTTTCTATGCAATAGGTTTTTTTATTGTTCCCTAAAAAACATGAATGAAGACATAAATATGAATAAAGACATACACATGAAACTGTTACACATTTTCTTGTTTGATACATTGTCATAGGTTACCTAAAAATTGTGTATTGTATTCCATATCTGTGCTACATCATATGACCCAAAATTGTTGCTGTTCCTTTAAAGTCCTGGGGGCTGCTAGTGGAACTGGGCGTTCTGGTCCCGGGTTTGGGAGATTGGATGTGCTGGGGTTTTTTTTAAGAGTTGGGGTTGCTCAGGCAGAAGCTTCTGGCCTTTTCTCTTTCATTTCCACCAGGAAACTGAGACAACAAAGGCAGAAACCTTCTTCTGTTTCTCTGCAAGCTCCTTGCCTGGCTTAGATCTCCAAGAAACTGCAGTCTCTTGGCAATCCCAGGCTACTTCAGGGCAAATTACACAAATACCTGTCTGCAGGGGGACCTGTGGAGGTGGGAGCTGCTGGTTTTTGGTGTTAATGGCACCTTTTCTTCCCCACACACACATTCCCTGCAGCCACCAGCAACTCGGGAGTGCAGTGCCAGCGCCAAGTGGGTCCAGCCAGCTGAGGAAGAGGCAGAAAATTTGACACCACAGGGTGACTGCTGTCTCACTTCCAGAGGTTTTTTTCCAGCTGCCGTTGTCAACAGAGCTGCCGCCACCAGGAGAGAGAAAGGTCCTATCAAGTGGCCTCAAGCACAGAGCTTGAGAGGCATTAGACTGTTTGGACTCAAGGTTTTCTTTTTGTTTCATCCCTGTTCCCTGTTGGGTTTTTTTTTAAGGGCAATTTTAGTAACTGCAGAGGTTCTGCTGCTGTGCTGTTTTTCACTCTTTGTTCTCTCTCTACGTGGGGTCGGGAGAGCGGGGGCTTGTTGGCCATTTGGCCTTTGCCTTTCAGACTGTGGAGTTGTCTGCAGAGGGCGCCATCTTGAGGGGAGGCTTTCTCCGCCATTTTGTTTTCTTTGTTCCTGGGAAGTCCGCAGGATGGACACCTTTGTTTCTAGAGATTATTACTGTTATTTTGCCCGTTGCTGTTTTATTTTTTGGTATACTGTTATTTTTTCTCTTATATCTTCCTCATTCCTGCCTAGTTATTGATGAAAAAGGAGTAGTTAAAACTGAAAAGGGAGGTAACAACACATTTTGGACTGTCCACCCTGCATAGTTGTCCTAAACCAAGACATAAATTTAGCAGTTTTATGTGAGGCCATTGCACCAGATTGGTTGCTCTGTGAAATTATATTGCCCTTGACATGATTGCAGCATATTAAACTTTAATTCTGCAGAAACCTATGTTAATATAATGCAATAGATTGGACATAAATTTACTGATTTCACAGAGCAGGGGTTGTCTCAAATTTCTTCCATGATTGTTAATCGTATAACTGTTGAAATACTCCAGCAAACAGAATACATCACATAAGTGTATTTGGTCTGCACTTCTTTTCAAATAGCTAGAGCTTATACAGTTGAAAAAACCTTTTATTTTTTTGTCAACTGTAAGAGGACAGCCTATACCTGATTTAGCATAAAGTTAAAAAGTCATGAATAAACTATATTTAAAATCTTACATAAAGCCTGGCAGTACAATGATAACCCACCATGTATTTCTGAAAGGATTTCAACTAACAGAGTGTGTTTTATATCAGATCATCATTTTGTATCATGCAGTTATGAGACTTTTGATACAATACTGAAAGTTCTAAAAAGATTTACTATAAGAGAGAATCATGATGTTCCTGTTCATGTAGTTAATCTCATATTTATTTTCCAAATTAAATTAGTTTACATATTTTTAATAAACATTTATAAATAATTTTACTAAACAGCAACTAAGCATCTAATAAGTTTCTTTTGCTTACTTTGTGGGATCAAGGAGCAAAAAGTATGAGGGCCCAATATAAGGGTAAGGGAGAAATAGACTAGAAATCTTAGTACTTTAAAAAAATTTCATTTTCTTTACTAATAAAACAATTTTTGTTACCTGTGGAGAAATAATAATTGTAGAAAAAAGGAATCCCAATGTGAATAGAGGAAAAAAACATTATTTTTTTCATTTTTTATGAAGTAGAGCACTTTTAGACATTTGGTTAATGTTGCATAATTGCCAGGAAAGATGAAGTGGAAGGGTTGAAATGTACATAGGGGAGATATTTGACTGCACAGCTCTTAACTGCACAACAGTTAGGGTTCATGTGTTTGTAAAATTTTGGGTAAGGATTAGAGGGATAAAGAACAAAAGGAGGTTGTGTAGTGCCCCTGTTCCTAAGGGAACCTTTGGAGGGAACCAGCTACTAGAGGGTTCAACTAGTCTTCCTCCCCTAGAGCTGGGTGGGACAACCAATTTGCATGTCAGGATGGCTAAGGACTTCCACTAGAGTTTCCTCTGGCTTCGCCCTGCCAGGCATAGTTCACCATTTTTCAAGTCCTAGCATGGGTGCTCATGGTGCACCTCCCTGGCCTCCCGAGAGGGCGGTGGGCAAGGTGGACTGGCTGTATGCCTGGAGCTGCCAGGTGCAACATGTGCCCCGGGATCCCACCGCAGCTGGTGCACCCCGGCCTTCACTTTCATTGCACTGCGGACTTTTGACAACAGCCCCTGATGCACACACATGCCAGGCTCACACAGCCCACCAGAGAAATCAGGGGGTGGACAAAAAAGAGCAACCAATAGGGGGATATCAGGGGAGGATTTCTGCCAACTGGTGGGGAGGAAGGCACGGCAGTGGTCCTCTCTCTCGGCCCCAGGATCAGGAGAGACTTGCTGCCTGGGGGCTGTAACACCCGCCACCGCTCACATGGCGCCAGGCCACCTGTCCCAACGCCATCCATTTTCAGGGCTAGTTGATTCAGCAGGTGAGTTGTTACATGCTCCTTAGCGGATTCTGACTGCCATGGCCACCATCCTGCTGTCTAGATTAACCATCATCTTTTCTGGGACTCTGATGATCGTTGGCATTGGATGCCTTAACCCGGCATTCAGTTCATCCCACAGAGCCAGTTCTGCTTGCCAAAAGTGGCCCACTGAGCCCTCACATTCCATGGCATGGCTCCACACCAGTGAACCAGCTCCCTTACTCACTGAAAGTTTGAGACTAGGTTGAAATCGTTTTGGCCCCAAGACCTCTAATCATTCACTTTACCAGGTAAAACTGCCCATTGCCAGGTGCCAGCTATCCTGATGTTACAGTGTTTATCTAGTACGGTGCCCTCCTCTCTGTAACCAGGACTCTGAGAAAGTTAACCAGCCAAACTGCTGGATTCTGCCTGAGATGGAGTAATGCTGGCCATAATTACAAGTTGGGAGGGGGTATCTGGAGAGAAACCCTGAAGAAAGGGATGATGGCTGATGATAAGCTCAACAGCAGTCAGCAGGTGCACTGGCAGTCATTAGGACTGTCCTGGTTTTGGCTGGGATAATTTTCTTCCTAGTAGTTGGTACAGTGCTATGGTTTGGATTCAGTATGAAAATCATACTGATGAAACAATGATGTTTTAGCTGTTGCTGAACAGTTCTGACACTAAGTCAAGGATTTTTCAGTTTCCCATGGTCTTCCAGCAAGCAGATGCAGAAGAAACTATGAAGGAGCATGGCTGGGATAGCCAACTTGATCTGGCCAAAGGGATATTCCATACCATTGAATTTCATTCTCAGTGTACAAACTGTGGGGAGTTGGATGGGAAGGGTCAAACAATGCTTGGAGGTGGGCTGTGCATGAGTCAGTAGGTGGTGAGAAATCATATTGGGCAACAAGTGTCATTCTCTTTTTAATTTTTTTTAAAGGGGGGGGTACCCTTTTTATTACCATTATTATTATTATTATTATTATTATTATTATTATTATTTGGAGTTTTTAAAATTTTAACTATTAAACTGTTCTTATCTTTCTTTTGTCAAACAATGGGTTCTCCTTTATTTTCTGATTCTCCCTCCCCATGGCACTAGGGAGGGGGTTGAGCGAGGGGCTGTGTCATAGTTAGCTGCCAGCTGGAGTTAAACCACAGCAGGGGCAAATGGCATCCTGGGGTGCATAAAATACAGCATAACAAGCTGTGACTCAAACACAGCATAGCAAGCCAGTCAAAAGAGGTGATTAGGTGATTAGCCCACTGTGTTCATCACTGGTATGGCCTCACCTCAGTCACTTGTGTGCCGTTCTGGGCCCCACAAGCTGAGATGGACGTAAAGGTCCTTTGATAAGTCCAGAGGAGGATAGCAAAGCCAGTGAAATGTGTGGAAGGCATATCCTTTGTGGAATGGCTGAGGGCTTTGTGTTTGTCTAGTTTGGAGAAAAAGAGCGGTAATTTCATTGCTTTCTAGAGGTTCCTGAGGAGGGTAAGTGGAGACAGAGGTTCTGGTCTCTTCCTCTGGGATCCAGTTATAGGGCACATGGAAGTGATTTAATATGCTTCAGGACTGGACGTAGGAAGCACTTCTTTAAAGAGTGAGTGTTCAAACACTGGAGCAGGCTTCCTAGACTGCTGGTCAATGCCCCCAGCTTGTCAGTGTTTAAGAGGTATTTAGATGAAGCCCTTAACAGCATTTTGTAACTCTTGGTAAGCTCTGAATTGGTCAGGGAGTTGGATTGGATGGTCGTTGGAGTTCCTGTTCAACAGAAATAGTCTAATCTATTTTAGACCAGACACCTACAGAAAACCTAGATTTCTGTCTTTAAGATGAAAGACATAACTGCACCTGAAAAAATACTGAATCTACTTTTATTTTCTAATCTGGAAAAAATCATCTTCAGCAATCTGCAACTCTTAATTACTCACTTATATAAAAATGGCCACTGCTGTGCTAAATCTGTTGAGAGCTTAAAATGCAGCTGAGGGTATCTCAGAGTAATATTTAATGAGATTATTAATGATTACCACATATTTATTTTATTTGAAAGGTTACGTTGATACCATTTCTTACATGTCTAACACTTGAAAGCCATAATGGGTGTTTCTATATTTATTCTAAATACTGTTACTGAGACTTTCTATTGTACATATTTCATGCAATATTAGAATAATTTTCTCTCTGGTTGCAGTATTGTATTTATAAAGGTTGTCTGAAGCTAAGGATTTTTTTTTCTTTTTTCAAGCTGACATGGACAAGCAAAAACTTTCTAAGGAGTTGTGCAGAGAAAAAGATTTACTTAGATATAAAAATGTTCTCTAAGCCCATATCAACAAATACAGATAAAGCAGTCACAACTTCCGTCTCAGATAGACAAAAATAAAAGTGTCCTATGACATCTCCCTATAGTGCTGCACTTCCTCAAATGAGCAGGGAGCAGTCATGCAGCACGGCTCTTTCTTCAGAATAATTTTTTGACTGTTCTTAAAAATACAATCCCCCAGACTCAGCCTGGCTACTACTTATGGGGAGACACAAGAATGAATTAGTAGTGCTGTTTTTGGGAAACAAATGTAACTTCAATGTTGACATCCTATTTATCCCCTGTTGAGGAATAAAGTATTCTGTGTATTGGAATGATAAATTATAACCGTTAAACAAAAATGTAATGTGTTTGTTACAGCCTCCAAGTAGACAAATTACCATTATGCTGTGCAAGTAATACTTTACAAACCCATTTGTCACACAGGAGAGGTGTCATATGCAATCTGATTCACCCGGCTTAATGTATGAAATGAAACCTCGATTTTCTTCAGCAGATGTAAAACAATAACAACTAGCTTTCATTCCAGAGCCAGTGATAAATACTTTGTTTTCTCAACAAAGCAAACAAACAAAAATTCAGCATCTCTTTGCATTTGCCAAAAAAAAATAAAAATCTAGGGTTACATGGCATTTTAATTGGTGGTAAGTGAGCAACTACCATGTTACAGATATGAATTTGACAGAACTCACTAAACTTCAAATAAATTCAGCATGATAGATTGGTTTTGGATGGAAATCAGCAAAGATTTGGTCAATTTATGTATAGCTACTGATTTATAACAGGTTTAAGGGACAATATTTCTATCCATGTCAGTAAAATTTAATCTCCAATTTATAGCAGTGTTGACAAGATCATAGGTATGATTTCCTGTATACACTGAAAATGAGATCTAGGTAAAAACTAATTTCTGTGTTGAGGAAAAGGGATCTGGAAAGATCTCTTCAACAACACTCTCAGGCTGGAGATGCCTAAATCAGCAACTTCTTTGCCTTGAGTGTCAACTTCTAAGCCAAGTGCCACCCCCATGCAGCAGAATTTTTTTCTGCCTACTCAGGCACTGAGTCCTACCCTAAACTCTCCAAGTATTTAGAAGGAAGAACTAAATTCAGACATCTATACTACAGGCTTACACATCAAATCTATTTATCTGGGTTATTCTTTATTGTGAAAAGAGAAAAATTAGGATCTAGAGTGAAACAACAGATGTATCTCACTGTCTTACTAGCTCACGTTCTGTCTGTTTCCCTAAATATCCCAAAACAGTAGCCTAGCTTGGTGCACAATGGATGCAAATAGGAAAGTTTATATGTGTTCAGTGCAGTACATAGTATAAGTACTTCAGGGAAAAAAAATAAAAAGGAAAAACAAAAAAGCAGGAAACCCCAACTTTTTTGATAACAGACAAGTAGATACATCAGTGATCTGCATTTTCTTCCCTTTCCAGCTTTAGGATAGGAAGTGTCACTTATTCCCTTCATTCCAGCTGGGTTGCCAATGCCACAAGTATTATGGAAGCAGACAAAATGATTAAGTTTGAAACTACTCATCAGGATGTCTTTGTCATTTTCAGTTGGAACTTGTCAGACAAGTTCATAGTTGATATTTGATGAAATAGAGTCTTTTGTTTTAAGCTCAATCATAATTCCATACCAACAATGTTACTTCTCTTTTCCCATAAAAACAGTGCTAGAAACACTCATGAATAGTGACTGTTGTCCATCAATTTAGGTCAGAGATGAAGCAAAATAGTAACCACCATGTCAGTGACCTTAAGTGAGAACAATAAAAACTGTACATAAAATATAGCTCTTGGGCAAATGCAGTAGCAGAAACAGAAAACTCTTGAAAATAAAAGATACCCATTCTAAAAAGTCATGACTGTCCCTGAGTCCTGTTAACATCAATGGAGGCTTTGGCATTGAGGTCCAGAGAGGTGTAAGCCTTGCAATGTTAGTAAATAATCTAAATCAATGTCTTTTGAAGGCTTCTAATCCGTGGCTCAGGAGCCATGAAGGAATTCAGTGGATAATATTATAAGAAACACTAAAGAGTCTTTTTGTGTACATATATATACACATATCTTTTTGTCCTCCTAATTTATCTGCTAAAAATTCCAGTTGTCTTTGGAGAACCCAGTGTAGCAGGCTTAATCAGTGCTAAGTGAGAGAGGAAGAGTATTAAAAGTGATCAGAAAACACAACCATTTTGAGAAGAAAACTATGATTTAGAAGTCTTGTCTTTACAAGAGAATTGAGCAGGTCAAGGTAATAACCACACAGAAGCCAGGAAGATAAAAATTACCTATGTATGAGGAAAGGTCATTCTGTTATTGATTCTCCATGGGAGAGTTCCTGTGAGTGTGTGAACAGGATAGAGAATGTGTATGTTTCAGCAGGGGGAAAAATAAAAGAGTGAATAAATAGTTTGGGATGCAGAGTTCAAAACAGAAACTGAAAAAAGGCTTGCAGGCCATTTTATCATGGATCAGGATGCTGTCATACTGGAGTAGTGAGTTTAGATAAGGTGAGTTTACAAATTCTCCAACACTAAGCCCTGTCCACATTTTTTTTTTTTTTCAGAAATTCACAGCAGTTTTATGTTCTCATAATCTGATTTCTGGTATCCCTAATGAATGTAAAAATGCAGAAGAACATAGCAAAGTATACTTGTAATACTGGAGCTATGTAACAGAGTAAAAATGTTGGTGGTTCTGTTCTCCTTCCTATAGCACATGATGGCAAAAAGAAATTAATGTCTTGATGGTAAGTTTTGTGGTGGGATATTTTAAGTATGAATTTCCTTTTTGACCTTGAGTTTCTTTCTGGCTTCATTAAAAATCTAAGTTTTCCAAGTGTTTTAATTCCCCTTCGGTTCCTGTCTGTGTAACCAGAACTGGTCTTGTTCTTTGTGCATTACTCAAACACAACTTTCAGGAGGGCATTCAGGTCTCTGTAAAACAGGTGAATTTATTCACTCCTAGAAATTCATTTAAACAATCTTTATCTAATTTCCTTGTTGCCAAATGGATTTTTTTCCATAAAGAGGGTTAACTGCTCATTGTTGGCACTCTTTTAATACATCATACTGCCAGAAGACTTTTCCTCTCCTATCACTCATATGTCATTAAGAAAGTTAAAAAAAAAGCCAGGAAAAAAAAGAGCTATACATTTTGGGGTCATTTTTTCAGAGTTCTCTTTCTGATCCAGGAAAAAGAGTTCTACCATGTGTGAAACTGAATAACTGTAGAGAGAGTACAGTGTATTATTCTGGCATTATTAAATTTTCATTGATTCTTATCTTGATTTCTCTAAAATCACTTGAAAGAACATTAAGACTGTTAGAGGAATTTACTTTGCCAGACTCAGCAGCTCTTTTGGGTTCCTGATCTCTTTTTAGCAACACTGGAGGTCCAAATTGAAATCTCAATGCCAACACACCAGAGAAATTGCCTTGAACAATACTTAAAAATACAATGCTATCATCCTACCAAAAAATTAGAAATTTCAAAGTATGAAGTCAATATTAATTTAGAAGAGAGGCTAAACCTGTACTGTGCAATGCACAAATTTTTCTGACTCATGCTGATAACACAGTGTGGCACAAAATCTCTCTCTTTTCAATGCATCAATGAAGATTAAATATATATTGAATGGAACTTCTGTATCATAAAAACAGGGTTTCTACACCACAATATTAAACTTATAGGTTCTGATTTCTTCCCAAAGTTCTGTGTCAACTCTTTAGGAAACTTCTGAGCATTACATTCCTATCTGAGCACATTTTAATATGTTCACATCATAAAGTTGAAAGGTGATTCAGCTGTGCTATTTTTTTCCCCCCTAAATTATTGAACAAAAATAACTACAACATTGCAATTACAATAAGAACATGTAGCAAACATGGGTGCCTTTAAACTGCAGTCCATGAAATAATGAACATTTATTTTTAATGGTAAAAATTCTGACTCTAAAAAACACTAAGTTAACTTTTAAAAGGAAAAAGGACTCAAAATTAAAATGGAATTACACATATATTAAACATATCCCACTTTCTTTATATTCAGTAATTACAGAGGAGCAGGTGTTCACATGCTACAGAATAAACCTGCAGGTAAGGCAAACAGATCTGCAACTTCTTACATCTTTTAAGGACTATGGAACTGTTTATCTCTAAATAGAAAGAATAACAATATTATCATGCATTTTTAAAGATGGGCAGATGCAGGGTTTTTTTTTTTATTATTGAGGAAACTGGTTCATAGGACTCTTATAGTTTACACTTGGGAAAATGCATAGTATTCAAATCATAGAAGGCTTTATTCAGCTTCTATGGAACAGTAAAGAGGAATCATTATTGAAGGAAGTATGATAAATAAAGGAAATCCTAGGAATATTTCCTAGGATATTTCAAGCTCTAGGAGAGTGAGTACCCAAAACACGGTAAGTTCATAATAAGAACAGTACCTTCCTCAAAGAAAGGAGTAAGGTACAGAACAGCAAAAGTAAATGCATAGTTGCTATAGAGGTAAATTAAATTTAGAGAAAATAAGAATTGGACAAACAGCTTAGATGCTTTTATGCTTTCATAGACATGTGCATAATGCAATCCTTACATAAGCAAAACACAGTCCCTTTTCCGAGCCAGCTTTAGAATATATTACATTTATGGGAGCAGTTTTGTTCTTCCTCAAACTTTCTTGTACCAAACCAAAGAAGCAACATCTTTTATGTACTCTTTTAACATTGTCTCTGTATGTCCTAAGAAGTTCTAGTCTAATCCAGTCTTAACCACTTTTATCAAAATTAATTACCAGATTTGTAAAGCCTTATTCTTGCCTAGTGACGTGGTGCTCATATTTTGATAACAAAAATAAAAAAAAAAAGAGGTAATTTTCTAATCATTAGTTTTTATGAAAATGCATGAAAAGTTTCCAACAAATTTCCCAAATACTGGTGTGGAATAATCAAAAATATTTTTACTAACTTTTGTGCACAACAAATTGAAGAATATAAGCATATTGGAATGAAACAATAATTTAAAAATAATTGGAAGCGTGAATAACATAAAGATCAAATAAAATTAAATAAAATGAGTAACAGGAAAATATGTTTTGAATTTATTTTCTGTTAGAGAATTTACAGGATTATTTTGACCGGAAATCCTGAGCATTTATCCATCACTATTCCCTTTGTATCCTGTTTCACTCTCAAGCAGCTTTTAGCAAAAAGTCAGGAAGGATAAAGAATTGTGATTTAATGTTCACCTAAAAAGTAAAGAAGGTCTTTGATTTTCAAGAACATCACTGATAATTCAAACTCTTCCCCGCTTTTAAAAAAAAACTCAAATATATTCCTGCCAATATGAGTAAAATAACAGAAAAGAAACAATTTATTAATTCTGCTTGCAATCATTTAACATGCATGCTTATATCACAGGGCAGACAACTATTTTGTGGAAAGCATTTGGAGGAAGCATGGTCTGGGAAAGCTCTGATTTGGTGCTGGAGGCCAGATTAACAGCACACAGGAATGAAATGGAGGACGCCCTACTACTAGTTGAGCCCTGATAACAAATACCTAAGTTACCTTCACTCAGAAAACAACCATGTTGTCGGTTATTTGCCAGTTTTCTAACACTATATCCTTCCAAAACTGTTTTGATATCCATATACCGTAATTGAGGTATTCATTTCCATATATTGCCAATAATTTGGCATACCTGTCAGGATATTTTAAGTATTTCTTCTACCTATATGAGCTTTCTGAAGGGTGGTGAAAGGAGGTTTAGAGACAGTGTATGCCTTACACCATCAGGCAGCTCAGTCAGGAACAGAATGTAAATTTAATATAAACCTCTCCATTAGTAACAATGCTGACTTGTCAAGTAAACAGTATCACCACAGACCATGAAGAAACAACAAATGCTTACTAACTCCTGTAAAATCTGGAATTCACACAAAAGACACCAAGAAGTTAGAAAAATTAAATAAGACCATTTAAATCCCATTACAGAAAATGTGATAACAGGTGCTTTAGGTGTACTTTGAGGAACTGCATTGTAAAAATCCGTGTATCTCTGGGCTGTTGTATGGGTCCAATCCGGCTAGCTCGAACCCTAGCCCACACAGTCTTACATGGACAAAAAAACCAACGAGACGCACTCTTCTCCACGTGGGGATGAGTGTCCTGTTTATTGGCTTGGGACACCACGCTTCTAGCTGTGGCAACCACCCAAGTAGAAAAGAGGGCGTGACACACCTGCAGTGGAGTTTTATACCTGGGGGAACGGGGGCAGGGAAAGAGAACCACAGCCCATGGGATACCACTGGGGAGGGCGAGGGGAGGGGTAACCAGGGAACAGACCACCAGGGGATATAGCAGGGAGGTGCATCAGGGATAGACTGCCTGACATACCATACTCCATACAAATTTCCCATCACCCAGTGCAAAACAGCAACTAAATAAACTATTTAGTGCCACACAACACTGCATAGTAAAACATACAACAAATGCTCATGAACATCAACAATGGTATTCCTATATTCACCTTCCAGAACACTTACAACTACTTTTACCTTTTCGCCACCAAAACTTTATTCTAGCTAGTATCCTGCCTATCTGCTTAATATGAGTTGCAGTTTTGTAATCTCCATCCCCACATTGTTCTTCCCCAACCAGGCTCAAGTTATCTCACTCCTGAGTCATATTCCCCCCTTTCTTGGTGCACTATCCAGCTGACTCCTTACCAGGTCTTTCCACAGTGATAATTAGTGCCTTTTTTCCTGACTCTGCAGGGAATGACTTTTTGTTTTATTTCCGCTCTTTGTGTATTTCATGGTATACCTCCCAGTGTGCTCAGCCACAGCTCTTCCACTCAGCCCTATAGACAAGGCAGGAGCCTCTCCTGCTGGACCCCCTGCAGCCACGCCCTCCAACACAGCAGAACCTCACCTGTTAACCAATCTATGCTCCCCTGGTAACAGTACGGAATTCTGATCGATTAATTAAGTAAAATAGTTGCTATGAATTATGTGTCCCAAAGTCAGGAAGCTGAAATTTTGTGCCAGTTCTCACAGGAGATTCAGAGTTTCCAGTTAAGGTAATTGCCTTTTGCAGACATAAGAACAGCTGTGAAATATTCTCTACTGACCTGAGTTAAATAATTTACCGAGGTGAGATTGTGACTTCTTTTCATCTTTCAGTTAGAAAAAAATAGACAAGAAAGTCCAAGGAAAATGCATCCCACCCAAAATAGTTATAATCCAGTGGCTGGAAATAATTGTCATGCAATATGTAGGCTCTTGTCTCTCTGGCTGAGGATTAGGCTCTTTTAAACTTATTTATTGAGCCACAATGCTCGTGGAAAATAGATTGTATCTCTCCTTACAACCATAGTTTGTATTCACTAACCAAAACTAGAACCCAAGCCTGTTTCTGCTTTCTCCAGTGAAGGTTATAATTTCCAGGCATTTTCCCACTCAGTATAATTTTGCCTCTCCTGTCTGTCTTGGAGCTGAGAAAGCTTCCCCATTCAGATATTATCAAACCAATATAATTCTGCAACTGTTCAAATGGTTTTATAAAGAAAATTTTTAAAGAAAAAATAAAACCCCATTATATTGTTTGAAAAACATTCTTATGGTTTTCTACTAATGAATAAACAGAAACCCTATGGTAGTATCTAAATGAGCATATGAGCACCACCAAATACTAAATAATTAATGACTTCTCATCTTGGCCCTATTAATTTTAGATGCTGACATTATTACCTTTGGCAAAAGCATATAGCCTCTTCATCTTTCCAAGTTCTTTAATGGAGGAACATTGTTAGCATTCATTAATAATTTCAATGGATTATATGAAAATAAAATTGTAAGTTTTCTTATAAAATCTGGGAGAAAAATAATCTATTACTCAATTGAGTACTGTTAATGTTAGTCTGGTAACCATAATTGTTTGCTTAACTTCATTATTTACATTCTAAGTTCCATTGGCTTTTCTATATTTTACTGTTAAATAAGGGATTTCCACAGTGAAGTGCAAATTCATTCAGTTCCTGAACTTGATAATGAACAAGACTTTTTTGGCTAGTTTTTTTCTTTAAACAAAGAAAAAAACCTCCAAGCAACAAAAATGTAACTTTTTAATATTCTTGTTATTTAGCTAATTGAATTACAAAATTAAGAAAAAAACCAAACACAATAGTTATTATTTTCATTATCTAATCAGTCTATGAGAAAAAACTTTCCAAAAAACAGTGGGCCAACTGATGTTAGCTGTTGTGTCTTATTCACATTAGTCAAAACCTTTGCCAATTTTCACATTCCTATTTAGTGAAGCAGTTTGTACAATTCAACAGTACTATCAGTTGGGTTTGATGTATTATATTTCTTTTACTGCTTCTCAAAGACTCAGTGGGGTATCTGGGGAGAAAATAAGTACGCCTGAATTGAAAATAAAGCAGGCAACCATTTTAGTTAGCTCTCAAGCTTCAGCATCTTGCCCAAAGTTTCAGTGACATATTTACATCAACTAGAAGTTTGTGTCCTTGAAACGGCTTCTGAAATTATGAGTCACTTCTGTTGAAAACTTGGGAATGAAGGAAAACATGTGCAAGAGTAGGAGAGCACATCCTCAAGTTTGCCTGAAGGGAAGCAATGATTCCACCTCCTTTTGCAAACAAAATTGTTAAAGCTAAGAGCATTCATACTTTCAGGGCTGAGTCCTGCAGGTCCTTTCTTCCTCCCTGGCCCTCCTGTTTTGTGAGACAGACAATGTGATTTTAAACTTTGTCAGTTATTCCTGGTCAAAGAGGTTAGTTCCAAATGATTAGGAAAATTCAAACAACATTTCAGCTTGTGCCTAGCTGTGTCCAGCTCAGAGCACAGCCAATGGAGGCAGTAGCCAGAGTAGGAGGACACACAAAAGTGAGGCCAGCAGCTCTGCTGAGGGCAGCACACACAAGATCTGCAGTGGTGGTGACACCACAGGCATCAGTCCTGCAGCAACTATTTCTGAGGTCCCAGGGGAGGAAGCTGCTCTGCAAATCTAGACAGTCAGGTGATTGGTGCCTGCTGCTGCGTCAGAGGGTTTACTTGTCCGCTTGAAGTGTGTGCTGGGGAAGGTGCTGTGTTACACAGGACAGGAGTTGCAGGTTCAGGTCAAGGGGCTGCATTATGTCAGAGATTACTAAAAGTAGAGTGACCTAAGTTTTTCTGAGATCCTGAAGGTACAAATGTTTGAGCTCCATAGCTGTACCAAAGGACAGGAGCAGGCAAGGTCTGTGCTGGTTGGGTTGGAAAATTGGAGTAAAAGCTGCAAACTCATGTCTTCTAGCACCAGGAAAATAGTTCCTGTTCCTCATGTTCCACCTGCAGATCTCCAGCTCCTGAATGGGTTCAGTGCTCTGGTAGCAGCCAGTGACTGGGAGCTGTGAGCTGTGTCCAATGAAGAAGCAAAGTCAGCTGAAGTGAGTCCCAGAACAGCACCGAGAGAAAGTGGTGATTGGCAGCAGAGGGCAACAGCCTGCTGAGCAGTCAGGAGGGTTTGTTGCTTACTGGGACTTGGGTATTAGACATTAGGGAGAGACCACCAAGGCTCAATATCCAGTCTCAATCATTGGAGATACTGATAATCCAGCTGGACACAGTCCTGGACAACCTTTTCTATCTGACTCTCCTGGGAACATAAGGCTGAGGTAGATGAGTCTTAGAAGTGTCTTCCAGCCTCAGCCATCCTGTGATTCTACCACATCTTTGGTGTCAGATATGTCTGACCACAAGAAACACAGGAAAGAACTGTCACTGTGTAGCCTGGAATGGAGGATACCTTCCCCATGGTAGAATGGTTTTGGATAATTCAGCTGTGTCATGAAACCTCTGGTTTAAAAATGAAGACAGGGTCCTTTGGGCATACCAGAATGGTAGGCCCATACAAGTTTTTCTGTGCACGTATAGTACAGAACATTTTGGAGAACACAAACATGACACAGACATAGACATGAGAGGTTCAGTGTAGGCAACACAGAAATTTTAAGGTGTGCAAGTGAGATGATAGAAAATTTAAGGTGGAAATTGACATGATAGAAATTTTTATTAGATTGTTAGTTTGAGTCAGGGCACAGGTGTTATAAAATGAGAGAAAAGACACAAGCACACAAGTTACTACTCTTGGAGATGTTAACAAAGTTAGCAACTGAAGGGATAATAAAAAATAAACTTACCTTAAAAGCTTACCACTGCTGAACAGCTGGATGGATAAAATAATGTGGCGAAACACAAGTATGAAACTGGAATACCCTTACCAAATGGGAATGAATAATATTGAAGGAGGTAATGTAGGGTGTCAATGGGCATCACAAGCACGGTCACCTAGCAGTATCAACAGAGAGGATTGAGAAAATTACAGTGGAGAACAGGGGTCTGAGATAATAGGGAAAAAGCACTATGAAAATCTTAGTAGTTTCAGGGAGCTGAGATCACAAAAACAGGTGGAAAAGAAATGAGTAGTGGTTCATGAGTCATCGTTTATTCTACGATGTTGCTAAACACAGACGCTTCATTTTCTAGGATTGTAGCTTACATACCAGAGAATAGTGTTCACACTGGATAAGCTATTCATATTTACCATTATGACTTTATCAATATCTGCTTATGTTTCATAAGTACTGTAACAATATTAGCTGGCTGTGCATCTCATGTGTAAAGATACATGGAAAAGATGGAGTAACTATGCTTATCAGTAATGCTGTCAACCATTTTCTGAGCGTTAGATTATCACTGCTATAATTTTCAAGAAAACCTGCACTAAATAAATACAATTATAAATTAAATAGTACAAGAATTAAAAACTAGCCACCAAGTTTGCATAAAATAAATGTATGCTTTTTGCAAGGAAATCTCCATAGGAATCCATTTTCATTCACTACTTCTGTGTACAAAATGAAGCATTTAATTTTCCCAGTGGGTAAACTAATTAAAGTCACAGAACAATACCAATTCTTGAGCAGAGAATTGAGAACTGTGATAACTTACTATGAAAAAAAATTAATATACATTGCTTTAAACAAAGAATTCCAAAAAGAAATGAGGTCTACTGATTTATATATACCATGGAAATGTGTCCTTATAATTTCTTTTTGTCCATTTACTTGAGAACAGTCTCATTACATCAAAAGGACTGTCTATGAACGTCAGGCCATTCAGCTAGGCAGCATAGATAATCAATTTATAATTAAAGAAATAAAAATGATAGTTACTAAACGGGGTTTTTAGAGGATGAATATGGATTATGTACAGATAATTCTTTTCTGGATATTTGAAAAGGTGATGAATGAACTGAAGAAAATTTATGAGATAAATTATGAATGTGCTCAATGCAGATCTTTCAATTATTTTGTAGCTCTTTTGAATTGCTCTAACTCTAAAGTTATTCTGAAAGTATTCTGAAAAGATCCAATAAATGAGGCCTGTTTTGTTTATCTAGGGGGTTACTGTATTTTAAATTTTACTAAAATGAGGGTTTTGCCTTTATTTCAAACTTGGAATTAGACAGCTAAGAATTAGAGTTTTAAAGTTAATTCTCAGGAACATGGAACTCAGGCTCTGTGGGAGGCAGAAAAGAAAGCCTCTCAAGTGGATTAATAGATGACAAGGAAAGCAAACAGCGTATGCAAACAGACTAGCAGAGAGGTTTGAAAAGAATTAGGGTAAATAAGTGTACTCTGTGAAATTAGGTGATAACACTTACACACCAGTTAACCTGATAGCAGTTTGCTTTTCTGCAAGTTCTCCATGGTGGAAGCTTTAATCAAGGTCCTAAATTCTTCAGGCTTAATTTTATATTTCTGAAGTGGCAAAGAGGACACTTTATATACACGTTATCACTTGAACAGCTTTTTCCGGCCTTTACTGCTGTTAACCATTGTCTCTCACTGAGACACTATGGCCTATTTAATCTGTGTAGAATTTACCTTGAGTCCATAACAAGACCATTTACATCCCATTTGGTTCTACTTTGAGCACTCAAATGGGACCTAAATCTCCATCGACCTTGTACTTGCCCTTTGAAATGGATGAATTCACTGTGAATGAAAAATAAAGATGCCCATTAAACAACCCTCTAGTATTAGAAGATATTGTATCTGAAACCATTACACAAGAGTGAGCTGTTTGTATAGCTGGATCAGGAGAGTTTTCCAAGCTTTGATCCATTATAGGTTAGGGGGAAACTGTTTATCTCAGTGCATGTAGCTTTAGGTGCTCCCATACTCTTAGAAAGTGTTATGTCCTAAAATACACAGGAGTGACAGCAAAATTCTCACATCCTACATTTTGCTCTGTCTAGGTGAACTTTTGTAACCACCAATTTCCACAGACATTAGTAGTAGTCTGCAAGTAATAAGGAACCAAAAGGTTGGTAGATAAAATGATTTTGAAACTTAAATACTTCAAAGCCATGACTCCTATTCATGGAGATATAATAGAAAATAGAGAGTATGAAGGCTCCATCTGACCCCATTCATGTTTATTATTACCAGTGTTGGAGTCCTTTGACTTTTATTCCTGAGAAGAGAAAGCTTTTCCTTTGTTGCTGTCTATATTTTATACTATTTGAAATGTCATAAGGGAAATCAAAGGCAGCCAGTCCAGCACTGACATGTAAACAGAGTGTAAGAGAGCAAATTTATTGTACTGCAATCCGGTAGGATAGAAACAAAGATAATAGTACAGGGAATTTATATATGTGGAATATGTTATTTTAACCTAAATACATGTAGAACTTTAACATATCTCTATACCAGAAATGATCACTGCACATTGACCATATGTAACTTGTATAAAGGATATGTGCCCCCAGTAGATCCAGAATCCCTTGGATATTATCTCTTCCAGGATCACTCTTTTAGCATTGATTCTAAGATACAGAGACAACTGGCATGTCCTGTGCCAGCCTGTGAAGATGACTTAGAAAACTCAGGTTATCTAACAAGGTTTATATTCTTCATTGTCAAAGGATAGAAATAGACATTCCTCATTGTAAGGGACAGCACTACAGCAGGGAGTGTGGATAGAATTATTGAAAAAACAAAACAACACGGGCTCAGATGTGTATTTAACTTTTGGTTGACGTAGCTGTGAACCACATACTTTGCTATAACAAGATCATGGCCACTAGATCAAGAGTTGTTTTCTCCCTCTGCTGGGCACTGGTGAGGCTACACCAGTAGACTGTTCAGTTTTGAACTCTCCTGTTCAAGAAGGACATGGTTAAATCAGACATTGCCCCGAGGGAGTTACTAGGGTGTTAACAGTCTAGCTGGCATCACCTGGAAGGGGAGGCTGAGGAAGCTTGTCTTGTTTAGTCTGACAAAGAGGAGGCTAAACTGTGGTCTTGCACAGGCCTGCAGTTATCTGAAAGGCAGGGGCAAAGTTATGGAGTTAAACCTCCCTGGTTAGTGCAAGGGACACTAATAGAAGGAGCAACGGCACCTTGTGAGTGTCAAGTGACTATCAGGGAAGAAAATTAACTGTGCAGCACTGTGCAGCCTTGCTCAGAGTAGCTATGAAACCTCCATCCTTGTAAACTGTTAAGATTAGAATAAGACCAAACCATTCTGAATGAACCAACTTACTCCTGGCAACCGTCCTGCTTCAGTCAGAGCACTGGAATAGTGATGTGCCTCCAATCAACATTCCCAAAAACCTGGGATGTCTAAAACAGTGCATTATAATGTCTGATAAGCTGAAATAAAATTTATTAGTTTATTAATGGTGAAATCCTAGCTCTGTAGGAGATCAGTGGGAATTTGTATCTAAGTGTTGTGGAGCTTTGAGGTAATGCTATATTTTACTAAGGAAGAGCCAAATCATGCTTTAACTTACATTATGGAAAAGAGAAACTCAGAGGAAAACTGGAAATCTTAATAATGGTCATCTTTCCCTTCTCAGCCATACTTTGATAAATGTCAAGAGACAGGTGCTACACAATCCAATAAATAAAACAAGTTAGTAGATTAGTTTGACAGAAGTATTGATTCAACACCTAATCACTATTCAAATATTCCATTTTATGAATCTTACAATTGTTCTGTTCTTGCATGCTATGTGTCAGAAGGGTGAACTTGCCAACTAAATAAAATGCAGATATGCAAGTCAATTTTCTGCTTCCTGTTTCAACACAATTTAAAATAAGTAAGACTTCAAATCCTCTCTTTAAAAACTCCAATAGCTTTATGCATATTAGCAGCAGTATTCATTTAATACCTAGAATTTTCACATCTAATTTCCAACTAAAAATACCAAAAGAATCATCCCCTGAAAAATATCTAAATATAGGTTACTTCATTACCTGTAAATCAGTCTCAAAAAGGATGCAGTCTGTGAAATGCTAAATGAGAACCGACTGGTTAAATGCTGTACTTCTTGCAATCAGAAGGAATAACAATTACAGCACCAACTGCTAATCCTGAGAAATCAAAACACAGTTAGGCAGTGACTAAATTCTATTATAAAGTGTAATTATTATTATTATACTTCTTTCAGAAAATGAAGAGATGGAAACATTATGCAAGTACTTAACCTTTTTAGTAGCTAGGGCATTGTTCTTTACTGTGCTACTAAATATATTCATCTTTAAAAAGAAATACCACTCTAAATTCTGAAAACACTAGTTGGTTCTTCTCTTTAATGCTTAATGAGAAATGTTGATATTCTGTTTTTTCCCCTGAAGTGGATTAGATTGAAAAGGAAGATATGTTAAGCAGGCAGAATGTGAAATATGCTTTATAATTAGCACAATCCAGAGCTTAATGTTTTACATTACTGATGATGTATGTACTTCTCTCTTTTAGTTTTTTTCAAATAACAAATTTAATCTGTCACTACAGTGCAAAGGAAGAAAACATGACCACAATCTCTATACAAACTTTTAATTTTGGGGAAGTATACAGGTATTGAAGGCTTATTTTTACTAACCAAATTAGAATCAAAGTCACAGTTTTTAATTTTTTTTTCTTTGGGTTTTTTATTTTTAATCCATGTATTAAGTTAAATTGGTCTAAAAATAAATGAAAAGGTGCTACAGCTGTAAGTTATACCCTGGGACTCCAGCATACTTTTTTTCCAGCCCTAAGGAGTATCGATTCCCATGGTTTCTTGCATTTTACAACAGTTATATTTTTCAGTAGTTTATCTATGCAGTGATATCTGCCCCCTTACCCTCTTGTTGTGGGTTAACCCTGGCTAGCTAAGCACCACACAGCTGCTTCCTCACTTCCCTCCACCCTCAGTGGGATGGGAGGAGAGAAAAAATAAAAGCAAAAAATTTGTGGGTCAAGATAAAAGTTATTTAATAAGTGGAGAAGTGGAAGAAGAGAGAAAAAAAAACAAAAAAAGTGATGTAAGGGCAATTACTTTCCACCTTTCATGGAGAGATCTGTGTCCATCAGTTCCTAAGTAACTGACTACCCTAAAATCTCTCTTTTCTCTTTTTACAGATGGGCATGATGTTGTATGGGAGGGAATGGCTCTTTGACAAGTTCAAGTCATATGCCTGATAATGCACACTCCCAACCTCTTGTGCACACACACCCCACTGCCTCCCTCAGTTTACTGGGGAGACACAGGGTGAGAAACAGAGAAAGTCTTGACACTGTGCAAGCGCTGCTCAGCTGCCACTAAACATGAGCATTCTATCATTACTGGTTTTGGTGGCCAGCCCAGGTGAGCTGCTATGAAGAAAACTAACTCCACCCCAGCCCGTTCATCTCTCCACATAGGAAGATGAAATTTGTTTAAAAAAAATAAATTAAAGTGGGTAATGCATTTTATCTTCTGTTTCGATTGAACAGTAATTTCTTTGAGAGGCCCTACATGCTAAGAAAAGGAAATCTATCTCCTGTATTTTCTTGTGAATTATTGTTGAGTATTTCTATTCAAATCACTGCTCCTAAGATGTTTCCAAATTTCTTCCAACAAATTGTTTCTAATAACTTCCTCACTGGGAAGTGAATCTAAATTGGTTGCCTATTGATCCTTTTTCTGATCTGAATGTTTAATGGAATTATATTTTCCTTGAAAGTCTGAGCTTTGTAGGGGGTGGATGTGAGATTCATGTGTTTTCCTGAAACACTGCTCTACTGACAGGTTCTCCTTGAGCCTAATTTGTGATGACTACTTCTAGCATCAATCCAGCCCATCTTCCTGAACTGATGGCTGCCATTTGATGTTTTATTTCTTACATTTGTTAATAAATTTTATGCATTCAGAGGTTTCTACAGTTCTCAGCCTGTCAGCTGCTTGAGGATAGCCTGGATCTGACTCTGCCTAGAGCTGTCAGGATGCTACTCTTCACTGACTAAAAAGGACCAATGCACCCCCCTCCACTATTTTTTTTTCTTTCACACCTGGAAAGTGGAAACAGGCTGTGAATTCATTATGTGGCTCTAAAAGATAACTAGCCTGGATTTGTTCTTGTCTCGCCTGCACCCAGACCTGTGCAATGATGATATGACAAGATATTCCTTGGCCAAGATTCTGGTTGTTTGTTGCCCTTCTGGAAGGAGCATCCTCTCTGCAGGTCTGTCTCCCTGTCAGGTCTTCAGTGTCTAGGGAGCCGTCTTTTTGCAATCTCCCATTTACTCTAGAAGCTACTGTATAGTTGGGTAGATTGAGGAAAATAATGTAGAGGGCATGTTAATACAAAGAGTGAAGGACAGATAGAGACAGTGAGCACTTTACACAAGGTATCTTAAAGCCAGTGTCCTAGTTGTTGTTGTTCTGTTTCTAGAGTCTCATACTGCTGTTATCAGATTTCTTAAGTCCATTCCTCCTCACTGTGTTCTTATGGCTGCAGATCGTCACAGCACAGACTCCTTCTGCTGCATGCTGTTCTCTCTCAGGTCAGGGCTCCTCCAAGGCTCTCCCTGACTGGCTGACCCGCCCCCTTTTATCCCAGTTATCTTCATTGGTCACAGCTGCAGCCCAATTAAGGACATCACAGCTGCAGCCCATCAAGGACAACCGGGACTTCCTGGGGCAAAGCCTCTGTACAGATATTCAAGTACAATACATTTCCTCTACTATACCTAGTCACAAAACTTAAATTGCTTTTCTGACAAGCACTCCTTTTAGGGAAGGACAAACTGGGGAGAATAGAATAGAATAGAATAGAATAGAATAAAATAGAATAGAATAGAATAGAATAGAATAGAATAGAATAGAATAGAATAGAATTACTTCCAGCTGGAGGGAACTTAAAATACACATCTAGTCCAACCACCGTGACTGAAGGTGGTTGCAGGACATAAATTAATTTCAGTGCTTTTGAAGTCAGAATTTTTAACTATTCATCACTGTTATAGTGTTTCCCCAATCTTCAAGGATCTGAAAAATATAGTGGGCCATTCTAAAATTCTACAGTGCCACCATCAGTAATTAAATTCTTCTTAGTGTGCTATGACAAAGAATAATGTATAAAATTTCAGGAAATGTGTTACCTACCATTTGAGGTGTTAGATTTCCATTTCCCTCTTACTTAGTTTTAAAAGTATGTGTTGAGTTCGGGTTTTTTTCCAGTCCTGATGGATTTCCTAGTCTCTCTCTCTCTCTCTCTCTATAAGTGCTCTGAAATCAGTTTGCATTTTATCTATATAATAAGTAATAACATTTATCTTTTTAACAACTGGGTTTATAATAATAGAGTTTATTATGAAGGGAAGATACTTCTTATAACAACAATGAGAATTTAAGCTGCTCTTTGTCTATTAGAGAAAAACTAATTTATTCAAGTAATTCTATTACTGCAAGTTTTCAGTTAACAGAAATGAATAAAAAAATCTTTTTAAAGATAATAGAATCATTCTAGAAGGCCAGAGCTTTTCTTGGAATCTCTAATTGCTTTGATATTGCTTGGTGTAACAAATATAAAAGCTTAAGAAAAACTGATTCTAAAGATAATACAAGATGGTTTTCTTGCACAATTTACTTAAAATCTATATTTAAAACAGATAAGCAAGAAAAAAGCTCTGTGCTTTGAGCTTGAAAACATATCTTACATAAGAGAAAGAATCATGTATCATATGAATCTAGCATGCATGTGATGTTTTTTAATAAAAAGAGCTGTTACTGGCTTAATAATGCATTTATTCTTTTCTTAAAAGAGTAAAATCAATAAAGCAATACATACACACAATTCCTTATGTGTAGGCAGCTAAGAGTATATCCAGACTGCCAGCTGGCACTAAAATACTTCCTGTTCAGTTCTGACTTACACATGAAGCACATGTCAGGTAAGGCACTGGCAATCTGGACATTTCATAACCTTAAATAAGTGTCTATAACTCCCATCCTCCAAACTCATCTTGCACCACCATTTTTTCTGTCCTCCATTATTTTTGATCTTGGTTTTTTTGGTTTTGTGGTTTGGGTTTTTTTCCCCTGATCTGGGTTCTCAATCGGCTTCTCTTGTTAGAACTGCAAACAAATGTGGCTAACACAAGTAGTTAATATTTATAGGGTCACTTGAGCTTCAGGAAGAAAATCATACAATAACTTGCAAAATAACAAGTCCTTCATTACTTTTTTTTTTGGTAAGTTTTTGGATTTTTGCCTAAGAATATTGATAGAGTGTTGTTTCTTTAATATTTCTCCTCAGTGCTGAACATATGGGTAGGTTTTTTGTAAAAAAGGGATGGTGAAAAAAACTCCAGAATATCAACACTGAGTTAGTAAGCCTTCACACAGAAAATGTTGCAGACTGCAACTGCTTCAGGAGCATGGACCTGAATATCCCTTGTTTTGTTGTTCAGCAAGCCAAGTACAATTACAAGTTTCAGGGAGAGTTACATTTTTTCCATTCTAACCTAGGAACCCTCATGTCTAGATTTCACCACTGTAAGATTGCTTTAAAAAGTATTAAGTAATGTAGAAAAAGACGTGTTATTTCTGAGTGCTCTGGAAAGCTGAATGATCATTTTCAGAAGCTTTTGTGGATCAGCCTACCATTTGAAAGAACTGCTAGTTTGCCTGTAGGTCAAATCATCCAAGTCCCAGAAATGGCATGATTTTGGACTTTCAGTCTCAGACTTTGGGGCTTCAACAATTGATGTCTGTGACAGCCCAAGTGAAAGCAGCTCTCACCCTACCAACAGTCCTTGGGTTTTTATTGCCCGTAACAGAGCAACAGTTCTCAGTCATTCTCACACCAGTATTTGTGGGATGAAGCAATGGATCTGTGCAGAAAACCTTCTTGAAATAGAGGTGGAAGTGGAAAATCTCTTTTAAAAATGTATCAGCCCCTGGCTGTCTTCCAGGCTGAACTCAGAAGCAGTTGCTTCGGCACAACTGGGAGGTGTCACACAACAGTGTGGGAGTGAGGATCCAAGCGGTAAGCATGGAGACAAAAGTTTTGCCACTGAATGCTTTGAATGGTGGAACTATGGCTCCCATTCCTCACCTGTAGCTCCTTGAAACAAAATGTGTTAAGACCCTGGAATTTCACTAAAAAACTTTATTGGCACAATATATCTTATGATGGGTTTTAATGAAACTTTGAAGTCTCTCTAATCACGGTTTTTAAGCCTACAAAGTTTACTTGTTCTGTCCAGACTATTTATGGAGATTTATGTTCCTTAAATCATAATTTGATTTTTTGGACCCTGTGGTCTCCAGCAATGAATTTTTCAGACTTTTTAAAGACCAACTGCTTGGAATTAGGAGATTTTGAGCTTCACTGTGTCTTTTGAGTTTTCAGAGGAGTTGTATCTGTACAAGTCTTTTGAAGGTTTTAAAAACTTTGCTGAACACCACTGTAAAGCTTTTTAGCTTTTCATGAGAAAAAGAAACATTTGTTCCCATCTGTTTTATTAGTGAAATTTTAAAAATATCCAGGCATTGAAGGTATGTATGCTGACTTTCAAAGAATAGTTCTTCAAAAGCTCTTGAAAAGATTTAGACCACATGGCCATGGATATGTTTATGCAGTTGATGATTAGTGGTATGTACCTACACAAAATACCAGGAATAGCATTCTGTTTTGGGCAATCAAATATGAAGCTAACAAAAATTATTTATTTTAATTACTTAGTCACAATGAAGACACTAGGACTCAAACCTTCAAGATTTTTAGAATGTGATTAATCTCTGTCTAACCAAGTTTATTTATTTATTTATTTATTTATTTATTTATTTATTGCAATGGGATGTCTTTTTCATACAGATATCTGAACAAAAATTCTGGATCTCTACAGAAGTAAGTCCCTTAAAGAAAATGCCAAATTTATCTTCATCATCATAACAGAGGAATAAATTTCTGTGTGAACATCCAGAATAAAATCACTTAAGTTCTTAACATCTGTAATCTACAATTTAGGGCATACCCTTATTTCTCTTCTAAGCAAAATTAATGCCCTGCCTTGATGCAAATTTATGGAACTTTAAGACCAAGTAGGGATAGATTATGTACCAGGTACTAAAGAAATTAATTGTATCCTAATTTCTGCAATTTTAAGATAAACACTGAAAATTGTCTTTGTCTTAGCTTAACTTAAACTGTTTTGTTAAGATAAGGTAGAATAAATTGCATGATGTCATTCCCTTGTTTGTCTTTAGAGGGAGAAGACAGTGAATTTGATTTTCAAAACAGATAAAACTGTTAGTCATTCCATGCAGTTGATTAAGAGAAATTTTGACTTGGTTGGCTGAAAGGAAGCATCGAGACAATGTGACTAGTGGTAACAATTTCTATATAGGTCCATTATGTGATGAAAACTCTAGTCTACAACTAGGAAAAAGAATCTGTATAGAATTATTCAGAAATGTTTTTAGTAAAATTTACTATTTCAATGATGACTGAATAGAATCTTGGATAATTTAAAAAAAACATTAATATCTACCCTAAATACAGGCTTAAAGCTTCTGTGAGCTATCCTTCAATATTCTGTAACATGCAAGGGATGATATTTGCATATAAAGAGTAAGAGGGCCCTGTAAAGTATCTCAGATATCTGCATGCTATCAATGCACCTACATTACCTTAAAAAACTTCCAAAGTTTATTTCTAATCAGTAAGCAGAAGAATCTAATTATTTTTGCTATAGCATATTTTATCTGGGATACCAGTATAACAGAAATAACAGAGCATCTACAAGACAAGTTAAACCGAGGCCAGAAAGGATACATTAAGTCACTTAAAATATTACTAAAACCCTATATATGAGATGTCAAATTGAGTTAATAGGTAACTGGTTTAGGGTTACCTGATACCTCTCTAGATTACATTTCCTGCTTTAACTACATCTCCATTGAGACAGAGGTTGGCTCATCTGTTGATACCTTCCTACACACTCCTTAGAACATCTGTTCTAAAGTTGAGCCCTATACCTGTTCAGAAATCTGAAAAAGTGATTCTGCAGCATGAACCTGTGGACCTAGTGCAAAGACTTCAAGATGGGATGGACAGATATAACAAAGGATTTTTGTAGGACATCTGCAATTTTCTGTAGTGCAGTCTGGAGCCCAGATAGAGTGTTCTAAAGAGCCAAACATGGTGCTAGATAACGGATATGCACAACTATGTCTCTATCCTCCTTAATGATGCTCTGCACTCAGGAGAGATGGAACATGCACTTGCATGTGTTCTTCTGCTCTTTTGCTCTTTAGTTGATGTTTTTTTCAAACATCATTATTCAAATTTCTGTTATAAAGAGCTGTACAATTAAGAGCAATTTATGGACCTAATGTGAATAAGCAAAATAGCAAAGAAATATTAATATAATTTTTTAAGCTACTAGCATCATGTACTTTTATCATAAATCAGAATATAATTTTGCATCACATTACCAACCAACAAAACCACTCTAATAATTAAAATTTTTCACTGCAAACTTCCAAAAAACTGTATTTAACAGCAAACTCATTTGTGTTAGACATGGTTCTAAAAGCAGTTCAAGTAAGTTTTACTATAAAACTACTATCTGATTGAGAGAAATTTTGATTACTGCTGTTCTAAAAGCAGGAGCTAAATCTTCTCCCACCGTTCTATTCACCTACCTTCTATTTACATCATATACCTCATTCAGCACATACAATTCTGTCACTTGGGAAATAACACATTTGTTATACAAATTTATATAGAAATGTTCAGCTCAAATATTTACAAAAGCACAGAATTGGAGCCACCCCTGGGAACGAAACAAAAATCAAAAGGTGAAGAGGTGTTGGAAAACACACTATAAACAGAGCAGCAGCGGGGGACTCGTAATATCTGAAGATCAGAGAGTATCTTAATTTAAAACACTCACTACAGGGCCGAAGTAGGAGAACAGGAAATTTACATATATGAGAAGAATGATACGTGATTTAGATATTTGAATTTTTTTTAATACACCTTATAAGTATGTACAACAAGTGCTTTTGAGTCATTCTGATTAGTATTTTGATAGAAAAGTAATCTGTTATGTCAAAAATTTAAGCTTTTCTTCTGTGATTGTTCAGGTCTAATAAAATTTTGAACTTAAGTCTTTTTTATTTTAATTTTTGTTTTATTGATATTATAATTTTCTCACTTTTGTGACAAAACAATGTTTTCATCAATGAGCCTCTCAGAAAGTACAAGCTCAAAGCAAGACAATAAAATGGAGCACATAATTTGCATTATATGAACATTCAGTACCAAAGATCTGAGAAGGTTAAATTTCTTGGTCAAGTTCTCAGTGTGAAAGTCAAGAGTTCTGAGCCTTAGTCTTGCTTTGAAACAGAAGAACAAATTTTTAATCTTTAGCTGAAAAATAAAAGAACCAAAATAAAATAAATTTCTGAAATGTATTCTGAAATAAATGCAGAGACAAATTTAAAATTTCAGCTTCAGAGAAATGGGAACAAGAATGAAAAAGTACTACTTTATAGCTGTTAGTTAAATTAAGATTATATTTGACAATATGTTGATAATAGGTTAAACAATTTCTTATTAAAGAGGCATTACACACATATGAATGTGTATTTTACATAATGTTATCCTTGCAGTAGAGCAGAATTAGGCAAATGAGCAATAATTTGGAGCAATTAGCTTATTCTCAGTCTCGGAGTTTCAAAATCATAAAAATATAGAGAAAAAAATCTCTAAATAATAAAGGAACTGTGATACTTTGTCCTTTATTATTAAATTTAAACAATTGGTCCATACAAAAACTCCATTAATGACACATTATAAAAATCACAATAGTGAAGTATCTTTATGCAAAGAATTCAAAAAAGAAATTTTTAAAATTCCATTTAGTTCCATTAAGCCATCAAATTTGTCACTGCCATTGTGATAGCTGGGTACTGAGATCCCATAAGAAAGGCAGGTCTATTTCTCATTATTGAGTGTCAGAAGTGCTCTGTTTCTGAGCTACTGGCAATAAGTGTGCATGTGCTGACTGCACAAAGGGTGCATGGTCGGTCAGTAGAGAAGGAATGAGAGGGTATTTGTAATCAGAATAATTTCTATGTGAATTAACCTCACTGATTCAATTAAGAAGGAATGTCCGTTCCATAAGTGTTGTAATTGTATTTTAAACAATGTGTGCTAATTCTTCACCTAAACTTTCAAGAGTTTAGTGTATTATAGCATAAAAAATGTCAGAAACAAAGACCTACTTTTCCCTCTGAAGGTACTGACAAATGTTGAACAGGACTCAAAAGTCATGATTCTTTGAACAACCTAAAACACTCTTTGCAAGAATGCCCAGCATAGAATACAATCATTGAATAATTTATGTTGGGAAAAGACCTTTAGGACCATCAAGTGCAGCCAGTAACCCAGCACTGCCAGATACACCACTGTTCCTAAACACCACATCAACACTTGGTGCACTTTGGGGTATGTTGCGGTGATTTGTGTCTCTCTGCAATTGCAAGGCTGACAAAAGCACAATTTACTTTTTGCAAATATTTTGAGTGTTTTTTCTAGATTCTGCACTTTTTCAGAGGTGAGATTACAAAACATTGGAGGTGCCCACAGTCTATGCTTGCCCATACTATCATGCATATTCTGCCGCTCATATCTGTCCAAACTTGGAGTCGATTTTTTGGTGATATTCTTAAATAGTTGTCTAACCTTAAACAAGGCCCAAACCATATGCAACAACATGCTGGTTCCTGGCAAAAAATAACCAGGCTGCTTACAAGGGTATTCAAATGATATTCAAAAATGATTAAATTCTCAAACCTGAAAGAGAAGGAAGGGAAGGGAAGGGAAGGGAAGGGAAGGGAAGGGAAGGGAAGGGAAGGGAAGGGAAGGGAAGGGAAGGGTTTGTTATCTCAACCCTTTGTGCTGCATATTGGGCACCAAAAAAGAGCTGCCATCTGGAAGCTTAGTACTGTGCAGACACTTGCTCTCTCCCCTGCTATCTGAGGAATGGGGAGGGCAATTGAAAAAAAAATAAAACCCATGGGTTGAGATAAGAGCAATTCAGGTAAAGTATAAGTTAATAATCGAACATTATAATAAATTTAATAATATAAGTAATAATAAAAGTATAAGTAAAACATAATAATAGTAATAATTCAAGAATGATGATGATGATGATGATGATAATGATAATAATAATAATAATAATGAAAAAGAGAGACAGATATAAATAAAACTCAAGTAAGGCAAGTGAAAGGCACAATACAACTGCTCAAAAATCGCTGACTGATGCAGTCTGACGCTGTATAACCATCAGGCCTTTCCAGACAACTTCCCCCTATTTTTGTACTGGGCATGACACTATATGGCATAAAATATCCTTTTGACCTGTTTGGGTAAGCTGTCCTGGCCATGCTCCCACCAGCTTCTTGTGCACCTCCTCACTGGCAGAGCATAGGAAATTGGAAAGTCCTTGACTTACAGTAAGCACTGCTCAGCAACAACTGAAACTTCAGTGTGTTATCAACATTATTCTCATACTAAAACCAGAACACAGTGCTGTACCAGCTACTAGGAAGAAATCTAACCACCTCAGATGAAACCAGAACAAAATGCACTTAGTACTGCCTCTGCTGTAAGTTATTTTTAAACTAGAGCAAGGTGAAGGCAGTAGTGCATGAAACAGACAAGTAGAAGAGCTGAGGAGAGTGTGCACATGCGAGTGCAGTCTGCAGTAATATGCTCTGTAGTCTGAAATGAGACTGGCATGGCCTGGAGGTACTCTAAGAGTATGTCATGTTACAGTAAAAAGGGCATTGCAGTGCGGTACATTTCCACTAGTGACTTCTGTTTCTACAGTCTTTGTGTTCTATTTATTCATTTTATCCTGGAGTGGATAACTTATTTTCAAAAATAAAAAAAATATAAGGCAGACATAAAGGCATGCATGGAAATTAATATAGACAAAAAGATTTAATTAATAAAATTATTGTAAGACATTCAATGGTGAAAAAGAAAATGATCTGTTCTTCCTTTCCCCCTTCACATGCAAGGCATTTAAGTGCTTTATGGGGGGATTTTCAGGCTCTAGTCATATCGTTTCTATATTGCTGATACAGAATCCCAGTCTGTGTTGAGCTGGAAGGGGCCCATAAAGCTTACTGAGTTCAACTCCTGGCCTTGCACAGGAACATCCCCAAGAGTCACACCGTGTGCCCCAGAGTATTGTCCAAACCCTTCTTGAACTCTGTCAGGCTTGATGTTGTGATCACTTCCCTGGAGAGCACTTTCCTGTGCCCAACAACCCTCTGGGTGAAAAACTTTTTCCTGATATCCAACATAAACCTCCTCTGACACAACTTCAGGCCATTGCCTCAAGTCCTGTCACTGGACTCCACAGAGAAGAGATCAGTGTCTGCCCCTCCTCTTCCTCTCAGGAGGAAGTTGTAACTGCAGTGAGATCTCCCCTCAGTCTCCTCTTCTCCAGGCTGAACAGACCAAGTGCCCTCAGCCACTCCTCACACGGCTTCCCCTCAAAGCTCTTCATTGCCCTCCTTTGGACTCTTTCCAATAGCTTAACATCTTTCTTATATTGCAGTGACCAAAACTGCTCAGGGCTCTTATATTGGTGTGACCTGGCTCCTTTGTCCATAGTGAGCATATGGTGCATATTGTAAAGAACTAGCAAGCCTACCCAGTTCTAAATCAAATTGACTAAATATTGCTGAAATGGAGGTGAACAAAGGTGAACAAGCTATTAAGGTTTTACCACTTTCATGCCAGAAGGAAAAAGAATCTTAACCCAAGCAAATAGTCAGTCTCACCTCAAGTATCTTGAGTTTGTAGTCCTATAACATGATGGGGATCACAGCATAGAAATAAGCTGTGTTTCTTGTAAACCTCAAGACATAAAATAGTCATAAACTATGAAATGGAAACCAAAACTGCACAACTACCACATTTCTTTGTCTAGTCAGTATGAATCAGTCATCTTGAGGAGCAGAAAGATCCTTTGAAATCCACACCACTGGTCAAAGTGGTTTTCCCTGTAACCCAGGACTGCTTCTATTCTGCAGAAAGAAACCAGGTTTTTGAAATAATTTGTCCTGATACCATATTTTTCCACTTTAGTCAGAAATAGAAATTTGGGTTAATAATACCATTCATATCTGCAGATTTAGATCTTTAATATATCTGTAAAGGGTGAATGGAAAGCTGTAAAATTGTCTGGTTCCATGAGCAGTCAAACTTTCACTGTAGCCTGTCTGCACGACTGTAGCTCTGCTGACATTTTAACCTCCACAGAATTTTAACCTCCACAGAAAGAAGTAATACAGTCATGAAACAAGTTAATCTATTTATTCAGAATATTCACATCTCTTTCATAGCTGTCAGACCCTAATTGCCGAGTAAAGTCAAAATACTAGTAACAGCCAAATACATTTTAGAGCTATTTTTGTCTTTTTGTCTCATGTAAGTAAATGGGAAATAGGATGAAGCTGAACTTGTAAAAGATCCCATTAAACTGTAATTTTCATCTTCATTAAAGTCCAATTAATTTCCAGATCTTGAGGGAAAAATATCTTTTTGCATGTTTTGTCTGAACAGGAATCTGTGTAGGACTGAGAGACATAAGTCAAGGGAGTTTGCCATTAACTTTATCTTTCCTTTCTTTTTCCTTAATCAGAACTTACTTCAAAACTCAGAAAATTAGCCAGATTTTTTCCAACCATATGTATAGCTCCTATCTTTCAGTATTCAATTTAACTTCTGAGATTTTTCTAGAGTCACAGAATATTCCAGTAAAAAGCATTTATAGTGGGTTTCTTGTTTAGTAATCCTGAATAGCTGAGGAACTGATTTCTCTGATGGGGTGTCTTGTCTTGCCATAAGCAACTTCAAAGATAGTGATTTCAAAGCCTTGCTCTTTCTTGTCCTGCTCTTATATTAATAAAGTTTTTCCTTGGCATATTCAGAAACAACTCATCCCTAGCTGATTGTCTTATCCTGTTAAAAAAGAGTTAAAATAAAGATTTGTGGTCTTAATTTCAACTACACCATTTGTGTTCATATGCTGTACTTCTTTTCTGCAGAATTTTCTTTTTCTGTCCTTTAGATTACAATGTGGTAAACACTGAAAACCTCTGGCAATTTTGAGACTTTTCTAAAAAGTCACTAATGTTATGCAGCAGTACTAAAAACTACAGAAAAACAAAGCTACTGGTTTTAAGAAAGTCTTTTTTTTTTTTTTTTTATAGTTGTAGCACCTTAGTGAAAAAGTCTGTAAGAAAGTTACAGAGCTGTGAATTTTCTCCTTATTTTTCTGACTTGATATTTTTTCAAAGCCATTACTTGATCCATGGGAAGTTCCTCTATGTGAATAAACCTTACTTTGCATCTGCTAAGATATTTTCAATTTTTCAGTGCATTTCATTTGAATAAACTTGAATTGAGTATTATATTAATTACAGAAGGTGGCTTATTTCTAAATATAGACACATTTGTATTCACTATGGTTAGCAATGAAAATTGCAGTGTGCCATTGGTGCTGTGCCCTTGTTGACCAATATTTAATAATTAGCATATCTGCTAAATAGTAATTTCTTTTAGAAGCCAAATAAATTTAGTCTCCTTGCATAAAGTGCATTTTGCTAGCTAACAGAGGCAGCAAAATTGTAAAAAGTGAACCATGGATATATCAGATGTCATTCCTCATTAGTCATTAGTCATTATTATTATGTGGAGGGCATGAGTTTTAAGGCTCTTGTAATCTGGAAACATAATGCAATAAATTATGTGATAAAATATGTTATTGTTTTCTGTTTATCTAATGAAAATGAAGCCCTAGTTTCAGTTCTGAAGACTGTAGACAATTTCTTTAAGACAGTAGATGTTTGTTTCATGACCAATTGAAGTTCTGGTCGAGCTGTCTTTCACCTGAACGTTGATCATTACTTTCAGTAGAACCATTAAAACAACTAATATGATGCACTTTTTTTCATTAGTATATTCTTTTTTTTTCCTTTTCAAGACTTAATGTTCTTCCCAGACCAAATATTTTTTATCACATGTGTCTAAATTCTGAATTGCTGGATTAATTATATTTTAATCTGTCCGACTGATAAAGGATTGTTCAAAATACTAAGTATCTACTGGAAAACAGACACTTTTCAATCTCATTAGAAATCTGAAAATCACCTTGTAAACTTGGGACACATTTTTTCTATTGGTTTGTATTAGATTCTAATGGCAATGTGACTGTTCTGGTAGTGGAGAGGCTGCAGAAATGTCTTGTGTCAGAAAAGACTGGGAGCTGTCCCCATGTCAAAGTCAGTTTCAACCAGCTACAGAATACACATGCTGCTGCCCAAAGCTGAACCTATCAGCAACTCTGGTGGTATCTCTGTGATAACTTAAGAAAGGGTCACAAATGTTGTGCAGCACCTGAGAGAAGAATAGGGGTGAAAAGGGTGCTCCAGATGCTGGAGCAGAGAGTCCCCTGAAGCTGATGGAAAAGACCATAGTGGAGCAGATATTGCCACTGTGGGACTGTGGAAGACACCAGAATTGGTGAATGGGAGCCCATGACAGAGCAGATCTCTGGCAGGAACTGTGGCTCATGCAGAGGAATCCACACCGGAGAAGATCTTCTGGCAGGACCTGTAATCCTGTGGGGAACCCATGCTGGAGAAGGCTACTCCTGAAGAAATGTACCAAGAGGAAAGGACCCGTGCTGGAGCAGTGCTTGAATAACTGCAGCCCATAAGGACTCACATTGGAGCAGTTCATAAAGGAGAATCTTCTGTGGGAGGGACCCCACACTGGAGTAGGGGAAGAGGGGGAAAAGTGTGAGCAGGAAGAAGCATTGGAGGCGAAATTAATTCCCCATCCCCCTGTGCCATCTGAGAGGTAGGAGGTAGAAGTGTCAGGAATGAGGTTGAGCCTGGAAGAAGGAAGTAGGTTGGGAGAGGTATTTTTGGATTTGTTTTTGTTTCTTCTTATACAACTCTATTTTTAATTGCCAAAAAACTAAATCAATTTCCCTTAAGATGTGTGTATTTTGCCTGAGACAGTAACTAGCAAGAGATCTCCCTGTTTTTATCTTGACCTATGATCTTGTCTTCTCATTTCATTCCCCTGTCCTGCTGATGATGAGTGAGAGTGGCTTGGTGACCACCTGGTGGCCAGCCAAGGGCAGCCCACCAGATTGCAGCATGGTGTATAAAGTATATGCAGTACAGTATTATAGAAAACATACTTTTACAGTTTCTAAGTAATAGTGACATCAGAGAAATTCAAATTTGTGCTATACATTAATATGGCTGTCTACTTTTGTTAGCTTTTTTTTAAACTGCGTTTTAAGAGCTGCAATTTCAGTGGCTCTCCTGGGCTTTCTCCAAGTAGTGAGTTCATTTTGTGCTACCTTGGAAAAGGTGACAGCCATATGAAAATTTCTACATAATTTGTCTCTCCTTCTGTTGTATACCCCATCTTTGATTCTCCCTCATGTTTTTGAGAGATGAGTTGTTTCCCTTCATCCCATTGCAGTAGGGTCATTTTGCAGAACATGGGTGTCTGTTCAAGGGCCCTTCACCCAGAGCTTCATGTGGCTTTTAGAGCATATGGGCAAATGACCTCAGAATCAGAGATGGGTGGCAGGGATTTCCTTAGGAGTTTCAAAGATTTTGGGATAGATGGTGGGACCAAGCACACATTTTTACATGCAGCAAGAAGCCCCTGGGGGTCTCTGGAGCTTCCAGCAGGGCCTACAGTGTTAAGGAAATCCAACCTTGGGTTCTTCAGGAGCAGCTCCATAGCAGAGAAGTTGCCTGTGAATACATCAAATACATCTCACTGATTTCTAAGTGCCAAAGAGGGGGAGGTTTTACCATGAATATCATAGCTTGTTGCAGTTTTCTAATGATTAAAAATGGAAATTTTTTCAATTTAATGGTGCTTTTAAATATGCAGATTTCAGGACAAATCCATAAGGCCCAGATTACAAAATTCATGAATCAGTGCCTACATTTGCAGCAGGCAGCATGGCAAAAGCTTAAAATCCTGAGAGCATAACTCCATACTCCTAAGTACATTCAGAACTGTTAAATGTTTTAAACAGCAAGTGGCTAACTAGAATGAGAATAGAAATGTGAAATCATCCAGATAAGACTTACAGAGTGAATACAGTAGAATTAAGTGTTGGGGAAGATAGTCTCTAAATTCAGCGCAGCTAATACAATTCTATTTCATGTATAAAGAGTAAAATACTCAAAGCAAATGCTACTTGTACTCTGTGAGGCATAGTGTTACGATTCCTCTTTGAGGGATTAGAGCCTTGAAAACCTACTCTGAATTTTACAGCTCACATCCATTTTCAAGTTAGAAACATATAAGTACAGTCTCTTTTGAGTCAGGGGCAACATGATGCTCGCTGTGTTAATGTATTAATACAACACTCAGTGCCAGTAGTACTTCAGAAGTACAAAATAATGTCATACAGAACTCCATATGCTGTGGCAATCCAGGCACCTTTAACAATGCACAAAGAAGAAATGCAGTGCAGAAAATTAACGTGTACTTGAGAGGGTGTCAAGATGTTGTAGCTGTGCACTGTTTTTTCCCAGGTCAGAAGCAAACAGAACACATAGTCTTGAAAATTAAATGTGTTTAAAAAAAATTGTCAGAAGCACCATTGGATAATTTAAATTTCATATTCAAATTTTAAACAGAAACTTGGGTCTTCAAGATACGGGGGAAGGCCAATGTGTTTTGAAAAATTCATGAAAAATGGTTGCTATTTTTAATCTGAAGAAACGTTTGATATATAACATACTTTCAGCTAGTGGGAAAGCTTGAGTTCCACAGAGCTTGTGGGTTGCTCTTCTCTGTGACATGTACATTCCTGATGTTCCACAGGATTTCTCCTTCTGTCAGAGAGCTTGCCCTCCATCCATGGGAGAGGTAAGGACTAGCATTCCTCCTTAAGGATAGAAAGCTGAAGTAAAAACTGACTGACTGAAGCTTATGTGCTTACTAATTCAGTCATCAAATGTGGGCTTTTATGAAGACATGACTTCCTGCAGAACAAATAAAATCTCTTTCCTGAAGGGTGGTGATTATTTCTCTTTCACTTCAGAGAAAGACTTTGGTAGCTCAAAAGCTCACAAAAAGAAGTAATAATCACCCTTCATAGATGAGATATCCTGAAGGTATGAAATGCACAGTTGTCACGTATCTGAGTCTTCAGCTGAGGAGTTGACAAACAAAGAGAAAGTCTAAGATTCCCCTTCCACTTAGACACAATCTAAGGCCTTTAAATCTTTTTTTTTTTCCCTCTTGTTTTCTCTTGTAGCCTTTAAAGTGCAGATCAGTAGGAGGAGATTTATCTATGTAGGAAAATATGAGAGATTACCTCCAAGGAACCTCATGTGGACCAACAAAGCTTCTAAAAAGTTTGAAGGTCCTTTTCTCACTGTACAAAATCTATTTTTTCTCACTTTGGTTTCTGTGGCAAGCATGCCACATTGGTGGGACAGTATGCCAGTGTGAAGGATATGTCCAGTCAAGATGAAACAATTTCTCTAAGAAAAGGGCAGTCACACACTAAAATTCAGATTCTTTTGAGAGCAAATATGGGCAGTGGGTAGAAATAACCAATCAAGAAACAATATGAAGGCAAGTTGGGGGATGAACAGAATGAGAGCAACTCTGCCAAGAAGATTTGGAGGTGATGGTCAAAGGGAGGCTAGACATGACCTGGAAAAGTGCCCTTGCAGCCCAGAAAACCACTTGTACCCTGGGCTGCATCCAAACCAGCAGGGCCAACAGGGAGAGGATTCTGCCCTCCCACTCAGCTCTGGTCAGAGCCCAGCCACAGGGTGCATCCACCTCCAGGGTGCTCAGCACAGGAAGGACATGGACCTGTTGGAGCAAGGCCAAGGGAGAAGCACAAAGGTGATTAGAGGGATGGTGCACTTCTCCTGCAAGGAGAGGGAAATTGGAGCCTTACATTTCCCGAATTTAAATAAAAAATAGTAAAAAAATTCTAATGCATTTATCTAATGTATTTATTTTTATTTATATAAGGAAGTTTTCATATTTTATAATTCCAACTTTTTTATGACAATACAATTTAGCAATGTTATAATTAGTTTTCTCTTTTTCTGTTAATTAAAAGCTACTTTTGACCCTGAACTTAGATTAAACATGGCATGTAGATGAAAGTCTATGAATTTTTAATCTCCAAATTCTTGGGCTGTTTTGCTTTAACCTTGAGTCAAGATATTTACCATTGGGGAATATTTTAAAACTTTTTTTATTAGCATATAAACATTTATCTCTCCTTAAAAATGATCCTGTGATGATTAGTCTATATTTGTAGGGCTCTTTGGAGATTTTCAACACCGAGTACTAATTAAGTGTTATTATTTCTAGGCCTACTCTTATTTGAGTTCCCCCATTTTATAGGCCTTTCAGGGAAGTAAATAAGATCAGAGGCTTTTTTAAGGACAGTCCTGAGGAAAGAACTTGGCAAGTTTTGAAGACCGCATGTTTTTAACAGCTGGATAACTCATACCCTAAAATCTCTCTGTTCATGGCCAGTGCTATCCCACTCTTTTCTCCATTTTGGTGAGACTGATGTTATTAAGGTAGAAGAGATGAGTAGTTCTGCATATTCTTTGAATTGCTTCACTTTTCAACAGCTTTTGTGGGTTGTTGATGCTCTTCTTGATTCAACTTTGAGAATAAAATTCAAAGCTGGTCAAATCTCAGAATTCTGCATGAAAAATGCATGTCTTCATTTAAAAAGATAATCTTTCCTTTAAGGATTTTTTAACAATAAGAAATATCTTCTGAGAGATTTTGTATTTGATATGAATTAGATTTGTTTTATTTTAAGTTGCATAACTGATTATATTTTTCACATATTCTTAGCTAGTCTGTGACAGTATTACATAAGACATAAAATTGTAAATGACTACTAATACTCCACAGTATGTTTAATATTTTAAACTGTCTTTTATATAAAAGAAAATAAATAATCATACCTGCTACAACTTTGAAATAAAATAATCTTATTTTCTCAATTAAATTAATTTTTATTTGCATTGAAAATTTGGATAGAAATTAAAAGAAAACAACAGGGAAGTAAATATATCTGTAATAGTTTATTTTATATTATCTTCCAATGACTTTTCTATGTCAATGAAAATAGCCTAAATGAATTTCCCCCATCCCAAACCAAATCCAAGACTATCAGCAGCTCTGATAATTCTGTTCCTTCCAGTAACATGCTACTCTGGGGAAGGAAGAAGCCTCTGGTTATATTATTGCAAAGTTAAATAAGCTTCCATCTATGGAAAATATAAAGTTTTCATGAGTATAGATCCATCTTTTACAGTATGTATAAAATGAGACCTGAGGAGGTTTTTGTAAAGCAAAAAGAAAATCAGTGGATCTTGAGGAAGGAGGGTTACCAGAGAAACCTATAAAACATTGCTTTACACTATCAAGTAAGCATATAGCTTGCCCTGCTGCTGATAATTGTTTTTACTAATAACCCAGAAGTTATTTTTGTGGAAATTGCGTAACATGTTCTGTCATCTTGAAAAATATGTGACTTCACAACAGCTACTAATAGCCGGGGAAGGTAATATGATTCTGAATGATTCAGTGTGATTTCTGAGCTAGGAAATCTTTTCTTAGAGAGAATTTAAGATTTTAGACCTTTTAAATCATGAAAGATCAGCAAATGGAGAGAGAGAACATACACATTTTTGAAATAAAAATAATATGCCTTTATTAGTTTGAAATTTAGGTTCCTCAATGCTTGTAAGATACTTGAGTAGAATGGATCTTTATGTTCTACAACGCTTCCTCATTCTCAGCTCAAATAGTCTTAGAAAGTACCTCAAGTATGCACTTCTTGTCCAACTTCTGGACAAAGAACTGACCAGACCTAAAGCAATTAGGGCACTTAGAACACCTCTGTGTGGGCCTTACTGACTGAAACAGAAATGCTAACTGATTTAGATAACAATCAGATCAAATTGTATTATGTTGCCAGGACTCTTGTCTTCTTAGCACCACACAAATCAGTAGAGTCCAAGACCTCTAACAACCCAAGGTTACAGTCATGTTTATTCTAATTTCAGAAATCACAAACCAGTTGCTGAAGAAAAACATGCATGAAGTCTTGACTCCAGTAACCTATAATTTAGGCAAGTGTTGTTAATGCAATTGCCAGGCAGAACAGGAAGCAGAAGCTGTAATTTCTGACAGCACCACCGTGGTATGTCCATTGATATATCACACTAATTGTTCCAGTTTTCTCATATCTGACCTGCGTGTTGTCCTTTTGGAAAGAACTCTTCTTCTGCTTGTCCTGCATCTGCATTCAGGGAGGAAAATTCCTCCATTTGTTTTGCTAGTTGTTTTTGGCCTCAGTCAGAGACAGCTTCTAAGTTAAATGGACATCTGGCAACTTTACTCCTCTTCAGACTTATCTGAAAGGAAACTCATTTAGCAGGTGCACACAAAGCCATTGACAATTTATTGACCAATGAAAGAAAAAGAGGTCAGCCTAGACTGACATGAGCACCCTTCCGAGCAAGAGCATTACATGCCTTATAAAACAGAAAATTGACAATCAGAGAACACAGTGTCTGAAGCCAGACACATATTTCTAGATGTGCTATTTAATTTTTTTTTAAACTACAGAGATTAGTATGTCAGAAATAGAAACCAAAGACAAAGATGTAAGAGTACTGAGTTTTCGATTTATGCTTCTGTATTCTGCTACAAAATGTATTGGCCTTAAAAAAAAAAAAAAAAAAAAAAAGGCAGTAATTTAAATTAGGCATCTGCAGTTACATTTTAGAAATTTCAGATATGCAATCTGACTATAAGACGGAATGTGTCCAGTTCTTTATGAAATATGAAATATGAGTAGGAATAGGACACCTGAGTTTGGTTGACAAAACTGTTGCAGAACTCTTAAAATGGGAAGAAGAAAAAATTTAGAATAATGGTGGGGTTTTACATGATAAGTAGTAAAGGAAAGAGTGTCTTTAAATATGCAAGTAGCAGACTCTGATCACAGAAGGGTTTTAGGTGAAAAACATTATTTCATGATGCACACTGGTCTTGATGTGTGAGTCAAAATTTAATAATAATGCAGCATAATTTTTTTAAGCATGTTAGATCAGATTCTGTTGACTGTTTTTAAATTCTAAGACATTCAGACTGCAATTCATACACTTAGCTATTTGATTCATCTAATGAAAAAAAATCAGATCTTCTTGTCATAGGCATGCATTGACACAGAGGAAATAAAGAAATCATTGTAATGCTCTTCTAGGATGATGTAGAGCCATCTACTATCAAAATCCTGCCTAATATAGCTCTCAACTCTGTGTCTAGAACAAATATTTTGAAAATTCTGAGTTGATGAGAACATTTGGAGCTATGATTCATTCCTAAACACCAAGTATTTAGAATTTTACACAAATATCTCCAGATGAGCTAAAGAGAGCAGAATGTTACATAAAACTTTATTACGAGTATAAAAGTATGACCTGCCATAGGAAAATGTGTGTATTGGACTCTGAATGATCAAAGCATATCACAGAATCACAGATTGTTAAGGGGTTGGAATGGACCTTAAAAATCATCTAGTCTTTCTGTTTAGAGATCGATGTTATAGGCCTAGGAATACTTTCTCCTAGATGTAAGAAAAAAAAAATTTCAATAGGAAACTGATTGTATCATTAAGAAGACCTTTATTCCTTTCAGTTATCAGCTGAAAATGAGACTACAAGGAGCAAAGTAGTAGTAGGTAAAGACGGTAAGAATGTCCCCGTGGATGTTTCTTCCACAGACAAGGACTGAGTGGCGTTCTCTGAAGTCAGTGCACACCTAAATTAGTCAGGACTTGATCTAAATTAAAGTAGTCCTGAGGGAAATATCTTGTATTTCTGTATGTACACACAAATGTATTACTACTACCATTGACACCTTTGCTACTAAAGAAGAAAGGGGGCACATAAGTTTAATAGCCCCATAAATGCACTGACATTCATGAGACAGCCAGGGACCAAATGCTCTTGTTTGTGCCCTTCGTAAAAGGTTGTAAAAGCAAAACATGTAAAGTATTATGTGATAGATTATAGTAAACTTAATTTAGTGAAAAATTGTTAGTAGACTTACAATGTTAATAAGTTCTTGTAATAGAGTAAGATTGACCATCTAAATTCTGTCTATGAGTCATTGTCATATTAAGTTCAGTAGGTAAAAAAATAGTATCTGAAAAGAGAACGACCACAAGCTGGTAAAGTTTCAATTAAATCTCATTGTTATTAGCTTTCCAGGCTTTTTTATTTCCAGTCTTCTAATAAATACTCTATCTTTATTTTTTGTTTTGAGGAAACCTCTTAGTTTCACAGTAAGCTACCTTTGTGGTGAAAGATAGGTTGAGACAGGGTGAGACTGTGAAACCCATGGTGTGTTATCTGCATGGAAGTAGAAAATCCAAGCAAAGTAGTGTCTGATGGTATCCTGGATTGACTTGCACATGTGCCTACTGAATTAAAGGAGCTGAAAAATATTTCCTGTTAGGGTGCAAAGAAACTACTTGGGAGCTTAAGTTGCCTGTAGTGTGCTTGTTTATGTGAAGATATGTCCTGTGCTAGATGTAAACCATTCCTTGTTTTTCTCCAAGGAGCAGGTGGCTGAGAGACAATTGTGGATCTGGATGTACCTCCGATGACTAGCTCAGTCTCTCCTTTTTTCTTGTCTTGTTCTCTTCAGTTCTGGTTCAGTTTTATTCTAATTGCCAAATTCATTTCACCTGTCTTCACTAACTGAAAGATTATATGCTTGCTGCAGGGGATTTTTATATTGTTGGGGTTGAAAAATGTATGATTTACTTGGCACATATAATAGAGAAGCAGTTTCATAAAGCCTGGTGAGAGGAGCTGGCTTTTGCATCCATACCCTGTTGTAATAAGAGAAAGGATGCACAGAGGTAATTTCAAGACATTTGGCACATCAGTACGTGACAGGACAAAATAAAAGAATTTCTGTAGTCTCCAGTTCTTTGCATCTACTTCTATATGCATTCCAGATTTCACATTCTGCCAAAACACAGTTCTCCAGAACACAAAATGTTAGGACTATCACTGGTTCTTTATTAGGAATATGGTGACTTGTGTCAGATTACATACATCATACTATCAGTGGGATGGTGTGACCTGCTATTTGTCAGACTTTATAAGGTGATTGATAGCTAAAAAATCTGAGGGTATAGAAGTGGAACGAATTGTTCCAAGAAATTCTGATGTTGTACACATTTTTATATATCACCATACCATATTATTTCTCCATAGCAAACCCTCACCTCATTAAAATTCTACTTCAATGACATGTTTTTATAATGCTCAGCTTTTTACAAAGACCAGGTTAATTTTCATGCTGACCAGCAAGGCAAACATGAGGCAGTTATGAGCTATTCCCTCCATTTGCATTTAATATTAATACAATTAATCAGTAATGTACCCCAATCATGCAAACAGAAATCTTATAATCACTTGGTATACAATTCTCTCCAAGTTCTATGCATTAGATACTACACATTTACCTAGTTAAATTATTTCTCCCCATGTTTTTGTCCATTTAATTCTGATCCAGTGTAATGCATGACAGTAAGAGAAAAATTTAAACCAAAGAATTTAATAAGAAAACATTTGGGAAAATATATGATAAAGGGAAAAGACAAAATATTTTGGTATTTTTGTAGCTGCATCTTTTTTTCTCATATAGCCTTTATATCAGTAATTATACATGTAGGAGGCTACATGAATTTGGTGCATAAATGTTTACACAAGAACAAATGACATGGAAAAATTGTTGTTCATAATGTTAAAATAGATTTAGATTTTTTTCCCCTTACATACAGCAAGCACACCATTGTTGATATTGTAAACTTTTACAATTCAGTAGTCTTTTCATACTTATTTGTTCTGTCTCCCTCCTTTGGACTGTGCAGCAGAGCTGCAGTTTTTGTGTACTTCTCAGAAGAGAAAGTTAAAGTGCTGCAAGTCACTTGACTCAGAAATTGCCCCAACTTTCTGTCTAGTGAATTTCTAATTGTTGCCAAAGAAATTGCCGAGGATTGCAGATATTTTCTTCCTAGTATACAGAAAGGAGTTACTGGTCATATTTTTAAGCCCTGAATGGCCTTCATGTTCTTTTCAATCCTTGTGAGCAGGATAACCCTTTGTTTAAATTTCTTGGTCTTCGTATAGTCCAGTGGAATGGTCAGAACATGCACAGAGAATGTGGGAGATCAAAGCTTTTATTCTGCCTGAGAAAATTCAAGTTCCTTGTATTTCCTGGTGGATCAGGTAGTCAGTAGTGTACAGGCTTTTTGGGATGTTCAATATTAGAAGCAATCAATATTTTTCCAGCTAACTCTTTACAGAGAAGAACTCAAGGATAATTCAAAGAAACACAAGGATAAATAGTATTTTGTTGACAGAGTTACTAAGTATTCACATGAAAAGGGGAATAAAGCTTCACTGGCTGATCCTAGGATTGTTCACAAGTTTAGTTTGTGCAAATTATCAGAGCAGGGACAAGCACTCAAAATGAATCTGTATGTAGTAGATTGCTGCACTATATATCCTTCTATTTGCCAAATGATTTGTTCTTCTGTTGATTGAGATACACAACAGATTTTTAGAAAAGAAGCACTTTACATTTTGGCATATTCAACAGTAGTATTTGGTTGGGTTTTTTTCCCTTGGCCATTATAAAATGTTTAGGCCAGAATAAATTTAAGAAAAATTTCTTCTGGTTCTAAGCACACAGAAGTCTTTAAGAAAAAGATAACATGAAACAATTACTATTAGTTGTTTTTAGCACTAACGACTTCAATGTCACCTTCTGACAATGAGAGGATAAATGTGAGCCCACCACACCTACAGAGCTGGAGCTAATCAAGCAGGAAACACAGTGATTCTGTGTCTTTATGTCAGTGTCCTGGGTTGGATTTATTGCAGTAATCAGAACAAGAATATTTTTTGTTAAATTACTTAAGACTCACCTTTTATGTTCAGAAGGAATTGTTTCAATGAAAAAACCCGTCCCATCTTAGGCAAGACCATGCTTTAGTTTGTTCTAACCAGTTAGGGAATTGATATCATAATTTGCTTACTTACACATGAGGCAGAATGTTGATAAGGACTTCCAGAATAGGACAGAGCCTGTTGGTCCTGGCAGGCCTCTGCTTCTCACTACTTCATTACTTGTGGAAATACCCTAGGAAATAGAATGGGTCAAGGAAACAAAGCAAACAAACAAAAATTCCATCATATTTTTGGCACAAAATCTAGTCTTGGTAAAACAAAACAAAAAGATATTTTTTGAGAAATTCTACTAAAAGACAAGACTGATTTAGGGACAAAGCCTGGGGAATTGGAGCTGGCAGCTTGCCCTTGGGCAACGTGGTTGATGAAGTCTCTTCTGTGTGAGGGCTAGAGACTTCAGCTCCATAGAGCATCGGGGTTCTCCCAGGTGTGACATGGCTGAAAGTGTTTCTGTCAGAAATATCTTTGAGACAGTTAATGAGTTCAGTTCTTCACAGAGTCTTCCAGTTAAAGAAATCATGTAGAGTTTGAAATAACTGTTTTAAAAGACGGAATATCTTTTACAGAGGCCTTCTTTACACTTTAAATCAAAGTTTTAGTTTTGATTTTTTTCTTTTCCTTTTAAGCTTTAGGTTTCTTTTTCCCTTGCAATGAGACATGAAAGTTTTTTCAAAACATTAGAAATTTCCACACATAGAAATTTTGGCCACTTCTCTGGGAAAGGACAGCATTATCTTTCCAGATTGAATTCTGGTTTAGTATCCAGAGATACTAAAACAGTGATTCAAGTTAAATCACAGAAGACAGAGCTTATCCATTTGTAGAGAATGTAAAAAGATAATGAGATCTGAAATGCATTTTTGAAATACTTTTGTACATTTAAATGCATACTGGGATCAGTAAAGCTTTAATTAGAAACAAAACCAGCAGAAAAACCTGTAATACTTGGGTAGAAGAGAAAAAATGAAAGCAGAAAGAACAAATAACAAATTAAAATTCTCAGTCAATAGGGGAACAAGTTAATGGGCACACATTAGTAATTTTATGTGTACCTTATAGACACAATAGGAAAAGATAAATGTAAATTTAAGATAGAAAATACTGTGTAGAGAGAAAATGGAGAAAATAGGCCATTTAGAAATTTTCATCTTATGGTTGCTGACTCTGCTTTAAGCAGCAGCATATGGAAATATTATAATATTTATAATATTTAATATAATGTTAAAATAGGCAAAGTAATAGTGCTTTACAAAAGATACTACAAAACAGAGATGTTTTATTACTCTCCTGCAAATTAGTTACATTAAGTGTCCCTTAACATCTGCTTGCCTTTATTATTACTTCATCCTTTTACCTCTACTATTATGAAATTATGGCAACTGAGATCAATTAAGACCATAGCTGTTACTAATAAAGGCCATATAATGATAGAAAACAATATAATCTTCTTGTGTTCTTAAAAGATTCTTTTAATTTTCTTCTATTTTTCAAAGTTAGTTGATTATTTTTCTTCATGGTTAAGCAATATGTAAAAGACAGAATCTTCCTATTTTCTGACTCCTGTGAATGTAGGAATTGTGCATCTACTAAAACTCTTTTTTTTTTCTGGATTTCTTTCTGCAAGGATTTCCTCTCAAGTTTTCTTACATTTTCTCAACTTTCCTAGTTCATTTTTTGGTTGATTTTTGTTGTTTTACTTTTTTCTGACATTCAAATTGAACATTTTCATTTTTTTCTGTAATCTGTAACTGTCTTCTAAATGTTCTGAACCCTACATTTCTAACATGCGTTAGAAGCTGTTGTATGACTCTCAGATACAACTTCTCAGTCATGCTTTACATTTCAGGATTACAGTTCTGGCAAATACAGAATAGGTTTTGCCATCTTAGTTCTTTGTGTGTCTAAGTTTATTTTCAACAGTTTTGTTCATACATAAGTTCAAATTTGACAATATTTTTTCACTTTTGTATTTTATTCTAAACTCTTTACTAATTTCTGATTAAACTTCAGCATTTGTGCATTCTTTCCTATTAAATTTCTATGAAGGATCATTGATTTTACAGGTAAAATGTGTTACAAATATTTCATTAAGCATTTTTAACAGAAACAGTAGACTTATCAAAAAAATCACCTTGAGAGAAAGACCTCATTTAAGAGACTGTCCTAATAAAAGAAAAATATTACAAAATATTTTATTCTGACTTCTAAAAGTCAAAGTTTCATTCATCACTTTTTAATGTGAATGTCATTATATTTAAGAAAATGTTAACAAAAAATAATTCAAACTTGAAATTTTTCAAACACCTTGATCACCTTTTCTAGTTAGCAATATGTTTATAGAAAATGAAGAGATAAATTTTCAGTCCCATTCCAGGATGGAAAAACCCTCAGATAAATCTAAAAAATAATTCATGGACCAGGAAATCCTTTTCTTTGCAGAAATAGGTAGCTATGGTCAAAAGTGAAATATCATAGGTGAATGAAATGCACAACTTTGGCACCTCAGAGTAGAGTGGGGTTCGCCAAGAAGGGAAAATATGTCAGATTTCTAATGGAAACTGTTCCTGAGCTGGCGTTCTGTGGCAGACTTAAGGAGGCCAAAAATCCAGTGCAGTCTATGGTAGAGGAGGAAAGTCTTGGAGACTAGAAGCAATCTTGAGCAGGGGAGGAAAGAGCTGTGATGTGAGAACTAGAAGTGTCCAGCTTGCCAAAACATTCTGCTGCAGTTCAGCTTCTCATTAACAAACAGAGTAGTACAACTACTATTTGTTTCTAGATTAATGGAGAATGTAGCAAAATTATATATATATATATGGCTTTCTGCATTGACCATCAAAATCAGAAGTCAACTTTTTAACACTATTAGGAAATTTTGAATCATGTCAATTATACATATATATTTGTTTCCATATCAGTAAGTAGTATAAAAATTTATAAGATGATTTTTAAATTAAGTTCAATCAACATTGTAATAGCATAGAATTAAGATTCAGAATTGCACATACATTTTTAATAGAGAAATAGCCTCTTCATTTTTATGGCACCTTTACAAATACAAATCTTTGCATATGATCCAATGTTGTCCAATAAAGTCTAAGACAAAATAAAAAGAGGAACAAAAGAAAAAAAGACCTGCAGACTGTCAAGAGAATTATTAGGCTATTATGAGAGAAAGGCATGAACTTACTGGTACTGTAGAACTAAGTCGGGTTTTTAGAGTCCTTCTAAAGGGCTCTAAACAGGACCAGAGCTCTAGCACCACAGAGAATTATCTTTTGCCTCTGGAAACAGTGATGCATAATGCACCTTCTGCACAAAAGGCTGAAAACTAGCCCAAACACCATAAATGCAACTTACTGCTTTAACACAGCCAGCTGACTTTAGTACCTTCAGCAGACAGAAGGCTGAGAGGGAAGGGAAAGGGGACTTTGTGCATTCTACAACAGCAAAGGGATATTACTGCTACAAAATCAGCAAAGGGGAGTATTTTCACCATGAGTAGTGAGAGATTGTATCCTGGGACAGGAGACACTGAAGACAGTGTGAACTTCGCAGGAAATGCAATTTAAGTGGAGTGAATTCTTTTTATGTACCTAGAATTCATATCTCTACACAAGACAGTTGAGAAAAGTATTTCTGTTGATTGTTTTTTACAACAAGGATGAAGTATTTTTTTTAATCTACCATTATCTTGGTGGTACTCATTAAAAACAAGGAGCTAATTGTTATATGAGCCTATGAATATGAAATTATGGCACCTGTTATGTATATTTTCCAATGCAACTGTTCCAGTAAATGCTGCATATTCATTTGTCCACCTTTTCAGACTGTATTAAGCGTGTTATAATCTGTGTATACAGAATACTTGCCTTTATGACAGACATAAAGGTGAGAAGGAAAGATACCCAGCACTACAGAAGTTTGGATATGTGCTAAATTCTTGTATGAAGCTGCTTTGAAAGATGAGAATTTGTATTGTGTGAACTTCATAATCTGAAAGTGAAAAGGCTTGAAACTTAATTTAAACAATTTTAGTCATAGCCCCTGATAATTTGAAAAGATTTATGAACATGCAGGATTATATGCTAGAAAGCAGGAAAAAAATAAACTTTCTGGAACAAAAGATAAATGTTTTATACAAAGTATGATAGAATAAAAAAAACCCTCTGCTATAATCTCAATCAAATCAACATGTTAATGACAAGTTTAGGTTATTTGGCTCTGTGGATATAACTACACTGGCAGTCATTTACCCCCTTAGAGAAAAATTATCAAGGTTGTCAGACTCCAATCACTGGAAACTGTTGAGAAGATCGCAGAAAATAGATTTTTCCACTTGTCTAAAAATAGTTGAATCATAGAGAAGAATGTACAGTAATAAAATGTGTTTTATGTAATGAGATGAACTGTGTGACAGTTACTTTGAAGGACGTTTCAATGTCTCCTCCAACTTGTTCGAAAAAACTAGGAGAATATAATCTCACCTAAGGTCAAACTTTGTTAGTCTGTGTCTTTAATTTGAATGTCCCCAGTTGGATTTCCAGGTTCTAAGCACTGTTGAAGTGTTTCTTTGAACTGGAAAGACTGTTCATTGTTCATTGAACTGGGTAAGTTTTTAATTCCCCAGAATCTCTGGATCATAATCACTGTCTTGAGCACAACCTTCAAGTGACAATGGCAGATGCACAACCATGTGATGATGACAAATGAAGGTACAGTCTCTCATATGCAGACTTTTTGTGTTAGCTCCAATTGTTGTGTTAGTTCTTAATTTTTACTTAGTGAGAGGGGAATATTGTTCCAAATTTTTTAATCAAGATAATAAAACAAAAAAAATTCTGCTACAATGGTACTATGTAAACAAATAATCTTACCCAGAAGTTATATATGTAGATATAATATTTCTAGTTGGAGGTAAAGCCATCAGTAGTATTGCTAAACAACTTCCTCTTTATTGGCAGTTGTTCCTTGAGGTACAATAAAGCAAAGTATAAAGATCAAGAAAAGTAAAATTTTGTAGTGGAGTTTAAAATACATCTTTTCTCCTCCTCCTCCTGTAAGCATTTCACTGCCTAAATTTTATACCAAGAAGCAAAATTATAAGATATATGGAATATACAAAGTGACACATGCTAAGATGAAGTAATTCACTTTTCAGCTTATTAGACTATTTTTCATCCTTCCACCACTCAAATTTACATTTTCTATTCAGATTTCTTGGTACTTTTCTACTTAATGTAATAGATATTATCAAAGAGTTACAATACAAAACTTTTGTCTTACAAGCATTCTCCCAGTTCATATGAACAGAAGATATGAAACAAATACCATAATTATTTCCAGATTTTAGAGGAACAAGTAGAAGAGTAAAAGGAGCAAACCCACAGTTTCACTCTGGGTTTGGAAGAGGTGGGGTGGGGGTTGGGGTGAAAGGATTGAGAACAAAAACTGACAAAATGAAAAAAAAATTCAAGCTGAAGACTTGAGAACTGTGATCAGCCAACAGTTTGCACAAAACATTCTTTGCCAGAATGTCCATTAGTGCTATAAAAGGACCAGCATCACTCTTATCTGTGGAAACTCATGACTCTAACCATCATTTTGTAGCAGAATTATCAGAAGAAGTTAATGGAAGACAGATATCTATTCAAAACTTTTTTGTAGCTTTTATTCACACTGAAAATGAATACTGAGAAAGAGATGAAAAAGTAATTTATATCAGAGTATAAAACCAGGTGAGCAAACCAAACAATTTTAGCCTAGAAAGAAAACTTTACAAGAATAAAAAAAGAACCCTAGAAAAATAATTTATAGGAAAATTAATTAACTTTGTTTCTCTAGTGAGGTTGTTACATTCTGTGTTGTTTTAATGGATATGTTGCCGGGGAATATTTGATGATGAGAAAGTGGAAAAGAAAGGAAAATAATAGAAACATAAAAATATGTCTAGTTTGAAGTATCCAAATTGCAGTCTTTGAAGGAATATAATTTTAAAAATGGAAACTGTCGCTGTGGCCAGACATGCAGAGATAGAAAATTATATTAGTTCAGTTAATTAAGTTTTGCATCCAAAATGATGAAACTGGCAAGAATGCTGCAAAAGACAATATTGTCAGATAAGAAATATAAGATAAATGTATGCCAAAGAAGCTTGCTCATGCTTCAGAGTTAAACATACTGTATTAAAAGTAATTTTTGTGGAAATCCTGATTAATTATCTCTGGAAGGATGGTTTTTATTCCAATGAATTTCTGAAATAGTCTTTTTTGATTCTTGGATAATAATCATGTCTTGTGTGTGTATCTAATTGTGTAGATACACTGCAATTAGCCTTCTGGAGGACAGAAATTTGAGAAACTGACAATAAAAAAAAACAACAAAAAACCCACCAAAAACCCCCCACAAAAACAGACCTATCCCTTAAATGCATTCTCCTAGTTACAAAGATTAGCTGTGGATCCATTTTTCAATACTATTCCCTCTTTAGTGAAGACTCTTGGGAACTGGATATTGGAACCTCTCATGCCTCTCTGCCAACTGGAACACTCTGACTAATGTTTTCACCTAGAATTTCCCTCAGAGGTATGGAATTTGCCTTACCAATACCCTAACAGTGCTGGGCAAGTTAGTATGGAAGAATTGTGCTCCCTCTTTGGCATCTTGTGGTAGTTGTTGTGATAGCCAGTAAAATACAGAGAGGAGACACATTTCCAATCATACCCCAGGAAGAGAATGTCTGTGGATATACCACTCACTGCAAACTGGAAGCATCAATACCTGATGTTACATCAATACCTGATCAATACAGCCATGCAGAGCCATGTTTCAAAGGTGACAGAAGAAACTGTCGCTTGTTGGGGTTAACTTGGCTATTGAGAATAGATTATACATTTCAAATGGAATGTCTTCTGATGAGCGGAAACAAATTAAAGCTCAGTATTTACCTCTGTAATGAAAATATGTTTGCTCAAGATAAAATTTCTCAGTGTGTGTACACTTCACAGACATACAAAGTGAGTAAAAAGATTTATCTCACTGTTGATTCCCCCCAAAAAATGGTAACTTTGTGTTTGAGATTAATGACCTAGCTTTTAGGACTAAAGAATGTCCTGATGAATATCCAAAACACTAATTTAGAAGATTCTTTCTTGTTCTAATAATACAGTATATATGCACTACCATCAAGACAAAACTGGCAAACTGGTGAGCTCTAAGGGTAGTCTTTGGGTTTAGATTTCTTAATTCCCACTACTTAGGTTGAAGTTAACCCCTTATGAACACATCATCAGTCAACTAAATATTTAACAATTATGCTGTATTGTAGAAATAGCTACAACTTTTCAAAATCCAATGCATAAAATCTGTATATGTTTGTTTTATTAGGTTTTATTAGGCATCCTATTAATTATATAAATAAACAGAAAGTTTATTTATCAATATCTCATCAGAACAATGCTTACTATGTGATTAATTTTGTCTAGTATACTTCTGCTTCTAATACGTTATTTAGGAAAAATACACACACACACACACATATATATATATATATACATATGCATATATATATGTTGCATTTGTTCTAATGCCAAAGGAAACTGTGCTTAGTATATTGAACAATAAATTCCTTCCCAGTTAGTTCGTGATGTCATTCAAAAAAGATAATCAATTTTTGAATGCACTTTTTAGAAAGGTTTGGTTTGGCTTATTTTTTGAGTCCTATTATAAAATACAGTTTTTAATTTTTGCTAAAAAGAGGCAAGGAAAAAAAGAAGAGTCATCTATGCCAACAGTGAATGCCTCAGATGTAAAGCACTAAGGAGTCTCTTAAAGAGGTATAAATCAATACTGATATGAAGATTTTATTTTCTAATGCAAATAATACACTGAAAATATCAAAATATTATAAGAATAGTGAAAAAAAAATATGCATAGTACAATATTATTTTAATTTTCCTGTAGTGGAGTCAAATCCATTGGGTTTTAGATACAAAGTTCATTTAAAAGTGTTCTGCTTAAAGAAGTCCAGAAGAAGTAAAAGACTCCATATGAATTGTAGAACTGGTATCAAGAAAGATCCAGAAGCATGCTAAGGTGACAGTGTAATTGGATGTGGAACCAGACCCTTGTTTGCATTTGATTTCTATTTATTTGTGGTAAAGCAGTGTAATTCCAAACTCCATAATTTTCCTTGTGTAGGGACAACCTAAAACTGCATCCTTCTTCTAGGAAATAGATGCAGGAATATTTTTTTTTAAACTACTGAGTCTTAAGGAGTGAAAGTAACAGCTATGCTGCCTTTTTATTTAACTTTTATTTTTCTCTTTTAATTACAGGCAATACTTTTTTAAAGTGAGGATGTAACCTGAAGTACAATACAATTTGATTAATTTCAGATGTATTTTACATATTGCTCTATTGTAAAAAGCACTTCAATATATGGTAATGAATTTTCTTTAAGAATGTATTGAACATTTGACAGAAATTATTTTATGTAATTAAATCAATCCGAAGAAGAAAAAAAGAGAGAAAAAAATCTGGAAAAAATACACAAAAAATTCTATGCCATTGGTATAGAGAATTATTTTAAACTTTAAACTTTCAGATTAAGCATGCCTAAATCTCAATAACCTCCTCCTGCAATAATAATTTTTGGGACCCTCTGTGGAGATAGTTACATTTTCCAGAGATTTACTGAAATGTCATCATACCTTTTGTCCCTTTTTGGCTACTTTGAAGCTGAACTAAATTTTTTCTTAGTTACTTTATTCAGTGACAATAAAATCAAGTGGTTTGGACATTATGCTTCATCCCTTATGATCAGCCATTCTGCTGCAAGACCAAGCAGAAAATGAGGATACTACAGAAGAAGTTTATATCTAATTAAAATTTTTATTATCATTAAGAAGAAAAAAAATGACCGATGTTAATTGAAGGAAAGGTATGATCTCCTTCACCTAGGCTGTTGAATTGTGTCTGTAGTAGAAAAATAAACATGTCCAGAAGATTCACTATTCTCTAGCATTTAGATCTGCTGGCATGCACTGGCCTGTGTCTGCATGATCAATTGATTTAACTGTCCCAAAAATGACACTTCTATGCAGACTGCATAATTGAGGATTTTCCTTTGTCTTTGCTAACTCCTATGAGTCCAGAAAATACCTGTGAGAAGACCTTTTGTTCCATTGCAAAAATCATTCCAGGGACCATTCTATCAGGATAAGATGGTTGCGTTTCAGCATCCAGGAGCACTATTCAATTCACTGGTTTAGAATAGCCAATAAGTACAACTAAAGGACAAGTTCTGCTCACTTAGGTGTAGCTGTGGGAAACCTGACTTTAATGGGACATAGAATGGTTTTCTTTGTGGAAATGTGAAGAGTTTGTATGTTCCTCAAAAACCATCACGTCAACACAGAAGAGGCCAGAGCCTTGTCTCATCCTGTTTAGAGCAATATAATGAATCTCTCAGGGCAAGCTATAGAAATATTCTCACTTTAGAAAAAGGCAAAGGAAACCAGTAGGACTTTTACTCTTTGCATGTTCTATCAAAGTTAATAGAGGAAGAAATTAAGGTTTTGGATATCACTCATCTGGTTAAACAGACATCTACTTTGAATAGTTATGTTATTTTCCTGTTTCAGCTAGGAGAAAGAGTTGTTATAGACTGGGCTTTCTATCATCCTCAAACAGCCATTTAAAGTAGGTTGTATTGAGTCATATTCTAAAATTGTCAACATATCCCCCACTGACTATAAAGGTAGCTGAAGTTTCTGGTTCAGCAGACACTTTTTAGGTAACCTGAATTCCCACCTTTCCTCCATGCCAGTGTCTTGTCTGAGCTTTCATGAAAAACAGCCCACATTTCATCTCTGCATGCTGTTTTAAACTGTCAGAACAGGAGAGTGATACTGTCGGGGCTTTTTCTGTTTTATTTTTCAGCCTTGTTGTATAAATGTAAAGAGCATCTACATTCAGGGTTGCAATAGAAAACTGTGTCAGTCAGAGTTATCATAGTCTGCTTAAATGATGCAAGAAAATGAAAAGCTATCCAATAGATTTAAATAAAATTTGAAATGACTGCTTAAATTTTGTTTTATTGCAATTTTTATTCTTTAACATTTTAATCAGGAGCATGTATCTTATTTTCCTGTCAAACGAATTGTAGTTCCATTAACAAGTATGGTCACACACAGAGCAAATAGACTTATTAAAATGAAACATGAAGATTCAAACACATAAGACAATTATAATTTTAAAATTACAAAGAAATAAAGCAAGAACTGAAATTTTATTCAGCTTATTATATAAGCATCATTAAATAATAGAATATACCAGTAAGCTATCATTGGCATTACTGCTTTCTTTAGTTTCTCTGTACTACCTTTTAGTCTTACAGCAGATAGTTTGAGTTTTTCAAATTTTAGAAAGAGGAAAAAAAATAGATTTAGAGCCCCATATAATATTTCAGTCTGTTGGGTTTTCCTGCCTTTTTTTCTGTGGTGATGGGGTTTTTGGGGTTTTTTTGGTTTGGGTTTTTTTTGTTTTGTTTTGTTTTTTGGGGTTTTTGGGGTTTTTTGGGGGGGGATTTTGGTTTTTTTTGTTTGTTTGTTTGGTTTGGTTTGGTTTTGGTTGGTGGATTCACGAGGAGAGGCTTGTGTGTGTTTTGATTTTTATGTCTGATTTTTTTTATCTGATGGTTTTGATGTTTTATCTCACATTTTAAGCTAGAAACTCTAAAAGAACAAAAAATTAGGCTCATGAAAATTATGGAACTGTGATACAGCGTTAGGAAATTATCTTTGATACAAAGAATTGTCTGTTTTCCTTATTTTTGCTATTTGCATCTTACCACTCATGAGTACATGCCTTCTTAAGTATTTCTGGTTAGTTCTTATCAGCTTTAATTCAATACCAAAAGTTAGGACTTATTTTGGAGAATACAATGTTAAAAAACCATAATGAACTCAGCATAATGTATAGGAAGTGGGAAGCAATTCTCTGCCAGAGGTTTCAGATAAACATCAAAGAAATGCCCATGTCACTGTGAGAGCACTCGACTCAGGCTCAGGTAGCCTGAACTCAACAGTAAATTCTCCACTGGTCCATTGGGTTGTCTTGGGACAGCATTTAACATTGATAATTATGCCTACACTTCCTATTTTCAACAGTTTTAGATATATTCCCAAAGAAAAGTTTCCTGGTTTTCCATGATATTTTGAAACACATCCGAGCCATAATCGGAGCATGCAGGAGACACCTGTTTGAGTGTGTGCTCCAGAGGTCATGCAGTAGTCATGAATGGCTTTTCCATAATGTGTCTTAGGATCCTTAAAAGTATGCTGGGAAGGATGCACAATGGGGTTCATACTGTGCTGTCATGTTGATAAGGCAGAAGATTCTGTTTCATTTACAGAGCATGCGCCTATGATTTCTCTGCAGCAGGGTAATCCCCTCCATACTGTGAAGGAATCGTGTTCCACATAATCAAAAAACTGTAAACATAATCATTATGCTCACATTAGAGCTTTCCCTAATAAGCAGAAAGCTGCTCACCTGCCTCAGCAACACTTCTTCTTCCCTAATGTTGTGGCTCTGAGAGATAGGGTACCTCACTTTCTCTGCAAACTTTGCTCCAGCATTGCGTTGAGACAGGGGCTGCCCAGTGCTGCAGATTTTCCTAACCAGGTGTAATGTCCTAATATCACAATCACATTTTGAAGGAAAGTGTAAAACTTGTATGTATTTCTGAAATCCTTGTTCTTTCAGCATTTAACTGTAGGCCATGTGCAGTAGAGATGCAAAATGGAGAAAAGTCTAACCATCTTTACCTGGATGTGGACATGCCCTCTGCTGCACGGCCTATGAATCTACTGCCTTCCCACAAAATTGCCCCATGCTTCCTATCCCCTGCATGCCCTGTCCACAAATTGAAACGCTAAGGAAAGCCTGATAATCACATGACTTTTTTTTTTCATAGGAAACTTTGAACTTTCAATCCACGCTGACACAGAAAATTCTGGAGTATGCTAGGTACAATTGTTAAATGTTTGTGCTGAAAGGACAAAAATGGGAAGTGCCTTGGAGGATCTGCTACGCACACACCTATAAATAAAACCTGATTAACTGATGATAGCTTTGATTGAAGGACTATGAAATGGCAAAATTTAAGTTTGAGGAACTGCAGTAAAACCAGCTGCAGACTGGAGATCCCAGATTTCAGAAAGGCAGATTTTGACTTGTTTGAGTGGAAATCTTGCCTTCCTGTTCTCGGAAGCAGCAAGAGCAGGGCTCCTCCCCAGGGATGGTGACTTGGGAGCCACAGGTGACCCAGTACCACCCAGGCAGGATGCTGCACTGCTGAAACAAGCAGAACAGGGATAATGACAGCAAGAGATACTTTCAATGCTCCAGCCATCATGGGAGAAGCTGATGCAGTCAGTGAGGTCCAAAACAAAATGGTGGCAAAGAAAAATGACAGTTCATCAACAGCTGGATGAGGGTTTACTTACAGCATAGCTTCCTGTGTCCATGCAGGCAGGGGACTGGCTAGCTAAGGATCTCTACAGGAAGAGACTGCTGACTGAATCACCAGTACATCTTGCAGAGATGAAGGCTAATTGAATATTGGACTGCATTATAGGATTACAGCCAGCAGGTTGGAGGAAATTATTTTTTTTATTTTCTACTTACCAGTTGAGAGTCTTTATCTTGAATATTGTACCACTTATGGCCTCCCTGCTGCAGGAGAAATATTGATAAGTTGGAGAGAGTGGGTAGAGAATTTAACTCTGAGGAAAAAAAAACACTAAAGGAGGATCTAATTGTTCTTTTCCAGTATCTAACAGGTGACTATAGAGAAAGAAGTGCTGAAATATTTTCAGGCAGAAATTAAAAAAGCAATTGGTGCAACTAGTTGCAAAACCAGAAATTCTGACTGGAGAAAAAGTCGTCAAAAAACTTGTTAAACACTGCAACAGATTGCCCCAGAAGGTTGTGGAATCTGTCCTCAGAGATATTTAAAACTTGATTGATTATGGCTCTCAGCAACCTGATTTAACTTTGAATTTAACTATGCCTTGACTAACTGACTTCCAGAGGTCATTTCTAAACAGTTGAGTGGTCTTGGAGCAAGGCAAACAGCTTGGAGTAGATTGATGAAATCCACACAGAGCTCTCTCACATCCAAGCCAAGTTTTAGCTAATTTATGAGTACACATAAGAAAGCTAATCCAGATATGTCATGTACCTGCTGTGAGTAACTTACAACACTTGTAGGTCAATACACTCATTCCTAGCCAGGGTCTGCCATGTGCCAGCTCAGTTCTCCTACCTCTGTCACACTCCTGCCTAGCAACATGTATCCTGGCTTACATACAATATCCACCATCCAGAAAGACTGAAAATACTGCTATCCTCCTCTTTATGGTTCCTGGGATGTATGCCTTTTTCAAGGGCCAAAACAGGAGCAGATTTGGCACTATCTGCCTGCTAAGAGTATCTCTTCTGCCACTGTGTAATCATTACTGAAAGTCAGGTGCTGGGCCAGCTAGAAGATTTTGCTGGCTGCCTCAGGGAGGTTCTGGCAAAATAATGCTATTGAGGTAGGTGACCACTGCTCACCTCATCTTCTCTTGATCTGTATAGATGCCTTCAATATTATGAAATAACTGTCTTGCCAGATTCATCTGGAAATTCTGAGGAATGCAAGACTTCACTGACATTTCTAAAAATGAATTAATGGAAAATATACTCTCCAAGCACATTTTGTCCCGGGGTTAGCTTAGTTTAGGTATATCTGTGCACTAAAGCAACTATTTAATTTATGTACCATAGCGATGTCTGAAAAAATGAAGCTTATCAGTTTTTCATAGGCTTTCTTGGACACTCACTCCAAAAAAATACCCTGTGAAATCAGAAACTCAAGCACTAAAAATACCTCCTGAACCTGCCTTTAGGCCAGTTACAGTTTGTGACTAAGGATTTTGCTGTACTAACTTTGGGGCCTGAGAGAGGTAGAATGGAACTTTATTTTCTTTTTGAAATGGGATAGTCTTGAACAGCCAAAGAGATGGTATTTACCCTCCCTTCTATGTTATTCCTGCTGCCTTTTCCAATATGGAGGTACTTAGAAATCTTCCAGGAGAATCTGTCTTTAAGATCAGTTTTGTTAAGACTTCTGTCCTGAACAGATAGCATTGTGTCCCAGAGGTTCCTGAGATATGTCTGCTGCCTAGTTTAAAAGATATGTAGATGAAAACTCAGACACTCACTCTGATGGGAAAAATCTCTGAAGATAAGTTATGGGAGTTTTCTTGGGAAAAGACATATTCAGCTGGGAGAAGTGCTGGAGTTGGACAGAATTTAAATGGGGATTTAAAAAATCTATATGAAGTGAAAATAAAATTGGAGGGTTCACTCTAAATTCAGTAGTAGTGGCATGACCTCATTTGGTCATCTGTGCCCTCAGGCATGCCCAATTTTCATGTTTTACAGGAAAAACACCCCCAATTCCTTCTTTTCCCCTCCCTTATGTTTATTCCTTTAATGAGTTTTTGGGGGGCTTTTTTCTACAGAAAATACATAGGAGTTTGAAATTAAATGATCCCAGAATGCAACTCTGAAGTGTGCACTGGAAATTCCTTCTGACTCCACTGCAGTGAACAACTTGTGCCAGAGGCATGCTATCTAATTACCATGCACTTTCTTGACTAGTATTGTGGGGAGGGAAAAGGCAGTGTGCGATCAACTGAAATATGAAACAATAAAACAAATTAAACCACATGAAGTAAGAGGAGGAAAAATGAGATGGGAGTTGTTTTTGTTAAATGTTTACTGTTCGTACACTGCCTGAGGCTTAAATTCTTGACTGTTAGAGGATTTTACAGTTTTATGGATACCATCAGAAGATTTTAAAGTATTGTGGTTGGTATTGCAATTCTTGTTGAAAGTGCACATTCCTTGCTTCTCAAATACTATATCTAGTTTGGTGGTTTATTATGTGTTTCTTGAAAATCATCCTTCAGCCATTCTTAGCTCTAAACCCAATAATAACTAGACTGATTTATCCAAAAAACAAATGCTATTGGAAACTCTCCATATTCCTTTTCACTTTTAAAAACCTTACTCTTTTCCATAATTCACTTAGCAAAATCCTTTGCAAAGCCTCTGGTTTCCAATAAAGGAATAATTGTCGTTGAAGACTGAGAAAAAATTCTGCTTCTAGTCACAACCTTGTAATTATTTCCTCAAGCTCTGTCTTCTATTAATTATGAATTTATTTAGAAAACAGCCTGCTCATCAATAGTTTAGTAGCAAAGAAAAAGAAAGAATCTTTATAAAAAGAAAAACATGTCTCAAAAATCAATTTTAATTTTTTTTTTTTTTTGTAGTACAGATATAAGTTTCTGTGTCCCTTTGGAAAATTAATGCAATCACAAGCCATTAGTAGAAGACTAAAAGTTTTCCTCCATTCACCTGCTTTCTCTCATCAGATACATTTCAGCTAAAAGATTACCACATATTAACTGATACACACAGTATGAATGCAAGTGAAATGAAACACACATAAAATATTTTGCAGCTCTGCAGAGAAGTATGAAATTGCTTGCAGAGTTTAATCTACATTTGGTATTCTTTGATGGGTCAGATACCTCATTTCTTACATACAATAATGGAAAGTGTGTGACTACCGACCATTCCCACAATAGTCAGTATTGAACTTTGTTGCTAATACAAGCAATTTGCCAGCATGATCTATCCACTTGGGTGCTAAAAATTCCTGAAATTTTTAAATTTGGACTAAACTGATGACATTGTTTCTTTTTGTGCATATATTTTTCTAAGCTTCCTCAAAATCCTAGACAGAAGTCAGAATTTCAATCATGTTACCTCACCACCTCACCCATGCAGCAGTGATGAGAGCAAACACATCAGGGGCAGGCTTAAAACTCAGTTACAAATTGCCTGGGCTAGACAACATCTGGCAAGAAAAGCTTCTTCTTTTCTTCTTCTTTTTTTTTTTTTTTTTTTTTGACAAACACAAAACTTTGCAATTTCGTTTTATGGCAGAGTAATGATCTGCAGTTAATTCACAGTTATATGACCAAGCAATCCTTTCCATTGTGAGATGCTTAATAGAAATATTAAAAAGAGAAGGGTGTGGACAAGAAAATTTGAATTCCCATTGTTACATAAAAATACTAATCATAAGTGTTGCAGTGCATCAAGCTGTTTTCTGCATCAAGTTTTTTTTCTGAGGGGGTTCCTTGGGGCTCAGTCTCTTTAACTACAAACCATCACTGTAATTCCATTTGAAAAGCTGAAACTGTTGAAGTAAACCTCTGCCTGTTAAGAAACCAAAGAAAAATCAGGGGTCATGATCAGAGGTAGAATAAATAGATAAACCACATCTGTCTGTGTTTATCTTTCAATTAATCTGGTTAACAGTACATAAAATATGGGTAGGAAGGATGTGACATTCCATGGAACAGGCACAGCATCAGGATGGAAAATCTGTCAGCCCAAGAGCTGTTAGCCTTGTGAGGCAATAGTATAAGGGAAAGAGTGATTGTTACTTCTTGGTCTGAAGTCTTCTTTCCCAACAATAAGTATGTAACTGGTCTGCAAAGGATATTGTCCTCTGGATTAAAGTTTCTTTCAGAGCATGAAGCAAACCCATTCTGTTCTGGTGAGTTAGGGCTGAATGACCCCATGATGGGGCATGGCAGCATATTCACCGTAGGCTGATAGTAAAGACAAATAAAATCTTCACTGATGCTCTCAATTTCATTCTCTCTGTCACAGAAGAGATGCATTTAGTACATTTATAACAGCAGAGCTGAATTTTTAATTTGAGATTCATCAGTCCCGCTTTTCCAGTATTGTTCAGATCCCTATAGTGCACTGCTACAGAGAATCATTTTAGGAAGGACAACAACTTAGGAAGGACAGGGGTCTGTTGAAGTTATAGTGCTTTTTGGGGATAATTATTTGCATGGATTGCCCCACTCCACCCAGCTTGCTTGACATTTTGCAATTTTCTGAATAATTCTTTTTTGTATGAATGTTATTTATGTATGCTAATGTATGATTATGTATGTATGGTATTTATCTAAAAGCTAAATAGTAACTCTCTTTTCATTTCTGATTTTCTGAAAATGAACTTAGTGTGTTACTATGCTCTAATATGACTACTGTATTATAATCACTTTCTAATCATTATACAGTTTCTTGAACAAAACAATCTGGTAAAATTAGAATTCCCTCTTATGCTGATAAATCTCTATCAATAACATTAAGCTGTTACTATATTCATCTCAATTTAAGATAAAAAAATATTTTCTGAAGCTTTTAGATGACATTTAACAGGCATGAAGTATATAATTGCAGAGAATAAAATGGAATGGCTTGCAAAAGATTGCCTCACAATATTGCACTCAAATATTAAAAAAATATTTGCACTGTTTGCTTGACACTAATTTTTGATTATTAAATATGAATCTTCCATGGAAAACCAGGAATGGTATTTTTTAATTTAATAATTGAATTTTTCACTTTTATTTCTTAACAAAAAAATTCTGGAAAGAATTCTGGATAGATAATTCTGGATAGTAGGATAAGGCTAGAAAATTTTGTATGTTCCCAGCTACACTCCTTATTTTAATGTTGTGGAATACTTGCACACAATACTCATTCTTTTAATAAGACCTCTCATATCAGTGAACAAACTAGGATCCAGCAGGGATTTGTTTTCCTTTTATTTACATCATTAGCAGCACTACAGATTTGGCATATAAAGTCAGCTGGAAAAGCACAATACTTTTGTGTGCATACCTTCTTTTTAATGAAGCCACAGGACAGTATTAAATTAGCTTTGTAATCCAGTACTTTTTATCAGTAAATAAATGAATTACTGTCTTCCATCTGACCACATTTCAATACCCTACAAATGCATGATGAAAGATTAAACTTACATAAATTATTTTAGATAGCAAAAAGCTTTTCATATGGAATTCCATAATACTAATACCAGTCTAGAAAAAAAGTCATATGAAACTTTAATTTATATTTATGAGAATAAAGAAAAGAAAAAGAGAATTTTCCCTACTTTGATAATAAAGGGATGTGGTAAAACGTCTTCTTTTATGTAGAATTCCTATTGATTTTAATAAGGATCTCTACCTCATGACTGACTGATAGTAAGAAATGTGGATGTCATTATCTCTACATTAATTTCTGCAAAAATCAGCCAAGTTTTGAGGTTTTACATCAGTCAGATGAGGAAAAAAACAACAATTTATTATAGCATGTATCAAATAAGACAAAAACTTCTATTTGTTAACCAGCTATACTACAGACAGTAAAATTATGCGTAGTTCTTCAGAAGAACTGAAGAAATCAGGGATTTCATCTATGTAAAATGGAAATAAGCAGGAAAAGGTTGTGTATGAAGCTCTTAAAAATAATGTAGTGAAGATCACAGCCACATGCCCACTTCTTAACCTCTGCTTAGCCCAGAGTGGATGGAAAGAAGGGAACAAAAGAGAGGAGTGAGAAGACAGGCTGCAATCTCTCACATCTGGAAAGGAGTCAATGAGCAGGACTCCCCCAGGTAGCCATCTACCACTCTGCCTGCCTCCAAGTATTGCCAAGAACTTCTAACCTGAAATCTTAGGATGGTTTGTAAGTCTTTAGAACACAAGTTCTTAGATTTCCCACGACATCAATTAGACAATGCTGGTTGCGCCCCCACACAATATGACAGAAAAATTGACAGAAAAAGATGAAAATGCCCAGCAACCAAAGGGACAGAGCAGAACAATTGTCTCAAAGCCTCACAATATGATTAAGCTTAACTCCACACTTCCTGCTAACATGTTTAGACAGGAAAAAGATGCTGTGATATGATTGGTGATGTTAAGCTCTTTCTTAAGTGCCAGCAACAGTTCCATTTGGTCACCTTTTAGCTCAATGAACTTGAGTATTGTGAGCTTTTGGTTCAAGCCAGATGCTATTGAAAATTTAAGGCAGTAACTATTCCATTTTCCAGTCTTATCTATTTTTTATCTCTCACAGAACATGTCCAGATTGCTTCTGTAGTGCTGCCAAGAAAGTAATATATCCCTACATGTCGCTCTCAGAATTAACAATGCAGCAGGACTTCCTGTCCTAGAAGAGATTTGCAGTCATAATTCTATGTCTTGGCATAATTAGAAGCATTTTCCTAACCAAGAAGTTAGGGCCAGCACTGGGACATATGTCCAAGCTACTGCAGCTTTCAGCCCTTCCCTTGGTGCACAGGATTTAACTTCCTCTAAAATTCTGTTAAATTCTTCAGAGATACTCCAAGGTTGCCCCAAGAGCCTGGAGGCAATGTCTCTGATTTCAGGATGACAAAGGCCTGATGTCTAAAGGACCAGATCCATTGGCATATGCCTCTGAATGAGTCAGATCATGACTGAGTTTGGAAAGAAAGGCTGTGGTCTTTTGTGGAAAGAAGAGAAAAAGAAGGTGACAAAAAAAGGTTTTTGGTGAAAGTGCTTCCTTTCCATGAACTACATAGATCAAGTTGTATGTGGCATGTACATATCGTCTGTAGAGGCCCGCTGTGTTTACTGAGACTCGCCAGCATGGCCATGTGTACTGCTCTCACACATCAAATGCTGAGGCATTCTTCCTGAGAGGCCAACAGCCTCAGGGTGTGAGAAGGTCCAGTTAGGACTATGTTGACAGTTCTGGCTGGTGAACCTCAGGAATTTGATTCTAATGTCTACAGCCCTTCCCATGGACTGCAGCTTCTTCAGAGTACATTCACCTGTGCCAGCATGGAATCGCCCATGGACTGCAGCATGAGTGTCTGCTCTGGTGCAGTTCTTTCTCTCCTCTAACCCCTGGAGCACTTAATCCTTTTTTTTCTTTCTCCTTGGTATTTGCAGGGCTGTCTCACACATTTTTGCTCACATTTTCTGCTGTGTGGTGTTCTGCTATTTCTTAGGTCTATTTTTACAGAGGCACCACCATCTTAGGTCTGTTGGAGCCAGCTGGAATCTGCTGCATCCTGCTTAGGGCAGCTCCTGGCCTCTTCCTCACAGATGCTACCCTGCCAGCAATATCTGGACACCTACACCAAAACTATATTTTATAGATTATATATAGATACATATGTTATACGCATGTTATATACATACATACACACACACACACACACACACACATGTATATATATATATATATATATATATATATATGTATATTGTGTTATTATATATAGACCCACATATATTAGATATAGATATAGATCCCATCAATCCTTATCTGTTAAAACTTTTATTATGATATGCAAACATTTTATAGTGTTTCCATGAAAAGTTGTCTTTGACTACGCACCTTGCTCTTGGCTAATGGAGTTTTGCTAAACCTAGAGAACAAAAAAATGTATTTGGCAGTGCTATTTTCAGATTTTTATTGGAAATTCAATGTTGTCTTGTGGATCTCACTCCAGAAATGCTTGAAGAAGGGAGTGCTTGCTGATTCACAACAGTTTTAAGCAACAGCTCTGTATGTGGCAAAAGTGTGTTGAAGATATGACAAAGTGGTAAGTGAGTCTGAGAGACTTGGGCTGTCCTTCCTGATCATGTGGAGCAAGAATGGCAATACTGACATATATCACTGCCTGCTAACTAAACTTAACTGCCCTGTGAATGTTGATGCTACACAAAGTCCCAGAGTCTGAGGGAGCTGTCGAGACTGATTTCTGTCAAGCACTAGGATGTCTGAAACATCATAGTAGATGGGAATTATGTGCTGCTACAGGAAGATGAGTGAATTATAAGATACTACTAAAAGCAACATGCTCAGCACAGAATTAATAAGCAACATATGGACTGAAATATAGTTGCTTAAAATATTGTATTTTAAAAAAATAAAATTTCAGATAATTTTTTCAAGCTGAAAATTTTGTGTTTGGTGTAGGAGAGAGGTTAAGGTGGCTGTGGAAATGGCCTACAGCAAATAAGAGTGTAGTATGTTCTGTAAAAGATTGTCTGCAGATGTTGAGGGCTGAATCAGCCATCTGCAAATTAAGGCTTTAAGAGTGACTTTTATCTGAGGATGTAAGGTGCTGGAAAAAGTCTGATATGCTGCTGGAAGTTATTTTGCAATATTAACTGATCTCGACAAAAATAGAGGAGTTAAGGAAGCAAAAGCTCAGGTGTTGTTAAAAGCAGTAAGAGGTGTGAAAGGCAAAAAAGGATTCTTTTAAAAAATGGCAGCCAAGAAAAGGCATAAAAATTGAGAGAGAGATTCTCATTGCCTGCTTTATCTTAGTTTTCATTGGTAAGGTGAAAGTTTGTTCACAGGGCTAGTGGTAGTGCATGGGAACAAGTATTACACAGAGCAATATAAGATGAAGTGAGGAAACACTTTAGACTTCTGGGCATACTCAAGTCCATGGGATCCAATGGGTGCATCCAAGGGTGCTGGGGGATGTGGCCAATGTCACTGTGAAGCCACTATCTATTTTCTGAAAGACCATGGTGACTGGGGGAGATTCCTGAAAGTGAGAAAAAGGAAAAGCTCCCACTCATTTCAAAGAAAGGCAGAAGGGGGCATCTGGGGAAACAGGCTGCTCAGCCTCGCCTTAACGCAAGAGAAGATGATGGAGCAACTAACCCTCTAAGTGCCTGCCAGCCTTAGGAAAGGCAAGGAGGTGACTGGGATCAGGCAACATGGTTTTACGTAGAGGAAGTAGTGCCTGACAAAACCTACTACATTTTTGCTGTTAAATGGTGCACTGAGGACCAAGGGAGAGCTGTGTGTTGTTTACCTGGAGTTCAGTAAAGCCTTCTATATCGTTTCCCATAGCACTTTAACAGACATATGAACTAGACAAGCTATCAAAAAGGTGAATAGAAAGCCAGCTGGATCATCAGGAGCAAAAGGTTGTGATGAGCAGTGCGAAGTCCCAGTGGTAGATGGTTAGCAGTGACATCTCCCAGGGATGAATAGTGGCATTAGTAGCTTTTGATCTGTCATTGACAGCCTGGGTGATGGGGATAGTGACAGTCTGAGCATGATACAGAACAGGGGGAGAGAAGGGCTGCTATGTTTCTGTGATTTGGAGGCAAGTAAGGAAAATCAAGGAGCAGCAAGAGTCTAATGGCTGAATAAGGAATCAGATACTGACATTGGCATCTAGGGAGAAGCTTGTACTGCACAAAGGTACTAGATTCAAAAACTGGGAAAACCCAAAAAATAGCAGTGAAATGGGTAGTTATTTAGTTTACCTTGATTCTAAGTGAATTGTTCATTCCACCTTTATTTTTGCATTTCCTAATTCTTCAATGTTTGATACAGTAACCTGAAAGAATACTTTCATTTTCATGTACAGTCTGATAGACACAGGTTTTCTTTCTATTACATGTACTAAAAAATACCTACCCTTTACCATGACATGGAAGCCAAGCATAGTCACGTTATTGAAATGCTTATTTCCTACATGAAACCCTCTCCCCCTCTCCCCGAGTTGTAATTTGGAGGTGTTCATCTTTTATTTTTTCACCCAGGTATGTCCTAAATATGCAACAGAAAAAATAAAAAGCAAAGCTAAGCTATACAAAATGCTTAAAAAAGACAATAAAAGCAGTTTAGTAGGTGGGAAAAAAGAGCTCTTGTTCACTCAGATCATATAAATTAAGTCAGTAAATTAAGTCAGAAATACTATGTCTCTTGAAGTGGTCTGCAAATATCATTGTCCTATAAATGCATTTCTTGGAAGGTGCTTTCCCATAGTTTGTAGCAATCCACCAGATTTTGCTGACAATAAGGCATTCTTTGGAGGAAGCAGCTTTAATAGAGCATTTAAGTTCAGAAAAGGTTTTTCAAAAATTACTTGAATCAAAAACAAAGAAGACAGCTGGGAGATAAACAGGTCAATTTTTCTCATTAAGGTACAGAAAACCAGCCTGCTGCATACTGCCTGCCCTTCTCACCTACTGCAGTGAAGGCAGAACAGTCTTATCAGGTAAGGTCATTCTGCATGGCAGCTCGGCAATTTCTGCCTCACCCTTCATTAATCCACAGAGGTAACCAGTGGGAATCCAGCAGCTCTTCATCACTTTGGTATCAAGAGGCATGAAAACAGATTGTCTGGAGCCTCATTTTCCTCCACCCTATGTGACTAAGTAGAAATAGTAAGAATACAACAAAATAAAACAGAAATACAGCCCACAATCAGTGGAAGTTTTACCGGGGAGAGGGAAGTGTTATCTTTTTTTATTATTATTTTTATTCTTTCTTATTTTTATCATTGCTAATATGAGCTACATGTGTATTTTATCTAGGAGAAAACTGAAAAAACTCAGAGATAAAGAGATACTTCTTCTGATTCGAAGAATAGGATAAAATATGGTATTTAAATCACAATCACCATCATGCATTTTTATGAAAGAGTTTCTGCCTTTTAACATTTCCATGAACTAATAGTTTAAATTGAACTTTTGGTACAAGATTTTCCATATCAATTAATATCCCTGGTGTGATGCTGTTATCATATGACAACAATTCTTAAGACTAAAATTTCATACTAGTAAAGACATAGCATTGTTCAAGATTTCCCCGTTTTTAGTCTTGCAATTCAGAAGAAATATAAGCAAGACAGTAAGAACCTGCAACTATATTTGGGCAGAAACTGTTGCCTGGCACTAGTGAAGGAAAAGCACTTAGAATATGCTGATAAATTCCCAAATCATCCCCTGCTTGTAGCAGAGCAGTGTGCTCTGTGTGTTTCTGCCATCCATGATGTTTACTTCAGCAGCCTGATGCTCCCTAGTGATAGCACATGAATAAAAGACCAAGCAGTAAACTGACAATTTATCACAACTCTACTAATGCAACCTTCATGTGGTGTTCTAGCACTGTTTTCTTCCTTGATGCTTCTTATCTATGCTTCAAAGTGTTTGCCAAAAGCTGTTCAAAACCCTGCTATCCCCAAATATTATGTAGCTTACCACAGACCACAAAATTCCAGTGGACACTATATAAATAGAGTACAATTTGGCATCCAGTCAACATAAATTTTAATAGGACACAGTGAAATTTATAGCATACAGTATGAGTTTTAAAATTTTTTCTATTAATAAATAATGTAAAATATAGTTTAGCTAACAATAAAAGTGAAAAGAGAGGCTGTATAACATGGGGGGGTTTTTTAATCAAAATTGGGAAAAAACAAATCAATAATGTAGATGTAGGACACTTGTTGCAAAAGGTAGAACCCGAATGAGAAAAATATTTGCACCAAACAGTATAGGATGAAGTGGTTTGAGAGAGTATGCTAATAGCCCCAACACAAGGCCAAAACTATTCACCTCTTACCTGTAGGATGTTATCTCTTTGCACTGAGTCTTCTGTGAACAAGTGAGAAAGAAGGAAAAATTAAAAAAAAAGAACTGTATTAGTGAAGCAAGTTAGAAAAGAAAAACAGGCCAAGATCTTGAAGTAAAATCAACTATGGTTAAAAGTCTTTACCTCAGCCCTGGTATACAGATGTTCTTCCTCCTTGAGTAGCCACAAAGCATGTGTCAATAAAACTTCTTACAATTTAATATTGCTGCAGTGAAAAGTCAGAGCAGAGAAAGGAAGACTCAAAATGGATACAGTTTTCTTTAAAAAATCCAATCACTACCACCATCTTTTCTTTAATGATCTTACCATAAATAACAGTGCCAGATACATTGAAAGAATGCAGATGGTGCAGGGGTACATTGCTTGCCAAGTTTCCTTAGCATGAGAGTTGGTTTTCTGATTGTGTACTAACTGTCCAAATAGTTCAGTCAAAGAATAATGGCTACCTTACTAATGTAAGATTTAACTGGACTCTGTAAAATATTTGAAATTCTCTTTTTCTGTATGGCTTCATTCATGGTATTCAAAAACTGTGCCTTGATTTCACCAGAATTTCCACACCTCTGGCATTAAACCCCTGCAGAAACAGTGACTGCTGGCCCCACAGCACTTTGTGTCTAGTTAAACAACTTTCTCTGAAAACTCACAGAACTGATGTTGACTTGATACTTTCATCTCACCATCAGTGCATGGCAATCAGAACTTCTTTCATACTCTTAAATTGTTGATTCATTTAATAATTCAGTCTGTTAGGGAGTTGGTTATTTTGTTTAATTTAGAAGTGACTTTAAATTGGTTTTACCGATGAAAGCTGTGATTCTGAGCATATGGTTTTTCTTTGCTTTCATGATCTGGTGCTATTTTTCATCATTTTCATAAAAAGCTGTATTTTTTCATTATTAAAGAATTTTCATTAGTGGTCTGTCATTTAAAGCTTGGCATATAACCCCTAGTTTAAGAAAAGCAAAAGGAAAAAAAAAAATCTTAGCTAAATGACCTCACATGAATCTAATTTAACCAACTAAAACTTCAGTTGTCATAATTTTAAAAGAGCAGGGACAAATATTAGCAGGACCCATGGTCCAGACACCTACATGTTCTCAGGCTTCCTGAACCTAGCTTTGCAATGTTGGTGAGTCTGTTGTCCAACACCACCAGCTTTAGTGTGTGGAGTAGAAAAAAAGCAGGGAGTAAAGTAGCAGGGAGTAAGTGCTTATGCCAGTTCGTTGCACACCTAACATACTGCAAAAAGGGGAGATAGAAAATGTTGCTTCTTTTTTGATTACTTGAATGTCAGCAGGTCTTTTGGTTGTAGGTATTCCAGATTATCCTGTGTTGAGCATAGCAGGCACACCTCGTCTTACCTTACCTGGATGCTATTTTCAAGCTATCCTAGCTTACCAAAATGGAAGATGAGAGCTGTAATTATGGGAATCTTTTTGTCTCTGAACCAGCACTTCTCTGTTGATCTTATCCTACTCAAATGTGATTACATTTGAGTCTGATTGTCAAGGGAATATTTCAGGAAATTTATTTTGCCTATTTTGCCATTCCCTTCTCCGCTACTCATGGGCTTTGGTTGGTTATGTTGTAATCACAAGTCCATATGCATCCTGCTCCAAGCAAAGTTGTTTCCCACATCTCTTTTCTTTTTATTAACAGATGCATATTCTTAGGAATAGAGGGTATTTTTTTCCTTTGATTTAAAGATCCCATGAACCTGACTTGTGTTTAATGAAAAAAGAATAATTTTAAAATTTTTAAACAGAGTCTGAAGTTTCTTCTTTTTTTTCCCCCCTGCCCTCTAAATTTTACTCAAGACTTCTCGTAAGTGGATCAGCATGTCTATTTTCAGGTTTGAAAAATCCCAACATATCATTAATACTTTTTGTGATTTTCCTGAGGAAAGCAAAATTTTCTCTTCTGTTTTTCTTTTTGTATTACTCTTGAATATGCATCATATTGTCATGATGCTGTTTACTTTTCACTGAGATAAACCTTTTAATGGCCTTCATGGAACCGTAAAAACATATATTTCCAGAATGCAACCATTCAATTTGTATGAACTGATGGCAGAAGTGCCATATATACAATATGAATGTGAAAGGTTTCTAGACCTGATAGCAATGCCTTAGCAGGAAAAAAAAAAAAAAAAAAAGAATACTTGAGGTCTCTTACAAAACATCTTCTAATAAAACCCTGTCTCTAAAAGACTGTTGTGGAGTAGAAAGCCTACACTACTAGCACATTATCATAAGATGAAGTGAAATGACAGCAGGAATGTGAACAGCACAGCTTTAGAGGATTGTCTGGATGACAAGAGAACCATTTCAAAGTGTTTCATGGAGGGTGCTATGCTTTTCTGGTTTTGCTGTAACATTTCAGGTAGGGGCTCCCCCAACAGGGATTGAGTGGCAACAGGGATAAGGCACATTGGCTGTCAAATCAACTGTCTCCATCTCTGTCCCTGTCTGTCTCTGTTTCTGTCTCTGTCTCTGTCTTACTTCTTCTAAGAATAGAATAATCACATCTTTTCATAATACAGTGACATTGCTCAGATTTTTTATTATGCCTGGATTAAGAATAAAAAACGGGGGTGGAGCTGTGAGGGGAGAGCAACTTCAGTTTGATTCTTCTTGTTCACCACCTTCTCTCTTTGTACTTTCCTGCCTCACTTGGGATGCAAACCAGCTTCACCTTGGGTTCTTTTAGATTTAAAGGTTATTAACAACTGCAACATTAACCTGCTCAGACCTTGTTTTCATTATCTCCAATAGGATGGCAGGATTAAGATAGCTGGAAGGAGCATGATGTGATTTAGTTCTGTTTGATGCTTCTGCCTTAGTAAATGTCAGAAGCAGGGAACAGAGTATTAATAATCATTTGCATCCAGTATGCTAACAGCAGATCTCAAAGAGAATGCACTCTGTAAAATAAAGCTCCAAGGTGGCAATTGCCCCTCCTCCAAAAAATAAATGAAAACAAGGCCATTCAAGAAATATCTGACAAATGCAGGGTTAAATAAAAACACTGGTATCTATTTAAAAGCCAAGAAGCAGTTTGCTGGAGCAGTTATTTCATGTTAATCACTTTGTATTTACTGCAGCTTGAGAAAGACACATTTGTTATGCAGACAGTGTTCATTGTCGTAGCTTCATCATTAATGCACTGCTGCCAGCAACAAAATGAATTAGCTCTCTGAATACTAAACCGGGAAACCAATGTTGAACCAGAGAGTGACACAATGACACTTACAGGATTAAAATACACTACCCAGCTATGAGAGGGTGCATTTTTGGCATTTGTTAATGATTAACTATTTTTAAGATTAGTATTAGTAGGAAACCTCTCTGGAATGGTTGAAAATTGTAGGACAAACAATAGTGATCATTTATGTTCCCCATGGGAGTTTGTACTCTTTCTGGAATACAAATTTCTCATGGATTATTTCCCATGCTTGACCACAGCCGTTTTTTCCCCATCAACAATTTATCATTTATCCCTTTACATGCATGCTTTGAATTTCTGCAATTCCTAGCATACTGTAGATCCATAGCAGCACTGTGGAAAGTGCATGAATACAAAACACGAAGGAATCAAAGCCCCACTGTGTCTGTGAAGAGATGTCACAGACATGTGCAAAAGCACAGTAACAAAGCAAATGCCACCTGTCACTCTGAGTGTTTTTATATGCCTTTTGATGTCCCTATGTCACAAGAATAACAAGATTAATCTCAGAATGGGACATTGTTACTGTTAGCTATAACCTGCTCTGCACAGGTCACTAAACTAGTAAAGGCTGATTGTATATTTAAAATAAAAAGGGGGAGGGGCAGGGGTCAAGAAAGAAGAAAAAAGGAAGAAAAGCAGGAGTAAAAATACCTCAATCAGCAAAATATATCTATTTTTGTGGGAGCTTGGGACTTGCCCTGTACTAAAATGTATTGAAGTAAGAGCAGAAGGCAGCAGCCTCCTTTCTATCCCCTAAAAACTCTGGGCTTGATTCCCTGAGATGTTGGAAGCACAACACCCCAGACATTTAAAAGGGAGGAAAGGAGGTAGGAAGCTATAAAACACTTGTTCTATCTTTTAGTAAAAGTGTCATGTGCATAAATGGGTAATAAATTGAAGCCTAAGGGTCAAAAATCCTGAACTAAATTCTATAGGAAAAAAACAGATTCTTCTTGAATCTTGAGGTACTCATGTTCTTCTAGAAAGAAAAACAAATAAGCAGCACAATAACCCCAACTCCTTTAGGAATTCTTTCCCTTCCAGTTAGAAATAGAGGTTATTTTAACATTTATATGCAAAACAAAGCATGCCAGGAAGCACAGCCTAGCCCAATCACCTGATGCAGAGAAATGGCTATGTACAGCTATTGTATGGTTGATGATGATGGCTGTTTATTTTTGTGCATTGGTATATTTTAAACCTAATATTTTATAATTTAAATTGTAATGGACTCTCTTGTTCTATTTGCATATGTTCTCTTTAGAAATGTCCATTTTCAGGTTTAGAAAGTAATTATTCAAGATTAATCTCAAGAATGAAAATAAACTCTGGGAGTGGGAAAATGTCATCACCATTATGCAGCCTTCTGACCTCAATGACTATTATCTGGAATAATAATAGTATTCATTTCCTAGCAAAGTAACACTCTGAAGTTAATTAAATGTTTGTACAGCATTATGAAATTACTAAATAAGTATATTCCATAAATACCATATTTTCATGTAAAAGTAACATCAAGCTCCATGGAAGTTCATTTATGTAGTTTTTTACAGTGTTCCATCCAGTTTTCTAGTTGAACATATCAGCTGATTAGCAATAGAAGGAGTGACTTGAAGTAACAGAGGATAATAGAAAAATTATACTTCAAATTAAATCTATAAATAATATCTGTAAAAAGAATGTAGCTAGCAAAATTTGAATTTGACACAGTTATAGTGACAAACTCTTACAGAGAGATGTTTCATAACCAATAAACTGGGGTGAAAAATATATGCTGAAAAATTCTCAAAGGTGAACCTTGTGGTTTAACCCAACCCCAGCTGGCAGATGAGCCCCACACAGCTGCTCACTTGTTCACCCCTGGTGGTGTGAGGAAGACAATCAGAAGACTAAAAGTGAGAAGATTTGTGGGTTTACATAAATTTAGTTTAACAGGTAAAGCAGAAGCTGTTCATGCCAACAAAGCAAAACAAGCAATTTATTCACTGTTTCCTGTGGGCAGGTGGATTCTCAGCCAGGCTCCACCACATGCAGCAGCATCTTGGGAAAAAAACACCATCACTCTTAACATCCCCTCCTTCCTCCTTCTCCCAGGCTTATATGCTGAGCATAATGCCATATAGTAAAGGATATCCCTCTGTTTGGGATATCATTTGGACTCATTTGGAGTCAGCTGTCCTGGCTGTGTCCGCTCACAGCTCCCTGTGCACCCACAGCCCCCTCACTGGAAGAGTGAGAAGCAGAAAAGGCCTTGAGGCTGTGTGAGCACTGCTCATCAGCAGTAATGAAAACACTCCTGTTGCAACATTTTCCTGCACAAATCCATATCATAGCCCCATCCTGGCTACTATGAAGAAAACTAATTCTGTACCAGCAAAAAGCAGGTGAGTGAAGCAACCCATTTCATTGTAATAATTCTACTACACTCTGTAAATTACGCAAGGATTTATGTTTATAGCATTATAAGGTCCTGTACGTGGGCTGGGATAATCCAAGCATAGAGGTGTGATGGAAAATGGATTGAGACTCAGAGGAGGACTTTTGTGTGTTGAAGCTTTACACAACCCAGAAATGTGCATTTACAGCCCAGAAAACCAAGCATGTCCTGGGCTGCATCCAAAGCACTGTGGCCAGCAAATTGAGGCAGGTGATTCAACTCCTTTACTCTGCTCTGGTGAAATCCCACCTGGAGTCCTGCATCCAGCTCTGGAGCCCCCAACATGAGAAGGACATGGACATGTCAGAGTCAGTCCAGAAGAGGCCAAAAAGATGATCAGAATGCTGAAGCACCTGTTCTACAAAGAAAGACTGAGATGATTGAGGCTGTACAGGCAGGAGAAGAAAAGGCTCCAGTGAGATCTTATAGTACCTTCCAGAACCTAAAGGGGCCTGCAGGAAAGATGTAGAGGAACATTTTATAAGAGCATATAGTGATAGGACAAGGGCTTCAAACTGAAAGAGAGTAGGTTCAGATTAGATCTTAGGAAAAAAATCTTTATGGTCAGGGTAGTAAGATGCTAGAACAAATTGAAGTTATGGATAACCCATTCCTGGAAGTGCTCATGGCTTGTTTGGACAATGGCTTTGACCAATCTGGTTTTGTAGAAGGTGTCCCTGTCCATGGCAGGGGGGTGAAAGTAGATGGTCTTTAAGGCCCCTAAAGGTCTTGTCAATTGGTAATGAAACACTGCTAATGATAAAAGGTAAAAATTTTCTTCACTGAATCGTTTATGCAATTTCATAGTGGTGGTTGGGTTTTTCCCTACATTTTCTTAAAGGCTCTGAAATTCAATGAGTCATGTCTTCATTTGCCTTATAGTTTTAGTTATATATTGTTCCACATCCTGAGACCTACAGGCATTGAAGTCATGATTATAAATACTACTAAGAAAATGGGCATCATATTTATCTTTCTCTAGATAGACTGAGTGTTTCAAAGGGGAAAATAAGTAGTGTCAAACTTCTGGTTTTGTATCTTAAATCAGAAATTAAGTATTACATTGTGTACAAATGCATGTTTCACTGAAAGAAAAGAAATATAATACTGGAGGCGATGCCACTGACATTTTGTGGGGAGAAATATCCCTGCATAGTAGGGAACAGGTTTCCTTATCTTAAAGAAAATTAGGCCCACAACTTAACACTACCCAGAGCTGTGTGAAATAAGAGAAAATATGTACAAAATCTATGGACCCTATCATGCAGTACAAGAATGATTTCTTACAGATCTTTCTGCATATAATGCTGGAGCATCCATTGAAGTTTGTGAGATATTCCTTTGGATTATTTGTCTAATCTCAAAGTGAATCTAAAAACCACTTTGTAAATATATGTATTTTTAATTTTTTTTTTACATAAAAGCCTCCATATTTGCAATCTTAGAAAAAAATTATTCTATCTCCAAATTAAAAAATATATATATATATATATTTTTTTTTTTTTTTGGCAGAAACTTTGGTGAGTTTATCTTATTTTTCTTCATCTTTGTCAAAAGCAACAATCCAGTAGTCTACATTGGCAGTTAGAGGTTGTGGGAGGCTCTCTTCTTCCTCAATTTCTAATGCTTGGCTTTCATTAATTCTAGAATTTTTAGAATTTTTAAAGAGGCAGAATAGACTACTGGGTAAGACAGTTCAGGTCTTACTCCTTATTCTTTCATTTATCTTTCCTTGATACATTTTCGTGTTTGCCTTTCTTGCATATTTGGGCCTTTTCTGACTGTGGGTCTCCATAGCATCAATCTGTGCAAAATTTTGAGCTTTATCTTTAAGTATTCTAAAATATAATTACATTGCATTGATTTTTCATTTAGTTTAATATTTGCTGTCTTTTTTTTTTGGTACTGACATAATAAAAATGCTGATACTTTTTTGTTGTTGTTGTTGTTGACAAAAATAAGAGGTAAAAAAATATTTCCTTTAGATTTCCCATCCATACTCAAATTTTTACCGGTTACTTTCTGCCCACCTTCTTTTTTAACAGCTTCTTATTTAGCAGAACTTGTCTTTTCTGCTCCATTACAGAGTTTTATTTAGTGGATTTGTAGATTGTCCTATCTTTGCTTCATTAGGTACTCCTAAGAAGATTTTTCAGTGTGTCTTCAGTCTCATAAATTTTATTAGTTTCTCTCACTGCCCCATTAATTTTGTTCTTAATTTTGCAACATTTCTACTCATGAAGTCTAACTCACTTGTATGGCTGCATAAGAGAAGTAAACTCCCTCACAGGAGGAAAAAAGTTAAGCCAAAGCTATGTCCCAAACAACTAAAAAATTTTAATTTGGGGCTCTTAGATAAATTCCAGCTGTCTTAGAAATATCAGAGGAAGAGTATTTCTGTAAGTGGTTACTTCACAATGATTACTCAATCTTACACATAGAACGATCACAAGCTATGACAACATTTTTATTTTATGTGCAGGTTCTGAGAATATCTGCACCTCAGCAAACACCTGTCTTCCACATCCCATTTTAAAAAGTCTGTCTGGAGCAGCTGGTGCAGGGGTACTGGCGTGCTGGCGAGCCATTATTCACCTTCTCTGCTGCTGTATCCCAGTGTTTATCCATCTCCACTGTAATACCAGAAGTGCTTGACTGAGAAGAGAGATTGAGGGAGAAAGTAGAAACAGATATTAGAATTAATGGAAACATTAAGAAATAGCTCCCACTGAAACAGTTAAGAAGGATTATTTTTATTTTCCCTCTATTTTTCATCACAAATTATGTGGCTAGTATTAACCACACCACCCATTTCCTTTTCAAGCTGCAGTAATGTGCTGATGAGTAATTCCTGGTGAGACTCCATGCATTCAGTTTTAGAAGAATTTCTTTAAATAATGCCTATTTTTATAATAGAGAATCAAAATATTGTTTCACATTAAGAGACAGAAATGATCTCTGAATTAGTCAAATAAATATATGAACACGTGTATGTGATTATGTGTGGGATCCTTTTTCTGCAAGAAAGAAGCAGAATAGAAGAATTATAAGAAGAAATTTAAAAAAATTCCTTGAATGAATATTGAAAACATAAGTTTATTTCTATGACTTACAGCTCTGCACACCCAATGTCTTACTTATTACAATATGACCTAGATCCTAAGGGTTATGTTTATGTTGTAGCAATTAGGGCATCACATTGGCAACAAATCTATACAACACACACTTGACATTCACACTGCATGCATTCACTCTTTGGAATGGCCCAGTAGTCCCTGGGTCTACTAAAAAAATGATTGATCATAGGCTCAGATGTAGCTACCTGCACTGTAAATATTCAATATTACAGGAGATTAAACCCACCTCCTGCCCACGAAAATCTAATCATCACATCCTCATTTGCAAAGTGGACCAAAATTTCTATGTAGCTGATCAAGTCTGCATTTCATGCTAGGCATGCACTGTGCTTTCACTAACAACTTTTATTGTTACAGAATATTGAGTTCAACTTGTACTGTTTGTGTCTAGCAGTCTTTTGCTACTGAACATCACAGAGGAAATGTCATCCTCAGCAGATAATAAAATTGTCAGGTGTAGTAGTCCTCAACATCTGTACAGGCATTTTATTCTTCCAGCCTGTTTTCCCTTGATATATGTTAGTTCACACCTCTGACTTATTTATTGCTTCAGTATCAGCAGTATTTATGCTTTCTACCACCATCACTCTTATAAAATATAAATGTAGTTATGCTAATTGAAAATTAGACTGTTTTTCTTCTTTTTAAACATAAAACCTTAGGAGAAGGGAGACTGTGATCTCAAATAACAACATGTGCTATTATCTGTTAACCTTTGGGGTTCGTTTAATAGATGTGTTGCAATGAGTTGGTCAAATTTTTTAAAGAGAAAGAGAATACATATTTGCACTGCAAATACAACTGTACCTTTATTTGCGTAACCAAGAGTTATAGTCAAATATCCCTTTCTCATAAAAGTACCTCAGTTTCTTTGAGAAATATGAATAGCTTCACATATTTATATTTTTTAAGTGATCCTCTGAGCCAAGTACCAGGTGAAAATCTAAAAGTGACAAATGACAACAGAGCAAAAAATTTCCTTTTTTTATTTTTAGCTTAGAAGTCATCCTCACCACTAAACCTCATAAATCCATACAGAGTGTCCCTCTTTTTTTTTTTTTTAAAGAAATTTTGATTTGGCATCGTCACCTGTTCTCACTTAGGAGAATACCCCTACATAAGTATTTATCCTCTACTCATCAGTGCACAGCTCTAAGATTTTTTAGGGATTTTACTCAGTGAGGTAAGTAAACAGAAGTCAACAGAAGCACAAAGAAAGGAAAATGATTATGGCATTCATTTAATACACTTTTATTCACATGGCAATTTAAGCCATCAGTTTCAGTTTGAAGTTTAGGCTGCCTTCATGGCCAGGAACACTGAGAAGCGCTGCTGGACGGTGGTTCAGTGAAGGCTGCTCTGGTGAATTCTTCTCAGTTCTGCTGAGCAGGACCTGGGAGTCTTGGCAGATGACAAGTTGACCACAAGCCAGGAGTGTGCCCAGGAAAGCCTGCAGTACCCTAGGCTGCGTTAGGAATAGCACTGCCGGCAGCTCAAGGGAACTGGTCCTGTCCCTCTACTCAGCCCTGGGATGTGAGGCCACATCTGGAGTGCCCACTTCTGGGCTCCTCCATACAAGAGACACAAGGAGCTACTGGAGAGAGTCCAGCAGAGGCCACAAAGATGATTAGGGGTTTGGAATATCTCTCCTGTAAGGAAAGACTGAGGGAGCTGGGCCTGTTTAATTTAGAGAAGACAAGACTCAGAGGGCATGTTGTCAATACATATAAATATCTCAAAGGTGGGTGCCAACAGGATGGCACCAGATGTTCTCCTTTGTTCTCAGTGGCAGGATGAGGAACAATGGACATGAACAAAAACACAAGAACTTTCATCTTGACAGAAGAACGAACTTTATGTTGAGGGTAGCAGAGCACTGGAACAGGCTGCCCAAGGAGCTCATGGAGTTTCCCTTTCTGGAGACCCTTAAAACCCACCTGGACACATTCCTGTGTAACTTGCTCTAGGTGACCCTTTGGACTGGATGATCTCCAGATGTCCCTTCTAACCTTAATGCTTCTGTGATCCTGTGTTTCTAGTTGTAGATACAACATCCTCCATTCATCTGAGTATTGACTTTGGATAAAATGGGATTGCAAGGCATCTCTGTTGGCACTGAGTGTGCAGGAAGTAGGAAACTGAAGGAAACCCTATGTGACCAGCTTGAAGGAGGTGTTCAATCTCTAAGCATGAGGAAGTCTACAATTCAAAATTATTCAAAACAATTGTTTTGAATTCTCTGGCCTTAAGAGGCCCCTCTCTGTCCTGTCTTGCCTTTCAGACCTCTGTGAATGTTTCAGACACTTCTGGAAATATCACAAATAAGACACCTATGTTTGTTATATTGAGCGGTTCCCTAGAGTTAAGTGTGTAGTGAATTTCTTGAAATAAAAAAAACAGTCTAGATAGGATGGGAGAATTGAAATCTTACTTTAGTATCTAATCAGTGAACTGTATTTCCATACCTAATGCTTATTTATGACATCCAAAATTCCCGTATTACTCTACCTAGGTAATACTCTTAGGTAGGTCACTTAATCTCTCAGGAAGTTTTGATTTCTTGAAACAGCTCCTACAACAGAATAATTTCTCACCACTTGCCATTTTGTTCTCATGCATTATCAGTCTGTGCTGTAACAGCTACATCTAGAGAAAATAAAGAACAAATGAGATGGATCTGTGCTCTAAACACTCCCCATTTTTACTTGCTTTACCTGACCTGAGGACTCAGGGTTTTTCCGTCTTGGTTTAAATTATTTCTATGACTTAAAAGATAATAGTTATTTAATAAGTACTCTAATATGAAAATTGCATGATGGTGAATTTGAAAAGAGCTGAGTTTTGTCTATTTTGCCTTTCACCTTATTTTAGGAATAAAATTACTAATCCCATTGAGAAGATCAAACTTACTTATATTTATAATTATTATTTCATCAAATAGTTACAGAAATAAATTGTGTACTTAGGATGGTACCAAAGAAAATCAAAAGGCACATTTCTTGACAGTGTATAATAGAATAATCATAGGTGTAGTAGAAGAAACAGACTGGAAATTAGAGCAAAGAAGTATCAGGGCTGTTGCAATACAAGTCTGTGGTGATTTAGCTTACAGTTAGAAATAAACAGGCCAGAAGGGGCAGATAGGGAGTGGATTCTCACAGAAAATAAATGAAAAAAAAATTAATGCCTTTTTAAATAATTTGTAGCTCAACTCATCAGAGTTTTTTGATTAACACTACTGATAATAGTAACAGTAATAGCCTAGACAAAAGTTAAATCTTAACACAAATTATTTTTCTCCTTTCATAACTACTTATATGATGCTGCTCTGACATATCAACTACTGAAAAAATTGCTCCATATGCTATTCAACTGAATAAATAAAAATTAGGCAATACATTCAAAAGTCTTTCTGTTTCTCAGATATAAATAAAACCAAAAATATTTTCCATCAATATAATATAATATAATATAATATAATATAATATAATATAATATAATATAATATTCTGGGGAAAAAAACCCTTAATTTCCAAGAAGATTCTTCTAATATATTTTTGAAAAATGTTTTAGAACTTAACCATATGTAAATACATTGTATGATAAGATTTTTTTTTTTTTTGGAAAATAACTGCTGTAGTCCAATACTACACAGTGCAATGAGAAATAAAAAAAAAAAAAAAAGAGAAACCTTGTGTCAGACATCCTTGTAACAATCAATAATTCTACTTTCAGCCACTATCTCAGAGGAACCAGTCTTGTGAAGTTAGAGAATGTCTGAAAAAAAATAGATTAATAAAATATTTTTTTATGTGGAAATACTTGATGAATACATGGTAAAACTGCTGTTATCTTCATGACAGGAGCCCTCTAAGTCCACTAACTCTATACAGCAAATTTCAGGCCAGAATCATGCCACAGTATAACAAGAGAAATTCAGCATTTAGAGGTGTTATCTAAACTGTTCAAATTTATAATAAAATACAGTAAATATTAATATTCCAGTAGCAAAGGACAAAACAAAACATTATTTCAGCCAGCTTCTGACTGTCCTTCTCATGCACCTGAAAAGGTTGAAAGATGTAGAACTTCTGTCTTAGCTCCACACTTTGCAAGATTATCAGTCAAAATGTTTTTGTTTAGTATTATGGAGCTGAATCCTGTGGGTTTGTACATGTTCCCAGGAACAGCTGGTAGACAATGGGGTGCCTGCACATTCTTTTATTATTTTAAACACACTTAAAGACTACAAAGGTATAGAATGCACCAACACTAATTTTGCAGTGCATATCCTTCATCTACTTTCTTGGTATTCTTCCATTTGATTGCTGTGAGTTACTGAACACCATGGCTACAGCCTGATTTAGGAAGAAGCCTTTGCTAGGAGTTTTCCACGTAAATGGTAAGGAGGGTTGTCAGTAGTAGTTCAGGCACAGTAAATTAAGGTGCAAACTCTGAAGAATATGTTTTAGGCAGATAGACTGATCTTAGCTCCAGTGATGATAACAATCCTTATACAAAGATATAAATACATTAATTTATTTGAACTTGCTCTTCGGCTTTACCATCTTTCTCCATGTGATGTGTTCTTTTGAGGAAATGGTTCTGTCAAGCCATCTACATGGACTCAAGGCCAATGTTAACCTGGCATGAGAGTGAAATTTCCTATGGATACCTCGGTAGTAGTGGTACCTTTCTTTTTGAAAGCTGTTAGAATATAACAAATACCATCCCATCAAGGCTAAAGGAGTTCATCAAGCCAGACAAAATGAAAGAAAAATATAGTCCCTTCACTTAGGCACAGTGAAATTAAAATCTTCCATTAGAAGGAACTGGAAGAAAATCAGATGTGATTGTTCTCTGTTTCATTAAAACCTTTACAGTTCTGTGTTAGTACCCAATCCTATATAATGGATGGTTCTACAGTGCGGTACTGCAAAAGGGGATTAGTGAAGTCTTCAGTGTGTGAAGTGTCAATACAAGCTAAGTAAAAAGTGTGTGTAAAATGAAATTCCTGTGAGGAAAAAAGTAGTTCCCAGAATGTATGAATAAATACCTGTAAAGTTTGAAACAATATATAATAATTTAATTCTGTTAAGAAATAATTATTTCATTTTTGCATAGCCAATTGTCATAACACTGTTGATTGGTAGAATTTTTCTTATGATACACAGACATTTTTTTTAATGATACATAGCCTCAATTAAAATTTTATTGCAGTTTCATGTACTGTGACATTTTAGGAAATCTAAGTAATCATATAATCATAGGATCATTTACATTGGAAAAGACCTTTAGCTCGTTGAGTCCAATAATTAACCCAGCACTGCCAAGGACACCATTAAATCATGCTCCTAAGTGTCACATACACAGGTCTTTTAAATGCCCTGAGGGATAGTGACTCCACCACCTCTCTGGGCAGCCTGCTCCAGGTCTCCTTTTCAGAGAAGAAATTTTTCTGAACATCTAATCTTCTACAGCAGGAGCTTGATTAAGTTCTCATTGGGCTTTAGCACTTCTAATTATAAACCTCCATAATCTCATGATAACCTCATAGTCCTCCTGAGTTAGCTGCTCCTTCATGAAAAGGTAATAAACTGCCCTGTTTTTTGCCTGAGGTTGAGCCAAAATCCTCTGTTTAACCAGGCCACTCTTCTGTAATGCCTAGAACACTTTTGAGCACATGGGGTTTCTGCTGTACCTTGAAGATTTCCTTCTCTAAGATTGTCCTGCCTTCCTAGACTTCTTTGTCATTCTGGACACTTCACAAGGAGGTCTATGAACCAGCCTCCTCAACGTGTAAAAAGCCTGAACTCTGGAATTCCAAGGTAACAGTCCTGCAGACCCTGCTACTTACTTCTCAAAGAATTGAAAACTATCATTCTCTGATTGCTGTGTCCAAGATGACCTCCAGCCATCACACCACCCACCAGTCCCTGTCTGTTCACAAACAGCATGTCCATGGCTGGCTTCCTAACCAACAGTGTTGGGAGTTTGATAGAAGTTAAATGATGTCTTTATTAAGAGCTGTACAAAATTATGGTGCAAAATCAACAATAAGATATAGCAACAAATGCCTCCAAGTCCTTCCCCTCAGGACTGTTCTTAAGACATTGCCATTTATGAAAATTACTCACATAGTAATACATTTTAATTGCTTGTGGACAAGTTCTTAAAACCTTATTCATTTAAATCCAATAGAAACTAAATAATGATATGAGAACTTGTTAATGTTTAAGCATTCATTGTCTCAAATATAGTGTGGCTAACAAGTAGGTATGAAGTACCTATGTGCTAGGTTTTTTTCTGAAATTAAAAAAAAAAAAAAAGATAATTCCATATCTAATCTGCCTGCAAGACCACATTGCCTCCTCACGTTCAGCCTCTCCTCCACCAGTACTCCCAGTGACATCAAATGTCCCAGTTGATTCAATTCAAAAAATTCCTTTTATAAAGTTATATCAAGTGGGTAGAAAAAAAAAAGAAACACTTGGCAATGAAAAGACAAGAATTAGAAGAAAAATACCCATAATCATTTTAAATGTTGCATTTTATTCAGCTACTGTGAGCTGTGAATGGATACAGTTTTTTAATAAAAAGAGGTGAACGATTGGAGCTTAGATACTTTATAAATGAAACTTCAGTTATGCTCTGTCACATTTTCCCATTACTTAATTCATGTTTGCTATAGAAGTGATTTCTTTGCTGATTTTTTTCTATATCTGTGGTTTAGCCACAAATTAAAAAATATAATACCAAGTAACAAGTCTGCTTTCTACACATATTTGACTTACTAATTGTTTACTAAATGATGCTTAAAGGATAAAAATTATATTTTCATGCCAATGGTTCTAGTTTAACTCTCCATATTGTATTCTTATTGTCACTGAACATACAGTAAAAATATTTAAAATACTTTCAATAGTCTATTGTACTCACAGAACTGAAATGTGTTAAATCCATTAGGCAATTGGAAATTGGCCTGTGTCAGCCATAACTGCTTGTCATCTTCATATATAATCTTCTCAGGAAATCAATACAACACAAGCAGATTTCTAGCTATTGATCTAAACCACTTTACATATAACAAAACCTGATTCTGATAAATGATAGTATAAAATAAAGAGGATGTGTAATTTGCTGTCATTTGATAGCTAGCATCTATATAATTCCTCTACTTCAAAAACAAAGCAGATCATTTTTCAAAGTGTTTGAAACACTATCTGGTGTTTGAATGCCTCTGGATATTAAGCAAACTGGTGTGCATTGCTGTACATAATCTTATAGTTTATGTCATCAATCCTGTGAGTGCCAGAGATCTACTGGCATGGTTCTTGTGCTATATGTGATGGAAACTAATCTAAGAACCTCTTAGATTCAAAGCTTATCCTTTTGTCAATACTGAGGTCTTTCTTTCAAAATGTTCTAGAAAGGTTGAAGTGACTGAAAATCTTAGCTCTATGTTTTCCAGTAACCTGTCACAAAGGCAGATATTTTCTATCAAATTAAGCTTTGAGGATTTTACTTTTGAATGCACTATGATTACAGACAGAAATAGAAGATATGGATTTTGGCTAATTATGACAGACTTCAATTTCCAAATTACATTACTTTCAATTTATTATATCCTGAAGATGATGAGAGTTTGATTTCCTTCTCTCTCAAAAGTTTCTCACTGAAAGTAAGTAACTACTGTAAACTGGCAGATAATTATCATTTAAGACATTTCAGATTTCATTAACTTTCACCAAAATCAATAAAGGCAGGAGAGACCAGTTTATAGCTGGTAAACTTTGGGTCTATCCAGTGTATACTTCAAAAAGTTGACTTCTGAAAGCATGAGGTTCCGGGGCATTCTGCCAAATAGTCTTGTCTGGAGTACAAAAAAAACTTCAGCTGCTGTTACTGGATATCAAAGTCTGTTCCAAAGCCAGAGTATTCCTGAAGCAACCCTTCCTCCATTCTTAGCTTACAGGTCTCTTTATTTCAGTCTTGAGCATTTAAACTAGCCTAAATGTAACTTCTATAAATAATCTTACAAATTTTCCACATAATATTTCCCTTTTCCATATGTAGTACATCTATGGATTTTTCCATGACAGCAGGATAATTCCCTGGGATTCAGGGAATATGGCTTTGAAGACATTTCCAGAGTTATGCTCTACCTCTGAAAACTCACATCATCCATGAGAAATGTAGCAATCTCAGAAGTCCATGTGTTGTAGCCTGATGAATATGAAATAAATCTAAGTGAAAAAATATTAACTATCTTCAAAAATACCACAAATTGAGTGATGTTTAGATATTTGGCCAAATATACCCTGAAACTATGTTAAACCACATTTGAAAAACCTGTGGAAGAGCCCATGTTTTAAAAGAATGCAAATGTGCATTTGAGAAAAAAAAACAACAACCTTGAATTCAGTCAGATAGAAAGGTTATCTGAGAAAAGAGTCAATGTATAAAGAGGCTGTACAGAAACAGATAGGATCCAAAATAAGCAGTTTATCTAAAACATAAACTGCTGAATAGCTCATATTAAAGATAATGAACTGGTTTTTACTGAATATGTGAGCATTACAAACCCCACCTAATATTGTATATGCCTTGTCTCTTCTGCTCTGTCATTTTTAGATCCAGTACTAGCTGTGAAATAATTTTTATTATTATTGTTAAATGGATTTACTAAATATCTTGTTGAAATTTTTGTTGGTTGTGATCAACTGGTCTATTTAGGCTCCTCTGAGAGCTGATTTATAAAACTGGCTGTAACACAGGACCTTTGCATCTGGTTAGTCAACATGGGACTGAGGCTGAAGAGCTCAAAACCATACTGGCCCAGCAGATTAAATATAGACTTAATAGACTTAATAGACTTATAGTTCTGCTGTGAATACAGGACTCTGAGCATGAAAGCACCAATGTTGGTGGCTTCAGTGAAACCTTTGTTTAAACTCAGGTTTTGACCACCCAGAAAGGAGATAGCCAGATATATTGGTGGTGGTACAGCACAGCCAAGAAATTGTTTCACTTTTAAAAGCTCTGATTTCTCAGTCTCTGCTTCTTCTTCAATTCAGTGATTCCCAGGAAAAAAAAAATTCTAGTTAAATAGCATAAACACTATTAAAAATATAACAAGAATGAAGAGACACTTTTTAAGAGAGTGTCTTTGAGCCTCACAATTGTCCTTGCAAAACTGTTGTCTTAATCCACTTTTCCAGTCACAATTGTTTTAGCGCTTAACAGGACTTCCCTCGTTTCTTCCACTTAAACTTGATTTTCCCTTAATAGTTGAAGGACGCTTAGACAGCATCACATTAATTTCAGTGGACATTGAGTTTTATCTAATTCAGCAAGCCAGCCTTTGTTAATTAGGCCTCACAGGGCGAGTGATTGTAAAGAACATCTCTAACTGTCACTGATCAATACCCACAGCAGAAGCAGTTCTAGCAGTCAATTACTTGTGTTTCTGAGAAGGAAGAAGAGTCCTATTCTTGTTAACTCCCTGCACATTTTTGAAATCTTAAGGCCTCTAGCCTACCTTCCTATCAGGTTCAACCAGATACATACAAATTTTATTTCCTTCTCCTAATGCTGAGGCAGATTCATTGGCAACAAAGTCTTCTGCAGCCTAGCAGTGCTTTTTAGAAACTTCTTGTGAAACCACAAGCTACACTGATGGGAAAGTCATTGCTCCAGCAATGCTAACAGAGATTTGCTGTTTAGGTCTAGAGACATGGGCTCTCTCTTTGATTAGGTCCCATAAGAATTAGTATGTGGAAAGCAATTTAACATAATGCTGCACTGCAATCCTTCAAAGATAGAGTAAGGAGAAAAACAGATCACAGCTATTAGCATTTCCTGGTCATTTATTTCAGTGAAGGTATATAAATATCACAGAATCACTAGGTTGGAAGTGATTCACTTCAAACTCATCAAGTCCAACCCATGCCCTAACACCTCAACTAAACCATGGCACTGGGTGCCACAATCCAATCTTTTTTCAAACACATCCAGGGATGATGATTACACCAACCCCCCAGGCAGAAAATTCCAGTACTTTATCACTCTTTCCATAAAAAGCTTTTAGCTAAAAGCTAATATCTAACCTATATTTCCCTTGGCCCAGCTTAAGACTGTGTCCTCTGGTTCTGTCAGTTGCTGCCTGGAGAAAGAGATCAACCCCACCTGACTACAGCCACCTTTCAGGGAGCTGTAGAGAGTGATAAGGTCACCCTTGAGTCTCCTTTTCTCCAGACTAAACACCCCCAGCTCCCTCAGTCGTTCCTCACAGGGTTTGTGTTCCAAGCCCCTCTCCAGCCTCGTTGCCTCCTCTGGACATGCTCAAGCATCTCAACGTCCTTCCCAAACTGAGGGGCCAGAACTGGACACAGCACTCAAGGTGTGGCCTCACCAGTGCCCAGTACAGGGGAAGAATGACCTCCCTGTTCCTGCTGGCCACACTATTCCTGATCCAGGCCAGGATGCCCTTGGCCTTCTTGGCCGCCTGGGCACACTGCTGGCTCATGTTCAGCCCGCTGTCAACCAGTGCCCCCAGGTCCCTTTCTGCCTGGGCACTGTCCAGCCACAGCGTCCCCAGCCTGTAACATTGCAGGGGGTTATTGTGGCCACAATGCAGGACTTGGCACTTGGACTTACTAAACTTCATCTTACTGGACTCTGCCCATCCATCCAACCATTCCAGGTCTGTCTGCAGAGCCCTCCTACCCTCCAACAGGTTGACACAAACTCCCAGCTTAGTGTTGTCTGCAAATTTACTGATTAAAGACTCAATCCCCTCATCCATGTCATCAATAAAGATATTAAACAGAACTGGCCCCAGCACACACCCCTGAGGGACACCACTGGTGACTGGCCCCAGCTGGATGCAGCACCATTCACCACCACTCTCTGGGCCTGGCCATCCAGCCAGTTCCTAACCCAGCAAAGAGTGCAAGCCACAGGCTGCCAGCTTGTCCAGGAGTGTGCTATGGAAGACAGTGTCAAAAGCCTTGCTGAAGTCCCAATAGATGACATCCACAGCCTTTCCTGCATCCACCAGGCAGATCACCTGGTCATAAAAGGAGATCAGGTTGGTCAGGCAGGACCTGCCCCTCCTAAACCCACGCTGGCTGGGTCTGATACCCTGGCCATCCTGTAAGTGTTCTACCCTTAAGTGTAAGTGATGACACTCAGCATAAACTGCTCCATTACCTTACCCGGTACCGAGGTCAGGCTAACTGGCCTATAATTACCAGGATCATCCTTCCAAGCCTTTTTTAGAATGGGTGTCACATTGGCCAGATTCCAGCCATCTGGAACCTCACCAGTGAGCCAGGACTGTTGGTAAATGATGGAGAGTGGTTTCACAATCTCATCTGCCAGCTCCCTCATCACCCTGGGATGGATCCCATCTGGTCCCATGGATTTATGAACATCCAGCAGCTCAGCAGCTCTCTGACTGCCTCCTCCTGGATAACAGGGGTCCCATTCTGCTCCCTGACACCCTCTGCCAGCCCAGAAGGAGAGTCATCCTGAGGACAAGCCATCTTCCCACTAAAGACTGAGGCAAAGAAGGCATTAAGCACTTCCACCTTCTCCTCATCTGCAGTTACTAAGTTCCCTCCTCCCAGTACAGAACACAGGTTGGTCTTACCCTTCCTTTTGATGTTAATATATATGTAAAAACATTTTTTATTATCCTTTACAAAAGTTGCCAAATTAAGCTTGAACTGAGCTTTGGCCTCTCAAATTTTTTTCCTTCATTCCCTAGAAGCCCCCTTAAATACTCCCTGAGAGACCTGACCCTTCTTCCAAAGATGATACATACTCCTAAGTTCCTTCAAAACCTCATTGCTCATCCAGGCTGGATGGGCAGGCTTCAAAGCCTCATTGACTCATCTTTTGGCACACAGGGACAGTCTGTTCCTGTGCCCTCAAGATCTCTGTTTTGAAGCTCAACCACCTTTCCTGGACTCTTCTGTTTTTAAGAGCTGCTTCCAAGGTAACTCTCTGAAAAGTCTCCTAAATAGGCCAAAGTTTACCCTCTGGAAGACCAATGTAAGAGTCTTATTGATATTCCTCCCCATTTCACCAAATATTGAGAACTCTATAATTTCATGATCACATTGCCCCAAGCAGCCTCCAACAACCACATCTCCCACCAACCCATCTCTATTTGCAAACAGTTCTAATAATATTGTCCCTGCCCTGGTGGGCTCACCCAGCAGCTGTGACAAAAAGTTGTCCCCCACAACCTGTAAGAACTTCCTGCACTGCCTCTGTTCTGCTGTATTAAGTTCCCAGCAGATGTCTGGTAGGTTAAAGTCGCCTACAAGAACAAGGGCTGGTGGTCCTGAACCATTCTCCAGCTGCTTACACAGTAAGTTGTCCACCTCTTTTTCCTGGTTGGGTGGTTGATAACAGACTCCCAGTAGGATGTCAGCCTTGTTGGCCTTCCCCTTAATTCTTCTTACCCACAGACATTCAGTTTCATAGTCATTAGTTTCAATACCCGTGGCATCAAAAACTTCCCCAATATAAAGCTCCACCCCTCCACCTCTTCTCCCTTTCCTCTCTCTTCTGAAGAGACAGGAAAAGGAGTCCAGTACACCACTCCAGCTATGTGAGTTGTCCCACCATGGTTCCGTGATGGCAATTACATCACAGTTTTGCTGTCACCCCATGGCTTCCAGCTCATCTTGTTTATTACCAATGCTGTGCACATTAGTGTACATGCACCTCGGCTGGGTGACTGATTTGCATTTGAATATAAATTAGACCTTTAGGTCTTTCCAATGAAAATATTCTTTTCTGCCCTCTAGAACCTGTTTTTAATATGCTCCTGTTCTTCTCTGGGGAGATCATGAAGTTGTCATTCTTGTCATTGAGGACTTAAGGTTAAAAACACCGTACTTCCTGAAACCATCACTGAGTTGTTTTAATATATGATAAACAGCTAATCACTCCAAAATAAATGCATGGGAAAATGTTTTCTCTGTTCATGAGAGAATCCTGAGAATTTAAAATTTTCTTATTGTACATCATGAATTTTCAAAACCAATTGGTGACATCCCAAAGTGGAGAACTAAAGAGACTGGCTTTTTACTTATACACTGTAATGTATAAAAGTGAATTTACCAGTGGAATGATATTTTCATTTTTTCTATGAGTCTCCTTTGTTGCCTCCTCTAAACCACTATTATTAAAGGCATAAGAAAAACATAGCATGTTAAGTTGTAGGTAAGAAATTTCATGTTCTGTTGCAATACTAAGTGTAGCTACTATCAGAAAAGCTAAATTTTCAGTGGAAGATAAACACACCTAAGTTTGTATGTTTACATGTGAGTGTGTCCAAGTGCCTTACAAAGTCAAAGGATAGCTAGCCAATGCACTTATTGACTTTAGAGCACAATTTAGCCATGTGACAATTCAGTTGCCTGTTGTCTTGTTGCTTATCTCTCCCTCATGTCTCTCTTCAGCCTTTTTTCCCAGTCTGATATCACCCTTTCCCTACCACTGGAATGATCACCTATCTCTGATAAGGCCCTCAAGATCATTTGCTCTAAGAATCCTCTCAGCCTTTTTCTCCTTTATAATTGTTTACTTACAAATCATCTTTATTATGCCTTTTAGAAACTCTAACCCATGCACGTCATGGAAGAGCTTCTGACATCATTGTACTAGGTTTTAGTTGTAAAAGAAAGAAAATAAAACAAGACTGTTATTTATTTTTTCAGTAGCTCTAGTAGTTATAAGTTCTAATCAAAGCATTTGTTTTAAGAAAAAAACCAAGGTGTTCATCTAATGTATACTTGTGAAACTAATTAAATAATTTTTTTTTTTTTGCAAATGAAATTATTCACTCATGATTTATCTATGTTTAACTTAAGAGAAGGGGTTTTTTTTTCATTTTTTTCTTTTTTTCAATGGTTGAATTTTGAAAATACCTGTAGTGATGCAAAGAAATTGTTTCCTTATTTTATATGTTTCAACAACACAATTTAGTCCTGAAAGTTAACATAATCCCATCCTTCAAAAACTTGAAACAAAATGACAGTTCTCAGCAATTAAACACTATATTGAAAAGTACCTGTAAAGAACTCTAAGCAAACAACCTATTTTTATACTGGACATTAAATGTTTCAAATCCAAGTTAATCTTAAATTGCAATGTATTATTACAATTGCAAACAGAAATATTACACTATTTACAATACTTACTGAGACAGAATACATGATCTTGAGAGCCTGAGAGATTTTAAAAATTCTTTGCCAAGTCACTGCTGGCATAAAAAGTTATCCTAGAAAAAGAACTAAAAAAAGATTGTTATTCATGATGATAATGAGCAGAGGTTTTGATGATAGTGTCAAATGTTTCACATCTAATATAAAATAAAAGTTTCAGTAATTCCCCCTTTAAAACAAATCTAATTGTACTGTACTGTTGTTATGCAAATTAGCTCTATTAAAAGCACCATTTGAAACTCCAATACAAAATCTTAATACATAAAGAAGTGAGAAAAAAGTATTGTATTATGTTCCATTTTGTCTTAGAAGTTCAGTGCGGTAAAAGCAAAAAAAGGTATTCAAAGACATTTTAATTTGAAACAATATATCCTTTTTACAGTTTCAAGAACATTAGGACCAGAAAAATATATATAATAAATAGCAAAACACAAATTAATCATAGTGATTTTTCAAAACTGATTCTTTGGCATTCAGTTTTGTGTATATACAAATATATAATAATATACACCTTATGACTGGAAAAGCATCCCAGTACAATTATGAAGTACTGAGTTCTTAGGAACATTGTTTGCCTCTAGCCACAGATAATACAAGCTTAATTGTAAGATGACGGTTTCAAATTGAAAGGCTAAATTTTTAAATATTGATTTTCTATAAATAAATATTTAACAAATAAATATATGCATTTAAAACAATAAAGATACTTCCATACCATTTAAAAATAAGATTTTGGCAGTAAATATGGTAGACTTTTATTTTAATCAGGTCTCATAAATGATCAGAGCATAGTGACATGAGCCAGGACATCGTAGCATTTAAAATATGAAAAGAAAATATGTGAAGTAGAAACTACACATCCCAAAACCCCAGTCCACTATCCAAGAATTTTTTCTAAAGGGGTTCTGACTTTCTAAATGCATAAATAGTACATATAAACTTTCATCAGTATGGCCCAGAACCTGTGTAGTAGTCTTGTCGACATTTAGTTACCTTGAGATCCAAGAAAGTAAATCTCAAAATTTTTATAAGGCAACAAATGCCCTTTATGGGTGAGTTAATCAGAGCGAAGTAGATAATCACAATAAAAGGTTTATACTAAGTAAATCTAAAACCCATGAACATTGTAACGGGACATCAAAAAAAGAAAATTCAATGAACACCAAAATCTGCCACAATAGTTTCCTTGTCTTTGGAAGTAGAATATAAAGGTTCAAACAGCAAATCATCATTCAACAGAAAGGTCTTTGTGGAAACTGCTTTGTATGACAAATCAGAGAGTAAGGGTGCTGGCAAGAGTAGGAACAGCATGGAGGTTTGGCTCTGACGAAAAGAGACTGTGATTCATAGGAAATGGGCTTTGTTTTCAGGGAAGGTGTGTCCCTGCAGCCCACGGGGGCCACCAGTGTGCAGAGATCCACCTGCAGCCCATGGGGCGACCCACACTGGAGCAGGTGGGTCTGACCCTGTGCAAAGCCTGCACAAGAACAAGCTCCTTGCAGGACCCAAATAGTAGAGGTGGCCTTTGAGTCCTAGCAAAATGCATGTATTGTACTTGAATATCTGTATAGAGGCTTTGCCCCGGGAGGTGCTGGTTGTCCTTGATGGGCTGCAGCTGCGATGTCCTTAATTGGGCTGCAGCTGTGACCAATGAAGATAACTGGGATAAAAGGGGGTGGGTCAGCCAGTCAGGGAGAGCCTTGGAGGAGTCCTGGACTAAGAAAGAGCAATGTGCAGGAGTTGGAGTCTGTGCTGTGAAGATCTGCAGCTGTAAGAATACACTGAGGAGGTATGGACTTTAGAAAGCTAACAGCAACAGTATGGGGCTCTAGAAATAGAACAACAATAACCCACAGACCCTTGGAGAGATGATCCCACACAGGAGCAGGTTTCCTGGTTACCCTTGTGACCCCTTGGGAGACCCACATTGGAGCAGCTGGTTCTTGGACGACTGCACCCCTTGGAAAAAACCCATGTTGGAGCAGATGGTGAAGAACTGAAGCCCATGGGAATGGCCCATATTGAAGTTCATGGAGAACTGTCTTCCATGGGAGGGACTCTATGCTGGATCAAGGGAAGGATTCTGCTCCCTGAGCAGCGGCAGAAACAACCTGTGATAAATGGACCATAAAGCCCATTCCCTGTCTCCCTGTGCCACTGAGTGAAGATAGAGCCTGGGAAGGAAGAATGGGTAGGGTGCAAGGTGTTTTTATTATTTATTTTACTTCTTATTATCCTGCTCTGATATTGATTGGTAATAAATATAGTTATGACCCAAAGTTGAGTCTGTTTTTCCCCTGACTGTATTTGGTGAGTGATCCCTCCTAGTCCTTATCTTGACTCATAAGTCTTTCATTACATTTTCTCTCCCCTGTCTAGTTGTGGAGTGGAGTGATAAAGAAACTTTGCTGGGTATCTGGCATCCAGCCAGGGTCAATGCAGACCTTAAGGTATTTTGATTTTTAAAAAGTGTTTACCACTATGTATAATGTGACTTCTTTATGGTATATTATCATCTTTCATGGAATCATGCAAAAATAAATCAGAAAATTACCATCACAGGTCCAAGCAGCAGCTGAATTGTGTTAAGATTGATCAATAACATTAATATAAAGAAAATAGTCTTTTGGTGGAGAACTATAGTAGCATTTGTTCTTGGATAAAAAAATATAATTTGCAGAGATGTTACTAAAGAATTATATATGGTCAGTAACTATGAAGACATTGCATGAAAAGTATCTTATTGCTATTATCTCCTTATTGTATTACTTTCTTCTCTGAGGACATAGCAACTTATTTTTTCATCAGTTACTGTTTATACTGAATTTATACTATTGAATGTCCAATTTGAAAATAAAACATTGTAAATAGGTAGTAATTTTATTAAAACAATGGAAAATGTCTTGTTTTTATAAGACTGTGTAAAAAGAACATAGAAAATTTTCCATTAGAATAATATCCTCAAGTAAGGTTTCTCTTTCAATAGTATTCAAATTATCAAAAAAAATTATCATAAAGATTATTACCTACTCCACCTAGCTTTGATCAACTCAGAAGTTACAAGAAAACTAAGTATATATTTTTATCCTTGATGTTACTTTTTAATATTCTTTTTGTTTCAAACCATTTTTGGAAGTTGCTACTATTCAGTGGAAAAACTGCCATGCAAATAGATAAACCTTTGTCATTCTCTTCAACAATATTTAATAAAAATACAGTGCAACAAACACTTACTGTGGAGCAACAAGATTATTTTGAGCACTTCTTGAAACTCAGCAGTTCCAAATGCACACATTGAGCAAATTCTAAATAAGGTTGACAGAGGGGAGAAAGGTCTGCAAATATTATCAGTCTGATGACCTTATTTACACTTTGCTTTCCTCCCAAAATATCTGTGATGCATGAAGTTAGTAATACAATATAATATTTTTCCCTTACACAGCAGTTTTCATCTAAGGTGTCAAAGAATTTTACCAACATAAAATTCATCTCTGTAACATTACTTCAGTAAATCTTGTTCCACTCAATTACTTCGGGTGAACTGAGCCTCATATCTACTTTGCAGAAACAATGAATGGAAAACAATGCATGAAGGAATTCTAGGATCCAGTCATGACTCTAAATTCACTGTCAACTGTATCTGCATATTCCCAAGAGATTTATTTATTCCATTTTATTATATATGTATATGTTTCCTGTAGAATACTTTACAACATCGCTGGATTAAGTAATTTGCTGATTAATTAGTTTTGATTAGGAGGTTTTACTTAAATATCAAAACTAAAGACCTCTTGGAGTGATTGGTTTCAACAGCTACTTCTATCTACTTCAAACATGAAAAGTAACTCATATTTTAACACCCCTTTTGTTTATTTTAACCTGTTACGTCCTATTTTGGTCTTTTGCTTCCTAAATTTCCATTGATCGTTCTTTTTGTTTTCAAGTTGTTGTGTTGTGATTTGACCCTGTCCAGATGCCAGACACCCACAAACACCTCTTGCTCACCCCTCTGCAGCTTGACAGAGGAGAGAAAATCTAATGAAGGCTTCATGAGATAAGATCTGGGAGAGAGATCATTCACTAAATACCATCATGGGCAAAACAGGCTCAACTTAGAGATACTAAGTGAATTTATTACTAACAAAATCAGAGCAGAATAATGAAAAGTAAAAAACCTCTTAAAAACACCTTCCCCTTCAACCCCTCCCTCTCACTAGCAGCACAGGGAGCTAAGGCTTACAGGTCAGTTCATCAGCCGTGGCTTCCCTTGCTGCTCAGGATGAGGAGTCCTGCCCCTGCCGAACCGTGGGGGACAGTTCTGTGTGAACTTCTCCAATGTGGCTCCATCTCACAAGCAGCAGCTCCCTGCAAAGTTTCAGCGTGAGTCTCTCCCACAGACACACAATCCTCCCGAAACTGCTGAGCTGTGGGTCACTCTTCCACAGGTGCAATCCTCCAAGGACACGCTGCTCCAGCCTGGAAGCAAGGCCCCTCTCTCTCCACCGGATTTCCCACTGGATCACAGCCTCCTCCAGGCATCTGCCCACCCCCCATGAGCACCTCCCCCACAGGCTGTGGGTGGATCTCTGCATCCCCCGTGGAGCCCCATGGGCTGCAGGGGCACAGCTGCTTCACCATGGTCTCACCAGGGCCTGCAGAGGAATCTCAGCTCCGGCACCTGGAGCCTCTCCTCCACCTCCTTCTCCACTGCCCTGGTGTCTCCATGTTGTTTTCCCTCGAACGTTCTCACCTCCTTCTCTTCTCTGGCTAGTATTAAAACTGCTCACCAAACTTCATTTTGATTTCTTCTTAAATGTGTTATCACAAAGACATTACCAACATCTCTAATTGGCCCAGCCTCAGCCAGAGGCATATCCGTCTTCAGAGCCAGCAGGAATTGGCTCTGTTGGATGTGGTGGAAGTTTCTAGGAGGTTCTCTCAGAAGCCACCTCCGTGGGCACCCCACTACAAAGAACCAGGCCATGCAAAACCAAAAGAGTTGGCCTTTAGGCTTCTTCAGGTATTCAGTCCAGTCATGGCATAGAATATATTTTTCAATAATATTTGTATTTGTACATGTACAAATCGGGTGATATTTGTTTCTACACAACAGCATAATATTGCTGATGTCACAAATTACTATAACTACTGGGTTGTTTTCCATTAGAAAGAGGCTGTCAACATGTAACTACCATGACTAGATAACTATTTTTATACCCGTCTAGAAGTTTAATCTAAAGTATGCTTCTGCAACCAAAAACCGTAATTATTTTATTTAGTACTCCTAGTACTCAAGGGTGGTTTAGTAATATTGACCTGATTTGAGGTCTTTTAACTTACCAGAGCACTTTCATACCAATTGGTTTTGCATAATGGCTCAGACCCCTCACTCTCTTAGCTATCTGATCACATCTGAAAGTTACCTCAGTTACCTCACTCAACCTTTTGGCCACTCAGCATAATCTTCAATTTCTTTTCATCTTCAGTGTTTAATGAACTGTCTCTTGGGGTTTTTTTCTTCAAATACACTAAGAATGCCCTTTTGGTTCCTTTACGATGTCCTTGGCTGGAGACACCTAATTTTGTGCCTCGGTCTTTCTGATTTTGCTAACATTTTGTTACTGTTCAATTAGTAATTATTAGCCTTTCATTACTTCTATTTTGCAATTTTATTTCTTTAGTAATTTAGCTTACTACCTAATTTTTGTCAACTTTTTTTTATAGTTTCAGGCCATGCAAGAACCAACACTTTATTTAATCTCGTTATATGTCCTGTAATTCTTCTTCACAGCAATTCTTTGTCTTTCTATTCCTAATATTGCTTTTTAAGGAATCATTGACTCTCTAAAATACCTGATTTGTTAGACTTTTTTCCTAGGGGACCTTGCATCCCAACATTTCTCTGACTCTGCAGAAGTCTATTGTCCATTGTCATCACTTTACTCTTGCTTTCATTCCTTTATAAAAATCAGGGATTCTTTAATTTCAAAATTATTTTCATCAAATTTTCTCACATTTACAATTTTCCAGAATTTCTCCCCAGTAATTTCAATTAAGTCTATAAAACCAATATTTTTAGCTTTCATTTCTCTTGTTTCAGACTATAAAAGTAATATTCATGCATTTTGAACCCCAGGCTTGGGTTATATCTGTATGGGCAGAAACACCCCCAGAAATGTGTTCAGATGTGTTCAGCTGAGAAGATCTTCAGACTCCAGTCCACATGCCTCACTTCTGTAAATGGAAGCATTGATGCTTGTCTTTAGGATGGCCTCCTGTAAACTATCAGGTGTTTAGTTACCTGCCTTGCTATTTCTGCTGTCCCTGGACAGATGTCTGGGACAACCTTGGGTGCTGCTTCAAATGGCAAGAGGTGCATATCTCAAAAGCACTGAGTTAGTATATCAGTGCACTGAGTAGATCCCAATAACAATGCAGACGCTTAGCTCATGTAATACTTAATCACATGCTGACAACTACATTATAAGTGTATGAGCCTCATCCATTGCTTCCCATTGCACAATTTAGCTGCAGAAACATAATTAATCTAGCATTAGTTCTGATGCCCTTGACTGCTGACCTTCAGCTGCTGTCTCAGAAGGGCAGGGTAGTTCCTGTGTCATGTTTAACAGTCAAATGCTGCTGCCTCACACATAGCAGACTGGCTTCAGTGGCACTGGATACAGATATTTTGGGAAATTTATTTATTACTTGTAGAAAAGCGAGATAAATATGTCCATTAATCTTAATCAAAGTAAATTCTAATTAAGTAAATTCTAATATTGATTATATAGTAAGGATTCTACTTTTTCTTACAACTATTCTTCATCCTTTTCTATCAGTAAATAAAGAGCTAAGAACGACAGCAAATTTACTGATTAACCCTTATTTTCCTCATCTGCATAATCAAAATGGCTACACTTCTTGGCTTGTAGAACTTTGTCCAAAATTTCTGTAGGGTTTATTGCAGTATTTGCAGTAATACTGCAGTATTTACAGTAATCTGGTATAATTTTTGTTATCTCCTCATTGGGTTTATCTTTATTTCTGAATGGTGCAGCGCAAAAAGGTAATGACGAGTGTTAGACTGGTATTTGATGCTGTTGGATCCATTAAGGTTCTAACATCATGTGTAATAACTGCAGATTTGCTAGCAGTGAAATCTACAACAGTTCCCAGGGCTAGATATATATCACATGTCCACAGGGTGCAAAGGGATGACAGTATAGATGGCTAATGCAAAACAGATTTCCATGGAGCCTGACAGGTTGTCTTCTCATTACTGCCAACATCAGATCACCTTTAGCTGCTGATGTTGCCGTAGACCACTAAATTAGCTGTCTATGTAGTGCTCCAAAATTTCCTTTAAACTCATAAAGCACTCATATTTCCCAATGCTACTCAGACTGGCTTCTTTCTCTGATTGTGCTCCAGCCCCTGATTCAGAGAATCCATCACCAACAAATAGGTATGCCAGATTTTTAGAGGTCTATAAATTTTGAAAGACTGAAATAGTTCTTCCTACATAATGCAAATATTAATAAAAGTAACTGGAATAAAAGAATCTAGCCTGAATTTTTTTTTTGTCAGTAACTACTTCTGTCCTGACTTGAATATGAAAAATGCCTCAAAGAACAAAGTGAAAATAGCATCTTTTTTTTTCCTTGTACCACTTCATTGCAAACACAAAAGTACAAAAAACTCTAATTCTTCTCTCATTTATACTTAGCCAGTACCCATGAATCTCACTGCTGTTAATCTTGGCTTTTTGGATACCAGAAGAAAATATGAAATGTGAGGGTGAAAAGAAGTTACAGCAAGTGATGTAACATTTGTGAAGATGCGAAGATCATAAAACTACACTTAAAAAAAATGTTGTCTGTGGCCATTTCTCTATATGCAGCAACCAACTATGAGTTATACTTGGGTCATGAAAATGTTCTCCAAATCTCTTCATCTTCAGTGACACTTCCCATCTGCCACAATAAGTGTAAATGACACTTGTGTAAGTTAGGATACCAGTTTCATACTTCCAAACTAAAGTTGTGTAGACAAAGAAACAAACATAAGAAAAAGGGTAAAGTTTATTTTGCAACTACTCCATATCTTCGACTTTAGGGACAGTCAAAATACAGGGAATATGTCTAGACTAATTCTATGTCTACCATCAAAGGAACATTGTGTTGTTGTAAACAAGCCCATACCCCTTGATTTCAGAGCTAGAAACTAGTATTTATTACAATAGACATAACTTAAGGAAAGTTTCATGTTTGTAGATTTGGTTGTGCAGGCCATTTGTATTCTGGTTTCATATCTGATGAAATCATACAGCAGCCTGTCTTCTGCATCATCCATTCTATACTGTTCAAAACCATCTCAGAGAATACTGCATGATTTTAAAATACAAGCAACTTAGTTTTTCTTTGGTTTTGACAACTCTTCGGTTTGTCCATAATTTATTTCTCTGTAGATTCTTCAAGTTGTGTTGTAATTTTTGCACAATTCTTGTTTTCCTTCCGTTCACATAAGAGATTTTTTTTCTGATTTGTATATGGGAGTTTTTCTTTCAGCAATGAAGAGGCACAGCTGTCCAAATATCTTACAAAACAAGCAAGCAAACAAAAACCAAAATAACTTCTGGTTATCCTCGGTTTTCATTTTACTAAATGTAAATAATTTTCATTTCCCTGTCACAGAAGAAATGGACAGTTAATTTGGCATGAGCTTACTTGTGAGTTCATTTAATCATAGAATGGTTTGGGTTAAAAGGGGACCATGATTCCTGTAGGCTCCCCTCACGTATTTTGCTAAAGGTCACAATTAGGTCATCCCAAAGCCTTCTCCTCTCTGGGCTGATCCATCTCAATTCTCTCATCCTTTCCTCATAGAATAGATGCTTCATCCCTCTAATCATCTTGCAGGCCTGCTCTGGACTTGCTCCAACAGACTGATGTCCTTCCTGTGCTGGGTCCCCCAGAGCAGGATGCAGCACTCAGGGTGGGCTTGCACCAGCAGAGAGTAGAGGGGCAGAATCCCCTCTTGCCCTCCTGGCCATGCTGCTTTGGATGCAGCCCAGGATACAATTGGCTTTCTGGTCTGCAAGTGCACATTTCCAGCTCATGTCCAGCCTCTCATCTGCCAGAACTCCCAAATCACTCACAGCAAAGTTCCTCTTTATCTGTTCTGAAATATGCATAAATTTGCAAGGGGCATGCAAGTTTTGGAACCCAGAAGATGACAGCTTATGTGACCACTTCAACTCTCCTAAGATTATCTTTATCAAGTTCAGTTATCATTACTTTAGCAAGTTTGAAATGTTTTACTTTTGAAATTCCACTAGTTTTCCCAAAGATTTACTCAACATTTCCCACTCAAACCCTTTATAGAATGGTTTGATTTGGAAGGAACCTTCCAAGATCAGCTAGCCCAACCTTCATGTCATGGACAAAGGCATCTTCCACTAGGTCAGAGTCTTCAAAGCCCCTTCCTATATGACTGAATATTTTCAATGGGGTTTCCATGACTTCTCTGGAGAAGGTTTTCAAGTGTCCCACCAAACTTATAGTAAAGAAAAGTTCTTCCTTACATGCAAACTAAATATGCATTCTGTCAGTTTAAAGCCACTGCCCCTTATCCTGTCACTACAGGCTTCAGCATCTCTGTCTTTTTTGTAAGACTCCTTTATATACTGAAAGACAGAATTAAGGCCTCCCTGAAGCCTTCTCATCTCCCAGCTCTCCTGAGCTATGCCAACTTTCTCAGCCTATCTTTACAACCACTTCCCTCAGCCTCCTAGTCACACTGCTTTTGATGCAGCCCAGAATATCACTGCTTCTATGAGCTGCAAGAACACATTGCTGGCTCATGTCCACTGTACTGGAAGTAGTCAGTGTTTTTGAAACCAAAACTTTTATTAAAAAGACTTCCAGATGGAGAAATTTTCTGCTAAAATTTCATTTTAATTAACATTTTCTGAAGGTATAAAAATAACCAATATTTTTTACTGTATCAATTGTTAATTTGGTTATGCAAAAAAAAATACCTGACATAATAATATTCCATAACTTATCTTTTAGCTGAAGTGGTTGCTATTCTCCCAGATCACAGAAAATTAAAAAAAGCAAAAACTTTTATTTACCTGAAAGTTAGCTCACCAGAGAATTAATCTATGGTGAGTACACATTTCTTTGCCAAAGTACAAATTATCCACATGTAAGTTTGAAGATATTAATGAGAAAGGGTCCTTTTCTGTCTTGCCTCACATTTCACTTGGTTTTAGTCTCATTTTTCTTTCTGGAACACATTGATAATGTATTTCCAACATGCCAGTTAGCAAGAATTTCACATGCAAACCCTATGACAGATGTCCTTAATGATGCATGAACTTTCCAGACTCATTTCATTAAAGTTTTAGTAGTAGATCCTCGTAAACCTTAAATTATCCTCATTTGACCATCACACATTTACACATCTACCAGAATGCATATTCAGACACTTAAACATTTCCCAGTGCTCATCTCTTCCCATATGTCTGTATGTTTTTTCCCCTTGAAATTTGAGCAAACAGGTCAACATATGTTGTCTCTGGAAAGCACCAGGAAATAAGACTCTGAAGTAGCAACATATTTGTTCACCTGTCCTAAGAATATTTAAAGCTGGTTATTTAAACTCTGTTAATAACCAAACACCAAGGTTTTTCCCTATGCATAATTCTTGAAATTCAAATCTGACATATATCCCTACTGAAAAGTGTGGTTTCCAAAGTGTCACATAGGACCTTGTCTGTTATGCCTGGTAGTTACAGCTCAGGTAGGAGATTCTGAGGGTTAAGTGCCTTGATGTGCACACCAACAAGAAAAGGTATCAAAATGCTGTAAATCAGAGGAAAGAGACAACAGAGGCAAGGCCTCAATTTATCTCCCTAAAAGAGCTTCTTGGACTTTTCCTTGGGTACTCTGAACAGGTCAGGCCTACGCAACTCAAGAGGGATGAAATTGAGAAGAGTGGAGTTATAGAAGGAATAGAGCAGCAGACAAAGGGATGGAGGCACCACTTTTCAAGAGAGAATAAATTATCTGATATTCTAAAATTTGGACAGAAGAATAGAATCATAATCTATCAAAACATGCAATGACAGAACTTATTACTCTTACTGAAACTTGTGAGACACTGGTTCAGGACAAAGCCATGAAAGAAATTTTTCTTCCCAATGGATAGTGAATTTTCATGATTTATTGCTGCAGGAAGCTGTGGAGATTTAAGCAGGTTTATTAATTTCAAATCCAAAGGAATTAGGTGGAGTCATACTGATTAGAGTCTCACATCCAACAGCTGAAGATGGGGGGACAGTTAAAAGGAGATGGATGAAGGAAAGTAGCCAAATTTACAGGTTCTTCTAAGTTGGTATCTCTTTCCAGTACTTAATAATCCATGGAATTATTCCTGTGTTCACATGTCTAAGGGCACAATACCAAACTATAACCTCAGTATAGCAAAAACATTTAACAAGCTCAGATAAATGGAACTGAAAGAAATGAAGGGAAAAAAACAGAAAGTTACATAAATTTGAAAGATAATTGGAAGATTTTTAAAATGAAACTTGGTCTATAAGCAATACATATTAGATAAAAGGAGATGAGTCATATGATAGTCTGAAAAAAATTACAGCAACTTGGTTGCTTAAGAGTTGGCATGTAGTCCCATTCTATATTCACTACACTACCTCAGGTGCTTCTACTGGCCTGGCAGATACATCTCAGTAAGCATCTCTGCCATCCTAGAATGATATATGAAGAGCATAAGGAATAATGTCCTACAGGTATTTAAAATTGAACAAGAATCGTGTTTAGATACATCAATCAGTTCTCTTTCATCTTTAATAGATCACTAACAATAAATCTACAGTGCAAGAATTTGAAATATTGACATTCTCTGTAAAGATAAAATATGTGAGCAATGTATTTTTAAATAGAGAGAATGCAAAAAAATCTGAAAGCTTTAGTGACCCTAACAAGGAGTAACTGTGGTGGTGCTTGAAAGCCACTCACTCTAAAATGGTACATGGCCATAAATTCCAGCAAAGAGCTTTTTAGTTATACTTTGAAGTCTTCTGGTAATGTGTTTTACTCTGTACACGGTAACAAGGAATGCTTTCCAGAATGCTGAGGGATGTTTTGTGGTTGCTATATGCATTTTGCTATATTTGATACATATTTTGTCTGTTTGTGGCAGTAAATTGTGTAGTATAAGCTCTCCCAGCATGGAGGAAAATACAAACCCAGGAAATGCAGCAGGAACTATAGGGAATCAGTGGAAATATTATATTTCTCAGTTATCATAGAGTATAATATCATAGAAATCCCAACCAAGTTTCCTAACTTCCTGTTTTTGAACAAATATAATAGTTCATTTGGAAAATTTGGAAGTTAAATAAAAATATTTAAGTCAAGTTTAGCAGAAGAGAATCACCAACTGTTAATGGAAAGGCATTCCAGAGTGAAGACAACTATCTTCTACAGAGCTACATGTTCAAAAAGTACTATGACAGCATTTAAAGCTTCAAGTGAATTTAGGGAATGCTTTGTGGATGAATTTTTTTATCACAAAAAATATTGTAATCAGCTCAACGGTTTGGAGGGTTTTTTTTAGTTAATTCTGCATAATAATTTAAAATTTTAAGGCAAAGCAAGAAAAAGGGATAGACCTTCACCATTCTGAAGAAAGTAAAGCAAAACTATATCTTGTATTTCAATAAAAAGGAATTAAGCCTGAGAACTTGTTTGTGCAGAAAATGATATGAAGGTAGAAGTGTAGAATAAGTGTTATTGCTTAAAAATCAGTAACATCAAAAGCTTTCAGGTAAACTATTTGCGTACAAAGGAATGGTAAGATTAGGAGGTCAGAAAAAAATATAGTTGAATGAAAAAATTGTTTGATCTGAAAACCAAAAGGCAATCATAGTAAAAGTGAAAACAGTAACATAAAATGCTCTATGAAGGAATAATCAAAGCATATAGTTGCATATTCGGAAAACCTAAGGAGTTAAAACTAGCAGAGTATTAACAACAACAGGATGTTTCTCAAGAACAGCACAATTTTAAGAGAGATTAAGAAAAATAGTGAGGTGAGCTACTGAGTGAAAAAGAAGACATTTAAATGTTCAAAGCCTTCTTAAGTTCAGCTCTAACAAAAAGAGTATCAAGAGCCAATACGTCAACATTTACAAGTAAAAGCAAAGGCGTAAGAGAAATGAACATGGCAAACAGTAGCAGGACAAGTCCAGACCTGGAAATGTGCTAATGAAATTGTATTTTTGCCTCAACAGGAAGAAATCCACGTTACATAGCAATATGATTTCCCATACAGCCAAAAGACATACTGTTCATTTATGTTCCTCCTTTCTTCCCAAGGGTCCATGAAACTAAAATTTGTGGGAGCTTGGTGACATTAAATTATCTTATGTTAAATGTCTGTCTCTTTTGCTGAGAATAGACAGCTGATGAGAATTATTTCATCATCACGTGCTTGGAGCCTCAGTTGTTATCAGAACACTTTTTGGAAAAAAGTTGGGGGGCTTTGAACACTGAGACAGAAATTAGAGATCCCAGGTAGTTGACTCTGAATTCAATGGATTGAACTTGTTGCTGTGATCATCAGACTATGAAATGCTGCAAGTAAAAATCTTCCTCCTGAAGGAAACAAAGGGATTCATGAGTAAGAAAAACCTTATGGTCTTGTGATTATGATGCTACAGAGCATGTTTTGGTGACTAAGTGTCTGGGAAACTTCTAAGTAGAAAGTCCTGTGCTGTTGAGTATTTTGGTACACTTCAGGACTGCAAATGCTCTGTAGAAAAAATATATTTTAGAATTAACAGTATGAGAAGAATTATATGAAATTTGTGCCTTAAGGCACAGTTCAAAAGGAAGAAAGAAAGCAGTAAAGTATGAAGATTAAGTCATGGATTAATTGAAAGTCCAAGGGACCTGACAGACTGCACCAAGATCCTGTGATCCTAGTAAAATCACTCTCCATTATCTCTGAAAAAATGTGGATATTGGAAGACACTTCTTACATAAAGTGCAAAATAAAAAGTCATAATCAAGTTCTAAAGAGGCCCAGAAGGTAAATCTAGGCAACTACAGGCTAGCCAGTCTTAATTTCATCCCTGGAAAAATCGTGATGCAGCTATGCTTCAAGCCCAGGAAGTGGGAGTGACCAGGAGCAGACAGCATGGATTTTACTAAAGGTATATTGTGCCTGACCAACTTGATTGCATTTTATGATAAAATGATTGAATATATAGATGGGTAGAGAGGAGGGTGTGTCCAATATCTTGACTCCAGCAACATTTTTCCCCCATAATATTACTATGGACAAATTAGGATGTTATAGTGCATGAGTGAACAATTAGATGAACAAAATGTATTTTGATGGTTAGACCCAGATGGTAATTGATTGTACTTTATCCAGATGCTCCTAACAAGAGTCATACCAAAGGTGTCCATCCCAGATCCCCTTATATTTAAAGTCCTCCTCAACAAACTAAAGACAATAATAGAGAGCAGATTGATCAAATTCACAGCTGACCTCAAACTGAGGTGACCAGTCAATATGCTTGAGAGCAGGGCTGCCATTCAGAAAATCCAGACAGAATGGAAAAATTGAGCTGCTCTATAAAAAAAGGCCTGGGATGGTGGTAGGAACATCTACCATGGTATGTTCTGGCAGTTCCCAAGATATATGAACATAGGCAGAGCCTATAGATCAAGGGAAGGGGTTGAATGCCTCATTAGATTGCATTGATTATAAATGCTGGAGAAATAACATTAACAAAGAGATTAATGGAAGCACAGATGGAGGGATGGATGGATGGATGGATGGATGGATGGATGGATGGATGGATGGATAGATAGATAAGTATGGTCGTCAGGTGCCTGCCTACAAAGCCTACAGCTACAGGGACACCAGGGATGGAAAAGATGCTCCAAGGGGATCATGTCACACTTTTATAATCTGGGCCTCCTACAGTGGGTGATGAGATCCTCAGTTGAAGCACCAAGTTACCTTTATGATTACAGATAAAGTTCAGAGAGCCACAGAATCTAAAGCTCCAGGGACAATGAGGCTGAAAAAGTCAAAGGGAATCACAACAGGGCCAACATTACCCCTTCCACCCTTTATAATCTTGGCCACCCGTGGGGATTGTGACATTAGTCTCAGTGCCAAGCTTTCATTACAGTTAAGGTTAGGAAGCAGAGAACAACAATCTACATCTTCAGAGACACTGGGGTGTAAAAGGCATGCAAAGGGCAGGGCCTCAAAATAGCTCTGTCACATTTATATTTTGGGCCACCTGTAGTGATGGGGGCCTCAGCCTCAGTGTCAAGCTTCCTTTATGGTTAGAGTTAAGGTTCAGAGAGCCAGAGACTCAGAAAGCCTAAAGCACCAGGGACAGTTGGGCTGGAAAAGGCAACCCAAGGAGATCACAGCAGGGCATAAACTTTGCTTCCTCCAGACCTTTCTAAACTGGATCACTCATGGTCCAACAATGAGGGCAAGGCATATGAGAAATTACTGAGGTTCCTTGACTTGTCCAGCCTGAAGAAGAAGAAACAGAAGAGATCTCATTATGGCCATTTTTCACAAGGCAAAACAGAAGGACAGACACTGATCTCTCACATGTGACAAATTATAGGATCCAAGGAAATGTCACATGGCTGTGTCAGGAGAGGTATTAGGAAAAGATTTGTGACTCAAAGAATGAGTCACATCCAGTGATTGGGCATTGGAACAGGATCCCCAGGGAAGTGGTTATGACACCTAGCCTGACAGAGCTCAGGAAGTGCTTGGAAAATGCTCTCAGGTACATGGTGTGATTTTTGGGGCTATCCTATGCATGGCCAGGATCCAATGATTCAATGATCACTGTGGGTCTCTTCCACCTCAGGATTTTCTATGATATTATACTCTATGATAACTGAGAAATATAAGCATAGGCATCTCTCACTGTGTACATTTCAGAATAAATTCAGAATAAACCTTAGTTCTCAAGGATTTAGAAAGGTATTTTGAAATAGAATTTAATTTAAGAATATTGTTTGCTGCTGTAAGTAATAAACCATATGGTTCATAAACTGCTACTACAATGGTGTAGAAATATACTTTGCTATGGAGTCATAACAATGAAAGGGTCTTTAAAAGGTCCTGTAGTCTCTTCTCATACTAAGAGGCACATGAATTAAAAATAAAGCTTTCCTGACAGATATTTGTCAAAACTGTTCTTTAAATTTCTCTCTTTGACAGTGTCCTTAAACCATTTATTCTGATGTTGCATTAGAGTGTTTTTCTTTAGGTGAACTTTGGTCTCCTTTACTTCAATTTAAGAGCACCACTTCTTTTCCTATCTCAAATCCCATGAGATGGGTTTGACCTACAAGTGTAACAAATCATTTGAAAAAGCCTCACACTTCTAGGAAGGAGCAGAAAGCACAGATTGAAAAAAAAAGAACCAAACCACTTCTATATTCATAACACTATAAAAAGTAAAGTTTAGACCTCATATAGAATGTAATTTACCATCTTGGTTACCTACATTAATGAACTTAAATTGAAACAGGTTCAGAGAAATGTCAAAATAATTACAGTAATGAAAAACCAAGCTTATGAAAAGAGGTTAAAGGACTTGACTTATTTATATAAGGAGTCATTTAATTTTGTTAAGCTAAATATTTGGTGCTTTGGAAGATGTGAAAAAGAACTAATTAAATTGGAAGATAATGCTGGTGAAAAGCAAATGGCTACAAATGGATTATGAGTATAATTCCAGACAGAATAAGAAAAAAACGTTTACAATCATGAAGTAAATTTTCAGATAAGCCTATATACAGGGCTATGGGGACAATTAATTTAATTGCTCTAAGATAGTATTTGATAAAATGTTATCTGGGCTGCATCAAAAGAGAGGTAGGTTTCTGTTCAATATTGGGAAGAAATTCTTCATTATAAGGTTGGTGAGGCACTGGAACAGGTTACCCAGACGTGTTGCATATGCCCCGTCTCTGGAAGTGTTCATGTCCAGGGTTTTGGACAACCTGGTCTAATGGGAATTGTCCCTGCTCATTGCAAGAAGGTTGGACTAGATGACCTTTAAGGCCCTTTCTAACCTATAATATTGTCTGATGTTTTTTGCAGATTTATTTCTGGGGTACATTTTACCTTAATGACCACGTGTAATAATTCAGTGTTAGTGAAACTACACTGATTCTGCAAAGTTTCCCCATTTCTTTGCAATACCTCTTGCTTGTAACTGAATTATCCCAAAGATGGAGTCAAGTCAAGAAAAATCCTTCCCTTCCCCAAGAAGGGGGATTTTTTTTCAACGACAAGGCTACTTGAAGTTTTTGAGATCTTATCCAGCAGTCAGCTGATCCCTTTGGGGGTTTTTGGCATGCTGTGTGGCTGGCAGCCATTCAGGGACTGGGCAGAGGCTGACTAAGGGGCAGGGTGTGGGGCAGTGCTCCGTCCCACCTGCACAGAACTCACCCTGCCCCACACACGCACTCCCCACCCAGTTGTTCTGAGCCAGTCGTTCCTCTGAGCACCTATATGTGTGTGACATCCTCCAATGCTGAAATTGCCTGATATAAGGAAATAAAATGGGTAGTTAAAATATAATGGCTTCATTCAAAATACATGAATTCTAGTGGTTAATCAGAGGAAAAAAAATCATAAATATGTTTGTTTGCCTCAAGGGCTAAGTACAAATGAAAGGAACTAAACTTCTAGCAGTACATTTTCAATAACTGAAGTATTACTTAGCTAGTCCACTCTCTTAATGGATGCTTTTTTAACAACACAAAAATTCTAATGCTGGGTAATCCTGTGAGACATGTTAACAAACAAAAAAAAATTCAGAATTTTGTAAAAGATTGAAAAATTAATATTTGAATTATCTGTTTTGAGAATATACCTGCCTGCTGAGATTTAGTATTCTGAAAGGGGATAGATTTGCTTCCTTGTTTATTTTTAAAAACCCTAGTTGAGAAAAAAAATGAATTATTCTTTCAAGCATCATAGAAATTTTAATATGCAAGTGCTTAGAAATTAGCATTTTGGATTTTATAATCACAGTTTTTCACTGATCAAATTTGTGACATTATTTGTTTAGAAACATGAACACCTAGTTAGTTAATTTTAGAGGCAGAAATTTTAATGGTTAAGCAGAAAACATAAAGGTTTTAGGTCTAATATTTAACTAGAAAACAGCTCACAACATTATGTCACATAAAAGCCCATGTTATCTCAAAATACACCATCAGAAATTGGTATTTTATCACTGCAATCTGTTTTCACTAAGAACTGCAAATAACATCATGTAGACCTGAATCTTCACTGATGACCTGATAAAACAAGTAGTACCTACCAGTTCTCTCAATTGCCTTTATTTAGCTGTGAATGGGACTGAAATTGCCCAGGATTTTTAATTTTTTTTTCCCCATCAGAAATTGTTTCTCGTGCCCTGTGAACTAGTACACTGAATACTTTTTAGATCTGGTATTAATGCTGCTTTCTTTGTATTTGATAAAAAACACCATTAAATGCTCAGGTAATCAGAATTACTCTGAGACTGTCTTTTAAAACTTCTCTGCTACACATCTGAAGTAATTCTGTAGCCTCCAATATCATCTTTTGTCTTCTATGTTCCTATAAGAAATCTGCATACAGATCTATGTCCTCATCATTCCCTTGGCATTACTTATTCACTCACATTCAGAAAGAAATGTTCAATTATATCACTGCAAATATTAATGTAGGTCTCTACTGTCTCTTTTTAGACAGTTGTAGTGCATTTAATTCTTTTTTATTCACTATGCAGGATGCCAACATGTACAGGTACTTCTACAGGACTTTGTGTCCTATAATTCATTGCAAGGAGTTAAATAGGTTCAAAGCCTGAAGAAATAGATTCATAGCTATTATAGCACTACCCAAGGAGCCTTACAGTCCCTACCCACTTCCTACCCACAAATCACCTAGTAAGTGTAATGAATAAAATATTTAAATTACACCAGCCTCCACATCCTCTTTTCATCCACGAATTAACAGCATCTGAACCTGGGGGAGGAGGATGCATATGAAAGACAGGAACCAGACATATTTTACTTTATTTTTCATTGCTCTTTAAAAAAAGTTTACTTTCATAGCAAAATAACTTTTTTCAGCAGAAAATATCTGTGATCTTGAGATATGTCCATTAGTATTCTATTTTCCAAAGCATTAACTCATAGAAGTCACCAAGGAGTCCTTTTACTGGCATGAGGGGTCAGGGGAGTGTAAGAGAAGAGTGAAACAGAGTGGGAGAAAAACAATGGCATTTAATTTAGAAAGTCATAGAAGCCAAAAGGTATGTGACGACAAATAGCAGATTTTTCTTATTCAGAAACAATGAAATTATAGAATTGGCTGGAAGGGACCTTAAACATCATTTATTTCCAACCCTCCTGCCATTGGCAGAGATGCCAAATACTAGTACTAAAATAGTTATTTTTTTCTGCTGCAAAATAAACCTGACTTCTAATGAAGGACCATTTGTTCTGAACCAGTCAGAGAAAACTCATTTCTATCAGAGGTTAATTTTGTAACTGATTGGATTTAGTTTAGTCAGAGGTTTTACCAATATAATATATTACGAGAGCATGACTGAGAACAGTGTGATTATAGACAAATTACAATAAAGCCAAACAGAAATAAATTACTCTCCTAAATCTAAAGAGAAAACACATTTCATGTATTAACATATTAGTATGATATCCTTTAATATGAAGGGAAGATGTAATAGTTGATGACCTCTTGGACACAGATGACTGAATCTTAAGAAGATAAAAAGATAAATAACACAGATTTCAAGGTGCCAATGAGAATTATATTTCAAGGTAAGCTTAACCAGACAATATATCTATAATAGTTACTAGAAGAATAAGCACCTAATAAAAGAGACCACTTACATGAAAGGGATATACCACTCTCAGCAGGGTAGATTCAGAGGACAGATTATTAGGCATTATGAAAAATTAATTCCTAACCATTAATCTTTTCAGCAAGGCATTTTGTATCTTTTCTATTTAGAGGAAACAAGAAAAGCATATCTGCCTTTAAATAGAACTATTTTTAGGGTAGCACATGAAAAGAAAACTAGCCAAAAGTATCTAATTTTAACAAAAATTAAAGACATTAAAAATAAACTTTGTATTTGATAAAAGATTTTTAAAGATAAAGATAAAGATAAAAGATAATTAAAGATAAAGATAAAAGATAAAAAATTAGATGTCAAAAGCAGAACCTGGACTTATAGAATGATAAAAGTTCTTCCTCCATGAAAACTTGTAGGTCTTCCAGGATGCTGTATGATGCCAGATGTTAAAATTTATCCAAGAATCTCTGGGGCCAAAAAAAGCAATTATACTCTAGCCTACATCTCTCCTGTTTCAGAATCTCATTATTAGTGTTTACAGAAATGTTTGTGCTGTAAATATTATAGGTGCTACCTTAGGAAAAAACTTTGATTGCAGAAAAGTTTTTCCAGTGATGAGAAAGCTTTGATACATATCAACAGTATAAAAGTAGAAAAGAAAATTAACATTTTACTTATGTGTCTGACTTGTTTCTTGATATTAGCCTTCTTGTTTCATACAGTTTTAATGTTCTTCCATTACAAATCTCCCTAAAGCCTCTGTCCCACAAGCATTTATATCTGTGGGTAGTTTCTTTGAATAAAGTCATCCTTTAGCAAAATTGGGAAGATAAATTCAGGTACTACTGAACAAATTAAGTTCTTGCATGTTCATATTGAACTCAGTTTCTGTTGCACCTCATAAATCACTCAAAGGTATATTATGGTCTGTGGCCCAGAGAACTAAACATGGGACCCCTCCAGAAGCAATGTGACTTCCAGTGTACAGAATGACCCATTTGCATCACAACTCTGGAAAGCCTTTCGTTTAAGAGTAGCAAAAAAATAGTTGATGAATTCTGATTGTCTCTATGGCAAATCAGTATGTTAGAAAGACATTTTATGTCTTAGAAAAAGAACCTTGCTCAGAGCAGATATGGGGTAAGAGTTATGCACACAGTCAAGTTTGTGTGTTAAATGTTTCTCAGAAAGCTGGAATTCAGAAAACTGACCATAACAAATATACATGAGCAAGCAGTTGTTTGCAGTAACAACAGTAGGAATATTGTAGCAATGATTAGTGGATTTCAAGGGGAGGAAAAGTAGTTCTTAACTGCTATCAACATAGTGTTTGACTTTTAACACAAAAGGCAGGGGTTTTTTACTACTCATGTTCTACTAAGCACCTAATGGAAGGCGCCCTGCAGAGCCTGGGCACAGTTCAATGACCTCTTTATATTATTTCCATGTCCTGGGGTATCTGTTTTTCCATAGATAGTAAAACAAAAATTAATTTTTTAATAATATATGCAGATATTAAGGATACTTTAATCTAAGATATAGTAAATACATGCAAAATTTCTGACCTGCACAATTGCTGTGACATTAGATTTACCATGAAAGCTTTCCTTGGTTCATTCCAGGACAGATTCTACTAAAATTCAATTCCACAATCTATTACTAAATATTTGGTTTACAATATACACTATCAGGTTAAAAGATGCCCTCAGAAGTCACTACTACTTTTCCACCCAAACAATTTCATATAAAACTTGGTTAAGAAAACACTTGAATTTATTTAGATTTAATCTAAATGGTAATTCGCATCTAATTACATAGAAAAAAGTATTGAAATAAGCTAGAAACCCAGTAAGCAGGTTGAAGTCTCAAGATTTTCTAACAAAATTAGTTTGGCTCTGACCCAGGTGACACCAACATCCAGTCCAGTTTTGTCCTTTCCTTTACTGCCATATTGCAATTTCATGACTTTAGCTTCATGTTCAAAGTGTTTATTGCAAAACTCACAGAATGCTAATCAAGTTTAGCCTTTCAGTGGTGGTCTGAAAGTGTTAGCATTGCCTCTCTCTGAGTAGCAATGCATGGGCATTGGTTGTACTGGGTCCTCCCTTGGATAAAGACCAGTAGACTTTTGTGGTAAGAAAAATGGCAGGGTTGGGTGGAAAAGACCAAGGAAAGACCATCTTATATGTACTTTACTAGAAAGCAATTCTAGCTGTGAAGTCATAAAGAATTAATCAGGTTTGATTTCCATAATAAGCTACATTTTGGATCTTGTGGTTTATTAAGAGGAACCATTAGCAGTACTTGAAGTTATTTTACTGATGAAATTCTGCTTGAGATGAATAGTATTCCAACTACTGTAGGAAAGAAAGAAAATATTTTCTGTTAAAGATGTACATCTTCTTTCCGTTCATTTTTCAGTCAGTATGTAATTTGACAAATCCCTCCAGACAGCAGATATATTAGATCATGGATGAGAATAGCTCCTAATCAAGACAGCTGAAGATCAACACAATGCAAATGCATACAATAGCAAAAGGTGTCTATATGCTGTGATTATGGCTAAGCCAGCAGAGATCTAAATAGAAGAATATGGAAAGTTATTTTGTCATCCAGAAGTAAATGTCTTATTTTACCAGATGAAGGGTTTTCTAGGTACTCATAATCACTTGACTACAAGCTGAGGTTAGTGGGCTTAACATAGCTATGTAGTACCACTCAGTATGTATTTAGCTGTATGAGATGCTTACAGTACTAGCAGATATGAAATATGTGAGAAACCTGCATACTTCTGAAAGCTGTAATTGAGTGAAGGTGGGATAGCTTGCACCATCTAAACTGGCATTAAGGACCATCAGAGACCTCCACTGACTTTGGTGAGAGGTAAAGACACTAGAAGGACCTGAAGAAATCTGTACTGCAGGCACATGAATTGAGGTGATTGAATCTGGGTCCAAGTCTGATCTCAAATACAGCTTCACTCTGAGACTTTTTTTGAAAACCCATACTTCTACTCCTATTGCCACTCCTGTGGCTGAAACGGGCTTGTTTGGGAAACTGACCCAGATTTTTATCCAGCTTTCTTTATCCCCCTTCTTTTTACTGGGATTGTTTGGGATAGCACGGCATGGTCAGAAGTCAGATGAGAGGACAGGACCACGGAAGCTGTGAATTTATGAACAGTCAGTACAGCTGAGCTGATTCAGTTTCTTGCTGTACTTAGAGGAAGGCTGTTAGGCTAACTCAAACACCTTACAGAACTGCATCTGACCTCTTTCAGAGACACACAGCTGCTCTCAGATGTGCTTTTTGTCTTTCCTCATCTTTGGCTTTAGACTCCTCACTCCCAGGCAGGAGGTTTCCAGCATGTTGCCTGTCAATGAACAGAGAAAGGGTTTAATAAGTGTGTGCCCGTATGAATGTGCATCTCTTTGCCCGCCTCTGGAAAACTAACTTTTTTCCCTCCAAGTACACAGTTCATGTGTCCTTTTCTCAAATTCCTCCCATTAGTAAAACACACATAGGCCCAATAGCAAACCTAATCTGAATTTAATTTGAAAAATTTTACTTACATAATACAAGGCCTATGTAAGCAAAAAATTAATAGTGGTCTGCAAATCCTGATTTTTTAAAGTTATCTGATGAAGGAAAGTTGTTAAGCTCAAATCTAGGCATTACTTCAATAATTTTTTTTCATATTGACAGTGTTCCCATTCCACTAAATATCATTCTCATTTTTCTTTGCAAAAGTTTTTCTATTTTATTAAAGAAACAAATACTTAGCTAATCAAAATAAAAATTTAAATACCATAGGTATTTTAATGAGTGTATTTCTACTTTTCTGCAATTAATTTTATCTGTAAATGTTTATCAAAAAATTATTGAAGCTCAATATCATGTTTAGAATTCCAGTTCTGCTTTCCAATATAAGTAGCATTCAAAATTTAACATCTTACAGGAACTGCTGCATGAATTTCTATTAGCACCTACAATATTGTTTTACACTAGCTAAAATTCACAGCACCATTTTCATAATATCTAAATATTTTGCCAACATTATGAGAAAATAATACACTCTTGTACAAGGATCAGTGAATTTTTTTAGGAGATGACACTTTTTCCTAAGAGATTTAGAGTTTATTAATACAATGAAATCACTAAGAAAGAACACAGTTTCAGCATTAGGATAACATGTCCTTAAATACATTCCTTGAATGACAAATTTTCTAATTAGATCTATTATACCAGAGCTGAAGTTGGTAAACCTGAGAGCTAGCAAGGAGAAAAAGAATTTTAATGATATCAGAAATCCTAAATTGTCTAGGAACATCAATAAAAAGAGGTGAAAGATATTTTGGACAGGTGAGAGACCTTATATACAACTACAACTCTAGAAAACAAAACTGTTAAAGAAAGCCTCTAACTTCTGCATCACTGCTTGTTCTGAGAAAAAAGAAACAATGCCATACTTTGGTCTCTCATTTTTTTCCTTAAACTGGAAGAATTAGTGTGTCTTACAAAGTATTTTTTCAATATATATAGCAACACCACCTTTGCCTTTCTTTGGGACTGTAGGCAGTATTGACCTGTAAGCAAAAATGCAACTGCAACTTTAGTATGGATGCTTTAACTTTTGATATTTAATTTTACATATACTATTTTTCTCTGGCAAAAAATAAATGTCCTTATTTTGGAGTAAAATTAGTTTATTAAGTTTTATATCCAAATTTTTCAAAGACATTAAAGAGCAGGAAAAGTCTAGTTCATAGGTAAGGTGATTTATAAATTTTTTTTTATTATTTGTTTCACATTTGTTAGCCATCATCTCCTCATATTCTCCACATATGCCCAATGTTCCTCAGAGACGCTTATGGCACATTGAAGAAAAAGTCACAGTAGGAAATCTGTTGTATGATGAAAATCAGTTGTATGATGAAAAGTTATATTTGAAACCTGGCTTCACCATGAAGGGGGACAGGGGGCTTATGGTATTAAAGGACAATTAATTTTCTACTTTACAATTTTGGTTATAGCTGAGAAACCTTCTCATTATATTTCTTTTTCAGGTGCTTATAGCTTTGTGAAATGAAAACTCTTTGGGCTAAACCTACATTTGGTTCTTGTTCTTTTTCAGTTCTTTCATTTTATTGATAATAATTTACTCTTAGCAATACATTGAACCATCAGTACATTGCATATGCTCACAGTGCTTTATGATTTCCATTTCTAGTTTTTAGTAGATTTGTGTAGTTACACATTTTGGGCAGCATTGAGCACCACATACAAAAATGCAATAACTACCATTTATGTGTGTCATTGTGTCAGCTAACCCACCAATTGACTCCATCTCATCCTTGCTACTTTTATGTTCACTTAGTACAAACAGTCACTAGGGGTCTTATTACCACTTACTAGTCACTCTTTTGGCAAACAGTTGCTCAAACGTAAGCTTCTAGATCTGCCTTATTCATCTGATCCTGCCTGGCCTCTACTGCTGCTCCAGATGGGCTTAGGTCTCTAAATTCTATGTCATATTAGCTATGCAGATGTCTCAACCTGCCTTCATGTGGTGTTCTGGTTCATGTACTCCACATCTACTCAGCCACATCCAGGCTGAACAAGCCCCACTCTCCCAGCCTCTCATCCTTTCCTCAAGAAGGAAGTGCTCCAGCCCTTGATGGCCATCCTCTGAGCTAACTTCAGTTTATAGATATCTTTCCTGAATTGGGAAGGGCAAAACTGGGTGCATTATTCTGTATATTTTTTCTGTTTATTAGAGGAGAGTAATCACTTCCTTCATATACCAGCAGTATTTCTAACACAATGTGCCATTAGTCTTTATTCCTGGGAGGAGGCAGGGCTCACTTATATTCAGTTTGCTGCTCATTGGGATACCCAGGCACTTTTCAGTAAGCCTGTTCCCAAGTTAGTCAGTCACCAGTCCAGCTACTGTAGAAGCTTAGTTCTAATAATTCACCTAGCTAGACCATGACAACATGGTTTAGATAAAGATGCTTTCGCAGATCGTGCTAACATTGAGGTAGATTAAATTCACTGCCTGTGAGAAACTGAAATGTTAAGAGTTAATGTCTCAAACAATTGGCCATTGGCAAAAGCATCAGAGTGCTTTGCTGAGGTTTGTACCCCCCAGCTGAAGGGGAGGAAGAGAGCCAGGTGTGTTGTGGTGAAAGCTCTGATCTGCAGGAGAGCAGCCCAGGTGCAGAGGATGTGGACCAGAGGATGACCATGCCAAACCAACCTGTTTAACAACAAGCTGGGGTTTGAGTCAGATAAGGAACAAAGCTGATAAGAAGCAGATCCTAGTAGGTGGGATAATGCTTTTTTCATGATGTCAATGTTCTTCCTTACTCAACCCCCTTACACAACTGGCTCAGGTGTGAAACTGCTCCCCTACACGCAGGGGAATTTTTGGGACATTGGGATGTGGTCCTGAAGGTGTTCATCCCTTCTGATGAGGTTTACCTGGCTGATCTGTGCTGGCATGAGAGAGAGTTGTCGTTTCTTAGAAGGAGTCATAAAACATCAAAGTACCTCCAGACTAATTTCTGAGGCCTTCCCCCAGAGCACATGGTGTGCAGTGCTGTAACAGTGTACAACTCTCCCACCTGTACCGGATAATTAATACACCTGATTAACCCACTGGACTTCCTATTTTTCAGGCTTCCCCCGCCCCCCAAAAGGATCAAGACAGAAACTATCACTTTGACAAACAGACTTGATTGTAGGTTTCCTCACTGGATTCACAGGTGGCGATATCTTTCTACTCTTGCTCTTACTTACACTTTCTTTTTTATACATTTTCTAAAGTGTTATGTCTAAATTTTATATTGCTATACTTCTATAAATAACTAAACCAGGTACATATCTCCTTTCTTTTCCAACCAAATTGTTCTGAAATATTTATATATATATATTTATAAATATATATTTATAAATATCAGACATTTAGGGTCATTTCACTCTAATGCAGTTCTATCATTAAAAAGAACCTCAGTTATCCTGCCTTCAGGGGTGGGTCATAGCCCTACTCTCCCCTCATACACAAACACTTTAGGACTCTGTTTAGGGGCTCTCCCTCAAACTGTGTGTGCAACGAGTTGTGTCTTTACAGAAGCAATGACAGCAAGCTTGAAAATGAGACATTGTTTCACAGTGGTTATTATCAATATCATTCTAATTTCTCCTCTTCAAAATTGATCAGTACATTTATTTATATATCTGAACTTTAAATCAGACTTCAGAACATACATAGTCAAAAGTAACCTTAATACAGAATCAGTTCTTCATAATGCAAATTGTCTAACCCTAGAGGTTCAAAACTGAATTTTAAGCAGAGGGCCAAATTAATCTTTAATGTAATTTCACTCATGTCAGTATGCATAACATCAACTATTAATTTGACCTAATTTATTAGGAAGACTGTGGGCAGATTATAAATGCTACTGAGTTTGCACTCTGTATAAAAATGAATTATTTATGATCATGAAGCTGAGTGATTTTTATTTGTGGCCAAAGTAATTTGGTTAAAATCTACATACTTGTCTTAAAAAAAAAAGAAAAGAGGAAAAATATTTAATTTATAATGACTCCATATCAGCAGAGCATGTAAAAATAGAGTTCAGGCTGAAGGCTTAAATATTTTTCTCTGTCAGGCCCAATGATTGTTTAAAGTTTGGATTGTCTAGCTCTTTTTTCTTTTTTATAATATCAGTATCAAGTCTCCACATAAAGAAAGAGTGCTAATCCACAGGCAAAGAAATAAGGCTACTCTAAAACAAGGAAATTAACCAAAATGCAAAGTCTATTCACTTATCATCTCATAAATATGGGTAAATATTAATTATTAATTTGGGGACTACGTGTTTTTTTTTTCCATAAGAGTATGCTATAAAAAAAAAGTTTCCAGAAAAAAAACTTTAAAAAAGGAATGAAAAGAAGGTAAGATTTTAGTTGCCTAACTCCAAGTGAACATACAAACAGACAAAAACCAAATAAATGCCATAATATTTCAGAGCATTACAACAGTGACATTCAATTTCAACTTTTCTCCAAAGATATTGGCATGACTCTAGGCAAAAATCTGAAGCATTAAACAGATAAAAATAAAATGTTTTTTCCACATTACTGTAATCTCTTTTTCCTCACTTATGCACAAGACTGTGTCCTAGGGTGACGTTATGATGCTTGTATCCCCATTTATGTGTTCTGTTTATGCTGGATATTATGTTCTGTGCCTTTAAGACTGGCTCTGAAGAGGGAAAGTTTTGTTTGAGTTTTTCTTATCAGCCTGGCGGGACACAGACATGGGCAGTACTTAGTGCTTTAGTGCTGCTTTTGCTTTTGCTTTTTTGCTTTTGCTTTTCGCTTTGCTCTCTCTCGCTCTTGCTTCTGCTTTGTTTCTGCTTGCTTTTGCTCCTGCTCATTAGCTAGTTTTGCTAAACAGTCCAAATTTCTTCCTGGACTGTTTCTCCTTTCCTTTTTCTGACCATTTCGAACCTGCTCCGGACTGGGACCTGGGAACACCGAGAGTTTGCACCCTGTGGCTGCAGCAGCTGCCCCAGCGCCGGAGGGACTGAGAACAGAGTGACCACCCCCAGAGAGACTTTCTGAATTTGTCATCTTTTTCAGAGTGGTGTCATCCGGTATTGTTCATTTTGTGTGCTGAGGGGTGCTGTGCCTGTTAATAAACAGTTTCTTTCCACTTCTCTCTGAGGAATTCTTCCCAAACTGGTCGGGGGGAGGGGCCATGTGGGTTTGCTTACTGGAGGGGCCCTAATTTGGAGATTCTCTACCAAATTTGCCCTAGACCAGGACAGACTGTTACTTCCAATTCCTTCCCTTTAATTAGCTAAAAGAGATTATTGGTGCACTTGTCCTGTACTGCTGAAGACTTCTGTGTCTCCATTAAGACTAGCCTTGAGTTTTGCTAAGGCAAGAATCCTATATATGAAAGTCTGAGTTTTCTCTAAATTCATTGTTATTTAGCAAGTCCTTTTTTTAATTTTTAGGTTAGTCTTTCCATCCTTAGAACTCTTAATTGCAGTGACAGTGGATGCTTGGGGGCTATATTAAGTTTTGTATACTCAAGGATGGAGAAGCTTCCATAGCTTTGATATACTGTCTGCTTCTTCTGCAGTTCACTGATAAATCTATGCACTGAATTTTAGGTATTTTGTCTAGTACAAATGAAGCCCTTGATTTGCAATGTTCTATATAGTCTTCATAGCCCCTTCTAGCTATTGGTGCTGTTGGGACTACATGGTATTCTTCTAGATTTTCTCATGTTTGCCATATGTTTGTAACACGTTTACCTTCCTATACCCATTTTTCTTTCTGAGAATATCTAGGATTCACAGAGGACATAATAAATTGCCAGTTTTATTTCAGAGACTAAAGTTCTTAAAGCACAGTTTTCAGTAATTTCAGGACAAGCAGTTCTGCATTCACAGTGGGCATTAGTCACCAGTGCAGCTGAATTTAGAGGGTTTAATGCAGATGAACATCACAGCTTGACCTCTCCCATACCATAAAATTCACTCTGCATGTCACATTGCTAAGATGTTGCAATTACAGAATTTATAACCTCCCTGAAGACAAACACAACTTTGAAAGTTGAAGGGTTGGAGCAAGTCTTTATTTCTTCCTGAAGAGGCGTTGTCTTCCAATTAAAAAAAAAGAACACAGGGAAAAAAAGAAAAAGAAGAAAAAACAAAATAGAAAAAAAAAAAAAGAAAATTAAAAAAAAAAGAAGAAAAAAGAAAAAAAGGAAAAAAAAAAAAGAAAGAAAAAGAAAAAAGCCCCATATTTTCTTCCAATTTCCAGGGAGATAAAATTAAGTCACTTCCCTCTTGTATCTTTTCAAGCCACAACTCATGAATTCTCAAATGTAAACTGGCATTCACATTGCTTGTGGAATTAGATACACTCAAGGGAGAAAGCAATTTAAAGGAAGCAGCAGGTGTAATACATGACACTTTTGTGTCTGACTCTGGACAGGAAAAGTTATTCAATGTCCCCGAAGTGGTGAGACAGGAAGCAGATTCATTTTCTTTGTTCAATATTTATTATGCTTTCAACCACCTTGAAATACAAACTGTAAACACTTTGATTAATGGTCTGAAAGGTTGTCTACTTTTGTTGCTGCTTCAGAACAGAATCACTGTGCCTTTAGTTCTAAGATATATTGTAACTCCTTCTAGGAGTTATTCTTTCACAGCTCTACCCAAATACCTGCTTCAAGAAAAAACATATAAATGACTATTAATTAACCCAGTCTGTCTGTTGGAGCCTTATTTCAATTTCAAGTTAAAATCAGTCAGAGGACAGTATCTATATACAGTAATGATATTGGACCTTGGACAGAAATGTAAGCTTAGAGCATCTTCATACAGCTGTGAACCAGTGACTCAGGCCCTAACTTCAGTTGCATTTAAACCCTCAGACTGGGTCTCCCAGTTCTACTTTCAAAGCCCACTGCTCCCTCTGGGACAGCAATGAACCAGTGTAATGCTAAAACTCCTTGTACTTTTAGGGTGGATTTACCTAAGGCTACTCTATTTCATCTTCCTCCTGCCCGAGGCCATTATTTTCAGGCAGCTTTTCTTTTAATACTGCTCATCTTTTTTGCTTCTTGGTGGTAAAAATATAATGTCAGTCCTGATTTGTCACTTCACAATCTTTCTAGTAGCTACTAGAGCACTGAAAAACCCAAAAGTCTCCATGGAGTTAAAAGACAGAAAATACTTGGAAATTAGCAATAATGACCACATTTGTCTAGGCAAAGGCAGGAAAACCTAAAATTTTGCTGAATGATAAGATAGCTTTTCTAAGAATTCTTTTCCTTTACTACTACTACATCTGAATACAGATTGTTCTACACCTGAACCTCTGAATTCAGTATAACAATCTGTATCACAGCAATTAGTTCAAAAACAGCAGATGGCAAACGTCCACTCTTCAGCAACAATAAAATATTGTTTATTGACTAGCACTACACTGTTAGAAACATTCACAGGGACATTTCATGTTATGTCTGTCGTCTTTCTGTTTTCCTCTAGGGCATCAGCTCTAAAAGAAAACAGGCAATATCAGTAGGTTTATTTTTAGTTTGTAAGTTTGTATTATGTTTTAGAAGCAGAAATCAAATTATTGCTACATCACTGATGTCTTATAAGTTTTCAGCTCTGAACTATCTTAGACCTATATTTTGACATAAGATTCCATTAACTCTGAGGCTTATATCCAGACAAAAACAAACAAAAAGCAAAACCACCCAAAACCCCCAACCTAGGTAATTTCCTTTATTTAAGCATTTTAGTGTAATTGCTATTATTAATATCGTAAAAAGATAATGACTGACAACCTATTTTGAACAGAGGGCTTTTACCCTTTATCCTGATTTCAGTGAAAAAATTACATATGTGCAGCTCTGCTGATTTGACTGATTTTTTAAAATGTTCTCTTGCTGCATGCATTATTTTAAGAAGGAAAATTCTGGATAGAACTCTTCAAAAGTAGGTTCCCATAATCTATAGCTCTTCATGCTAAGAAAAAAATTACCTTGTAAAGTAATGCCAGGCAAAACTTTGTTCTCAACAAATTAAAGGTCATGTCTCAGGAATTTAATGGGGGTTGTATGCTGTTGAATATTCAAGTATGATGCGTTCTGTGTGATTGTTTGTTTTAAATGTGGTTGTGTAAGTTGAAAAAAAGAGAATAATTTATAGACATATGACTATATTTCAGATGCTGATATTGCTGTGAAATTTTGACATCCTTTCTGTATTTATCCATAGGTCACATCCATTGCAATTCTCAGTCCTATTTGTAATATTCCTTCATGTTGCTCTACTACTTCCTGTTCTTAGAAAGAGCCCCTTGATAAGAACTTATAAATCATATTCATAATATTGTGATACTCATGTTTGCCTCAGCACACACATCAAAATGGTGATTCGCATTTTAAAGTACACCATGCCAAAATTCCCAGTCAGAGAGAATGCACTATGGCCTTGCTAACTTGTTCTTCTGATTAACTTTGTTGGTAAGGGGAGAAGGATCCTGTTTTGAAGCTGCCAAGTTTTAGTACAGCATACCTTGGTTTATGTCCCAATTTCATACGTTAAAAGCTCCTGTCCCCACTCCCATCTATTTTTGCATCTAAAGATATCAAAATTCTAAGCCACAGATTACAGCATCTTGTCTCTTCTGAAATACAGGCAACCTTTGCCTACAGCAAATGGTGTTCCCACACTGTTAGACTTAATTCAGTTCAAGGACTGCAGCATGCTTTGGAGTTACAAGCTTTGGTCACCATAGCAGGCAATACGCCATCACACTTTTAGAATTCAGGTCTCAAGCATGTGTCACTTCCCATTGCTTCCTTAATTGATGTGCTACCATAAATTAAGATGTCTGCATGCTATCTCAAGGGTAACCTCTCTGTAGTGTCATAGCAGTACTGTGCTTTCCTATGCAGAGTATTTAACTTGTGCTTGACAGATTGTCTTGCTGACTAACTACTGAAACTGTAAACTTTGTGACCACTCACAAATTCTGTAGTTGTAAATTTAGACTATCTTGCTAATGTGCCTGGAAGAAGTAGCATGTTCTGGTTAAAGCAACTTATTTTGATGAGATGTGGTCTTACACATAAATTACCAAAAAACTTTCCCTACAGAAAGTGTAAAGAAGTAAAATGTACTTATTCACTACTTAAACATCCTGTGGAGGTTTAAGTGTCCCTGGATACAAATTTATGGTCTTAAATTTAAAATGTATGTCAATATAGAAGGTTATTGAATATGCAATGCTACATGTATTCTTTGTTGCTGAAATTAAGAAAAAAAAAGTCCCTGTTAAAAAGAAAAGAGAAAAAAAGAAAAGATAAACAGCATATTAACAGCACACCACTGGAAATAAAGATGGAAATCTAGACTTTATCAGCCTTTTCATTTCAATGTCATTTAAATTGTCATTAAACATCTTTTAAAGCATACATCAGAGACAATAGAATGCTTAAAACTGATTTGTATTTTTTAATAGAGTGCTAAAATTACACCAAAGTTAAATAACCTTTGACGAACAGTCTTTCTTTTTGTTACCAGTATCAAGGGTATATCCAGAGCTTACAAATATGAGCTTACAATTCATAACAGGTTTTGCACTCTTATCAGTATGGACACTAAGAAAACAACAGCCTTCAAAATATGCCCCATTGTCTCCATTGTTTTGAAACATTAGGTTGAAAGTTAGTCTTTGAAATCAATGACAGTGGACAAAAAAGAATGTAGATAATCCGAAGCTCCCAATAAAAAACAGATGCTGGAAAAATAAAAGCTCTGGCAACCTGGCATGGATCTTGAGCAAAATCACAGGATGGAAGATAAGGTCCATACGCCTCTGTTGAAGTAAGCATGAAAAACGTTATTTCTATCAGTGGCACAATATTGTGGAGAAACAATTTTGCCAAATATACTTGACATTCTTATTTAAGATTATACATTTGATTGACAATGATGTTTATCATATAAGTCCGATTATCTTTCTTATGTGTAAGGCATTTTGTTTGAGAATAAGTTAGATATGCTATTAAAGAAATCATACTAGATCATTAGGAAAGTTTTTAAAAAGTTTTGCAGCCTTGAAAGAAAGTGTGTTAATTTAATACCACTACTGCCATTGTATTTACATTTTTAAATTTTCTTTCACCTTTTTAGTTAGTTGATAAAACGTTCCTACAAATCTTGCTTTGCTTAGGACTTTTATTAAACCATCACTGTCTCTGCTCAACACTGCATAAACCTTACATTCTTGCAATAATGAATTTACAGCTTTCAGTGCTTCACAGATTCATAAAACTTTAAAAAATGATATAGAAATTTCAATTCACATAATTTCCAACTGTACAGTACCGTACACTTGCCTATTAATTCTTTTTGTCTTATAGATTCTTTATTTGGTGCCATTTCACTCCATACAATATAGTAATTGCCTCAAACAGAAATGGAGAATATGCATACCAGAGAAAAAGTGGATTTGGGAGGGGAAAAACAAAACGAAAAAATTTATTTCTGTAACACTTATTTCTCATTTTAGGAACTGCAGATTTTTTTCATGTTGTCTATGATAAATGTTAGGTATCTTGAGTCTATACAGAGGAAAAAACAATTAAGGCAATACAAGTCAAGATCTAATTCAGCATAGGAGCTCCAATCTTGAATGAGTTTAATCTGAGAATGGATAACTTTTAGTAGTTTTGAATAACTGTGATAAAGTATTATAGGTATTTTTTCTCAGCAAAGTATACAAATAAAGAACCACGTTATCTACTCATTCTGAAATCCTAGTACACACAAGATAATATCTATGAAAATGAAATTATCAGTAGGAATTTGTATTGTTGCACAAAGCATCCCAGAAAGTCACAATACTGGCATTTTTTGGAAGTAGCTTCCTCCTGAAATAGATACAGCATGCATCATAATGACTTATGAAACTGAATTTCTGAGAAAACCGTTAATAAAGTTTATTATTACGTTATTGCAGGAATTTTACTTTTAATAAAACAATGTGGCATTTATCAGAATCTATATTTACAGTATAATGTGTGTATTGTTCTTTACACATCGTGCACCATTTCTGATAGGATTCCGTGCAGCTGAACACCACACAGGTCTGCTTAAAAAGCCTAATAGTGCTAAAAAAATACATACACATATATATATATATGTATACACACATATATATACCCACATATATATATACATATATGCACACACACATATATATATACATATATACACATATTTACACATATTTACACATATTTACACACACATACACATATAAATATATATATATATACACACACATATATATCCACCAGCACCCTCAGGTCCTTCCTTCCTTCTGTCCTGGCACAGGGAGTTGTTCTTCCCCAGGTGCAGGACTCTGCCTTTGCTGAATTTCATGCAGTTCTTCCCTGCCCATGTCTCTACCCTGTCAAGGCCCTTCTGAAGGGCTGCACAGCACTCTGGTGTATTGGCCACTCCTCCCAGCTTTAGGGGACACCACAAGTGACAGGCCTCCCTGTGTCACTGATTATGACATTGGCATCTGCTGATCAGCCACTTCTCACCCCACATCACTGTCTACTCATCCAGTCCACACTTCCTGAGTTTGCTTATGAGGATATTGGGAGAGACGGTGTCAAAAACCTTGCTGAAGTGGATGTAAAAAATATCCACTGTCTCCCCTCAACCATTCAGGTAGTTTTTACACCATAGAAGGCAATGAGGTTGGTCAAGGACAATTTACCTTTGGTTAATCCATGCTGACTACTCCTTTTGTCATCATGTCATACATTAAAAGCTGAGGATGGTACAGTCCGAATGAGGAAAAGATTTCAGTCTAGTAAATCCTCACAATGACAAAAACTTAAATTATAAGGTAACATCTGTAGGGTCCCAGAGTTCCATGACAGAATTCTGATGCCGCTGAACCACTTTCTGAGTGGTAATCACAGTATTAACAGAAGACGTTGAGAGTGGAAGACCTTGTGCCAAAATGTATCTACATTACAGATATCTACATTATAATGTATCTACACTTATAATTGCTTAGAAAAGAAATAGTATACATATTCTTTTATGCCTATTCAATCATTAATAGATTGAATCTACTGAAAGACAGTGATGTGTCCACTGTCTGAATGAGGTTGAACCTGAAAATAGATCTACATCAAGACATTGAACTCAAACATTCAGCCTCAGAGATAACTAGAAAATGAACTGATACAAATTCTAAGGTTCTTTTCTAACCTTTCTTAATACAAAAACATCCTGAGACAAACTGAATTCTTTTATGAAAATCTCTGATCTAAGAATATGGCCAGTTTTTCTTTGAGTTTCAAGATCATACTTGTATGTCTTGGATACATCTCTAACTGCAGGTTTAAATGTTTAAAAAGAAAACATAATTTTAAGCTTTTAGAGAAACCTTTAACCTTGGTTATGTAAAGCTTCTAGTTTCTTGTCTTTCTATTATGGAAAAAAATGTATTAGAATATTAGCCCTTGATATATTCCAACTGTAAATGTACTATAGCGTGCTGTACTGCACAAATTGTGATAAGACTAACCTTTTGCATTAATCCATAACACTTTCTAATAGGGTAACATGCAAAATGTTCTATTTGCTAGAGTCTTCACACCAGATTCACCCTGGAAATCTGATGTTGCACAACTTCAGAAGTAGACTACAGTAGAAAAACCCACTCTTTTTGCTTAGCAACCATTTGAGAAAGTATATATATTTTAACATTATATACGGCAAAAGTTCTTTCAAGCCAACATTGTTTACATACATAAGATGGTATTAAAATATATATTGTAGATTATACAATATAATTTAACAAATTTTGAATTTTTTACTTCTAGGTGGAACTGATATATATTAGCTAAAAAAATAATCTGTAATGATTTAATATAGTCACAAGTCAGTAAAATCAAGGCCTCTGTAACAAAACTAGTTTATTACTATTTAACAGTGAAATTTTCAACTCCTTATCACTAATCCACAAATGCTCACTGAAGTTTAGTATTACAACTTTGAGATGCCTTCCAGTAGTGGAATCTCAAGCTCAAACTTAGCTCAGTGGAAGAGCTGGGAAACTTGAGCTTCAAGTACTCACAGAGGCATGCAGGTGTATGACATGGTTTAGGAATGGGACACCCCAATTTAGTGCTCCCACTGAGACTCTCCAAACCAGAAGTCACTTGCTCACTCCCTCTCCCCCTGCAGAGGGCTGGAAAGGAGAATTGGAGGTGCAAAAGCTGAAGATCACAGGTTGAGATAACAATTTATTGGAAACAGCAATGAGATAAGAAAAGGAACAGTAACAGCAACAATATTAGTAAAAAGGCTACAAGAGGGAAGTGAATCCCTTGCCAAATGCTCCCCACAGAGCCTGACCTGACTGACTGCAGCCTTGCCACCCTCATCCCTTCTCCAGCTTGGAACTGGCATTATCCCACCACTCCCTCTGCCAGGATTGATTACTCAAACAGAACCAACCCCTGTTCCCTGGAAGGATGTGAAGTGGTATAGAGTAAACTTCGGGTCCTAGCCACACCCTCTCCTCGCGGCTGCAGAAATTAACCCTGTCCTGCCCAGAACCAGGACAGTATATAGCCCTGTCTGTGCTGTCCAGCCTGGCTGCCCATAAATCAGCTCCAGCTCAGAAAGCATTGACAGGATGTGAGGGGGGTGACATTACCAGAGCTAACTACCAACTGCTCCTCTACATTCCTGAACTTCCAGCAAGGTGTTAGTACAACACTGACCAGACTGCAGGTGCAACACAGGTCTGTCAACACCAGGTGGTTAACAAACCTAAATATGGGATCCATTTTTTGAAACTACCCGTCTGACTGGGTATTGCCTTCAGCAGAAAATGACAAGGACTTAAGCCTCATCCTTGCATGGGAACATAGATATTAAGTCCAAGTTTATCACAAACATTTCTTCTATACAATATTAAATTTATAATGGTAAAACTTAGTTTTCAATTAGCTTGATGAAAATTGTGATCATCCTGCCAAATTGATTAATTATGTCATACCTAATTTTTGTTTATTATAGTTCATAACATTTTTAAAAAGCAGATTTAAGTAATCTTTTCTGTCAGTAATGAATTGGGGACAGACTCAGGGAGAGTGCCCAAGAGAATCAGCAGTTCCACCTGAGAGACTAGGCATTCAACTCTCTAGTTCTCACATTCATCAACCAGCAGAACTGTCAGCCATTAAAATTTGCATTTCCAGTGTTAGCTAAAGAAGCAAATGGAAGAAAAACAGGGAGCACAAAAGATCAAATTTCAAAATGTATTTTATTGTGGCATGGGTTTCATTTTGTATGAGGTATTATCCTATCTTGCTAACATTTTAAGCAACATGGGTTTCTTGAATTAGATGCAAGGGTTGTACACTTAACACTAGAGGGTCCCCAGGGTGGGACCTACAACATACTATCTGTGGAATAGCAAAGGAAGAAATTACACAGTAATTAGTAGATTCTAAACAAATATATCAAAAACATGACAGCTTCATTTGGTTTCCTTCGATAAACTAGAGATTCTTCCAGAAAGAATTTTCATCATATGGGAGTGTTTTGTTTTTCTTTTTTTTTTTTTTTTAAAGGATTGTTGAAAAACTTAGAGCATGTAAAGTTGAAGTTGTTATCATTTTAATGGTCTGATGGATTTGTGTGAAATTTTAATTGCTTTTTTCTAATTACATTAAGAAATTGTCATGATTACATAAGCCATCCACTGTTCTGCAGGATCTTCTTCACCTCTTTTTTTGTGAAGCATAACAGTTGTCAAGCAAAGGCAAATGAATGGCAACATTAATATTCTTGACATGTTGCAATATTGTGATGATGAATGCTATAAAAGAGACTGTAAATAAAAAAATTAATGAAGCAGTAACGTAAATGGAGGTCATGGGTGTTCTTTCCTCCTCCTTCACTGTTATTAGTGAAGCACTTAAGCATGTCCTTAGCTTTAGGTATGTGAGTAGTCCCACCAGTTAATAGTACTATTCACATGTTTAAAATTAAACATTTGCATAAGTGCTTTGCAGACTTGAAAGCTCTAAGTGAAACAATTTACCAAAACTGAACTCATCTTGGTTTTGAGAACAAGAGCAATGACATGAAAATAAGTTTCCAAGTTCTGTGCCATCAGCCACTCTGACCTGCCACCTAGAAAAGCACAGATGACAAGTCAAATAATCAGCTAGAGGTCACACTGGAAGTCTTTTACTATAATCACAGAATGGAATTTTTTTTCTTTTTCTGTAGACACTAACACACAACAAAAAGTTTTCTTGACAAGGAGAAGTACTGAGAAGCAGGAGCCACAGAACTGCAGGCTTTTTATTTTGGTGGCAAGTAGCTGTCACTTTGTATAGGACAAGATCTGAAATGCTGTGCTCCAGAAGGCAGCCCCAGAGACAGATTCCTGCCTTTTTGATGCCTCACTGAACATTCTCTAAACCCCCTTGCAATCAGCAACTTTATTAAGATCTTATATTCATGGGAGCATTTCATTACTACAGTAATACTTGTGGCCACAGTATTAACTAGCAGATATACATACCTGCTAGGGGACTACAGACAAGACATATGTATTGCTTACCTGAGTAATTGAGCATCTCACTTAAAAATGAGAGGTCCAAGAAAATTAGAGTCTAACTAGCAAAGATGGAGACAGTGCCAAATCTCTCCCGTGTGGCTCTTCTGATATCCTTTGTTTTCTGAGTTGTCTCAGTTCTTGAAAAGCTGACTGAAGAACTCTTTTTTCTGGTAATATTTCAGAAACATATTTTTCAATTCAACAAATAAAAGACATCTTTGTTTCTTTGTTCTGACAGAATCTAAATGCCTACACGTTGTTTACATTCTCTATAAAATTCCTTAATTAAAGTGCTAACCTTTCAATATACATATCGTTTTTGAGCACTATAACAAATATTTATGAATGAAAAAAAAATACTGTTAAACTAACTGTTAAGGATTTCAAGAAAGACTATTACACTACTAGCTACAAAGGAGTTGTTTTCATTGTTGCAATACACTGAATTTTCAAAAGTGTGTCATGTGTTCCTCCTCCAAGGATGATAGTCCTGCTTGTGCTTACTCAGTTGCAGTCCTCTAGGTAAAACAGTCTTTTGGAAATTAGCAAGATGGTCTTTGCAGATTTGGTGAGCTTTTGGTTAACTGTAAAACCATGAAGGTATTGGTTGTCAGACCTTTATGGTTGATGAATTGCATAGCTCTTACACCTGCAGTTGTCATTCACAGCCTGAGTCAATAGTTCACTTAGAAACCTTATAAATATAATTTGGCACCTAAGATATTCTTAATATGAGCATTTTAAAAACTAATCTGAATTAAATCATTTAAGAAAGTTACCTCAAGAAAAAATATGCATATGGAAATTTTAAACTAAATCATTTTTCTGTTTACCCAGTTAGAATACTGTGTATCTCTGGGAAAAAAAAAAAAGAAAATAAAAAAAAAGGATGATTTGACTTTCAGATGTTACCTCATTTGTAAGAGGTTCTTTTTCATGGGAGGCTGTTATATTGAAAGTCAGAATGCAGCTCTTTAACTTTTCATGTTCAGCTTTAACAATTTTAAGTTGAAAACTCTTTCTCTTCTTATTTTATAAAAACATCTTATTCAATATGCCTTGATATCCCATGCCTCACATCCCACCCTAGGTCCTATTTATATACAGAACACACTTCAGCTTCAGATTGCATCATAAGACCACTATCATGGGCTCCAAGAAAAAGATGATATTCACACATTCAGCGAACAGCTGGCAGCTGATGTTTTTAAGTTGGTGATGCTTGAACTTCTCTTCTTCAGAATATCTCTGTGAATTAGCTCAATTTCAAACTACACTGGAAGCCAAAAAAGATGTTAAAGAGGAGCATATTCACTAGGACTGACTTAGGTCATCAAAGCCCATTGGGGTATCTGACTTGAAGCAGCTGAGGTACCAGCTCAGACATTACTGGCTGTAGTAATTCCAGAAGCACAAGCCTTGTGGACCAGTAGTAAATAATTATATATTATATAGAGGTTATTCAAAGACAAGATGGTTTGAAAAAAATGTTTCTTTTGGTCATATTCTCAAGGACATGTTATGCACTATTTAATTACTACTTTGAAATGGCAGTTCAGCAATTTTATTTCAAATTTCTTGGTGTGATCTTTCAGCTGGAGGGGAAGTAGAAAACACATAATTTTAAGAATTTCCTCTCTACTACTGTGTGCAGTAGTATTAGTCTGCAGCTATTCTACTGTTACATATATAAGCAATCAGTTAAATTATGAATTTAAAAATTATGAGCTTCAAAATTACAAAAATAGAGTACTTAAAAGGAAGAACAATTGCTGCAATACACAGTTATTCTAGCACTAACCCCTGCCATTTTTTATCTTCACCTACAATCATGCCCCTAATATCAAGTGTAAACAAATGGTAGAATTTAAATAAATATGTATGGAGAAAAAATGAAATGAGTTTGAATTCATATGCTTTTATTTTGAATTCTTTTTTCAGAGTATTTCTTCCCACTTCTAGTTTTTCCATTTTCTTCTGCATTTGACTTTGGAAATGGTTCAGTTTGGTTTTTCTTTGCTATTCTCAAAATTTAACTTGGGTACATGCTAAATTTAAAGAAAATATACCTTTTATTGAATCTATGATTTCACTGTTCTGTTAATACCTAACTGTAAGATTTCATTTTCGATTCACATTCATCAATTAGATGTATTTTATACATGTTGAGAAAAAGACAGAAGAAATTTTAAAATGTACCCGTCAATATTTTCACTGAAAAAGATACAATGAACTCAAATAATATTTTAGAATTCCACAACTCAATTCAAATATTTCTATAGTACTTTTGTCATAACACACAGCTAGCTAAAGAATTATTAAAGTTATAAAACAGTTTTAAAAAGATGCATGTTAGTTTTCCAGGTAACACATTTTCTTTTCTTTGATGATAGCAGTTAAAACTACAAAACCAAGTTTTCTCATATGAAATAATTAAAATTATATCCTTTTATTTATACCTGTTTAGGGGCTAAAACCAATTATTGAAATATTCTTGATTTTCTGTGATAGAGTACTTATTAATTCTTTATTTTATTTATACTCAGATGCTCAACATAATTTAGACCACTTAGATGTAAGATTAGTGAAGATCTGATACAAGTCTCAGTACTTCAGTAGTTCTATTCAGTTAGGTAGAGAAATCTTTAAATCAAGCAACCTCAAGCCTTTAACAAATACCTAGTGTCTTCAGTGTCATTTTTTCTGTCAGATGAGTTTTCCTGATTTTTTCTAGCAACAATCAAGTAAAAAATCTTTGTCAAGCAAACAAAAGAAAACTGAGAATAAAAGAAGGAATTATTTGATTGATGTAAAAAAAAAAGAAAGCTTTTTCGTAATGAGATAACACAGGCAGAGTTTTTAAACTGGAACTCAAGATAAAGTAACAAACTGAAGTAGACAGAAAGTTTGGAAACTCTATCAACATGGCATTCAAAAAAATATGTAAAGTGATTGTAATGAAAGGACAGTAAAGTATTTTGCTTAGTGTTTTTCCAGAGGCTAGTGGTTTTTTGTTTGTTTCTTTCTTTCTTTATTCATTTATTTTATTTGTTTTTTCTTGTACAGCCCTGATGCAGATCTCATGTCTTTCTTTCCGAATCGCCCCCATTTGCTGCACGGACATTAGAAAGCACTCAGCCATGACCCATCCCTTAATCCAATTCTCTCACTGGTGGAAAGAGACCTCCAAATCCTTTATTCTATTTTTTTCCACTGAAAACTGCTAGGGAGATCCTTCTTTCGTCTAAGTAGACAATAACTGAAGTTGAAATTGAGAGAGACAGTTTTAACACATGAAGTTCTAGTGATTATCAGTTGCCTTGAAGTCCCTAACATTCGACCTTGGTCTCACAAAATAAACACACCTTATTGCTATTTATGAAACTGAAGCCCCCACGTCTTTTTCTCTGACAAATGTAAGAAAATTTCAGTTGAAAGCTTGTCACACATGGACACTGCAGGGCTTTGGAAACATTTGTCTCTAAACCCAAATGTTATGAATAAGAATGGAGGTAACTGATCACAGATATTCAAAAATTTCAGCTTCACCCAGCTGTTCTACCTCCTGTTTCCTGCATTATTGTTTGAATGGCATTCTTTTCTCTTCCTTGAAGCTTTATATTTTTAGACTTTAATCGCATTTGCACAATTGTTACACACATACCTTCTGACTCACTATTTCAATTCATTTTTCTTTCCAATAAATAACATTTCCCATTTTGACTTTAGTACTTTCTCACAGCTCTCCTGTGAGAGAGAGACTTGGGTTTAAGCACCTATTGTTTTTATAAAGATTTATCTTTATCTCTCCAATTTTTTTCTTTTGAAGTGTTTTTAGAAATATATACAGAAAATGTTTTAATACTCTTCATGATGTATATTCACTTTTTTGTTTTGAAGGTACTAATGCCTGAGCCTTGAGTGGATGGTCACCATACTGTTGATATTTTGGCACAATTTCCAGGATATTTTTGACCTGGATGATCTAGGAGCCTCTCAGGAAATGTTTGGGCATAAGCAGTGCTTAGACTAATTGGGGGGTGTGTGTCAGAAACCATATCATCCCTCTTTATTGATATGTACAGCTGTGATTATAAATCTATGCAGTGTGAGAGGAGGATTTACCAGAGGTGACTATTTTCACCTGTTTACACTTTGCAGTGCAAACTCCCCAGGAGTCCATTGGACATCCAAAACAGGAGATTGTATTCAAACCAACTTAATCACTACCAAGGAGAAGGAAATGAACCTTTTTTCTCATTAGGCTTACTGTGAGTTTCTGGTCTTAGGGCTCCCCAAGTCCATAGAACATAGATATTCATGAAGATTTTAACTGTGCCATGTAAAGTGGCTGGAAAGAGGTGTGAAATCAGCATTGCAATTTTATACACCATTAATCCTAAATAATATCTCTGATGACAGCCTTACAGGATATTTATAGAAATTTAATTGTAATTCAGAAGTGGTTCAGCAGATAAAAGGATTGGTCTTAACTCTGTTTTAAGTCTGTGGAAAATCATATCTAAAATGTAGGATTGTAGCATAATTCAGGTTGGAATTATCTTGAGACATTTTTTAGTCCCAACTTCTTGTAATAAGATCAGCTTCAGGTCGAACCAGGTTAATTAAGTACCTTAAATGAAAATTTTGTTGGGCTTGTTTTTCAGTTCAGTTTTCCTCTTTCCCAGAAATCTTTCAACTGAGATTGAAGCAAGAAACTATTCTTTTTCGTTTTCTCATAGCATTCTTAGTACTTTATAAAAATAAGCAATTCTGAATACTTTATATTGCTACTATTTTGACATAATGTAAAAGTAAAACAGTATCTGTAATACAAAACCAAAATGCACCTGCAAAGTGTACTTCTTCATAACACTGGGTTTTCTAAAAACACCTTAATTTATTTCTCATAAATCTCAGTCATTTACTGAAAGTGTAACAGTCAATACAGTATGTTTTTATGAGAATTTATTTTGAGGATACTTTTCCTATCAGCTGGTTGCTTGTTGATACATTGCCTCGGGTATGCTTTTATAGTCACTTGGAAAAACATTTTAAGCAGAGACATTGAGAAGAAAAAAGGTAGAGGAGAAAATCTTTACCTACTGAGGTACTCGGTGCAAGTACTTCAGTAGGAGAAAGAGGGAACAATGTACAGTACAAGGCTAATTCTGAACATCTCCTCGGGTATATAAAATACTGACAGAATCTTTTGAATTACATTGTTCCACTTAATGTGTATTGCTTTCAAGGACAACTGGAGATGTATTATTTGCAAATCTGTATTTGTACTTGTAAAACAAAAAATCTCAACCAAACAAATTAGCAAAAGACAAAAACAATCCTGAACCAAGAAACTGATAGAGGATCATTTAATGGTACATAAAAATCTCTAACTTTGTTAATATTATCTCCTTACACTGCTCTTTTAGCTATGTGACACATAAACTGTGGTTTATAGATGCTTTTTTGTATTTTATTTTCATTGACCCCAAGATAGTGTTAGTGTCATTAAAAAAAAAAAATATTATTTTCAATTATGTTCAGTCAAGTCAGATAAAAATTTCCCAAAGAGGAAGATTCACTGCAGAATTCTGCTCATGCCATGTAGCAGTGAGGCATTTACATTCATCAGTTTAGTGCTTGCATCAACTCTCTTACAGGTATAAATGGATTAAAGTGAAATGTCATTGAAGAAAAAAAATATTTCAAAACAGATAATTCATCATGGTTTTAAACTGTCTTGCTCTATAGGAGACAAAAAACAACATGAGTTTCTGAGTAAAACCTTTTATTTACTCTAATGGTAGATAATAAATGGTGCCCCGTTTTAGAGAAATTATGTCAACCTGTCAAAACTTTCCACAAAAAGCTTAGTCCTGCTCTGGGTAGATTTAGGCAGTTATAACAGGGCTACAAAGACAAACCAGGACATGGCAATTTCTAGCCCCATACTCGGAGTCTGCTGAACTCCACTTTTGGATCTCTGGATAGAAGATACTCAAAAAAGCTGTTTAGAAGCTTAATTCTAAAATTTAGGAAAAGATTTTTCAAAATCTTAAAAGCAAAATTTAGGGAAGGATGTTCCTTTAATCTTCCATTTTTCTCAGCCAAAAACAAAGGTTCTTGTACAGACTGGAAGTACAAGAAGTATTACACTAAACATCATTTACACATGTCTTGAGCTTAGGGCAGTAGAAGGCTATTCATCAGTCTTTATATGTCACAGACTCTGTATTTTCAGCAAATCTAAGATGATTCAGGAGCAACAAAATTATACATTCTTGATATCATTTTAATACAAAATGATCTTGTGGATCTTGATAAAAATTAAAATGATTATTCAAATCCAATGATATTCTTTGATGCAATAATATACAATTTAATACTCAATAATATTTTATGAAATGGCCACTTTCATAGGAAAGAAAAACTGTGCCAGAGTGCTTTACAACTCTCTTTACAACTTGGTAAACGGAGGCAAAAAAGGTGTTAAGAAATTTGCTCCAAATCACACAACAACAAATCATAATCAAGTAATTTAAAAAACTCAAAAACTAATTTTTATGGGATGTGCACAGCCTTAAAAATCAGAGTAGCCTCCTTCACTTGGGCTAGAAGTAGCTTCTCATGGTGACTTGTGAATGATGAAGACATACTTTGTGCTGAGGACATGTGAATGCTTTACTGTCTCTAAATGTTTCTTATGTCCTAGAGACCAAGTCCTACCGACCACTCAGTCCCCCATAAAACATTGCTTCTACTCAAAGTCCACACACCTGTCTACTCTTCCACAAATGTCAGAATGATTATATATAGTAGTGTATTTATGTAGACTACAGGAGAAATGAGCATGGTCCTAAAGGATATCTTAAGGAATTAATTTGAATGCCTTAAATGTTTAATTTTTTTCCTACTGGGACTTCAGACCTAGCTGTGAGTAAGGGTGTTCCTTCCATTCTTTGGGTTCTGTGATTCTCATTTACTGAGGCTTCAGTTGAGACTTGCCTTAAAACTTAGTTAAAGCTGCCTGACCTGTGAGATGTCTGAGTTGTAGATTCCTTGTTATGTATTTTTTGCGATTCATTATCAACGTATAATATAATATGACAGAGAAAAAACACCCTTGAGTTTATTTGAAAAAAAAAAAAGAAAAAACCAAATTAACAACAACAACAACAACAAAAATCTGTGTGGATTCCCTGCTGGCTAAGACTCAGGAAATCCTATGAGTTTGACTCCTTTTTCTGCCACAGAATTCACACCAGATGTTGTGAATTCATCTGTGGGCACATTCAAAATATGAATGAGGACTTTTTTTCACTGTGATACAAATCACACTCTTTACATAAGAGGCACACAGAAAAGTTACCCAGAAACGTAAGGGCTTGCAACCCACCTTTTAAGAACTTCTGCAGCTAAAAAATGAGGACAAGCTAGCAAGGACAATACAGTTATCTGGAAGATATGAGAAGATATGAGAGGGGCACTGCAAAGGGCTTTAATCAGGAAGGTTCTGGTCACTATTACAGTCTGCAGGGAAAAGACTTGAAAGCAATGGCTCATTTTCCTGCCAGGGAAGACAGCTGGCTCACTCAGGAGTAGAATCTGAACATCAGCTGATATATCAGAATATGGGCGACTGGGGCTTGGGTCTGAAGGAAAACTGGAACCCACGTTAGTATAAACATGTAGCAGCTGTGCAATCAGCTCTAGCGTAGGTTAAATTCTCCATAAAATTTGCGATTGTGTAAGTTTCTGCAGTTGAATCGTTTTGACTGTGAATTTCTTCTCACTCCTTTTCATACTGAAAGAAGAGAAGGTCTGAAGATTGCACAAAATGTGAACTCCTAAAGCAATTGCCTAAAGCAATTCACTGGGTAAAAAATGCAAATAATTTGGCTATGTGACTAGAGCTTTTAACACAAATTACAGAGACTTTCATTGAAGAGAAAAAAACCTAAAAGAACAATATTGAAATAACATTAATGAGAGTAAGTGCCTGAAACAACAAACGTGTTCACAGTGATATCGAATAAAAGTTTAGCTGTGATCAATGAGAGAAAAAGATCTTATATTTCTACACCTTGGAGCAGGCTCTATTTAATTGAGTAAATTAGAAAGTATGTCTTTTTGCCTTAGAAACAAAGCAGAAATTTGGGGAGAGTGTGCAAAACCAGATTAACTTTGGCTACTTAATCGAAAAAATACTTAAAAACAATCATTCTTCAAACTTCACATAAGCACTTCAAACACATGCACAAACAATCATAAATACTAAAGATAGTGAAAATGACAGAGAAAAAGCTCTCTTATGCTCTCAGTTCAACAGTATTTTTGGGAAGCTATCAGGAAATTAACCTATTGAAGGCTAAAACTTTATTCATAGAGCCTCATCAGAAAAAGATATTTCTGTCATCTCCCTAGTCACAAGCCCTGTTACATGGCAAATTTCATGCTAGGAGTATCAATTCCCTCAGAACTTAGCTTCTTACATTCACAAGATTTCCCTGCTTTAAATGTAGGTAAAGTATCGGTGTGTTACATATGAAATGTTATTTATGGATTAGGATGTTGGACAATATAATGAAAACTGCATTATTGAGACCAATCATATCATGGCAGAGGTGTGGTATGGAAATATTGTAATAGTACTGAATGACTCTTTTCCATAGCTGAATTTTTGCAGATGTGAAGAATAAATTTATAGGCAGAAATGCAGAGAGAAAACACACATACTCTTCTAATATAAATCAATATTGTTGACAGCTCACTTGGAATTGTTACCAGTTAAAGAGTTTCCACCATAAAGGAGTCGTTCTCTAGAGAGGTGTCAGTTCAGAAGAGAAAGAAAGAAAGAAATAGGAAAAGGATTATAATGGGATGCTCTGGCAAGGTAATTCCTTATACTTTGTGAGCTGCAAGCCAAATGAAATTATTTAGCACTATTCAGTATTAGTAGCTGTGATAACCTCACTCTAAATTTGTCAGTGGTGAAATAAACCTTTTGCAGCCTAATCTTCCTCCTGTTTTTTTTTTGTTTGGTTTCAGTGGTTATGTTTTTGGGGTTTTTGTCTAATACTAATACTAATGTTTAATCCTCCACCTCTAACAAAAGGATATCTCTACAAACAAAGCACAAGCTCTGACTAAGCCTAGTAAGACTGTCAGTGAAAGTGGCTCATCTCTAAAATTGGCTTCAAAAAAGAGCAATAGGACTCTTTAAAACTCAAAGTAATATGATTATATTGCAACAGATTAGAGTAAATGCATGGTTGACTATTCTCTGACATCATTACTAGCTGTTCCAGGGAAGACTGTGGTCCATGCTCACTGTGTTAGTATTGACAATTCCTTAGTATTTCTTCCCTCCAGACTGACTAGAGTTGCTCTTGTAAGTAGCAATTCACTGCTATGAAGCCATAGCCCCTTTTAAAATAATTTAACACTATTGAAAAATACTACCATCCATCACAAATGGAATAATTACTGTTCTTAAGTTTCTTTCTCTTTTACAGTGTTGTAAAATAACACCGTAATATTTTCTTATCTTTGTCTGCCAGGAGAGGTGTGTTTACTATGAACTGACTTCACAGTAGTTATTTACCAAACTCAACCTTCATTCCAGAAAGCTAGAAGATCCACTTCATACACTGAGAATTAATGCAATGCAAGGGTGTGAAAGTTCAGTACTTTACCTATAAAGAGATATTTTACAGAAGATATTTTACAGGTGCTTTGTCTTTCAGTCTGTAGTAACTGAAGGGCCAAAAGGAAACATAACACTGTGGATCTCAGATTCTTGCAAAGGCTTCCAAACATCATCTGCTGATGCTGATGAATGACAGTACAACTGCTGCCTTTTAGGCATGGTTCAGTAGACTTCTTGAGTTCACTGACATGGTCCAGCTGCATAAATATGTGTACAGTTCACTTTTAGTATGGCACTCCACCACACTGAAACTTGCCTCCATTTGCATTGCTCCCAAAGCACCATCATTTGAAAAGATGTAGCTGCTGGATACAGATCATGTACTGTTTGAAGGTATAGGTGCTGTTTCTGACTCTGACATATGGGATGATAAAGGACAGGTCACTACATTGCAACTGCACTTCCCATCTCCAAATATACAGAAAGACAATGGCTTCCTCTGTAAATGAGCAAACAATGGCAAGTGCAATGACTTACTTTGAGAAACTGTCTTGAGTTATGTCCACAAGATCAGTACATCCAAAACAAATTAAAACTCTGCTTTAATAGGCAGCTATAAGGATTGCACTGTCAGGTTTAGGAGATTTTGATCTTTTTCTTGTAGTAGTAAAGCCCAAGAAAGTATTTTGCCTTCAAAAATCACTAGTCTCACTGCCTGCCGTTGGCTAGAAAACAACATTTCTGTCCCTAGAGAAGACCCTACCTGCAGTGCTATATATTGCAGAGTGCAGAGCGCACTGTTGGAAATGAGCAATCATAATAAAGGCATTTGACTTCTGAATGTGGCAGCTAAATGTCTAAAAGACTGACTCTAGTGGGAAAAGGAGAATAGGCAATTTCCAAAATGTTCTGTTCCTGATGCATGTTAAGCTTTCTGGCTGTGTAGGTCGAGTGGACCAGAGCCCCCACATAGACTTGTGCCTGAAGCACTGATGAATGAAACTTTGGGAGCAAACTTCAGGGAAAAAGAATGATGCGTTTCCAAAAGTATTCCAGATGACTGAGGATCTACATGACAAGTCCTTTTGAAAGTTACGGTAGTCAGCTGAAAACACCCCACAAACTTAAAACTGCTGGAGATATAGATACACATGCATATATACACAGTCACTCCATCTTGAGCATTGCTGCTAATTGTTCTCATTGAAAAGCATATTTTTTCTTAGTTTTATGCATATTCACAGATTGAAACAAAGCTATGTTAAAGGCTGAATTTTGATTTAAAAACTGACAGCTGTGCTTTTCTGAGACAATGCAAATTCTAGAGTCAAGAGAAAAAAGATATGATGTCAGGATGAAAAAAAAAAGAAAGGTGCCAAAAAACTGGAGAGCAGATTGCAGTCTGATTCACTCTATATGCACCTTTCTAGGAATTTCTAGCCATAGGCAGAACAATGTTTGCAACATGGATACCTCACCCCTCCTCTTCAAGTTACCTGCAAGACAAATTTTAAAATGATAAATAAAATTAAATGCTAAAAACAAATAAAATTATAGGTGAAATCCATGACACTCAAGCATCTTAAAGATGGATATAAGGGAATAGGATGTCTTGATTTCTTTGATAATTTGAGGTGGGAGTTAGATAACAGTAGATAATAGAATTACATGCCTTTTCTTAAAATAAAATTAATGAAATGTGCAGCAATATAGTGTAATGCTGTGTAGGTAGTTGTTTTTTTGAATTGCTGATAAAAAGATTCTGTAGAACCAACCAAGACATCCATCTCAGTCTGGGGCAGCCAAACACGGCAAGATGAATCCCACCACTCATCTTTAAAATCATGTGAAGAAAAAGACCTCAGTAACTGAAGCAGCAGTGAGCAAAAAAGCTGAAAGCCTTTGAACATGAAGCAAAGCAGAAGGCATAAACTGGAATGAAATAGATAGTATGGGGAGTATGCAAACAAGAAATCAGTGAATGTCAAGAAAATTATTTGAAACATGGAAAATTTAGGTTTAATGTATAGTTAGTTGTATTTCTTGCTGTTGCATATAGAAGTTTCTCTTAGTGCTTTTGAATTTTTTGTTTTCACATTTGAGACATGTGTTAACCCAATTCTTGTGTCCAGGTTTGAAATGAGGTGAAGTTTTGCCATTTTCTGTGCTAACTTCCCTGCTTTTTCTGAGATACTACCACTATTCAATCTCAGTTCTGCAGAGGATCTCCCTACAGTCCTGAAGTGGAAGGAAGGATCATGGGTGGATAAAGCCAAATAAGTGTAAGGAAAAGAATAGATAACCTTCAAATGTAAGAATAAGCATAACAAAAATCTATTCATAATCAAAGCATCATAGGAAAGGGACTTTAGCAATGCATTTTAAAGAAATTATTCATTTGAGATGAAATTAAATCAACTGAGAGATATGGCAAGGCAACTATTTACATGGAAATTTAAATGTTATTTTTATTTGATACGCTGTTATTGTGATATTTCCATGGAGGGACTATTTTTCAAAGGTTAAATTGAAAAGTGCACAACAGAAAGCAGAACAGTGCTTGGGAGAAAACTGCATTAGCTCAGAAAGCTCTCTACCTCAGCTGGAGAGCAGAGACAAGAGCATAAACAGGCACAAGTTTGTAAGAGTTGGTTTATGTAAAAGTTTGAAAGGGAAGTATAATCCAGGAGTGGATATGCCCTACTAAATCCCATATTCAATTTCTCAGGTATACCAAACTTAATATTTTACATGAGCATTTACCTCTTCAGACTCATGCAGAGAAACAGGCTCTCCTGTGACCCATCACCTGTTTTAATCCCTGTCCATGTGATGATAAATTGCTCTCACCAAAAGGGCCTCTATTGTTGATTAAATATGTGATGTGCATATTCCAGCAGTTTGTATTATTTAAAGGCTGAAGTTTTTTATGTTTTCTTCCCTCATTCTCTTTAGAAATACTTAAAATGTTTTGAGGTAACTCTTTTTACCTTCATTTTGAATCCTCAAAGATACTGTGCCAGCTTTTCTAGTCAGCTACATTATAGTATCAAGTTGAGGTTGCTGTCACAGTGACACAGAGAACAGAAATCTTGTAAAGAGTACGAACCTATCTTTCAAAAGTCAGAAGGTCCTGTGATTTGTAGCAATATGAGATATGCCCTTACAAAAACTAACTTTGCTTTTCAGGTGCCTTTTTATAAAAAGATGAGGCTAAAAAATGTAAAGGTGAAAATGAGTTAAAAATGAATTCTTTATGCAAATATCACATTTTACTTTCAAATTTCTAAGTACAATTATCCATCATGTTCCAGAAAGATGGTGATAACTAAAAAAAGAAGATAACGGTTAAGTACTGTGGCAGACCAGTTATAGTGAATGCTAAAAATTACTTCTTTACAAATTCATTCTCAACCCCTTCTGTTCTTTTGATTTATGTGTCATATGACTTCTTAATCTCTAGATTTTATCTGTTTTTTTGAGATACCCCACTAAGCAGCTTACATTTAAGGGAGAGTGGGAAATAAAATTGGCTTTATTTCTGTACAAGGCAGATTGTATCTTCCCCAAAGACTTTTTATGGTAGTTCTTTGCAAAAGATATTACTTTTTCTCTGTGTATACCTGCAGTGTTCATCCAAATTAGTCTTCATGTTATACAAGAAGTTTCTCATTAAAGGTATAGGCAATAACTGTTCACTTTTTCCTCCAAAGATTATTTCAGCAACACAACAAATCAAAATTATCTAGCAGAATTGTGAAATGAGAAGGAGAGAGAGATGAAGGAAAGTTGAGAGCATGAATACTATCTCTCAAATCTTTCTGGAACAAACAAACAACTTATTTTAGCACAGAAACATATCAGGTTATCACTGCATACAAAGATCCAATACTGAGATCACAAGGCTGTGCTACAAACAAATTTGAAAGAGATGACCATACAAAACACAAAAAACACACATTTTTGCAAATTTCTATACCCATAGTACTTGTAAAAACATCTTAAAAAGTTCTAAAATATTTATTTTTCTCTAAGATACATGGATAGATAGATGATAAATAGATTTTTTAAAAAATAGAAATAGCACTTACAGCATAGACATTTAATTTGATTCCTATTGAAAAGCAAAAAACTCACCATTAAGTAATGGGTAAAAGGATTTTCATCAGATAACTTAATCAGCATTTGTAAGAATTTCTTTGCATGTCTATACTTTACAGCTACCTGTAACACTTCCTAAGTGTAGAGAATTTTAAAAGAGCAGGCTTCACATTAAGGTTTTCTGGGTTATTTGTCAATTCCTTATAATTGCAGACAGATACCAGTTTCTCAATGTGAGTGCACCAGCGCTTATAACTGAAGCAGCCATTAGAGCTTGCTTAATTCATGAAGCTAGCAGATCTACTATGTGAGGATTCACCATGAGCAGAGATGTTTACATGAAAAAAATTGAAAAACTGTAACTGTTTCCTGTGACAATATCTGTTTTCATTGTGATCATCAGCAAAGGCTGCTATATGAACAAAAAACCCCAAAACCAAAAAAAAACCCCAAGAATTATTTTATTGATATTGTAATGGCCTTTCCATTCATGAATGGAAACCACATAACCAAAAATATCAAAACATTTTCATCAAGAAAAACAAAACCGGTACATTTCAGTGATTACAGCTTAGGTGAGAATTGAAACAACTGCAGTTTTCACCAGCCAAAATTTAAGATAAATATTTGCTAGCAACTCAGGAGTCTTAAAAAACACCAAAACAATCCTCCCATAATATCTTGACTAAGCAGGATTAATTTGTGGCTAAGTGATGATGAGGAACGCTGGCTTGTTGACATTCCAGATGTACAAAGCAAAGTGAGGCAGTCCCCAGGCAGGTGTAAAGGAAAGCCCTCTACTGCAAAACCCAGGCCTTTTAAAGCAGTTATTATCAGTTACATTCCATTTAAGTATAACAAATACAATTCAACCACCACCATACACCACGATGTGAACACATAATGGTTACATAACTTGTTTTTCTACCTCCAATCAGCTGAGTCACTCTCCCATAGCCCTTCTTTGCTCAGCCAAAGTAGCAGGCCTGAGCCATGAATTTACAAGGGTAACAAGGCCCTTATTTTATAACGTTCTACCTATATGCAACATCCAGTGAGAATTTTCTAATTATCCAAAAGAAGGATATTATCTAGGCCAAGTCCAAATCACACAATTGGCATGATATCACTACAGCACTCAACCTTTCAGTCATAGTACCATCTCTCCATTTCTTGAAATTATTGTCTTCTTTCCCTTCACTATTTCTCGTGAAATATTATGCAGATGCAGATGGCACCTGAAATAAATAAATAAGTAAACAAATAAATAAATTGTCAGTGCTATTTCAGCTGTATTTTTAGTAGTGATTTTAAATGCACAATTTGTAATCCAGAGAAAAAAAACGTAAGTCAAACCCAGAACAGGAAAGCTGTAGCTAGAGAGAAAACATACCACATACTCATTTGCTGCAGTATTGTGATTATTCAGTGCAATATTTATGCATATTTTCAGTGTAGAAAAGTATTATCCTCACTGCTAGAGTTTCTCCTTCATATAATATGGGAGGACAGTACATACTGAGAAAACTTGGTGCAAAGAAACCCATTTGCTTTATAGCTAAAATATTTTGAATGCTGGACAACAGTACCATAAGAACAGGGATATCAGTAATTATACTATAACTACCTTTTTTCTTCTTAGGTATTACTCTGATTAGTTCTTTCATATTTAAATAATTTAGGGAAGCCAACAACAAAATTATGCAACTATTTTTTAAAATTGTGCAGAAGTCTACATTATGTCATCTAAAAATCTGATTTTCAGCACAGGTAGTCCTTCTTATCTTGCTTTTTCTCCATTTTATTACTGAAATTGTAATGAGAAAGGGTGAGGAAGGAAAAATTAAAATCAATAAAGCAGATATTAATACATGACTCTTTCACTCTTCTGTTTCTTAGTGAGATAAGATTTCAGAATTAAGAACATTTATATAATTTAATTGGTTCATTAAATGTCTTCTACAGCTCTGCTACTTAAATAACACTGTATCCTGCTTTCCAGAAATATAAATAGGACAGGTCCTTTGGTCAAAAAGCTCAAATTCAGGCAGATATTGAATGTACAGCAGCTGTTTCACCTGCACAAGATTCCACTAACTAGGAAGACAAGACGTAAGGCTGCAATGATGTTGGGAGAAGTCAGAAATAATCTCTGCCATCTGACTTGATTAGAAACTCCATTACAATTCTCCCACTGGGAATCAACTTACCTACACCTGGGTCTCTGTGGATATGCATGAAGAGTGGCTCTGTGAAGCTGTAGGGGCTTGGCTGAGTCAGGACTCCCTGGGAGACCCACCAGAGATCTATTAAACCACAAACTAACCCAGAAGGAGTTGTGATGAAAATGCAGGTGAATTAATTTTTTCCCCATTTTTTTCAGTTTTGCCTTTTAGCCCTCAACATATTTATTTCAGAAGTCTTTTCAGGTAATGCTATCTTGTATATACTATATTGAAGCAGAACAAAAGAGAGGGAGAAATAAAGCTTCAGAGAAGTAGATTCTGATCTCTTCCCATCATTTAGAGCTGCTGCAAATAAAAAGGTCAAAAGAGAGAAAGAAATGCATCCTACTGTTCTCTTCTACTAAAGCATTTCTTTTTCAAAGAATCAACAAGGAACTGAACTCAAATTATTCTTTTTTTCAGTAAGTATCAAAAGCCCTGTAAGAAAGAGGTGCAGTGTGGAGATGGATCACTTGTCAATCACTGTCTGAATAGCAGCCATTGAGTAAACCTGTTACCTTGGTTGCTAACGGTTGATAAATCAATTCCATGAACCTTGCAAAAGTCAAATAGAAAGCAGCTATATCACTTCTGACCCCACCCTTTTTATCTTAGCTCATGAAAAGAAGGCTGAGTTTTAAAGACAAATTTTGAAGGTTTGCTTGTTTGTTCTGTCAGATACCGTACAAAAGGGGGGGGGGGAGAGGAAACATGCAAAAATCTAAATTAAGGGGTCTGCCCTTCTAAAACTGTGTTCTTTGGAGCATTGTGCCTTTAAGCATTGATTGGCAAAGGCTGGCATGAATTTGTACATGTGTTTTGTTGTAGGCTAAACTGTCATCCTCTTTGTAATATAGATTATGCTCGGATGCTATCAGAGAGTCTTAGAGTTTCCCCTATTTAATATTGAGAACTGCCCCTACATCCTTTTACTTGGCCTGTCCCTCTTAAAGTTATGTTTATAGCACTGGGATTTATGGAGATATTTTTCAAACTATTTATATGTAAATAGTTCTGCATTTTCTTCCATCTTTGTAAGCTGTGCAGGTCTAGACTAATATTAATTTGCAATGTGATTCTGAAAACAGAGGTTGATTTGTTTTAAGCAGTCTGAACCCTCTTGCCAATCACACAGTGATACTCAGCTTAAACTCCAATGCCTTGTTTCTACAAATAGCTACAAACAGCTACAAACATTTATACAAACTAACTTTCAAAATAATATATAAACACACAGTACTTAGCTTTCACACTGTGCAAAATGTGCCTCACTCAAACTCAGGTAGATAGAGAGCCAAATGTAAAATGCCAACCAGCTTGGTTCTACCACCCAGATTACCCAGAGAATGATGATCTGGGCAATTACAGCCAAACACCAGCCTCACCCCGGGGCAGTGCCTGAGCTGGGGCTGTCTGCCCTTCAGGGCTGGTGGGGAAATCCCCCATCCACTTTCCTTTATTACATCTTTAATCTGCTTCCTAAGTAGGACAAGCATAAATATGCTTCCCTAAGAACTGATAAGAAATTCACCTCAATTAACACTTATCACTGCTTCAAATGGCAGTGCAGGGGGAGGGAAAGATTATACGTCTTAAAGCTCACAGCTCTTAGTTTTGAGGATAACAGTGATAAACACCTAACAAAAAGTTGGCTGCAAGTTTATCCCCAGCAAAAAATGCATGATTATGTTAGCTATCATAAAATTTTTTGAGTATTTATTAGTGATTGTAAACAGACAAGTTCACAAACAAGTAAAAACTTGTAAAACATGCATTATAGCATTATTATGTCACTGTAAAGAGTTGGACTTCAAGGTTTTTATGTACCTCTATGTCACATAGCCCTGACCCCAAATGGACTTCTACCAAACCTCTGCTTCACTCTATAACAGATTCTGAATTACAATGCTAAAATTTCTCTTCTTTGAGCAAGGTTCAGCCTGTACTTATGTTGCAAGGTTTCCTGCTGCGTCCCCGAGGGCAGCCTGGACTGTCCCTGCCCACTCGGGGGCTCCGCCCTGCCTCGGTCCTGCTGAGCCAGGAGCACTCCCAGGACACAGCCCAGCCCGTCCCTTTGCCCACTGTGGCGCCAGGCACCCGGTGACATGAACACGGGCAGGACACCTTTCTCCTTCTTAACGCCTTTGTTAAAAGCGATCAGCTCGAGGGGAGAACCGACGGGTCCGCGCTCACACCACGGCCGCTCCCAGGAGTGACTCGCAGGAGTGACCCGGAGGAGGAAGAGCGCAGCTTTGTTCACTCGTCTGTGGGCAAAGCTGGGGCTTCTGTCCTCACAGAGCATGGGAAAATTCTGCCGTTCCCCGTCATCATTCGCGGTCCTCTGTCTAGGTTAGGGTGAGGGATAAAAAGGGTCTTAGCAGATACTAGATTCTGTTCCTCACATCTAGACATCACTTTGATTTGTCCATTTCATGTTGGCTCGTTGTTTTTAGGGGTTTTTGGCTCGGTTTGGTGAGGGCCTTCTCCCATTGCATGCTAGTTCCAAGGTCTCCTCCCCTTCCCCTTCGTCTGGGCGCCATCCTCCAGGGAGCAGCAGGGTGCCACTCGACAAAAGGGGGAATTCTTAACCACCAACAACAGGTAGTTAACAAAAACGACAGGTGATTACAATAACAAACTGTTAGAATTCCACCCCGGCAGCAACTGGCCCAACCTGTTAGCTCTGCAACCTTTTAAAAAAATGGGCAGCTTTTCTACTCCTAACACCTGGGGCTGCCCCGGTGTCCCCATGCTCTACCCTGACTCACAGGGAACCCCAGGGAGCCCCTGGGGGCTGCTGGCAGAGAGGTGTGGCTATTTTGGGTATGTCCAGTACACAGGATGAATCACCTGAAATTAGCAGAGAATTTCAGAGCTACTTTCTGCATGATTCAAAGAAAAGAGGTAATTTTCTTCCATTTGCTAGCAACCTTCCCAAATGAATAGATAAAGACATTTTTTTCAGTGTTTTTTTAAAGAATACTGTGACCTCCAGGAAAACTTCCATCCCTCTGAATAACCACATGCCCAAGAAAGGCACAAGTGTAAGTTTCCTTAGTTTTTAATTCTGCCCCTAGCAGATTCCATAAGCTTATTGTTTGATTCTAGTTGACATTTTTTGCTGCAATCACACTTTTTTTTTAAACATAACTATACAGATCACTTGGATCATGCAAATTATTGTGCATAATCCAAGAGAAGTCTGTATTTGAGAAAAGATATTCACCATATTCATCATATTCATCACTTTGAAAGACTGGGACTTTACAGGTAAATCAAGTCTCCCACCCTAAAACAACCAAAAAATCAAGAGCCAATGAAAGGATTTATAGGAGAACAATTATTTCACTTCAGTCTTCTTTTGCTTTATTTCACTCCAGTCTTCTTTTTCTTTTAACATAATTAATTTCTCATTCCTTAAAACTGTCTCCTGAATGAATTACTTCATAGACACAGTGGTACTTGAAAAGTCCCCTATTATTTCCAACATTCCTAATGAGCAGAATTTTCTGCGTTAACCTTCCCCGTCACTGGCTGAAAAATCTAAACTAAACTAGGCCAGGGCAAGACATATAGAGCTTGGCAGTCTTCAAATCTCTGGTGAACTGTCTCTGGGAGTGCTAATTACGATGCAATAGTGAGAGCAGGAGCTGCTGAAGCACAAGTCAGCATTTGTAAATGGTTCACCCTGACAGCTGTCTGCTATCTGCACTCCAAAGAGTCCCTTTTAATGTACTCAAACTATCCAATAGGAAATCTTTTTCCCTTTTCCCACCTTAACACTTAAATGCATTAGTCTTGCCTGCTGTGCCCACACAACTAGTTAATATGGTACATACACTTCCCAAAACTGCATGGATGTTTAACTCATTCATCAACAAACAAGGGAAATACAAAAGCAAATGTTCCAACAGGGACCTAGGAATCCATCCTTACAGCATCCTTAACCATATTGTTGGACTGGTTCATATTGCTATTTCCTTTCTTTCTGTTCCATGATTTTTATCTCTCTCACGTATATTGTGGATACATGTTAAAAGAAAAATTAAAATTCTTTTTCTATAATATATATATATATATTATGTACCCTCAGGAAAGAAAAATACTTTTTTTTTTTAGCTAGATTAAAAACTTAGCAGCAGAGTCACAGTTGAATCAAGTTTAGTTAAAAAGACAACTGACTATTGAAGACTTAACAGTAAATAGGGATAATATGAAAAGTGTCACTCTAGAGGAGTTGCAAAAGAAAAAATATGCTGATCTTAAGCAGTTTCAGTCAATGACTGAGTGGTATTTGATATTCATTAAAGAGGGAGGTAGCTCATAGTATTTAACTGATGAATGATTAAACTAACAATGAAGTGTTAGATTGAAATTTCTGTGATTGGAAAAACTTTTAACTGGAGGCAAACCAATTTACTATACAGTAAATTGAATGTTCTAAGGGGAAAATTAATTTCTTCAGCGGTCATTATATAAGGGATTTCATTAATCTTTTTGTTCTTGTTTTTTTTCTGAATAAATAGCTTATTTTTCTGACAAAGTCTGATATACCGAATAAGAGACTGTCCTGCCATCTGTAAAATAAATATTATGAAAAATAAGCAGGAATTTCAAGTTTATTCTACCATTGCCTTTGCAGAGTCACAGTCACTATTAAACAGAAATGAACAATGTCTATTGTCTTGAAAATCATTGGCCACTGCAGATACTAAAATAAACTTTGTTTTTCTTTTATATATCACACAAGTTACCTAAGAAACATATGGAGTTCTTTACAAGAAGGAATGACTGCAGAGCTTTGATTGTCATGGTTATTGTGTTTTCAGTGCAACCTTCTCCTGGGAAATGGAAGAAGAGGTCCCTGGCTGTATCTGCCAAACTTCAATATATATTTACAGTATGCAGCATAACAAAATTTGCCACAATAAAGAAGAAAAAATAGAGGTGAAGATATTGTGCGAGATGTCAAATGAAAAAGAAGCTTGAAGATATACATCCTTTAAAAGAGGGAAGATAAAAGAACAAGCAATAAAACTGAAACTTCAGAAAATCCTGAATTTGACCTAGCTCTAATGCTATCAAATCCTCTGCTGGTAGTCTCAATGAGAATAGAAGTAAACAAATAATAAGCACTTAGAAAAAATAAGCACTTAGCCTGGTGACTTGCATGAAGAAAACATAGATCAACAGGGATCAATGGTTCTCTGTCTTTTCTAATAAAAAATACTTAAATATCAAATTAAGCCATTTTACTTCAGGTTAAAAAAACCTGAAAAGGTATTATTTCTTCATACAATTAATAGCTATGTTATATTTTTACTACAGGATGCTGAAGAAGCAAATCTTTATGACTGGACAACATCACAGCAGAAAGTATATCAGGACTATTAAGCATAAAAATAACAACTTTCACTTCAAGCACTCACTCTCACCCCTATTATAAATTATGGAAGTCTGGGAAAATATTTCAGTAAAATATTATAATCTTATTGCCTGTATTTTTTATCACTCACTATTATCACCCACTGTTCCTTCAATATTTAGTATTTGTTAGTGCTGGAGACAGAAGCCTAAGAAAGGAATTTCAGCCTGATTTATGTAACTGTCATGTGTTTCTAAAAATAAATAAATATGTGTACCTGAAGATGATGCCTTTCTCAGATGACTTTTTTTTTAAATCAAAAGTTATCAGACATTTAGAAAATAACATATCTTCAATTTAAAAAAATTTAGTGTGTTTGAACAACACAAAACACTTAATGATTACTACTTAAATGATATTCAACCATATTCTTACAGACTGTAAACTGAGAATCAAAACCACTTTGTGTTTGTAGTCAGAAATAAGAAGGAACTGCAATGTTATGCACCAATAATGTCACTGGCTGCTTGAAGAATTAGAAAAAAAGAAAAAGGAACACTTTATTCCATCAACTTCAGGACAATCTATTCTGGAATGCAATAGACTTCTCTGGCCTGGAGAACAAAACTTTCCCTTTGTTTTAAGGGTACCTATCACTAGATAAATTGTTCTATTCCAGACATGTAGCAATAATGTAATTGAAATGGCTAGTGCCCTTGTAATACACATCAAGTAATTCACTTGTTTTTACTTTATGATCCACAGTTTTTTCTGAAGTAGGGTGGCAAAAATAATAGAATTATGCTGTAAAGCCATTACCAACAAAGTATTTGGACTTGCAACATGGAGAATACCTTAGCTGTGCTCTTATCAAGAGATGGAATTAAAAGTAGTTTGGTACAAGGTCAAATCAATTTTAGAAATGCATGCTTTGAGAAGCTATACTGTGCTGATGTAATGATAGATAAACAACTAATTTCAGGTTTCAATGAAGTTCTACATAAAAATTTCAACTGGCCTGAATTTTCTGATACTTCTGATTGTTTTGCTTTAAAATATTTCAGCAAAACAACATCAATTTTGAAAATCTTCTAAAGGAGTGCAGGCAGAATATATCTAAGTTTGTCCTTGTTTCATGACAGCTCAAGTGCCACATCACCAAAGAACTAAACTTAGTCAATTCTGCTAAATAGAAGATGACCAAGCCATGACCCTGAAATCAAGTGGCAAGAACTGATTCCCGTCCGTGCTTGTTAAAGTTGGTCTTGTGTACGGCAAATTGCCCATGTGTGTCCTGAAAAGCACTCTGTCTTCAATCTCCCCTGGGTCCTTTGTGCTCTATTTGACAAAATTAGTAATTTTTTCTGGAAATGTGGGACGTGAGGTTTTATGGGTTACTTGAGTATACAATGCTGTTGAGAGAGAGCTGGAGGGCTGCCTAAGGGAGAAAAAGCCAAGACTGGTGGCATTTTCTCAGTACCCGCCTGGGTGACCTGGGATCAAACTGCTGGGATGGAGACCTTGACAAACCTGCTCTGACTTACCAACTTGATATCCTTTAGCCTTGGACTTGTCATGTCACTACAGATCTGTTCAGCTCTGTGGGCTGACCCTGCCTGGATGCCAGGCACCCACCAAGGCTTCTCTATCTCTCCCCTCCTCAGCTGGATAGGGGACAGAAACTATAATAATAATAATATATATAAAATATATGAGGGGCTCATGAGTTGAGGCAAGGGCAGGGAGAGATCACTCACCAAATACCATCACGGGCAAATCAGATTTCAAAAGTTCTGTCCATAAATCACATCACATTTATAAATTTATTACTCTCAATCATCATTCACAGAAGCCATTGACTCAGTGTATAAAACCCCTATATTTTAAAGGATTGAATACCAAGTCAATATTCACTGAAGGCAACAGTGATGAATTCCATAAACTTCTACAGATTTTGCTGTTTTTTTCAGAATGGGAGCTTTCATGTAAAAATAAATTCTCACACACTTTGGCTGTGAAAATAGCCTTCCTTCCCTAAATCAATAGATTTCTGTCTTGTTCATTCTGCAGTCAAGACAGACTGAAGAATGTAACACCTGCAGAAGTGTAGATGTCTTTCATCTGGATAGGATTTTAACTTCAAGGTCAGTATCTGACTCTTTAGATTGTTAAGGCCCAGTTTTCAGTTTGTAACAAAGTACAGAGATTTTGTAACCAAAATCACAGTTTAGTTTCCAGTTATTCCTGCTTCAGCAGAGGTAAATATGATATTGCCTCCTTCCCAAAGCAACTGCAGGGAATAAGACTCTCACCACCCTGAGCAGCATCCCAGGGAGCAGCTTTTGGCACAGCTCATGCTGCTCCTGCATTAGGGCCAGTCTGGCAGAGAGAGACCAAGTTCCTTCAGCCTTTTTGCTGCCCAGGTCTGACAAGGGAATTACAGCCTTGTCCCAAGCTTAACAAGACAATTTAACATATTCCAGATGGCCAAACCTGTATTTTTACACACAGCATCTGACACCTGTGTGGGATGTTATGCAATCCCCCTTTGACCAGATAACAAAATGTTCTCTTTTTTTTTTGTTTTGTTTTTTTTTTTGGTTTGGTTTGGTTTTTTTGTTTGTTTTTTGTTTTGGTTTGGTTTGGTTTTTTGTTTTTTGTTGGTTTTACACAGGTAAGTGAAAACCAAATCAAACTGAACTGCATGATATTAATTTTGCCCTTCATTCTATGCAGTCCTTGAGTCTCAGCCACAGCTGTCACTGGTTTTACAGTGTTAAAAACTCACTGACTTCTCATGGAAAATATTGACTAACATTCAATAGTGGCAAAGAATATGTCCCCTCATGAATTATAATGACAAACAGCTTCCACTGTACACTGGTGGAAACATTGATTATTACAATTTTGCTTATGTTTCACATTTGGGATAAAAATCTTTTGTATAGATTTTCTTATAAAAGAAGAGAGGCTATATTGACAAAGGTGAATATCTAATATTATTGGAAGACACCTCTGATCTCTGAAAGCACTTAAAGTAGAAAACATTTGAGAAAAAAAATAAATAGGCTAATAAATTTGTAGAGGAACTTTCTGAGAACACTGTAAATTCAAATAATGCTGAGATTGTCTCTTGGATTCCAAGTGCTGCAGGCAAGTATCTGAAGTGTGGAGCAGCACCTACAAAATTTGTGTGTGCTTATGCTGTGTGAGTGCCCAGGCCCCATTTATTTCCATTTTCCAGGACTGTTACTGTGGTTCTTAATTTTTTTAGGCACCACAAATTTTCCTAAATTTCTATGGACCAGTGATGCAGATAGATTTCAGCAAATGATCCTGGTCTACAGTGAAAAGCATTTACCCCCAGATTACTTGCACAGATAAGTCAGTTTTGCTGAAAGCTGTGAGAGATGCCAGAGGGATCACTGTGATAGAAAAAGCACTTGTACACTTAAAAATTTGAACAGGCTGAGTTTTCAGACATAAAAATTCATATAAAGTATTCTATCCCATAATAATAATAATAATAATAATAATAATAATAGAACTCCTTTTTTTGCATAAATTTATGCTTTCAAGTAAAAGAAGGTCTTTTTCTTGAAAGAATTTCATAACATAGTTTTGATAAACTGTTTTGTCACTGTGTTGGGTTGACCTTGGTCAATGGCCATGCACCCACACAGCCACAATTTCACTCCTCTTCAACAGGACAGGGGGAGAAAAGAGGATAAAAAAGCTCATGGTTTTGAGGCAAAGACAGAGAGATCCTGTAGCAATTAGTGTCACAGATAAAACAGACTTGACTTGAGAAAATTAATTTAATTTATTTAAAAGTAAAATAGATATGGATGGTGAGATACAAAGAAAAATTCCCTCTACCCTTTATTGTCAGTCTTTACTTCATTCCTTCATCCATCAATCTCTGACCTTGTCCCTTCCTGAGCAGCACAAGGGGAATAGGGAATGGTAGTTATGGTCTGCTCATAGCAGTATCACCTCAGCCCTTGCTCCAGTGAGGCCTCTCCACTGAGCTGCAGCTTCCTTCAGGGAATATCCATCTGCCACAGTGTGGGGTCCTCCCCAGGCTGCAGTGGGGTATCCAATTCTCCATATCCTCCATGGGCCATGGGGGAACAGTTTGCTTCCCTTCAGCCTCTCCATGGGCTGCAGGAACATCTCAGCTCTGGCACCTGAAACCCTTCCCTCCCTCTTTCTGCACTGATGCTGGTGTCTGTGGGATGACTTCTCATGCTTTTATGTTTTTCCTCACTCCATTCTCTCACAGACTCTGCCATGAGGCATTTTCCCTTTATTCAGTATGTTTCCTGAAGGCATCACCAGCAGCATTGCTGGAACTGCTGGCAGTGTCCATGGGGCAGCCCCTGGCCTTTCCTCACAGAGACCAGCACTGCCCTTCCCCCTCTACTGCCAACTCCTGGACACCAATGCCCAATACAAAACCTGACACCTCCTTCCCAAAAAATGTAAAATACCTCTCAATTAGTGTTTTTCTCCACTTTTTCAGTTAAAAATTCCCAGAAAGGAATGAGCTGCTTTTATATCATGTTATAACTGCCTTCCTTGCATTTTAATGTTCAAAAGATTGCTTTTTTCTTTTCCCATTTGCCAAATGAAAAAGCAGATTTTTCCTCTCTGTGATTAAAAGGATCATATAGTTATGGCTTAAACCCCCCAATGCATTCTATTCTGTCTTCTGCAAATGTTTCTAATTAGCTCACTGGCTGAAGCGGCAAAATGCATTAAAAACCTGGGATTCTTGATGTTTTGTTTTCTTAATTGGAGGTCAAAATTCCTTGGAATTGCAACAAACAGAAAGAGATGTAGAACATACTAAAAGGCACAAGAAGTACACAGCTCATAGCCTTTGGAATGTGCAGATGGAAAAAAAAAGTTAAAATGTATTTTTAAAAGTAAGAGCCATTAGAGGCTGTTAGAGACAAGGATTTCACTCTGGCTTAATCAGCAAATAGCATAATTCTAATAGCACATAAGTGATTTTTTCTAAGTAGAAGAATAATTAATAGGCTAGGACTGAGCAGAAAATAAGGATTACCTGCAGTTCTGTTTATTTTTGTGACATTAATAACTCTAAAAGTGCTCCATTTTGTAGGACTTAACTCACATACACACTGTTTTACCATTTATGCAATTAAGAAAATTAATTTCAGTAGAGAATAACCCACAAAATAACTCTTCTCAGGAATAAAAAGGAGGAAATATCTATAAATAAGGATAGATATTTTCTAATATCTAATGGAGAGACTAATGGAGGAAGTTTGAAAATTATGAATAAAAAAGAATTAATGTTTCTGTCTCCTGTGCTTGATGTTGCATTTCAGACTGATTTTAGAGGCAAAGAGCTGAAGTAATCGACCTTGAAAACCTAAAGAAAAGTTGTATCAGTTTTCCTTTTAACCATGTGTCAAATAGAATCAGTTCCTAATTACAGACCAGGTAAGGAAGTTGCTTTTGCTACAGTATATGCAGAGTCATTAATTTGGGAAGAGATGGTAGCATTTTTTCTGTACTTTTAGTGTGTCTGGAAGATTGCACAGAGGAACTATAGCCTATAACTACAGCTTCTGCTGTAATAATGCAGCTAATTAATAGCAATCCATTATGTCATTTATACTATATTAAACTTAACTTTTCTTTCAGGAGCCAGATGCACTGTTCAATAATCACTCGGAGCAAAAGAGTTTTACACTTTTAAACCTTAGTGCCTAAGTTCTAGCTGATCAGCATTGTATGACTTCAACATCTGTGCACTCCAACTGGTTCCAAATGCCTTTTTTAAAAAGTTGAAGTATTTTAACTGAATTTATTTAATTGGTTGTAGAGGCAATTTAGCAGCCACCTTACACTGCTATTTTAGTCTCACTTTAGATTAAAACTAACCTTCTTATTCATTCAAGCAAATCCACACCACTGGATTGATTATAAATTGGATTAGTGACAGTAGCTACAGCCTCACTGGCAATGATGAAGGACTAGAAAGGTACAAAGGGCAAAATTTGCAAAGTAGACTTGGATGTGTATTTTTCTTGTTATGTGCCACTAGCAATTTAACGATCCAACTTATTTACCCACTACAATCCCAAATTTCTCTTTGTGCAGGGAACAACTGAGCAGATTTTTTCCTTAGTTTGCAACTAAATTTTTGACTTATTTCGAAAATTATTTCACTTACCCACATGCTCTGGTTCAGCAGGCATGCTCAGAGCTCCTGAATCTGCATAAATAATCTTAATAAACTACTTCTCAATAAATAATTAGGGTTTGTATAAGAAATATGGAAGATCAGATGAAATTCCTTTCTTTGATCTGGAGTATGAATTTGTACTTTAGTTTCTCACATTTTCCTTCCTTTTAGGCAGCACAGGCAGCAAATTATTTATTCTTTCTCTGCTTTATGCATGCTAAAACACTGGGTTTGCCAGAAAATAACAATGACTCTGTGGACAGATGATTAGCACAATCACCAGGGCTCCAGATCCCCATTAACATCCTTCTTGCTGCAGAGAAGTTTAATAAGAGAGAGTTTGCCACACCATAATACACCTCAAAGAGACATACAGAATCAACTCATGCATAAAAGCACGTTTCGTACTGCTGAAATGAAGATTAAAATTAATAGAATATAGAAAACAAAATTTTAATTAGGAGAAATGTCTGTCAAGACTATCCAGTGACCAGAGTGGGAATACTGACTGCTGTGCAGCCAGAAAGACTTCTTTCTAAAAGTTAGGTGCCAATCTGTTGGATTAATCAGTTCAATTGTGGCTGAAGTGGTCCATGATATTTCCTAGTAGCTGGCCTCAGACAGATGACTTTCTTGTGATCACACAGATTTACCTGAGCCTTACACCTAGGTTTGCCTCCTTCTCTGTTTGTAAGGCAAGTACCCCCATACATTTATGGGCCTTGCGCACATCCGTACAGATGCATCACCAGGTCACTGAGGGCACTGCCAGGCCTTACTGTCCCTGCCAGCTCCACATGCTCCCCACACCACCCATGGTCCCAGGAGCCCCCTTTCAGCCCACATGGGGATGGATCATCAGTCCCTGCCCCAGCTGGGGTGTCATTCTCCAGTCCTCTCTCTGGCCCTGCCACTCAGAGGAGCCTTGAGTTTTCTCTGCACATAATTCATCTTGTGGAGGAGCCCTCAGTAGCCCACCTCCTTTTGCCCCTTTCTGGTGCCCCTGGCTGGTCTCTTGCCCTAGCTCTTCATTTGCTGCACCTGAGGTTGTTGATGATCCTGTTACTGGTACCTGGTGTTGTCCCACCTATGGGCCTGTCCCCCTTGGAGAAGGCACAGCCTGTGGTATGGTCACCCTTGGCCCTCAGGGACCAGCTGTCCCTTGCTGCACTCTTACATATGTATCTTATGGGCTAAATGAGAGCTGTGTAATTCACTAGGCACATTCGCATTATCTTGTGACCCTTAGTAATCTTGGACTAAATTCCTGTTAGAATTATAGATTCAGCTGTTTGCTGATCAATAAGAGCATCAAAGTTCCTCAGGAAGGTCAAAAGAAACCAAAGTGAACCTAGGTCTGGCCAAAGACAATAGCTGGAAGCAGACTGGAATTAGACTCTTCATTAGGAAACAATTCACCTGTATGTCAGCAAATCCTTGTTTGGAGAAAAAAAATGAAAGAGAAAACTCCTTACTCTTGAACTGACAGCATCCAGGCTTAGTATCCCAGGAAAATTGTTTGCGTGTTTGTGACATACTTCTAAAAGGCAGAAGGCTGTAGGCTTCTTTCCAGGCTATGTAGCAATGTCTGTTATATTCCCTCACTTCTTAGTTGCCTGTGTGAAGCCATGTGTTTCAAAAGTAAACTGACAACACACAACTTCTTATTTTCTTCCATTTTCTACTGAAAAGAGCACTTAAACTCAAAACCTGTGCAAACATTTATCCTGAGCAGCATTTGGGATGTGTGACCAGCTAACCATGCCCTGGGCTTCAGAACTTATGAACACTGTGCTAACATGAACAACAGCAGTAAAGTTCCTTGTCTTTGGATAGCTGTCCCTGAAGCTTTGCAGTCAGCTCTGAAAGTATTTTGTTTTTCACTCAGGTATTGGTAGTCGATAATAGTTACTTCACACTACATTTAACTTCTCTTCTCTTCTCTTCTCTTCTCTTCTCTTCTCTTCTCTTCTCTTCTCTTCTCTTCTCTTCTCTTCTCTTCTTCCCTCCCCTTCCCTTCCCTCTCCTCTCCTCTCCTCTCCTCTCCTCTCCTCTCCTCTCCTCTCCTCTCCTCTCCTCTCCTCTCCTCTCCTCTCCTCTCCTCTCCTCTCCTCTCCTCTCCTCTCCTCTCCTCTCCTCTCCTCTCCTCTCCTCTCCTCTCCTTCCCCTCTCTCCCTTTCACTTTTCTCACTTTTATGTGTGGCACTAGAAGGATTCTTTTGGCATATTGAATTGGTTTGACCATTTGGTCTGTTAAATTTATATTTCATGAGATAGATCCATATATTTCATTAGAGATACATCCATTACAATAAAAGCAGCAGAACTGGCAGTTAAACAAGTCTGTTCCTCTAGAACATTTTGTTATCCCCTTAGTAACTAAGACAACAATCTCACAAACTCTGCAGTAGCCTCACTCAAGTCATTAGAAGTGTCAAAAAGTATAAATTAGAAAAAGAAATTTCCCTGTAGACTAAAATCTCAGACATTTTCAGGCATACATGTACATAAAGAGCAAGTTTTACTACAATTCCTATAATCAGTGCCACCTATTTATGCTTGAAATCACGTTTTTACTGCCATACATATGCATAGCAAGTGCTGTCAAGTCAGTAAGTGTCTCAGGGCTTAGCTCAACCTGAAGCTTACACAATCCTCCAAACCATTTTTTCCAGCAGCCTGAATCAATGGGAAGTATGGAATACACCTAAAGACAGAATCTTCCTAAAGCACTGACAGATATCTGATTGTGTTACCCCAGAAAAGTTATATATCTAAAACATAAAAATTTCCTACTGCAATTGTAAAAACAAGGAAAGATTCTGCCTAACCAGAGTTAGTCAAATGATGGAATTCTTCTTTCTCTTCAGTTCAACACTGGCTTGGGTATGGCAACTGCCTCCTGAAAAATCTTGGCTAATGTAGGTACCTTGTGGCAACAAGACATCTAGGTCATGGCAAAGAAGCCAGGATGCCTTCAAAGACATGGACCTACAATATTATTTCCCCTATATTTTTCTATCCTTCAGGTACATGTTTCACTTGATTTCTGAGCTTCACTTGGGAGCACAGAAAATTATCACATCCATTGAAGTTTCTGAAGCTTGAGACCTTTGTTACAATATACTCCAAAATTTGGTTCAGAACTATGTTTTGTGACCTCCATTGATAATAAATTGCATTCTGACTGACAAATGGTGCAGCTGCTGTTATGGCTTTAACCCAGCCAGAAAGTAACCCCATGACACCACTCATTCCCTCCAACAACACTGAGATGGGGGAGAGAATCGATGAAGTGAGAAAACTCATGGGATGAGGTAAAGACAGTTTGATAGGTCAAGCAAAAGCCACACATGCCAGCACAGAAAAACAAGGAATTCATCCACCACCACTTAATTTTTCTTCACACAGATTTATATGCTGAGCATGATACCATATGGTATGGAATATCCCTGTAGTCTTTTGGGGCTGGCTGTCCTGATTATGTCCCCTCCCAGCTTCTTTTGCACCCCCAGCCCTCGCTGGTGGGGTGAGGTGAGAGATAGAAAAGGCTTTGATATTTTGTAAGTGCTGCTCAGCAATAACAAAAGCACTCCTTTGTTATCAAGGTTCTGAAAACAGATCCCCATACTAGCTAGCACAGTTACTTATGTTAAATGTTTCAGAAGTCTCTGTCATTCCATTTAGTTTTTGCAGTAAAAGTGGGTCTGCAGATCTTCTGGTTCTCCTCTACTCAAATATAAAATGTGTACATTCTTATGCTGCAGGCTGTTGTGGCACTCCAGTTAGGTGAACAGACCACAGTGGCCCTTATTGTCACTTATGGTGTTTGTTTCAAACTTTCCTGGCATCTTACAGACAATAGAGAAAGTAATGAAACTTCTGGCAGATCTGTAGTTTTAGGGGATTTTTTGTTTAAAAGAAATGGTTGTCCTTTGTAAAATAAATTATAATCATACATCTCCTCTACTCTACTTTTACTATTAGTTTCAACATAGACGATGAAGAATACAGATGTGACAGCAACTTGTAAGTTACTGAAATTTTTCTTTTCATTTAAAACTTGACTTTTTATATACCAGTCCTTAATGAAACTCAGGAACTGCTGGTCAATTAATAGATGCATCATATCAAGAACAAAACATTTCAAGGAATGTTGTACAGTTAGAAAGTCATGGGTTGCATAAGTTTCCAGAAAAGGTTTGAATCAGAAGAAAATGCTGTTCTGGAAGCAAGTCTTAAAATAGTCTTAACTTACCAGATGTCCTCCATGAATTGAGGATATTTAAAACTCTTTTAGAAATCTAGGGGTTTTTTTTCATCTAGGAACTCAGTAAATTACAGAGTAGAATACTCTCAATTTACTAAATAGCTGATAATTGCATCTCATCTGATTAAGCACCATTGTTTCATGGGTTTGTGTCCCATTTTCAATGTATAATACAATCAATGAATTCCTTTTTAAAAATTATTTAATACATTGAGAAAAAATGAAAAAAATATCTTGCTTTAAAACTGGATGATAATATAGAGGTTTAAAGAAACAGAGAATATCAGAAGAGAGGGTGGAGGACTGGCAAAGTTAATAAAGCACAGTTTGGTTATTGTTCTTGCTGCTGTGTTTAGTAGCTCTCTAAGCTATTAAATTCTGACAGCAAAAGATTCTGCCTCTAAGTCAGTCATGATTTTTAACATGAACAAATATAAACAGGACAAAGTCTAAGTTCAAAAGTAGGTCAGTGCTATTTACCTGGAGGTGGCAGAAAATGGTATCATAAATCTTAGACTTTAGTTGACTTAGCATGATGACTTTCTTTGTGTTGAAATGTAATGAGTTTTGTAAGCTACTTGGATTTTAAAGTATTTGTACGTAAGCTTTGTTTCCCTATTTTTGTTTTGTCCTCAGAAAAAGTTTTATTGTGTGTGTAAGTGTCTCCATACAAATGAAGTCAGGCAGAAAGTACAAACCAGTGACTTTGAAACAGCAGCAGTCTCTCCTGAAAAGAACAGGTCCTGGGGACATATAAGTCTCTAAAGACACACAATCATCTTCAAGCACAGCACAGAATTCTTTGGTCCTTGTTCACTGCAGTTATACACATCATAGGATGACTCAAAAGAATGATTTGGTGAATGGAGATGTAGGCTCACTAAATAGACTGGCAATGTCAGAAAATTTAAGTTCTTATAGACTCGTAAGGTCAGAAAATTGTAAGTTCTTAGGAAGAATATATAAAATTGACTTGAAAGTTATTTGGCATGCTTCCTAGTACCATACACTCCTGTAGGATACTAAAGAAATTAAAACAAAGTCATTAATAAAATAGATTGCAAATTTTAAAAAATAAACCCAGAATGGTCATTATTCTAGACACTATGCAATCAATGTAAACTATTCCAGCACAAACCTGCCCTAAACCTTTCAAACTCAGAGTGTTTTGTGTGTGTTCCCAGAGCATCCACTGAGACTTTACCTTCTCAATAAATTAAAGCATTATTAAAGCTGCACTAATTATCTGTGTGCTTTCTGTTGCATATCAAGAGATTATGCTCCTTAAAGCAAAATAGCAAAAAGGACACTTTGCTGTGTCAGGATAATAAAGTCTTCATTACATTCTAGCCCATTTTTTTCTCTCTGTCTCTCTCCTTTTTTTTTTTTTTTTAATGGGGAAGATATAGCAATTTTTGCTAAAGTTAATAGGCAGTGGAGAGACTTAAAATAAGCATTTACCCTAAGGACATGGATTAAAGAACAAGCTCATGCATTTTTTACCCTGGAGGAAGTGTTTGGTTTATGGGTCACTGATTCAGCCAAACGGAGATAAAAAGAGGTGACCTGAACATCACATCTTTCAGTAGGTAGAGAGAGAGGTTAAAGGTGAGCTGTAGCCTTTACAACACTAGCTCCTATACACAAATTCATTAACAAAACTTCTTCCTGAAGCTGATGCCACTCCGTGTCTTTGCCATATCAGCTCATTCTCCTTCCAAAATAGCTGGAATTTTGATCTCCAGTTTTTCTCTGGACTTTCAGTTTGGGTTTTTTTTCTGCCCAAAGGATGGTTTAAAAGGCTAACAAGAGGGAACAGTTGCCACATTGCTGCCAAGAATATTAATTTACTATAGCTGAAGTGAACACTGGGACCTTCCTGTCCTGGGCATGCTTCCCACAGCTCCCTTCCTGGAGCAAGAGTAGGGTTTTACTCACAAGTATCTTAAAGACCTCTATGGACTGCAGCAAGGATAAAGTTTAAAGCTTTTCTTTTTGCCACCTTTTAGTTGAGCTTTTTTCCACCTTGGGAAAGCAGCCTTTCTTGCCTTGTCCATTAATGTCCTCAGGTTTCTGAAAAGCTGCTTGTGAAAATATGACCACAAGCTCTCCTCTTCTTCCCTTATGGCCTCATGTGATGTAAGAGAAAGTCTGTGAATGGTCTTGTGAGATATTCCTTCCTTAATAACACCGCTTTGGGAGCACACAAGCAATAAATAAAACTGAAATTTACCTATAGTTATTTTAGATTTCTGTAGCTTCTAAATCAAGACACACAACCATCTTTTTAAGAAAAATTGGTAATTTATTCACTGTCATCTTTATTTTTTCAGAGGAGAAAAATGACTGGATAACAAGGGGAGCCAAATCACAGAATCACATAAGCAGAAAATATTCTCAGTTGGAAGGAACCCACAAGGATCATCAATGTCTAACTCCTGGCCCTGAACAGGACCATTCCCAAGAATTGCATCATGTGTCCAACAGTATTGTCCAAATGTGTCCTGAACTCTGTCAGGCTTGGTGCTGTGACCACTTCCCTGAGGAGCCTGTTCCAGTGCCCAACCACCCTCTGGGTGAAGAAACTTTTCCTAATGTCCAACCTAAACATTTTTTGACACAACTTCATGCCATTCCCTGATCACCAGAGAGAAGAGATCAGTGTCTGCCCCTCCCTCTTGTCCTTATGGAGAAGCTGTAACTGCAATGAAGTCTCTCAGTCTCCTCCAGGCTGAACAAACCAAGTGACCTCAGCTGCTCCTCATACAGCTTCACCTCCAGACCCTTCACCATCTTTGTTGCCCTCCTCTGGATTCTCTCTAATAGTTTAATGTGTTCCTTATTGTGGCACCCAAAACTGCCCCCAGCACTCGAGGTGAGGCCACCTCAGTGCAGAGCAGAGCAGGACAATCCCCTCCCTTGCCCAGCTGGCCATGCTGTGCCTGATGCCCCCGGGACAGGGTTGGCCCTCCTGGCTGCCAGGGCATTGCTAATTCATATTTTTCTGTTGACCAGGGCCCCCAAGTCCCTTTCTGCAGCACTGCTCTCCAACCTCTCATTCCCCTGGGAATGAACCATTCTCAGCCCAAGGTTATCCCATCCCAGGTGCAGAATCCAGCACCAGTTAAACTTTATACAGCTGGTGATGGCCCATCTCTCTAATATGTTGAGGTTCTCTCTGCAGGGAGAGAACTGTCTTTTCCTGGTCTTGACATCATAATACTAGGAGTGCTAACTTATCTCTTTCCCAGTAGAAAACAGTGGTTCATGTAGCATTTTGGAAGTGATTACCTCAGCAATATTGGAGATCTCTCTCCAGAACCATGACAACAGAGACTCTGAAGCCCCTTGAGTACAGACATCAGCAAATTAGTGGTTGACAGAGCTTTTACTGGAACACTGGTCAGAAAGATCCAAATCAAAGCACAACACCCTGCTGGTTAAGAGGAATTCAAGCAATAGTTTTTGGGTACTAAAAGATAGAAGAATAAAAAATGAAATATTTTTTTGGTTGGTAGCTGCTGTAGAGAAGAAGTTGGTAGGTCCTGTATTGAAGGAAAATGCCTCAGAGACAAGACAAAGGTAATCTTTATAATGAGTCTCCAGCATCCTGTTCTAGTAGGATAACAGCTAAGTTGGAAGTGGAAGGAGCAATCAGCTTCATATTTCTGGTGTGGCATAGAGTCTGTAGCATTAAAACTTAATTTTGTAGACCTAAACTTTTGCTTTTGCGAGATATGCCCAGAGAGAAGAAAAAAAAAGTGTCATAGGCCATTAGATTTTAAATGATTTAATGATCAAGAAACAAAGTTTAGAGTAAAGCAGAACTTACTTGTTTCTTTCATTCTTTCCAGGTCTTCTTGGATATATTTTTTACACAAACCTAACTTATATTGTTAGTAGTCATCATTCTCATTTTTCAGAAGGGGAAAAAAAATCCATTATTTTTCTATATTAAATTGGCATTTATAAAATCTGGTCTTTTAAGGTCAATTTTTCTTAAATATTTATATAGTTTCAACCTTTTTTATAAGAAACCTCTAAGTACAGTGCTTCACAATTGGATTAGAAAGTGATTAATATTATGGTCTCCAATCAATGAATTCCATTACTTTATTTTAATCTCCAAATATGTGATTACTTACCTGCTTTCTCATGAAGTTAGGTAGTTAAATTCTGAAGGTCAGAGTAACTATGACCCTGCTTAGTCAACAACTGGAAGACACTAGATGAAACATTAAATGTGACTCAGTGTTCTTCCTATAAGGAGCTGTTGCCAAGAGCACAACTGTGGGTGTAGGTATTTATCGTGTTCAGGCTTCAGTAAGCTTCATCATGATAATTAATTAATGAGATAAAGAAGGTATACATGATTAAGGTCATTTCGTCACCAAACAAAAAGTGAGAAGCTGTCTCTTAGTCCTGGCGCTCGTGCTATTTATAAGTCCAAGTTCAGAGGGGAGTCTAGAAACCAAAGGCTGCTTTGATGATTTGTGCGACATGTCTTCAAATGAAGAAGCAAATATGATGGAAAGCTCCCTAGGGGGTTTCTTCTGCCTGCAGGCATAACCTCTTTTTTCCTTGGATTTAGTTTCAATTAACTCCTCGTCAGCTATGTGCTGAGCTCAGCAAGGCACCAGACCAGTCAACAGTCCTCATAAATTGTGACAAAAAATATTTTTGAATACAATCGGAATTGTTTATCAGAGTCCATTACATCCTAGACTTTCTTCCATGTTGTTTTGTTAACCATGGATATGATGATTCAGTATTACTTTGCATTTTTGTACGGTTATTTATGATCCCACACAGTGTCTGCAAAAGATACTTTCTCTAATGTGATCATATTTTGCATTCCTTTTTTCTGTCACAGTGAATGCATCTCTAGATATTTGGTTTATATGTTTTTATGGTCTACATTGTTTCACTTTCTACCTTTCTTTAGGTTTTCTAAGTAACATCTAAATCAGTGTATCCCCAAGACAAGATGTAAATCACTTATTACAGGTAGAGTCTGCAACTATATCTATCTTTATTATTATAAAGGGGTTTGAACCAGATGACTAATTTAAATGCAGCCATAAAAAATGTTTATCCAGAACAAGGTACATTTTAGAATGCATTTGAAAGCTGTCTGGAGCTGACTGACAAAAGGGACATCTTTAAATGTTACTTCTAGCAATGACTTGATATTAAAACAAGTTTTATGTACTATACTTTGAAAGCCAGCCTCTATTCTGCTTTCATGTTGTTGTTCGCTATGTCAGAAACTGTGATAAATGACACTGCCTAGGTTGGAGATTTCCACAAAAAAATTAACATTTCATCCAAGAACATGATGATGAGACAAACTTCTAATAAACAAGCCCAAAACTATCCAGAAGGATGTGGGGGTACCAGTGATCTGACTTTATCCTAACTGCTTAATGGAGTGAGAACTTAAATGTACTATAGGAAAGATAGCCACCTGAAAAATTACTTCAGAAGTCCTTTTATGGCCCTGTCATGTTCCTACAGGCAGTGGCCACTCATAAATTTTGCATGAATCTTCTAGAAATCTGGTAGAAATCATTATGGAATTGTTTGGTATGTGTAGGTTTGGTTTTCTTTCACTGGTTAACACTTGGGAAGGTCCTAAGGAACCTAAGTGGTTTTCAGCCTCTGTTTACATACCAGCAGGATATAGGGAAGTCATTGAGCTATTTGTAGAGGTATATTAGACAGATAGTCCTACTCAAAAAGATCAAAATGGAAGACGGGAACAACATCTCTCCATTCAACAGCACTTCATTTTAGTAAGCAGACTAAAATACCACTTCCCTCTAAATATTCTTTTCATTATACTCACTGTACAAGTTACTAAAAACTTAATAGAGTAATAAGCTTAATAATTTCCAAGCATGTTTGTTTCTATGTGTGCTTGTTATTGCTCAAAAGGTTGAAGGTTTTCCTCCATTTTAAGTATTACAGAAGAATGAAAACAAATACAGACTGATTTTTTTTCTGGTGGTGTGATTTAAGGCCAGCCAGAAATTAGGCACCATGTGGACTCTTCTTCAACCCTCCTCTCTTCCCCCCACCCCAGTGAAATGAGGAAGAGAATTGAAAGTAAAACTTACAGGTTCAGATAAGAATAGCTTAATAATTAAAAATAAAGGAAACCACAATATTATTATTATTATTATTATTATTATTATTATTATTATTATTATTATTATTCTGAACACAAACAAACAAGTGATGTGCCATACAATCACTCACCATCCCCTGACCAATGCCAGGCCCCTTTTCCTGAACTCAGATCAGTCCCCAGTTCTGGGTAACTCACCCCAATTTATCTAATGGCTATGACATTCTGTGATGTGGAGCATCCCTTTGGCCTGTTCAGATCACTTGTCCCAGCTGTGCTTCGTCTCAGTTTCTTTTGTGTATCTTCTCACTGGAACAGCATGAGACACACACACATAAAAACATCCTTGACTTAGGATAAACACAAATCAGCAAAACTCAAAAGGTCAGTGTGTTATCAACATTATTCTCCTTCTGAATCTGAAACACAGAACTGTATCAGCTACTGGGAAGAAGTTATCTCAGCCAAGACCAAGGCAACTGGCTTTCATCTAACATAGCAGTGAGGATATTGTGTGATGAAATGTGGCCTAAAAAAAGCTTAAAGCAAGCACTGAATGTTACAGCTTGTCTTTGAGAATTTCTGCAGAGCTGGTAACATCTCAGATGCCCGCAGAAGGTGCTTCGAGGATGATGCCCATTGATTTCCTGTTAAAGGGTCATTTTCTAAGAGATGTGTAGCTACTCAGTGCATTTGATATGCATATGATAAGGGGAGGGATAGCAGCAGTAAAGATTCAATATACTAGTACTATAAAGATTCAATATACTAGTAGTAGTAGTAGTAGTAGCAGCAGCAGCAGCAGCAAGGGGGAAAATAGACTAAATTGGCTAAGACCAAGTACAGCATCTACTAAAAGTGATAAATATTGGCAGCCAAGTGACAGAGCAGGATCTAGCTATTGCAGGACTATGGATATACTTTTCTCTGTAAGTCTGGTAGTACTCAGTATTTTCATTAGAAACCTGGATAATGGAGAAAATCATGAGAAAATGTTAAAATCACATTGGTCAGAAAGGGAACTCAGGCTCTTTGGAAGACAGCCTGAGAGTTCAGAATAGTCCTATGCAAGTCACCATAATCATCAGTTGTCTTGATACTAATGACACCACCAAACAGACAGTACTTACTAGGTAGGCAAGCAAAGAGGAACAGGATTTCTAGTAGAGGTTGATAATAAGCACTACTAGCAATAGAAAATCCTTTGATCCGTATAAGACATTATTTTCACAAGGCATTTATGAAAAGTTTAGACTGAAAATGACATCATCAAAATGAAACCAAACACACTTTGAAAATTTGCATGTCATGACAGGTTAAAGGAATTTGCCTCTGACTAGAAAAGACTGAATTTTCCAGTAAAAGAAGTTGCTATTAATGAGCATGATCAATTGTTCATCATGTCCTATGAATGCAGTACATTAAGTATTCAGCTTAACTTACAGCAAAGAAATTTTGGATAGATCAGGGAAATGTCCTTCTTAATATAAAACTTGCTAGAACGGGCTGTTTAATAGGCTACATAGAAACAGTATAATTTCAAGATTTGAAAGAAGTCACACAAGTTTCTGACATGGACAGGCTGGGTATGCTTGAATTGCCTCCAAACAAGAAACTAAATAATCTTTCAAGGGGAAGCTGTTTGCTTTCATTTTGAATTCCCACCCCCCACTATGATTTCTATGATTTTTGTTTGTAAAATTTTGTACTTAAAAGATAAAGCTTACTTTTCTGCCTAACATTGTGTATTCCACAAGCCCATGAAAATTTTTCATGTTCAAAACATCACATCCAGTTTATCAAGCAATCTGGGAACTATTAGGCTTATAGAAAATTCCCACTGTCTTGCTTAACTGCTTTTGACACAGCAGTAATAATGAAGCCAATATGCTAAACCAGGTTTCTGCTAGATCACCTACATGCAATCACTAACACATAGAAAAATTCTAAACAAAATTATGAAAATAAATCTTACAGATGATCAATTGTAGAAATGGGACAAAAAATTACATTAACAGTATATTAAACTCATTAATAAGGACCTTAGAGAAAAGGTGATGTAGAACTATGTGAAAAATCTTTAGAAAACTATTTTGAAACCCCATAAAAACTAAAGCATAAATGGCATCAGCCTTTGAAACAATACCTGGGGAGGAATTATATAGCCTGAACATCATGTTGCCAGATGGTTATTGACAAAATCTGAAGGACATTCAGGAAGGAAATAAGCAAGCTTCAGATCTACATACAACTCTTATTTAAACCATGGGTCATGGTAAAGCTCTTGGAGGAAGAAAATGCAGACATAGAAACTATGAGTCTTCCATAATGAAAGGAAGAAAATTATTCAGCTTCTGAAAAAAACCCCACAGTGAAGGCTTTGGGTCAGAGACAATGACTTAGAAAGATTGCCTGAGATGAAGTATTAGAACAGATCATAGTGATTACATGAAAAAAGCATGTCATATCCACCTGTAAATCTTTAGTTGAATAGGAGCTGACCAATAAAACTGGCTGTATCAGCTTAGTCATATAATAACTCAGCTGATCTTACTAGCTAAGATGATCTATTACTGTTTTGTCCAAGAAAATACTGGTGCTGCCTCTTTTTTAAGTTTCTATGAATCAAAGAGGAAAAAAGATCAGATACCTTACTAATACTTATATATCCTATTGAGATCACAATGTTGTTTTAGCCAGATTCCAATATATTTGTAATGTGAGGGCAATAAAATGTTTGCAACCTACTCTTCTGATGTATATAAGGCTAACTTATTCCCAAGGACCTATACTACAACTCATGTTGATAATATTAATTGCATAAAAATAGGCAGATGAATGAGAAGATAGTTGGAAAGACTATGAGAAGGCAAAAGCTGAAAGAAATAATCGTTAATTCAGGGAAAACAATTAAAAAATTGCAAAATCTAAGTAGTAAAGAGGTCTCAGGAGAATGCTATACTGACCAAGTGAGACTCATCTCATTTTTCCAGCAAAGTTCCTTCAGGAATGAGTATTCAGAAGTGTGGTCAAATGTAATGAAAGAAAGAAATGATACTCAGGTAATATTGCTAAATATGAGGCCTATGGAAGTTAGCATTACAATAATTATAAGTTTTTCCTATTAATACAAACTCTAATCCTCCTCTATTCTCAATCTTTTAAGTTTATCATTTAACATCACTGAAATTCAATATGTAAATGAAAAGTTTTAGCCACAGGAGAAAAGATGAAGCCAACCAAACATGGACTTAGACCTTGAGGGAAAGAACTGGAAATTTTGAGCTTCATCCTTCTATAGGGCCTTACATGTTCAAACTGCTGTATGAGCAGTCATTAGTGAAAAATGTCTCCTTTCATCATCTCATGCTAATTGCTGAGAGAAAAAGCAAAAAATTAGTAGCACCAATGGACACTGCACAAGATAGTACCCTGCCATGTATTAATTAGCATGAGAGTAGGAAAGAAAACTGTCTTTAGGAAACATCTCAGAAGTGCAAAAGGAACAGGAAGGGATAATCCTGTTTCAAAGTACTTGAAGGTAACAAGAAAAAAAGCCAAACAAAATAAGCAAATCTTAAGAAAGAGCTGACTACAATGTTTTGCTGTTTTTTATTTTTCAGGTTGTTATTGTGAGAGGGGAAGTGTCTTTTAAATGTTTAATCTTCATTTATTCTCATTTAGCTTGTTGCCTGTATTCAGATAAAATAGTAACCGTCTGCACCTCAATTAAGTATTATTACTAAGTAATCTTTGATTATAACCCTGTTTGTATCCCACAGTAAGCTTGTAAGTCATTCAAGTTGAGCACTGTGCCTTCCTCAGATGCCCTGCAGGGTGAAGACTGATTTCTCAAACATTTCTTGGAATCGGTCCCTTCCTCTAGGCATTCTCTTACTGGAATTTTAATGTGATTTTACACTGGTTTGTTCTGTTTTAGAAGTCTGTGGCAACATATCCTTTTTGTTTTAATCAATTTTCCCAACAATTTTCTGTTTCAATGAGAAATGCAAAACTTTGCAATACTTTGAAGAACAACATCTGTTCATTTGCATGGAGAAAATTTTATTTTGTCTGTTATTTTTCATTCCACTAGTAATTGACAAGCGAGGAAAATTGAAGTATCTCCTGGCAGAAGGAAGGGAAATAAGAATTATTTTTTCTCACATATATATAAAGTGAAAGCTATACAGTTGTTTAAAATTATACCAAAGATGCTGTATTTAAAAACTTTGAAGCAAACAACTAAAGCCAAGATATGATGACTGCTCAAAACTAATTTTCTCCAGAACAGGTGTTTTCATTAAATAAAAATAGGCATTTCTGTATGTCAGACTTGCATCCCTCATGTGGCCACATGTGGAAAGTGCTGTTAAATTTTTCAATGGCATGAAAGCCTAGTCCAGCAGGAAGTGGCTTTTCTCCTATTACCTCTTTGGGATTTGAAGTCTTTATGGTATGGGATACTGCTTAAAAATGTAATTCACATCTGGCTTCTGAAGTTTTTAGGCACATGAGGAAAGACAGAATATCCTAGCAAAATTCCAAGTTGATTAAGAGAAGACTGCAGCCATGTGGAAAATCATATCACCACATGTAATTTAAAAACATAGATGAGGACTTAAACAAATAGAGTAATAATTTGATGTTGATTTACCTTCAGATTCAAGGATATCCTTGAACACTGCAAACTAATTCAAGGGACTAACACTGTATGTATTGAGTAATACTGTATATATTAGTTATGCACATTCCTTCCTAACAGATTAGTCAGAAAGCTTCTTCCTTAGGAAAGAAACTTTATTTTTCAAGAGTCTATTACAGCCTCCTTCATATCTTTATTAGCAAAAGGGTAAATTTGATGCCAGTTGCTCTGACACATTTTTTTTTCCACAGGTATTTCATAATCTGTCATATAAGGGCTTCCTGAAACAAATATTTTGAAAACCAAAGCAAAAGCAAACACAGAGAGTTCTCTGTAAAGCCATAATACATATCTATGATATTACACAAACAAATGATGAAAAGCAGATATCATTAATAAATGGTGTTGATCAATATCTCCATGCATTTCAAATAACTGGATTTTGGATTAATGTCTCTGTGTTTTACAATAAGTCTACAGAGTATGGAAATAGCCATGGTAATTTTTTTCCCACTGTTAATTGTATTTTTTTCCCAGGACAACCAAAAAATCATCTCCACCCTAGAAAAAATATGAGATTACATGAAATAAAATTACAATTGATTTAGAATTCAATATTCAGCTTTTAAGTTTACTTTATTGCACAAATCTTACACATTTTGACTTGACTAATTAAAGAGGAAATAAAGGAATTCTAGTATGGATACTTTTCTTATTTCAGGTAGCAAATATTAAATCATATTTGAATGCAGAAGTAAAATCTCAATAAAAGCAACAACAAAAACTTCAATTTGCAAGTATTTTTTTCCATGTAAGTAATTGAAATTGTGAATAATTTGTGAATATATTTTATTTTGATATATTGAAAACTAATAATAAATGTCTAAAATCTTATTTTTGTAAGTTTCAGTTTTCTGCCCATAAAATATACTGGTATACTGCTCTGAGTCCTCCTACTACTGTAGCTAAGTCATATTTTGCATGCAGGTAAAAATACTTATTTTTCAATACTTCAGTCACTTTTTCAACAGTGAAATTTAGAGCTTGGAAGGTGGCAAAAGAAGCAAGTGAATGTATATATTTAGAGAACATAATCTTCTTTGTTTACATCATATATAGCAGCCTTGCTTGTATCTTATAGATACTGGTCGTATGGCAAAGCTCCAAATCATTTTCTTACCTGAAAGTGGACATAAAAATGTGTCAGTTGTAAATCAAGTTTACTTGAAACACTCAAGACTTTCATTGCTCATATATTCAAAGAACTGTGCAATTTAACTGCCTTGTGGAGGTGTTGTTGTTGTTTGTTGGATAAAATAGATTTTTTTTTTCCTCTGGAATCTTCAGATTTGGTTATTTAAAAAAATATCTATATATATGTGCTATGAGGATATGGGCACTATTTTAAGAAGATTCAAGAGACATATTTAGGACTTCCTGTGACCATCAGTCTTACTGTCTGGAGTATTAAAAATTGATACTTTTATATTTTGAACTTGATTTTGCTTTCATTATTTCCACATTGACTTTCTTGGAATACAGCACTTATTCTATATGGAAAATTTAAAAAAAAAATCAGCTTAAAATAAATGTTAGGCATTGATAAACAGACACAACAGAAACCATCTGAAACAATGATCACCCATAAGAAGCTGTCAGACGGAGTTTACCCATAGGAAGGTAATATCATAAAAATCCACAACATTTTTTCACTAAGCCATTGCGATTTTGCATACATCATCCTTGGTATTCCATTAGCTGGAAAAAACCAGCAGAAAAATCCACAGACTTGGAAATCTTCCATGTATTTTCCCTCACTGGAGACAGTAGCTAGCAGTGACTTTGCTCCAGTTCTGTGCTGTGCATTGTGTCAGGGTTTCTTTGCTCTGTTTATTAAGCTGGGGACACAGGCAATGCAAACTCTGGCATTGCAATTCTGTTCGCAATCAAAATTGGTTGTTTCAATCAGAAAAGCCCAGCTGAGAAAGTGCCAGCATACTGATCATCTCTCAATAACTTTTCATTCAAATTTCCTCAGGGAATGTGAGGGAGGATGGGACTTTGATCAGAAAGCCACTTCCTGAACAGTTGAACCTGAAAGTAAGTTTTCACTCAGCTCATCCGTGTAATCTCCTTTTAGTCTGGGTGTGTGGTGGATTCAATATGCTGGACTAAAAAGCAGTGGCAGAGGAAAACTGCATGTGAGGATGCTCAAAAGAACGAGATCCTTGTTGCAATTGGGTTTCTGTGTCCTGCTACACCATATGCAATTATGCAGAGAACTAAGACATATCCCAAGATCCACTCAAGCTAGTCTAGGCAGGAGCAGTAATTTAGATTTATAGAAAACATATTAATAAAGATATCTGGATGTCAACTAGTCTATTTCCTGGCCCAAAGGCAGGGTCTATTGAGAGGATGCAACAGGTGGAGCTGGTGTAGCAGTACTGAGCTGCAGTCTGCCCAGCATGTCAACATCTGCTCTGATGTGAATAGCTGAGACATAAAAGCCTAAAAAAAAAAAAAAATCCTCCCTGCTGTTCCTACATTTTGTTCTTTCTTGAGAAGTACAGTCTCTCATCATATTGGTAAACCTTACTGTCACTGCAGTTCATTGTTACTTACATCTATCCTAGGAAATTAAATCTGGCAGAAGCATGGTCTGAAGTACAGGCATGAAAGCATTTCATGCAGAGGTCAGCTTGCTTTCAGGCATGGCTGCAGCTTGTGCCAAATAACCTCTGCCTGGCTCCTGTTCAAAAGATAGCACAAGCCAGAGATGCTTCCCTGTGTGCAAACAGTAAAACCCAAGGAAACACAAGGGTTTAGTCACTTGGACAAACTCTGCTGTGCCAGGGCCACAGAACAGGATCTGAAAGGTGTTCTTACATTAATACAGTTATAGTCACTTAGGAAAAGAGCCAAAAATCTAATTTTCCATCAACTTTTCCCATCTTTAATGATCTGGGATTGATCACTTCTTACTTTTGGATCAGATTTCCATATTTACTGTTGAAGAAACAGGGATACATCCTTGTCCCTCTACCAACACATATTTCTGGCATCACAGAATTCAGCAGTCACAAATTTTCAATACTTAGACCAGAAGAAAAGGAGGTTTATGGAAGAACCTGAAGCTGGGTCCATTTTTTTAAAAATTCTGTACCAATAACTGAATCTCAGGACTGTCCTTTGTGTTACCTAAATAGTGTTTACTGCTTGATTCTGTCTTTATGGCATTTTATTACAAAGGTGAAGTTGCATTCTTGTCCCAAATCCCTTAGTGCATTCTGAAATATGTCAAGTCAGTCATGTTCCCACATTCATAGCATGTTACAAACAATGCAGGCCAGTTCAATGCATGAATTACATGCCAAAAAGACACATTGGAGTCACCATAACATGAACATAACATTGCTCCCTGGCTGTAAACTGGATGCAAGCATGGGGAGATGCTTATTTGTTTTTCAGGAGAAAAGAAAATTATGCGTTGGGATAAGGAGATTGCGCATTACATATATTACGTGTAAGAATTACGTTACCATTGGAATCTGTTCCAAGGAATTCCATTTTACACTTGAAAAAGTCCTTTAAGTCTGCCATAGCCCCTCTGAATTCTTTATAATGTTGACTTCTTTCTACTCAATAATACACACCATAAGACACACCACCATCAAAATACAATTATATAGCATTCCTATGGCAAATGAAACAACTACTTACATGGAAAATTAATATTATGATAGTAACACAATTTTTGCCATCTTCTAATGCAATTTTGCTGCTGGAAATCTCCAGGAAAAGGTGCACTGGTGCAGCTCCTTGTGGCACAGAAAGAACTGCTCCTTGAAACAGAAGGCTGCTATGTTAAGTGGCCACTAGGAGCCTAATTAACATTTTCACTCAGTACTGCTTTCTTAATCTGAGAGCCAAATCAGATTTCTCTTCCAAGGCATTGCATCTAAAACAATAAATCAAACTGAAAGATTGCTTGGCCATCCTCCAATGGACTGCTAAATGCTAGTTCCTCCAAAAACTAGAGATCAGAATCACTATCAATGCAAGAAAAAGTATAAGCTTTGATCTGTGAGTATATTGTCTCTACCTATCTGCATTTTATTGTCTCTACCTATCTGCATTTTCCATTCTTTCTTACTGTCATAGCGATTTTCAAATGTCTTGAAGCACTGCTGAAGAACAAGCAACAGATAAATATCCTGAGTAATCTTAAGCTAAAACAAAAATATCATTATTTTTCAGTGACTTCAAGACATTAGTCCTCGCACAAAACCCTCTAGCAGTAACCAACCAGACTTTGTGTGTGCTGATTTGGCAGCTTTGTGCCAATTTGCACTGACATCTAATGCATTACACTTGGCAAAACTTGGGGTGCATGCCAGCTCTGATGTTGAGTAGGCAAGTATACATCCCATACAACAAACTGTTGTCAGTATTTCTGTAGGTTTTTATTACCTAGTAGCTAGGCAGCTCAGAAACTCAAACATTTACTTTATCATTTAGGAACAGCTTTTAGATTTGCTACAGTCCCTAGAGGATTTGGGGTCTTCTAAATGAATCAAGTACTTATGATAGATAAATAAATAGTGTATTATGTCTGTGATAGATGAATTTTTCTCCCCACTAATGGTTTTCTGGCCAGTCTAGGAACTGAGGATTGCTGTTGGATGAAAAATAGATATTGCAATATCTTGCCTGAAGGGGGTTATACCAGAGAATGAAATGAGAGAGGACCATTTCCAGGGGTAAAACCATAATTTTTTCTTTTTAATATTCTAATTGTGGGAGCTTATTTGGTTTTGATTTTATTTGGATTTGAATACTAAGAACATTTTTTCTTCTTCATAACTTTCTTACTTGCACAAAATTCTACATTCCGTAGAATATCTAAGGAAAATATTAAAATCTTTAATTAATATAATAAAGCTCCACTGCCATGGATGAAGTCACAGTAGTCGACATCAACTGAGAATCTATCACAGAAATGAGATGTGCCTAATGGTTGTGAAGTGCACTTCTTTTTGCAAATTGTGGAAGACAAAAATGTGATATTTTTAGAAGCAATATTGTAAGAGACAACTTATGCATGCATGATATTAATGGCATAAGACATTAAGCTCTGAATGATTACTTTTCCTTGCTTGCATACCAATGCATTATTTTATACTTTACTGATATCTCAGATGGCTATCTCTTCTTTCACTCCTTTATTTATGTAAGATGTTTTCTCCTTTTTCTGTTTTGCACATTTTGTTTGTCTTGTTATTTTTAGGGTCTGAACATTTATTCTGGGAATAGGTTTTGTCTGTTAGAATGAGTCATGCCCTACCTCCTTCTCTCATCCATACAAGCACACAGGCGGAACTGAAATGTCCCTTATGTCTTCAGAGCAGGAAGAGTGTCTCTTGGTAGCATGGAATTTATTTCATATAATAGAGCTTTTGTCACAGGTGTGCAGTGAACAACAGCTACTTTTGCTTTGTTTACAGATGAGTTTACAGATTTCTTTTAAATCCCAATGGAGATAATCTCTACTAGATTCCCACTTATGACCTGCAGACTAATACAAAACTGTTGGGTTCCTTAGTGTTTAGTAAAACACATTCATATTTATTCTTATATAGTTTTCCCCTGTGTCTCATATTGTGATGTCAACATTCAGGGCATGGCTATACATTATTTTATAGACAGTGTGTTTTATGTCTCCATTGAGAACTTATTTTTCAGTTTTGTTATGACAGTGAAGTTTTTGGTATCATTGTGCATTTCCTTTGTAGGCAAGTAGCATTTCATTCAGGTACATCTTTGTAATCCCTTTAAGCTGATATGTGTTCATGATGGCCATCAGATATGGTAATTACATTACCTGTTGCAATTAGGATAGTGATCCTTTTGCTTCCTTGATACACACTCACACATGTGATGCATACATGCATCATACATACAGGGAAGTGGCAATTCCGAAAGAAATTTATTGGAATATATTGGATATATTTTATAAGTAAATGTAGCTATTTTAATCAGAAACATTGCCTTTTTTAGAGATATATTTATGGATAAAACCTTCCATTAAAACTGGAGCTATTAAGAAGAATTAGAAAGTAGGTTTCTTTGGATAATTACATCAGCATAACCATTGTAAGCATAACTTACTCTTTTTTAAAATTTCAGTCATGGCCGCAACATGTAAGATAATCTTTTTTGTTCCTCTTTCAACTCCCACACTTCACTCAATTTTTCTTCTTAAATTGGATTAGAATCTCTTGAGTAGAAGCAATTACCTTGATTCCTTAAATTCTCTGTCAAAGAAAGAAGGTCTCTGAAACACAAAGAAGGAACAATCTTCAGGATTGTTTTTCCTTTGTTGTAAAATCTGCCAATCACTTTCCAGGGAGGAACTGAAAAGAAGAGGAGGAGATGAGGAGGAAAATGAAAAAACATGTCAGAAACAGTGCATGCACTTCTGTTTATATTTTACATTTTTAACTTTATGGTCAAATGTCCAAAACTATAATTATTTTAAATCAGAATAATTGTAATCTTGTAGTCCTTTTACTTTGTCTGCACAGACCTTTGTGAAATAGACTCTTGAGAACATTATTCTCAGCCTGTGTAAATTGTAACTGTTCCACAGTGGGTGTATGAAGTTTGTAAACAATTATATTTTTGGACCTTAGAGTCACAGACATGCACTGAAATAACAGGCATGTAGGGAAATGCAGCTTGTAGACTTCTCAAATATACAGATTTGTCCAGTGATTCTAACTGAACTTGAGACTAAGTCTGCATGAATTGCATACAGAAGGATCAAGAGAGAGATGTAGAAGGCAAAGCAAATGTATAATGCATATGCAGCAGTTCAATGCACAAAAGGAATCTGATGAATACTTTATAAGCCTAATTTATAAGTGCATCCTGACTCCCTCAGTGTGCACTGTTTAAATTAAAAGTTTGTACATCTTGTATGGCATTCTCAGATTGTATCAACACCTCAGAGTGCTTTGTCTCATTCCTAGTAATGGAACATGGGTTTTGTGCACATTTTGCAGAGTAAAATGAGCCCCAATAATAAGATACACAAAGAGAATGCGGCTATGCACTTTGAAAGTGTGTTGGCTCATTTCCTTCAATTCTTCTAATTGCTTAAAAATCTAATACATATGAGAATTTTTGTCAGCTTAGTTATAATGCTACTGCTAAACACTTGATGAATAGGTTGCAGATGTCACACACAGCTAATGTAGGCCAAGACAGAGTAGTTGAGTTAAAAGGATTACATCAGTGGATGTATGATAATTTAGACCTACACACACTGCCTTCTCTAATTGTTCTGCAAAGTAAGGAGAAAGATAAAGATGATTTGCTTACTCTAAGAAGTGACAGGATGAACATCTGTCTTTATGGAGGAGTGATACTTCCAAAAGCTTAGCTTTAGAACACTTCCATTAGAAATGGCATGTTCTAAACTCAGAGTAAGTGAATTTTAAACTCCTCCTGCAACAAAAAAAGCTTAAGTAGTGCCTGGAAACTTACAGGTACAAAGCCTTTAGCAGATATGATAGTAAATTAATGAGTCACATAACTCATGTATTGAGAAGGATTCTTGTCTTCTCAAGCTGAATCATTAATTACTGTCTTCACAAATGCATAAAATGCACCAAGGTAAGGATACACAGTATTATGGGCAAGTCTATAAATCTGTACATTCATCAAATGCCCGACTTAAGATCCAGTGATGAAGGAAAAAAGGACCATGAAAACTATGGACTATCACTGAAGATAACTAGTGTATTTACTAAAGCACATAACCCCATCTGTTTTACTAAGATATTGTGTCAGCAAGAGCAACCAACAGAAATTATCCCTTTTATGTGTTGAAGAATGTATTTTCCCAGTTATTTTCCAACTGCAACATACTATTATAATTACTTTTAGATTTAATTTCTCTAAACTTGGGCATACCAAAACCCAATTTATTTTAGCTTTCCAGTCAAATTACTTTTTAAAGCTTTCATACCTAATTTTTTTTGCTGTAAATTCTATAAATAAATTTTTATCCTGAGAAAATTTCAAACCCTGTTTATCTTTTTTGCATTATTAAAACGATCTCATAGAGGGTTGTTCTATCCTGTTTTCTAGTGTCTACATCTTCAACCAAATTTGGCAATGTAGCCTCTTTTCTAAGGAAACACTGAAGAATTAAATGCTTCATGGGCATGATACTATAAACTCAAGTTCATATAATTCAAATAAAATATATTTGATTGTGAATCTGTATTATTTCAATTATATAAATCAGCAATAACAATGACTTTTTTTCTCTTTCTTCACTTTTAAAAAATAAACAGCATTGCATTAAATGAGGGTTTGTTTACTTAGGAGATGTAATAATGGGAGCAGATATAGTTCTTTCAATAGCTTTAACATTGTCTGGCTAGTAGAAATTTAGCTGAAGCTTTGGGAAAATCTGGGTTATCTGTCACCAGGAAGGGAAAGTCTAGTGCCTCTAGAATGCTCTAAAAGAATGAGCAAAGTAATGCCTGTAGGCAAAGGGAATAACAAACAAGGGGCAAACATACAGAGATTTGATGCCAAGCAAGCGCTGTGTATTATAGCCCTCTAAAGAGAGATATTTGACAGTAGTCTGTGGTCATTTTTTGTATAACACATTGATTAAAATAATCCCAGAGCAGTGAGGTGATAAAGCTCCTACAGAGCAAAGGTGCAGCCTGGGTCTTCACACCTATGAAAACTAACTCACATGACTCTGAAAGCACAGATTCAGATCTCAAATCTCTCAGCTTAGGGAGCTGCCAGCAATGAGGATTCTGTAACTAGTTTTGGACCTATGAATATTTAAGCTGCCAATTCAAGCACCTCAAAAACTGTCGATCTTAGAAGATCCACTAGAGAAAGTTATATTTTATGTTTCTACTGCTGAGAGTAAAAGCAATAATTTCTATTTCATCAAAATGTGGAGAAACACCTCTCAGCTGAATGTTTCTGAGTCCATAGCCCATTGGAGGAAGATGACATTTTCTATGGAAATATGTGCTACACTATTAGATTAAAATACATGAGGCAGGTACATACTGAAGGACATAATATATGCATGATGGAATAAAAGAGAAATGTCACTGTAGCACAAAGAGGTTACCAGAGGTTATTCTCTTAAAATCTTTCAATCTGGGGGAGGTGGAGAGGGAGGCAACTTTTATATCAAAAGGTCATTTTGATCTAGCAGTCTAAAGCTATTCAGCTAGACAATCTGTTTTCCTCTCTGTGTTTGTTCCATTCTTTCAAGTCTATGTCTTTAGCACTCAAAACCACCTGGAATGAAATGTTTACTTTTGAATGTCAAATAATTGCTTTTTTCCCTCTTTAATAAATATGGAGATATATACATATATAGATATACATATATATGTATGTATATTTGCAAAAATGGGTATATTATGAAAACATGCATGTATATAATGCATTAATATATACATTGAATCACTGAGTTGGAAAAGACCCTTGAAATCATTGAGTAAATCCAGAAATGCAAGTCCACCACTAAGACATGTCCCTAAGTCCCACATGTCTTTGAAACACCTCCAGGGGTGGCAATTCTACCACTGCCCTGGGCAGCCTGTTCCAGGGCTTGACAACCCTTTCAGTGAAGAAATTTTTCCCAATATACAATCTAGAGCTCTTCTGTCTCTAATGGAGTTTGTTTCTCTTGTGTTATCACTTATTACCTGGGACAGAGACTGACCCCCCCCCTTCGATATGTCCTCCTTTTATGTGGTTGCAGGGAGCAATAATGTCTCCCCTGAGCCTTCTTTTCTCTAGCCTAAAAAAGACCCAGCTTCCTCAGCTGCTCCTCTTAAGATTTGTGCTCCAGACTCTTCTCCACCTCCACTACACTTTTCTTCACATGGTCCAGAGCCTCAGTATCCTTCTTGTAGTGAGGGGCCCAAAACTGAACACAGTACTGGAGGTGTGGCCTCAGCAGTACTGAGTACAAGGGGACAATCAGTGCCCTGGTCATGCCAACCACACTATTTCTGACACAGGCCAGGCTGCCTTTGGCCTTCTTGTCCACCTGGGCACATTTGGGTCATGTTCAGCCACTGTCAAACAGCACCCCCAGCTCCTTTTCCTCTGAGCACCTTTCCAGCCACTCTTGCCCAGCCTGTAGAGCTGCATGGGGTTGTTGTGACTTGGTGGAAGGACTTGGTTCTTGGCCTTGTTGAACCTCATGCAATTGGCCTCAGCCCATTGACTCATCCAGTCCAGATCCCTCTACAGAGTCTTCCTTCCCTTCAGCAGAACAACAAACCTCTTGTCCAGCTTGGCGTTATCTTCAAACTGGCAGAGGGCTCACTCAACCCCCTCATGCAAATCACTGATGAAGATGTTAGACAGAACTGGCCCCAACACTGAGCCCTGGAGAACATTCACCACCATTCTCTGGGCCTGAGCATCCAGCCAGTTTTTTACCCAGCAAAAAGCCTGTCTAATCCGTGGGCCGCCAGCTTTTCCAGCACCATGCTGTGGGAAAGTGTCAAATGCTCTACTAAGTCTGTGTAGATGACATTTACAGCCTTCCCCTCATCTATTAAGCACATCACCCCATTGTAGAAGGAGATCAGGTTGGTCAAGCAGGACTTGCGTGTCTTAAACCCATGCTAAGTGGGCCTGATCTCCTGGTTGTCCTGTACTATAGTAGAGGAAATGTTTTTGAATATGTGTATAGAGGCTTTGCCCCAGAGGTCCCAGTTGCCCTTGATGGGCTGCAGCTGCGATGTCCTTAATTGGGCTGCAGCTGTGACCAATGAAGATGACCGGGATAAAAGGGGGCGGGTCAGCCAGTCAGGGAGAGCCTTGGAGGAGTCCTGACCTGAGAGAGAACAGCATGCAGTAGAAGGAGTTAGTGAAGAGCTGCAGCCATGAGAATATGCCAATGGGGTATGGACTCTAGAGAAATAATAGAAGAACAACAAGTGGTGATCCCGATGTGATAGTTAACAGAACATAAGACAACTGAGAGCTGTGGTGGCCAAGAGCTGCGACAGAACATAGCCTTTGGGTCAGGGAGCTGTGAAAGAGTATGGCCTTTGAGCGAGGAGCTATGTGGGTTGTACATGGTTTGTGAGTCATGAGAGAATATGTGGGTTGTACATGGCCTGTGAGCCATGGGGAAATATATGTATTGTATTTGAACATGTATACAACTGTTAACTCATGTAAAAGAAAAGGGGGAAATATAGTAGAGGAAATGTTTTTCAATATGTGTATAGAGGCTTTGCCCCAGTGGTCCTGGTTGCCCTTGATGGGCTGCAGCTGTGATGTCCGTAATTGGGCTGCAGCTGTGACCAATGAAGATAACTGGGATAAAAGAGGGTGGGTCAGCCAGTCAGGGAGAGCCTTGGAGGAGCCCTGACCTGAGAGAGAACAGCATGCAGCAGAAGGAGTCAGTGAAGAGCTGCAGCCATGAGAATATGCCAACGAGGTATGGACTCTAGAGAAATAATAGAAGAACAACACTGTACATGCCATGTGATGACACTCATGAGAATGATCTCTTCCATGACCTTCCCTGGCACCAAGGTCAGGGCCTTTAGCTCCCAGAATCCTCCTTTCAACCCTTATTGGAGGTTGGTGTCACAGTTTTCAATGTCCACTCAACTGAACCTCCCTGATCAAACAGGACTCCTAGTAAATAATGGAAAATGGCTCAGTAGCACTTACGCCAGCTTCCTCAGTACCTCAGGGTGGGTGGATCCCATCCAGACCCACAGATTTCTTCGATTATGGGGGTTTCATGCTGATCCCCATCCACCTCATTTCAGCTCAGGGGCAGGGTAACCTAAGAACAATGATCTTACTGTTAAAGATTGAGGTAAAGAAGGCATGAATTAAATCAAGCCTTTTCCTCATTCTTTGTGACTATGTTTTCCCCCACATTAATAAAAGAGGGAGATTTTCCTAAGCTTTTTTTTTTTTCTGATGCATTTATAGAAATGTTTTTTATTTTTTGGCCTTTTATGCCAATAGTGAGATTAAGTTGTAGTTAAGCTTGGACCCTTTTAATTTTCTCCCTGCATAACCTCTCAATATCCTTGTAGTCCTTTCAAGTTGCCTGCCCCTTCTTCTAAAGATCATAAAATCTCATTTTTTCCCCTAAGTACATAGATATTATTTATGTTGAGCTATTAATTATTATTTAATTGATGAATTATTATTTAATGTTATATTAACCTGACTAATGTGAATACAATACTGAATTTGATAATTGAGAAACAGGAGTCCACATTCATCAAGATTTTAAATATCATTATAGATGTGCTAGACAAAATATTTTCCTTTTCTCAACAACCATTTTATGACCTTCTAATGCATTTTTAAACTATATCTACTGTAATAGAAATAAATAAGGGGTTTGGGAGATTTTTGCTTTTAAGCAAAATAAGAAAATTATCCCTGGAGTCTTTGCCTTCCCTCCCTCTGGTCACACTTTTCAGATTTTGTTAATGTACTATTAAAAGCAACAGCAAAAGGATTAATATTTTCGTAGTGCATTTATGTTACTGCTTGCATGAGATCACTATGGGGACAACCCTTTCATTTACTTTTTTGTTTCTTTCTCTGAACTGAGAAAATAATGATTTGTTTTTCTCTAGGAAGGCAAAGTTGATGGTTACATTGCCACCACAGTTCTCAGCATTCTAGTGAGAAGGGGGTGTGTCTGAAATTCCTATTTAGACAAAGAAACCCCACAAAACCCAAAACTATGAAAATTCATTTGCAAGGCATTTCCCAAGAGAATATGTTTGACATATTATACCTTTCTACCTTAGGAGATTTAAATCTGAATCAAATTTGGAAAAGTGAGGTTGTATTTTATAGTGAAAATTTCACAATAGAGCCATGTGTCCCTAAAGTCCTTAAAGAATGATGGTTGTCCTGATCGCTATCTTATGGTTTCTAAAAATGATGAATTGCTTTTGAGATTTATACATCTAGTACTAAAAATGCATGAAATGTTATGTCTGGCTGTTTTTTGTTAGAAGAAAGCCCTTCACTTGGCAGACCTGGACACGATGTAAAAGGATATTGCAACTCAATGTTTCAATGGCATGAAAAATTGGAAGCATTTTGCAGCGAGGACCTAACAGCTCCTAAAGCTTGTCTTCACAAAGCATAAGACAATGTAAAAATTACTATGGTCTTCACATCCAAACTATTTTTTGACAGACAATGAAATATTTCCCTGAATAAGGTCTCACATGAATTAGGCATTAATTAAAAACAATAACAACCATACAAAAAAACCCCAACCCAAAACCAGCCACTGATCACCAGAGAGAAGAGATCAGTACTGCTCCTCTGCTTCCCCTCTTGAGGAAGATTTAGATTACTACAATGGCAAGGTTCCTAGTTCTGGCTCAAAAATTAACATGTCTAAAATTAACATGTCCAGACTGAGGATATTGTCTGGGTGTGTGATAAAAGCTCTTGTGCTCAACCTGGCTGTCTAAGTGCAGCTGTGGGAAAGAGCCTCAATGCTGACATGTATTTCTATATTCTCAGTAGCCAGCACTCACCTTGCTCAGGCAGAGTGGGGCAGGCAGGATGAGTCCCCTGGCACTGCCTGTGTTTGTGTGAGACCTCTTTGTGTCTGTCTGCATTACCTGTGCAACTGGCAGTTTACTGAACAATAATGTACTGGACAATGTGGTGTGCATGTGAGGTCTGCAGGCACGCTCACTGCTGGCTGGAATAGGGGACATGCCTCCTGTCTGCATGATTTGCCAATTCCAAACAAATATTGTTTGCTTCTGCAAACATGGAAACTCATGTCCTGTGGATCCATCCTGTATGAATATAAGTGTTTTCAAAGCTATGGCTTGCCAGAACATTTCATTCTGTGTGAAAGGACTTATGCTTACGTGACACTTAAATGGCTCTAGTCACTTCTTTTACTGATTGGTGCAAATTCACTCACCTTTCTCTCTAAGATACGGTCAATAAAATATAAAGCACATGCCCAGGGAGGGGTGGTCATAACTTGGATGGGGGTAACTTTAGGATGGAGGTGTGCCTTGATCTTACAATTAGGTTCCAATGAACCAAGTTCATTGGAGGAGAGCGATTTCACCACAGCTGCAGGCTCAGGAGCAGGGCATCTCCCCTGGCTGACAGGTGCTGGGTCATTTCTCAGCTGCAAAACACCATTGAGCTGCCCTCCCTGCAAGGATTTCAACAGGGCCTGGCCACGGTGTCTCCACGCTGCTCCTCTCTCTGTTCCATTCCCCTTGGCAGGTGCTATGGATGCAGATCGTGGGTGTGAGGAATTATCGTGGCAGCTTTTGAGCATGCCAACTGCATTCCATCCAGGGAGCAGCGACTGGATTTTACCCTATAATTCCTGTACAGTTACAAATTTTAAGTTGGTTAAGATGCAAATATAACTTCTCAGTTTCCTCTAATTTTATCCCCAGTCCCACAGTACTAATTTAATTTTTTTTCTAAGTCTGATTTTATTATGACAAGCTTATAATAAAGAGGTTATTCTATTTCATCTTTTTTATATATTGGCACAACATTAATTTTTGTTCCAGATGTTTCCTGAATATCCTCCACATTTCAATACTTTTGAAAATCAACCTTGGTGGTGTAGAGAACTCCTCTGACACTTCTGTTATAATTCTTTGATGCAAATTACACAGACATGCTGATGGTACATCCAAGGGAGAGGGAGAGTTTAACATCCTTCAGAGTAACTTTAGTAATGGAAATTTCTTTATTGTGAACATGAAGGCACAATATTATCTGAATGTTTCCCAAAAGAGAACAGAGATACTGAAGGGAACCTTTTACTTTGTCCACTGATAATCATTGTGGATTCATTATATTTTATTTTATTCCATGTTCAAACACAAAGAAGCCATGCCTCAACCAGAAAAACTAACACCATATTTTCCTTGCTTATTTGATACCCTGGAAGCTTTGGGTCCATAACTTGGGTCAGTGTGTTGAAACAGCTTTGCCATGATGGGCATGGATGGGAGAATTCCCAGGAGTCCTCCTGACACTCTACGGCCACCTTCTATTAACCCTAGAAAACAAATAACAGGAAAAGGCACAGAGTTATTAATTTCATTAAGTAGCTGAAGGGTTGCAATTACATATTACATCTTACTATGTCCTTACTTTTACATGGTGATTGGTCACATTTACACTAGAATAAAAGTGAAAAAGAAGAGGAATCAACAATCCAAACAAAATCTACTTGATGGATATCTTAACCTTACTCCATACAGCTTAGACCTGATGTAGCTATTGCTCCCATCCGCAGTGTGGAAAGATAGCTCAAAAGCACTGCTTCCGCTTACCCTGGCTTAATGTAAGGACATTTTTTTTTTTTCTCAGTGTGAAATACTTGTTTATAATTCTGAGATGCTAACTTCTTACTGTGTTGATCAGAGGGAGTACACTTAGTAATCCTGAGTTATTAAGTTCCATATGTGAAGGGATAAAAGCAAACGAGAGAAAAAGAGGGATAAAAGTGCGGTCTCTTCTCTTTGTAGATAGAATGGACAACTAGGGCTTTGTTTGTATTCTACTTAGGATCCACTTTTTTGTTTGCCATTACAGGTTTGTTTTACTTCATTTTGTCCTAATTTTAGATAGTAAACAGAAATTTTTATTTGCAAAATTTACAGCCATAATTGTAGAATTAAATAGGCAAAATACTGCATTTTGGTAGATCTGACATCTTCTTTTCAATGGTCATTAAGCTGTGGAACTACAGGTATAATATTCCTGACACTAGTGGTCTTATAAAAATAATTACAAACCCTTTACTTAAAATATGATATAATAATATTAAAGAAAATTTCCTTTAAAAAGCAGAAATGCATCACTGATACGTTTCCAATATTTCAAATGCTGTTTGCACTCTGGCTTGTAAGTTTTTAACTTTTCACAATTATACTTTTTGTTTGTGTTTTGTGATTAATTCCATCTGCAAAGCTCACGTCTGCTGATTGTTTATGTCTGTAATCAGCTGTGCAATCAGACATCTAAAGGAGTTGAATAACTCAACTACTTTGCATGCATTTCCAAAATCCCCAGCAGGTATGGGGTGGGGGGAAGTACCACCCTATCATCAGTGAATGATAATTGAAGACTTCTCAGCTCTGTGTTGTACTCTAGAAAGGGGTAAGGCTTTGCAGTGGTGATGAGCCTTACTCCAAGCACTTTGCACACACAGACAGTTCTGCATTGCTGGTGCAAGGTGCTCTGGGCACTGAAGGTGGCTCCTGACACCAAAGGGGATTCAGTGAGCTCTGAATTGCCATCTGGCCACCCTACAACAGTCACATGGTCACTGTTCATATGCACATTTTGCTCATGGTCATTGATACCTTTTTCCTCTCTTTCCCTTGGGATAACATGATTAATGTCAGCTACTTTATGTCATAGAAGCTCTCCTAGCTTACAACACTTTAGTTTTTAGATAAACGTGGTCCATGCAATGGGTTGGCTTTACATTTCAGGAATCCCAGTGAATTAGCTTTAATCTTTAACATCAAAAGGGATTTTTGTTCAAATCACTAGTAATAACTGCCAGCATGGTGGTCTGTAAACTAAGAAATATGAGGATAAGATTCATTGTAAAACAAATATCTAGGTGGTGTTTCCCCATCAAAATCCTTGATGAGGTGATAAATTTTACATTTTGGCAAATAAATCTCAGGTTGTTTTTAATTTAATTAGTAGAATGCACATTTTCCCTCTTCACATTTGAAGTAGCTTGTGTTTTCCCTGGGTATCTTTTAAGTCAGAGTCTGTTATCAAAGATGAGGACTCTGCCTAATAAGTCCAAACAGCCATGGGAACTTGGAGTTCTTGAACTTTTTGGTTTTAAATGGATTATATAAAATTTTATCAGACATTTCTTCATATATTTTACTCTTAAGAAGAAAAGTTACTGAGCAAAACAGATAAGAACCACAAATTTTTGCTTTTTCTATGGGTAAAAACCGCAACTATTAAAATAATATTAATTTGGCAAGAACAGTTGAAATCTTTCGGTTATCAGGGCAAACAACATTAATTCAGATATATAGCCATACATTTGAAGACGGCATTTATATTATTTCTTTTTATGTAAACCTAACAGAACTTAAAAATACCATTCCAACAATGACACCTCAGCCATGAAACCCAGCAAGGAAGATGGTATTTAATCACCAGTATTAAAGTCATATATGTGTTGATGAACTCTTCAAAGATGAACTCATATGAAGCATAGTGTTCAATCTTGCCGAACATATTAATCTATTGTTAGGAATTTAAACATATATTAATCCTTGCATTTAACTTGAAACACATTCTAAGACCAAATGTTTATACCTGGAAGAGGGATGGGAAGAGGAAGGTAACAGGGGAGAGAGAGATGGGCTAAAAGGAGATTGCCTGCCTATACTTGTGTGATGTATAGCCCATTTAACAAAGGATTTTATGAGCTGCAATTACCCATGCCTCTCATGAGAGATATTTTTCCCTTCATTCTAGCCATCCTACTCAAAGAAAAAATGTGTGGCACACTTTTAGTCTTATCACTGCCACCAAAACAGGTAGGAAGATGCTATCGTAATTTGTTATAAATCATTATAGTCTGCAGTATTTTTTAAAATTTTCTATAGAATTGTTCACATCAATTAATTGCTGATGAACTTTGCTTAGCCTGATGGCACAAAGTGGATTGGGTATTCAGCTATATGAAAAATTCACTGCACAGAACTAATGGAAGTCTTCCAGCAAGTCACAACCCTCCTAAAGCCAGATTTTTTTCTAGTCTCCAATGGTAATTTGTCCTTATCAAGGTCTTAGAAACAGCACATCTGGGAAAATACTTTTATTCTGTCCTGATTCTAAACAAGACAGGGTTAATTTTTGCAGTAGCCAGGAGGGGGCATGGCTAAGATCCACCTCCTGTTACTGCTGGGGGCAGGAGGAAGGAATTCTCTCTTCCAGGGAGAAGGCCTTTTCTTCTGGTCAGAAAATGTGGCAGAGGGACACATCCAATATGTCTATTATCAGGGAGTTTTTCTGTGTGAATAATTCATTTTCCTATACCATTTTTAAATTAATATTGTTGCTGTTCCTGTTTGTTTTCTTGTCTCATTGCTGTTGCCAGGAAATTTTTCTTATCTCAACACATGATCTTTACTTTTTGTGCCTCTAGTTCTTGGCTCCCAGCGTCTGAAGGAGATAGGGAGGGAAAAATTGGGTGGAGTCAGTAGTAGTAGGAGTTTAGTGGGAGCACTAAATTGCAGAATACCATTCCTAAACCATGACAACTTTCACATATGTGACAGTTTGGTTACTGGCCACTAGAGCTGCTTCCCTTTTGGAACTTCCTCTCTGAGTCTTCAGTTCATGCACCCGTTGTGCCAGACCAGCAGTAGGTTTTCTGTGCCATCTCCCCATGTTTTCTCCACAGTCACGCAGGTAGAACCACAGCTTAGCTCGTGGGGTGTACCTTCTCTCGCCATCTGGGCAACGTCTGCCTTGGATACCAGAACCTCTGATCTGTACTGCCGAGATTTGGAGAAAACCCTCTTTAATCTCCTCCCTCAGTTTCTTGTGACCCTCCTCCATCTTGTCTTCTAATTTCTGCAGACGTGTTTCCACCGCTGCAATTCTGACTTGTGTTGGGCCATGTACAGCATCTGCATATGCTCAGAGCTTCTTTGCCATATCAAGCACAGTCTCCTCGCCATCATCCTGCTTCATTATTGCTAAAGCAGAAGCATATTCTCGTGGCCCAAGTCGTACAAGTTTTCTCCGCATCACAGATGTGCATGGTACCAAGTCTGGATTTACAGTGTTTACATCATCTGAGAAGACAATCTCTGCCACTGCCATTTCCCTCAATTGTTGAATCCCTTGTTCTATGATTTTCCACTGGGTTTGCTGCATATAGAGATCGTCTGCGCACAGGTATCTTTGTGCTATGTTTCCTAGGACCCGTGCCCAGAGGCTGTGTGGATTAGCCCCTGTCATCATTCCTTGGTCAATGACAGGATCCTGTGACAGGGATCCCAAATGCCTCTCTTCAATGCCATCCAGAATTGTAGCCTTGCCTGCAGCATCCCAGAGACAGACTAACCAACTATTTATGGATTCATCAGGTCATCGAGTGTAATCCTTCCTTAGGCCACGAAGGTCCTTCAGGGAATAAGACTCAATATTGGCTTCTGATGCTGCATTAGTTGCGTTAACTTTGGCTTTTGTATCAGTTGGTGTTGAGGGTCCTTCTCCTGGATCATCATATTCAGTCACTGGCCGATTGGTTTTGCTTATGTGCTTTTTTCCTGCAGCAACTGCCAGTGTCTTAGGCTCACTATCTGGTTTAGCTGCTGGCTTCGAGCCTGGGGTGACTGTGGTAGCTGCTGCTTTATCTCCCTGCCCCCTGCCTCTGTCTGCTGCCCTACAGTATCTAACAGAGTGCGGTAAGCATAGGCCAGGGCCCAGATTATTGCAATTAGCCTTTTCTCCTTAGAATTGTCATGGCACTTCTCTTTTAGGTATTTCCCCACCTCAGCTGGGTTCTGAATTTGTTCCTGTGGAAAATCCCAGTCTACAGGATCAGAAAATTCCTTCAGGGTTTGGCCTATATTTTCCCATTCTCCACACCACTCAGGATTTTTCATGCCTGCATCTGCTTCTGGGTCAGGGGTCTCACCAACTCCTCTGGATATCTCAGCCCTCATTTTAGAGAAGCTGCAGACCATATAGAGGAAGCTTATCAGATTAAATACCAGAAAGATGGTCTCTTTAACATTCAGGGGAAACTGAACATTCTCAAAAAGTGACATAACAGATCCAAAGGAGATGAAGGAAAGGAAAGGAAAGGCTGGAAGGCCTTATTCCCGGCTCCTCCTCTAACAGACTGGGTGCCATTACTAATAAATTCCCAAAACATACTACTGGAATTGGGATGCAGGGTAGGATGAAGAAACCATAAACCATAAATATCGTAAACAGACGCCAGTATCTTTGTAAATGTTTTATAAATCATTATCACCAAGGCCAGCACAACAGCTATTCCAATCCATACCCCTCTACTGTAAAAATTACGTGTTATGGACAATAATCCTAGTGACCAGAAAGGTATTGAAACCTCAAAAAGGTCTAGAGCCCAGAGCCACATGAAGGCCTCCACCCCAAGAGACATTACGAATTCAAGCAGCATGGCTACTGACTGCTTTAACTCACTAAAGAGCGAGCACAACCAACACTTTTTTTCCACCTTTTTGAGCCATGTGTTGGGTGTCAATAGATGTATTTGACCAGGTTTAGAGCAAATTTGGGAGAGAATCCCCCAAAGGATCTCCGGTAGGAAAGCAGATCCAATTGGCCCCTCCCCCAACTGGTCCGGGAGAAAATACCTCCTTGGAGAAAGGTGGAAAAAACCTGTTTATTAAACAATAAAACCTAAACAATATCAAACAATAAAATTCCTTGCCACTCCAAAAGAGATGACAAACTGAGAAAGTCCCTCCCCAGGTTGCAGCTCAGCTCACTCAGTCTCTGGTCAGTCCCTCCGGTGCTGGAGATGTCGCAGGCCAGGCCCGGCCCGGTGGGCCACAGGTGCAGCTGCCGGCGCTCCCCTGGGTGTTCAGTCCAGAGCAGGTTTCAAGAGGTCCAAGGAAAAGGGAAAAAAACAAAAGTCCAGGGAACTTCTTTGCCTCAGCTAGCTAAAACTAACTAAAAGCAAAAGAGAGCTCTGTCCCGCTGTCTGTCCATCCGCAGACAACAACAGTCCAGGAGCAGAAATGTGGAGGAGTGAGTGCAGTGTCTGAAAAAACAACTGCTGCTTCTTCTCTCCCCCCCCACTTCACTCTCTGGAACACTCTTAAAGGTGCAAAACTTATTATTCAACATAAACAGAATGAGACTGTTTGGGGATAAAAGCATCATATAGTCAACCCAGGACAACATCTCTGAAGTGACTATTTTGTTTGGCAGTTACTTAACTCTGATAATCAAACACCAAAAATGAACCAAACAACAGCAACAAAAAACAAAAACAAACAAAACCAAACCACCCACAGAACCAAACAAACCAACTAATATTTCTATAAAAAAGACATTTTAATAACAACAGGTTTAAGGGGAAGAAAAATATAAGCAAAAACATTCATAAATTAATGAATTAAGAATGCAGGGTATTGTGTAAAAATAACAGGCAGACTAGAATCAATAACTGTGAGAGCTCCCAAAGGATGGTCTCAGTCACCTTTGTAAGAACACATCTCAGAAACCCAGTATGCAATCCCTCTCATATAGGCAGTCTTAAATATGCAATTCAGTTTTTGGTATGCTAAATAGATCAATTAGAAGCACATACAATAGAATTACAGATTATTTACAGATTAGTTATATTGAGTACTGATACTACCACAGCAGATTAGAGGCAGAGGTACCTGTAAATCTTAGTCCACGACTGAAGTAAATGTTAATGCAGTCAGCTTGCTCTGCAAAGGATGCTTCATGTTGGGTGCTGTCATTTGCTAAACATCAGTCCAGGTAGTCTACACCTGGAAGCGTCACCTACACTATCACTGGAAAAGGAAATGCAAACCTCCCCATGGGGTATTCATACTAAGTGTTTAGTCCTTTAAGCAGTGTCTCTTTAAAGCAGAGTTTATTGTGATAATTCCATTTTCTGGGGAAGGTTGGTAACCTAAGTATCACAGAATCACAGAATGACTAGGTTGGAAGAGACCTTCAAGGTCATCGAGTCCAACCCATGCCCTAACACCTCAACTAAACCATGGCACCAAGTGCCACATCCAGGCTTTTTTTAAACACATCCAGGGATGGTGATTCCACCACCTGCCTGAGCAGACAATTCTAAAGAGTACTTTATCACTCTTTCCATAAAAAAATTTTCATAATATCCAACCTATATTTCCCTTGGCGCAGCTTAAGACTGTGTCCTCTGGTTCTGTCAGTTGCTGCCTGGAGAAAGAGACCAACCCCCGCCTGACTACAACCATGTTTCAAGAAGCTGTAGAGAGTGAAAAGGTCACCCCTGAGTCTCCTTTTCTCCAGGGTAAACACCCCCGGCTCCCTCAGTCGTTCCTCACAGGGTTTGTGTTCCAAGCCCCTCTCCAGCCTCGTTGCCTCCTCTGGATGCGCTCAAGTGTCTCAAGGTCCTTCCCAAACTGAGGGGCCAGAACTGGACACAGCACTCAAGGTGTGGCCTCCTCACCAGTGCCCAGTACAGGGGAAGAATGACCTCCCTGCTCCTGCTGGCCACACTATTCCTGATCTAGGCCAGGATGCCCTTGGCCTTCTTGGCCACCTGGGCACACTGCTGGCTCATGTTCAGCCCGCTGTCAACCAGTGCCCCCAGGTCCCTTTCTGCCTGGGCACTGTCCAGCCACAGCGTCCCCAGCCTGTAGCATTGCAGGGGGTTATTGTGGCCACAATGCAGTAAATAGTAAAAGTAAATATCATTGAGAAATATCCAGGTTTTTTAAAGCTTGGATGGAGAAGAGCCAAACAGATCTTAAAATCCAAAATGTCTTCCACATCAATGCAGTGAACAGGCTAGCCTCAGGGTCCCTTCCTTCCTTCCTTCCTTCCTTCCTTCCTTCCTTCCTTCCTTCCTTCCTTCCTTCCTTCCTTCCTTCCTTCCTTCCTTCCTTCCTTCCTTCCTTCCTTCCTTCCTTCCTTCCTTCCTTCCTTCTCAGTTACCTAATATGTTTGGTCTGAAAAAACCAAATTTTTTACAATGTTTCGGATACAACCATCTGAAATAAGAACAATCTTGAGGACTATAATGGATCAGTTTACAAGGCTGCAGTCATAGGCCTCCAGGAAATCCATTTTGACTTAATCAGCTTTCCAATTTTTCAGGTAAAATGTAGCAGTTCTGGATCATATCCAAGAATGAGGACACAGTAATAAAAAAGATTCAATACATTTTGCATAGTCGTCACAATTTTAAATCAAGATGGTATTTTAGCAAGCATTAACACTTGTTTTCCCTCATGTTCCCCATTCTTCCCCAATTTTTGGGTACTGTAATGAAAAATCTTCTCTCCCTACTTAAAAACTGCTTATGATATCCTTGTCTCTGCAGATATTATGCAGCAAGTTCAATACATGAAATATTTCTATGTCACAAAACCTAGTGTTTGCTGAAATTACATCCTGCTACAGCAAAAAGACACTTCCCAAGGTGCAGCCCTATTGAAGCCCTTTCAGCATTTTCTGAAAAGGAAAAACATTCCCTAGTGTAGCACTTACCTTCTCTTTCTTCAGCACCATTACCACGGTCCAGTGCTTGACCATGTCTCAGCTGATTAACTCAGGAGCATGAGAAGCAGCAGCTGAGATAACCACTGAGAACAGCAGCTGTTCTGGTATGTCACAAAGTCACTTCTCTGTACTTCTGGCAAAGTGTACGGAGATTTTTCTGCAAGTTAAGCCTAACTGCATTTCACATATTTTTGTTTACCTCTAAAGTTAATGTACAATAGGTAAAACTGAGAACAGAGTTAAAACTTGTGCATTTCTGAATAGAATGACTCCCATATCATGGTCTCAGGCAGAGAATCAGAGGCTCAGAATGATTGATCTGTGTGTGTGTCTTCTTCTTTCCCTACATGTTTCTACCTACACTACCTTTGGATAAAGTAATTGGAAATAAAACTATTTTGTAGAAATACCATATTTGCATTCTTCCTCAAACAAGCTGCATTATTTTGTGAGGAGCTGGTGGCAAGCATATTTTTCTATCAGTTGTAGGTCTGTGTGATCTCCTACCAAACACTTCCTTTTCACAAAAAGTAATATGGTTATCTGGGCAAAGAACCTCTAGTTTGAAATTCCTAATGTTTTTTATTTTATCACATTGGAGTGTAAGAAAGATAGCAGTTATAGCTGCAGCCATACAGTGATTTGGATTGCATACTGTTACTATTAGACACATTGCCCACACTCTAGATATGTAGGTAGAAGTAATTAATTAAATTACTAGCAAGACATCGAGATGAGACAGCGGGAACTGCATTGTCAAATTTACAGAAAACTTTATTAACCTTGGTTATCCAGCTTCCAAAGTTCTCTAAATGCAGAAAAGTTGTCTGTCAAAGAGTAGGCAGTAAGACCACCATAACAGACTTTACTCAAGTAACCATGATAGCATGGATGAAATGCAGTCAAAATCAACATCCCCTCCTATGGGCAAATTGCTCTAGTTGCCATAGGGGCTGACTCTTATCTGTAGAAACCTGAGTTTCATAACAGAGTGCCTTTGCATTTGTTTTTGAGATGAGTTTTCCTTCCATTAACACAAAACATTTTCCTGTCATAGTTACTGTTTTTACAGTTTTGCTAAGGACAAGTGGAAGGCTTTACCGTTTCTCTTCTTTCATTTCATTGGAGTGCTAGGTCCTAGATGGTTTATACCATGGGTCAAGTCCTGGTCTCCAGCTCCCTTCTTCTACCATTCTGTTTCTCTCCACTAAATAATGCCCTTTCTGCTACTTTCTGAATCACAGGAACTTTGGATATTAACAATGATCCTGTTAATGTTTTATTTCATATTCCAGTTTCATATTGGAGATATTCTGGGGAAAGAGCCATAAAGAGAGAAGTGATAGCTGGAGTGCTCTCTCTTTCTGTGGAAGCTTGTTTTAAACACCAGAGTGAGCCAGCACCGAACATTCTGAATATGATGGCTTAGAGCCCATAAATCAAAAGGCTGAAGAGCAGAAGAGACCAAAAAACTTTCTCATGCTGCCCCCTGCCCTCTAGTATATACATATATTTTTTTTTACACTGAGCTACCTGGTGTAAACACAGCCACTGGCACGTGCAGTGAGCCCTCCTGCTGGAATTGGCTTCCTTGGCTCTTGAAGTTCCAGAAGGGGTTTAGTTTGATCCTTGGCCTTCTTCTGTCCTTCACTGTAATATGGTAATTAGACCCACAACTTAGACTTATTGGCCAAAGGGAAAATTAACATAAAGTGTTGATGAGAGTCATGTTTCCCTTGGGGCAGAGAAGTGTTCTCAGAGAACTTCTTTTCCTCCATTCCACTATTTCCATTTATTTCCATTAGTTTTACAAAAAAAAGCAGTCCTACTTTCTTAGTGCCAGTAAATTCGGCAAAGATAGAAATTGGTTAAATTAGGAACAAATGTATGGAAACAAATTAATTGGGAAAAAAGGAGTTGTTGTATTTTTGTTGTTTAAAATTATTCTAATATTAAAAAAAATAGTAACAAATTTTTGAAATGGCCCATGGAATTGTGGAATTTATCGCCTGGCTAGTGTTTTTGTGTGTCTAAATTTATCTAGATTAAAAAAAAAAAATCAGATTTCTGTATGGATAACCAGTATCTAGAGCTAGCAAGAAAGCACAAATTTCAAGCTTCATTCTTTATTTGTTAAAGACAAATATGAATTTTAAAGTTGTAGAAAATAATTGCATTTTTTCTTCTTATGAGTTTTCTTACAATTTTTTTTTTTCTAATTTGGATTCTACTGAAGACATTTTTTGGAATATATGCAACATGATTGATTCTGGGCAGAGGTTTCTTTGGTTTAAGTATAACATTCTTTAGAAAGATACCCAATCCAAATGAGGAATGAATATCTGAGCTTTTCCTGATCTTTATTTGTAGAAGGCAAATGCCAAGCTTCATAGAAGTCAGACTGCATTTTAAAATTAATCCTGTTCCAAGGCAATGATTTTTTATTTGAATATATTCAATGAAACCCCATTTATGTAGATCTTTTCAACCTGGAAATTCTACCAAAATTAATCCTGTTAAAGTTCCAGTAAAATGTAAATCCTAAGTCACTTGTGAGGTAGAAAGGAGTTTAAGTTTCAGTACAATAGTTTGTAAATCACAAAATTGTCTTTTTTCATTTTTTTTTCTTTTTTAAATTATTTTCATGACTGAATTTAACTCCATCTTACTGCACTGATCCTATTTTCCAATGGCAAAAACTTGGTCACGAATTTTCACATTTATTTTCTGGAGGCTGGAGTCCTTCTCAGGATATGCCTGAAGCACATGTTCTATATTAAGCCAAATAAAATTAAATGTATCCTTAAAATTAAGCTGGTGCTTATTCTTTGCTTAATAAAAATTAATTAAGCATGTGTTAATTATTTACTGGGATTGAAGTCTGCTAGCTGATTTAGAGGATAGACTTTTTGGATTAGTTTTTAACAGTTCTCTTCATAAAAACACAGATGGAGCATTCAAATGTCCTGATTGCTCACATGTTCTCATGATCTGTAGCCAGGATCTGGTATGGATTTTTTTCAGTTCAGTCAGAACAGGACTTCATCTGGAAAGCAGCAGATGGAAGGAAGGGAGGGGGATCCAAGTTTTTAATCCTTTTTCCCTTTTTTTATTTTCTGAACAGATGTTGTTGAGATGATCGAGCTACAGAGCCACAAATCCAACCAAAAACTGGGTAAAGAAATATATACAAACATATGTTGATACTTGGTACATGGTTAATCAGGCAGGCTACAGTCATCTACTGCTGACATGAATATCTCCCTCCCATGTAATGGAGAGGACAGGATTTTTAGGGATACTGTAGAAGAAGGATTTAATTTCGTGTGCCGTTTTGATTTTTCATTCAGTCAAGAGAAAAGCTAACAATAGCAGTCAAAATTACTTTAGTAACAGTTAAATGGTTCAGCACAGGACCAGGAAGTTGGTAAACAACAAGCTGAAAATTATGTGGAAGAAATTTTACAGAATGATGGGAAGGTTATGGCATATGGCTCAGGTTCACAGACTTCAGTTTGGGGCCACAATTTCACTGACAACTGTCAGGTGGGATACTAAATAAATGGAAAAATAATTGTATACAATATGATTTACTGATGAGTTAAGGAGCAGTATTTTTCTGATTAGTAATTTTCATAAAGATAAGGCTTTTACATTAGAACTATGCTGATCTTGCCATGGTGGTTTTGATAAAATAATTTTGATTTCGTCAGTGATATATTTATTGCATCTACATCTTTAAAACCAAAATTCATTACTTCAATGGCAATTCCTTCAAAGTAAAGTATAAATGAGACGTCTCACTTTATTTTTTTGCAAAACTCACCAGTTAAATTAAATATATGCAAAACTTTGAAAAAGTTACTAATTACAGCTTATTAAAGCTTCTTCTACATAGTAACTTCCTTGTTGAAATTCAGTAATTATTAATGAAGGGGATCCCAACAGGCACCTGTTTTACACTTGAAAGCTCAGAATTATTACTCTACAGTAAAACATTGTGCTGTGTAACATAAGTCAAAGGAGGAATAGTACAGCAATAGTTCTGTTATCTTGTCTGGGAAGATCAGAAATGGAGTTCAAGTTGGATGGGACAGGTTGTTGTCACTACACAAACAGTTATGACTGCAATATCCATGGCCAAAAGAAATGACATAATATGGAGAACACTTACACTAAATTAATATTTACTCTTTTTTGAAAAAATGCCTCCAGATCCTTAAATGGAAAGCATTTAACTGCAAAGAATTATACTGTATGTATAAAAAGATGCTGGTATAATCTAGGTCATACCTGACTGACCATATAGAATAAAATGTCCTTAATTTCCTGAGGTATAAACAGACAACTATAAAAGAAAATAATAACAGTCTACATAAAAGACATAAAATTTTGAGGTTTTTATAAATACAGAAGGAAGAAAATCACCATGAATACTAAAGAGTCCATAACTCATTAATTTCTGTTCCTGACAAAACACCCTTAAAGCTAAAACAGTTAAACATCAGAAATGCCTAGAAAATAGTTTTGGAAGGAAGATCATATATAAACATATAATATTAAAAAAACCCAAGATAAGAGCAGCCTTCTCATAATACATGCAAATTATCAGATTTGACATATTTTAGGCCTCTTCTCTTTATGGAGTTTGGTATTTTACCAAGACTGTGAAGTAACTCATGGATACTCATTAGAAATGAGGGATTTAAGTGTTGAATACAATAATTAATTTTATAAAACTGTCATAAAGGTACATGAATACTACAGCTTTCTTTAGACAAGGTAAAAGACATTGCTTCCATCATGTCATACATGAAATTGTGGACTCCACCAAAACCTGTCTATGTATCTAGCATTTTATAAAGAGGCCCTTACCCTTGTATTGACAAGATACCAGAAAGAGACAGAAGCAAGAAGGACAGCTGACAACATAAACTTTTAATGGAAACTATGGTAGCCAGAAAAAGACATTTTAAGTATTTATCTAAACCAAATCTGCAATTCCTGCATTTTAAAAATATATAGTAAAACTCTGTAGAGAAATTGGTGAAAAAGAAGGACTCAAGGACAAGGAAAGAATGGAAACTAAGGACAGCCTACTGAAAGCTATTAGCATAAAGGAGTTAGGGCCATAACTTTATCAGAATTGAAGCACAGAGATACACTTATTTCACAAGAATGAAACAGAAGGTCACATGATACATGGACTATAAGAAGGATATAAGGAAATGAAAGAAACAAGATGCAAAGCATTTTTGCTCAATTCTAAGATCATATAAACTTGTTATCTCCTAGCAGGTGATCAAAATATCAGAAAAGATAATGACAGAATTACAGAATAATGGAGGTTTTGAGGGATGTCTGGAAGTCATCTCATTCAATCTCTAAGAAGAAAACAAAAAAACACAGAATGTGCAACAGAATCCCTGTTGCAAAGAAGTGGGGAAAGAAAAAGAAAAAAGGCAACACAATACAAGTGGAATAGATGGGCAAGAATGGTGATGCTTTAAGATTTTAGCCTTTACACTTTTCAAATCCCTGCGCTGCATTAGTGCATAACTCTAAACTTCATATAAAGCGTTAACTACTGTCTTCACAGTGTGGTCAGACAAAACGATTCCTCTGGGCCTGGAACCCAATGACACCCGACAGCCAGAGGCCCCAAAAAGTATAAACAAAAGTGAGTAGGGCGGGGAGGGGGAGAGTTAGCTGGGGGAATATGACTTCATTACCTGAAGCTGGAATTGGACAATTAACCTCTGATATGCAAATAGACCAAACTTATATCTGTCTGAAAAACCTGTGACCATTGTCCATCTTGGGTGTAGCCTCTGTCAGGCTTTTGACTGCCCAAGGTTTATCTATTGAAGGCCTTTAATAAATACCCACTTTATTCTCTTAACTTTGTCTAGCCTCTGTTCTAGGTAGCCACTCCAAGGCATCAATGGCATGAGGAAAAGAATAAACATAGTGATAGCAATAATGGTGTTAAAAATGTTTTATTGGGATAAAAGGCAATCCAGAACAGGTTTCTGATTAAGATGTAAACAGTAAGTAATTCAAGTGTTAAAAGAACAAGAAGCTTCCAATGCAGTTACAATAAATTGTCTAAATAGTTCCATAATATTCTCAGAAAACATTATGATGTGAATAGAACAAGGCTGGATTCACTTAACAGAAAGATGCTGCTTTAATATTGCGTTTATCAAAAGGACAAATCATAAACATTCCAGACAATTTATCAAAGGTAATGTGTAAAAGACTGAATGTTAACAGGATTTTTGTGCTCTAGTCTTGAGGAAGAAAGTAGAAGATGAAAAACAATCATGAAACTGAAAAAAAAATTTAATTTAGCTTTAAATTCATCTCCAGCCAAGCACATGTTCATAGGCATTAGGCATCAATCATATGCTGGTAAACCAAACAGTTCTGGCTTGAAATCTTCCATGGACTTCAGCACCAGTGTTGCCTCCTTTTTAAAATCTGGACCTAAATTTTCATCTGGAATCATAACCACTTGCATTCCTGCTGCCCGGGCTCCTTTGACTCCCTGTGGTGAATCTTCAAACACAAGACACTGAAAAACAACAAGGTGAGGAGAAAAAACTGATTATAATGTTACCATGAACTTCTAAAAGCTTGTTTTAAAAGAGAGAATGATCTTGAATGAAACTTAGTAGGAAAACGAAATTTCATTCTTGTCTTAGACACCTCTAATTGGAAGAAGAGCAAACCTCTCAGTTTGAACATCTGCATGGTAATTAACCTTTAATTAATTTCAATTCAAAAAACATCAATACACTTACTTAAATCCCAGAAAGTGGTTATCCAGATGTTCCTAAGTGCTTTAATAGGGACGTGTTTAATCACAAGCTTAAAGCAAAATTAAGCAAGTGCCTAAATAAGCAGGCAATTTAACTTTTCCACACCAACTTTAAAACCCCCAAAATGGCAAAAGCAGTGCTTTCACTCACAGGTATGGCATTTCCTACACACAGAAGGTATGGGGACCACTAAACTACCTAGGTCAACCACAGAACTTCAAATGAGTGGAGATAGACACTAATCAGAAGAGTGCTGTCAAAGTCATACTCTATTTACTTAATTCTTCCAATTCAACAATGAGAAAGAAAACAAGCAATTATATCGGAAAGTTACATTTAGAAAAGAAAGCGTTTAGTCAGGTAGAACTTCCATGCCTTACAATAGTCACAATCATTCCAGACTGCAGTTTGGAAGCAAAGCTAAAATTTTTAAAAACAATCACACATTATTTATGTGGATTTTGTAATTTAATGTTGGAATATTGAATAATAAACAAATAAGATAAACATATAAAAATCATATGATGTGAAATTTTATATAATGAAAGATAATGTTTCTGGAGATTATCCCAGAATTTATATAATGAAGCATCTCTTCCTGCCTCTTTCTGTCCATGACCTGCAAATTCAGTGTGGATTTCTGGGCATGGATAACCCAAAGCAACTTTTGGCATCCAAGGACCTGAAAAATTCTGACCGATACCAACACATGGTTTCTAACACTTCTCCAATTCATACCGAATTTATTATCAATATTAGCACTGCTACTATTACTAATGCCAAAATCACTGTGACAAGTAATTTTAGTAATTGAAAACAGATGTTGGGATGGTTAGGGCAATTTTCCTCACATCTAGTAATCAATGCTCTCAGGCACGTGGTATGATTCCTGAGCCTGTCCTGTGCAGGGCCAGGAGATGAACTTTGATGATCCTTGTGAGTCCTTTCAAACTCAGAATATTCTATGATTCTATGAACATACAACATCATACTGCACCTTTTAGGTTCTGAAACACAAAACTATTTCACTGCAGAACATAAAGGATGCACAGTGTTTGCTCTGGCTTTGCTCTAAGGAAACCAAGTTGCAACTTGCAAAAGCTTTAATACATTCAAAGAAAAAAAATTTTGCAAGATGTATCAAATGTCTGCCCTATATACACCTATCTATGGTATATATGGGACTGTGGAAGGAGAAAAATGAAAGAACCCTCTCCTTATTTCCTTTCTTTTTAAAATATTGATTCTTGCCTTTCAACATATCAGCAACAACTTGGAGTTTGTGAAGTGAAAAGTAAAAGGTGCTTTCTACTTTGCATGTAATAAAGTAAAACCTAATTAATAATTTTTTGGTGTGATTCCTTTTTGCCAAAGGAATCACACCAATGTCTTTTGTGCTCATTTCCTTCATACAGTCACTACATTCCTGTTTGAACAATGTGATACTTTCAAAAGTTGATCATTATCACTATTACTAACTACAAATATGTAACCAGCTCATCCTGGAAAGCTTCATACAATTGCTATTAGAATAGCAATGACTCTGCCTATAGGTTTTTTCTTAACAATAACTTAGTTCGTGACCTTAAGCACTCTAAGGACAACAAATCAAACTCTGAAAGGCTTTGCTTTTTGAAGAATAAGCTTAAATGTTGCACAGAAGAGCATTATCAAGGCCTTTCAGAAACCTTTTCTGATCCAGCTCATACAAAATAATGTACTTCACTGCTCTGCCTTGAAAGCCTAACTGGCTTCCATGATGTCACTATACTTACTGTATGAGAGGAGCCAATGATTATGGAAGGCAACATGCATAACGAAAAGCTTAACTAATTCCCTGGAACTAGACACAATTAAAACTCTTAATTACCAAAGAAACCAGGCAAATGACCCATAATTACTGTCTTGCATGTTACAGGAAATAAGTGTACTTATTTCTTGTATTTATAAGGTCTTCCATAAGTCTTTCTTTTTACTGAAACTTATTGTCAACAGCACAGTCACATTTTTAATGGATGACAAAAGGTTTACAGAGGTTCACACACGAAATGGATTTATTAATACACAGAGATGTTATAAACTCTTCACTGTCCTGGACCACCCACACACTAAATTTAGAGATATGAAAGCAGCCAAGTTCTTTTCCATTTTGCATAAGTATTGCAACATCAGCATCATTCCAACTGAGAGACAGATGAGATTTATACAGACTTCAGCTGAGATTCTGGCTGCTTCTGTGCATTATTTCTAAAACTTGTGTCATTGATCAATACTACTCCTATGAGATCTCTCAAAAGGTCATACTAATATAGGACAGTTCTCACTTTGGAATGAACTAAATGCTTAAAAAAGTATAGTAAAGTATATTAATTTATATTTCACTCTATGAATCTAGAAAAAAAATTAATCACATAACCAAAGGAAGAAGTAATATTACTGCAGCACCTCATTACCTCATCCTCTTACATTAAATACAAGAATATAAGAAAAGAGTGTTAGTTAGGCTCTTGGTATGCACAGCAGGCCCTCTCTACCCTATATACTGCAAAAGCCTGTATGGAATAATTATGTGACTAACAGGGATATCTATAAGTGTTACTGCAGTTAGTGATAACCAAGAAGGCTGGAAGGATAAAAGATTAAAATAAGTTTTAAAATTAAGATTTAGGAAGACCTGTGAATAAAATATATTTGCATAGGGATTGCTTATCTAACAAGTATCCTTGACCATATATGACACTACTATATCAGCTCTAAAAGAGACTGAAGGATGAGACTAAAGATGCCATGACTTATACATACAGAATTCATCTGCAAGTTTAACACTACCATCTATTGTTCTATAAGGAAAGAATGAAAATAAAGTTTTCATCACTTGTCCACAAATGACACAGAAACATTTGGTAACAGAATGTGACATATTATGTTTTGGGCTTCTTATGGATTACATCTCATACTCTGTAACTTCTTCATTTTTAATTGATGTTTTTCTCCTTCCTAATCTAATCAACTGGTCAAAAGCATGATGGGTGATTTGGAAAATTTGCACAGTAGAAATATGTGGTACCCGTATACATTAATTTATGTATATATGCACAATAATGTCTTGTATAAATGTTTAAGGCCTAATTTAAATTTCATTGTATCTGTAAAAAAAGCCCCAAGACAGGCTGCAGGAAGAAACTCACCAAGTACAGCCAGATCACATGGCTATCAGAATGACAGGTGATTTCTGTAAACCAAGAGGTGCTCCGGCCTTCTATTTCTACAGATAATTTGCTGACTGTTCATTGCCAGAAATGTTTTTACTATTTTTTTTGTGAAAAAATAGCCCATTCAACATGGTTAAAATTCAAAACTAAATAGCATCTAAGAAGTAACTTAACAGTCTGAAAAGTATTACTACTGCAATCATGGTTTGTGGTTTGTTCAACAACTTCTATAATTTTTTCTTGCTCAATTTTTTTTTTTAGATTTTCAAAATAATTCCAGTACTAACCGACTGTGTTAGTCATGTGAGTGACCCAGAAATTTTTAAGAACCATAATATAATTCAGAATACAGCACAGATCCATCCATATCCTATACAAAATATTGAGATGCTCAGAATGGGCTGTTTATCATTTACGGGAGAAGGTGGAAACTCACAAAAAGAGAGAGGAAACAACAATTTTAACATCATAACACAGATGCTGGGCAATTTTTTTAGCTCAACTTATATTTTCTTTTTTTTTTATGTTTTCACTGTCCAGATACCTGGGAACAAGAGGTAAATATATTTCTGGGTGACCCATTTACCATCAGAGTTACTTAAACATTATTGAATTAATCCATTTTAAGCAGCTGCAATATTTGCAGTCTTGGTCTCCTACGGTGTTAATTCTCTGATGAATTAAGAGAAAAACAATAATGAAATAATGTACTTAATGTTTCTCTCCTAATATTTGGACTTGCACTCCTTCCAGAAATAGTTGGGAAAAATTCCAGTAGTGAATACAATAATAAATTACATTTCATTTTATTTTAAGGATGTGCCAATTTGACCAGCCAGGGATAACAGAATCATAATAAATATGCTGTTAAGAAAGTAAAGCAGCTTACAGCCTCACAACTTGGTTCCATTAAGGAAAATGAGGAGTAAGCCAAGATGTTTTTAAATGCTATAACAAATGAATAAACTGGAAACTAAAAATCAACGTAATTAAGCACCAGAATATTCAGAATACTAACTACAGCCACCATTCTTTATGAGTCAATGATTCATATTAAGAAGTGTTTGGAAATTACATGCACATATGCTTTTTAATTCAGATTTTTATTAACTCACTACTAAGAGTATGTTGCAGACCATTATAAGAATCAAATTATTTACCATAAAACATACAAAATAAAAAATCATTAGCATAATTTCAAAAAGGAAAAAAGGAAAAAAAATGTGTTACATCTACACATAATTAGATCACTCTGGGTTTCTAGCTCTCACATAAATGCCACTTTACATTTCAGACCAGACCAGCAGTTCCTCTCTCACAAATCAGTTCATGGAACATTATCTCAAGGAAAGCCAGAAGGAATAAAATAGTTTGGATGGAGAAGAAGGAAGAGAAATTTCATATTTCTTGCTTGTTTTCAAGACTTGATCAAATGAAAGAAAGTGTTTCTGTGAGTGACAGTCAGGCCCAGACACAGAGGCTCTGTGAGGCAGGGAGAAGGTCACATTTACATGCAGGGTTACTCTGATCATTCCAGATGGCTGGAGCACTCTTTTCACAGAGCACTGTGTGTTTAGAGGACAGCACACTGGGAACTTTGTATGGTAACTTGTGTTAAAGGCCTCAAGAAATTCTCAGGCGTTTCTGAAACAGTGTCCAATTATCCCAGCAGCAGAAATCTAACTCAATCAACTGCAGCTTGGATTAGCCATAGAAGGGTATTGTTCCTTTATGGAGAACACAAGGCAAATACTCAACATGTTCTCTACTGAGGCTACTCATATTGCATAACATGCTGGAGTTTTATGTCACTTATCTCTAAAACTGGCCTAAAAAGTAATTCTGTACAATGAAACAGTTAATTTGTGCTGCCTTCCCTTCCACAGAGAACTATCTTTATCACACCCACTGACTTCCTTGACATGTAATACACAACACATTCAAGGAATGCACCTTGCATGCAGAGCTCAGAACTGGTAGGACAAAATACGCTGAGTGAGTGCCTGAAGGCCATTTGGAAACACCCTATTCAACACATGTCCAGCCAAAGTAGGCTGCTCAGGTCCTTGGCCAGGTGACTTCTGAGCATCTTCAAGTATGCAGATTCCTCATACCTCCTGGATACCTGTTCCCATATGGTGAAATCATATGGTGAAACCTGCCCTATGGTGGAAATGGTTTTCCAAGAATCTAGGAGTTTCTTGTGTTCCACCTTCTGTCCGTTGCCTACTGCACGATCACTCTGCATCTTGGACAAGAGGCTGGGCCCATTTTGTGAGCAAACACATCACAAATACAAGCCAGGTACACCCAAAGGAGGAAGTTTTGATGCATCCAGATTCTAAGTCTTGAACTGAAACTGGAAGTAGGCACCAAGAGTATTTCCTGAATAAAAGCAGTGAACTTTTTGCCACAGGGAATGTGGACAAACCCACAGGTGCAGGCTGCCAGAGCAGGTACCCTTCCTGCTTGTTTTGGGTAACTGGACCCCATCACTTGCCTACAACTGCCTCAGTAGGTGCTGCAGAAGGCGCTTGATTCTCATGGAGCAAGGTAATTTTTCTAAAATCTATTTTGGCAATAGTTTGTTTTTGTTCTATAGTGCCTCCTTGACCAGTGTTATTTTCTCACACAGAAAGATCAGCTTGCATAGTGAAACTTACATGAATTTGATCTAAACATTATTTAATGATTGTATAATCTTTCATGGAAGTGTTAATAACAGCCTACATAAGCTTCAGACATAAGGTCATTTCTTAATTTCTTCAATAAAGAGAGAAAGGGTCAGAAAAGGCATTAACCTTTTAATGGTTTTTTTCTTGTGTTCCACCTTTAAACAGGTTTTTATTGGGAGTGCAAAAACGCCATGCAAAAGGTCCTTTTTTTTCTATTCAGTACAAGCTTCTCACTGAACTGTACAAAGGAGTGTCACCAATCTGGAGTGACTTGGTGAGATATAGCTGCATTACACTTTAACTCTTCCTGATCAGGAAGAAAAGAGCCTTTCTTTCAAAATTCAAAGCTGAAAGTTATTGTAGAAAATATTTAAGATTATTAGCATAAAGCTCCAAGCACGAAGTCAGAAACTACCACCTTTAAAGAAAACAAACAAAACACTAACAAAATTCGAATAAGTATTTTCTATGTATTTCAACTACAGAAAAAAAAACAAACCCAAACCACATTAAAAATGGCAATTCTCTCTTCTCCATATAGATTTTCAGAGGAAAGTGTAGAAGAATGTAGAAAACTAAGTTTGAAAAAATATTAACTCCTAAAGTTAAGAGGAATATAAATGTTCCTGTTGGGCAGGATCTGAATGATACAGGCTCATCTCTTCAACCCATCTTATACCTGGCATGCCTAAAGCTGATTGTACATGTAAACCCACAAAACAGCTGTGCCAGTGTTTATGAACCTGCTCCTTCAACAGTAGCCCACCTGTGGCCATTGGGTTGTGGTAAAGAATGTCATAATTCCATAATTTATTTTGCAACAGCAATCTAAAAATATCACATCTGAAATGAAATGCCTCATTACATCAGTAACCAGATCTTAAATCTGAGAAATAATTAATTCAATGGACACATTCTCCTAACCTTGAATGAGGGATAAACTGTAAGTGCACTCAAGTTCTACAAGATCAATAAAATTATTATTGGTAAAATCAAAATTTTTAATAAGAACTATGTATTAAGAGGAAAGATTTAAAAAAAAGTCATCATTATTTTTTTTAGATTCCAGTAGAACAGTTGTGTTTTTCACATTAATCCCTAGCTTGTTTTTTATCAGCTTCTTTTGTTTATTTTAGGGAAGCAATAGTTACCTAGGTATTTTGATCTATGAAAAATGCAGAGAAGAAAAGTCAGTGAATATCAAACAGTTTTAAGTGAATCAACCATTACAACAGGCTGCTCCTCTAGAAAATTTCTTTCTACTGTAAACTCCCAGCCCAAATATTTATGTAAATAAGAAAATTAATATACTCTTAAAAAATGAATTCACATGTAGAAAGTTATTTAAGTCTTAATCTCAAAATATTTCAACATGTTTCTGTTGAAATTCCCCTAATATGATCTAGCTACTTCATATACCACATGCATTTTAAAATGCATTGATGAGACACAGTTATCAAGCTGTCCCTATTTTTCTATTAGACCAGCTCTACCAGATAAGAGAATGCTAACAGTCACTTCAACCAAGGGCTCTCAGTTCTTATTTTTGACTCAGGTCTGCTTACAGGAAGAGTAACAGGTCATTTTCCATGAAAGGAATAAGGTGTGCATATAAATGAATGCATAAGAGTAAACAATGAACAAAAATACAAAAGCATGTTTATTTAACTCTGTGTATGTATGCATATGGATAAATACATGGTGTATATGGTCTCCCTACAGACAGTCTCCCTCTCTGTGGCATAAGGCTTATTGAGTTTAAGAGATATGTTAGATCAGTAACTAACAGAGCCATGACACTGGCTTAACAGAACACTATTTTGGGAATATTAGCCATGGTATTAGCAACTTGTTACTATGCTTGTCACACAATATCTGCCCTAACTTCTTTTGGGTACTCAGTTCTTCAAAGAAACAAGATTATCAGTACCTGAGTTCTCATTAGCTTTTCTTAATATAATTTTTTATCTAAAACCCCCTCCCATCCTGTATATTTCAACCACAAATAATGTTCAGATTCAATAGGGTATAAAGCTGACAGATGGCAGACTAATTCAAAAGGAAAACTACCACATATTTGCCTGTAAAACAACCTCTCATGGGCAAAGTCCTCAAAACACTTCATCAGGCCATATGCTTAAGTGAAAACTACTTGCTCATCCAACACAATCATAACTTTATAAAAAGTAAGAATCACTTAATGAATCCGCTGATCTGAAGTATCCTGCATTTGCTGACCTTCAATAGTTTGAGTGAGTCTTTAGAAAAGGGAAGAGGGTGGCTAATTTCCCATTTAAGCTGTGTCCATGTCTCTGAAACTTTTTGAATTGTTACTCTAAAGCTTGTTGCCACATTATTTTGCTATGCAATTATTAACTAATTATTGCTTTTTAATGGACCCCACATAATATACATATATACACAGAAAATGTGCAAATGATACATAAGTATTGTATGGGCTCAGAGTCACATGATTCCAGAATGGCTGGTTATAGTGTGGTGGTATAATGCTAAGGTTGTGGGTTTGATCCCTGTATGGGCCATTCACTTAGGAGGTAGACTCATGTTCCTTGTGGATCCCTTCCAACTCAGAATATTCTGTGATTCTGTGATTCCATGACCGAGATTGGAAGCAACCTCTGAAGATTGGGCCAACCTCCTGGTCAAGCAAGGACACCTACAGCCCAGGACAAGATCTAGACAGTGTTTGAGTATCTCCAAGGAACGAGACTCGGCCACCTCTCTGGGTAATCTGCAACAGTGCTCAGTCAACCTTATGGGGGAAAAGTGTTTCCTGATGCTCAGAGGGAACCTCCTGTCTTTCACTTTGTGTCCATTCACTCTGACCACTAAAGAGTGCCTGGCTCTTTCCATTCTCCCTTCAGGTATTTACTTGCATTAATATTTCCCTGAGCCTTCTATTCTCCAAGCACACTTTGCCTTTCCTCAAATGCAATATGCTGAAATCCCTTAATTATCTTGGTGTCCCTTTGCAGGACTCCCTCCAGCAGCTCAATGTCTCTTGTACTGGGAAGTGCAGAACTGCTCCCAGTGTTTTCCTGGTGTGGTCTTACCAGTGCTGAGTAGAAGGGCAGGATCAATTCCCTCAATCTGCTGGCAAGACTCCCCATCAGCCACCTTTGCTGCAATGGCACATTGCTGGCTCACGGCCAACTCAGTGTCCACCAGACATTGGTGTAATTACCTTTTTTTCTGACCACAGGAAATAAATCAATTGGGTTTTCTTTCCTGTTCAAAAGGGTGCAGCTAGATTCATTGCAGAGACAGATGGCACTGTAATGGAACTTGTAAATTTAAAGGTCTGAATGAAAAATGTACAAAAAATACAGACAAAACTTAATGCTAAGTGACCATTAGAAAACTTATGATGAGAATATAAAGCACTCCATTAGGAAGTGTCTCAGTCACCCCAATACTGATATAAACACATTTCTTCATAGTTAAATCAAAGACAAATTGCCTTCTCTGCAAATGCCTGCAGTCAAATTACAGAGAAGCACCTTAATGAGAGTTAATGTGCTTATAAGACACACTCGTTTGGAAAAAAAAATCTGAGTTTTCTCTGTGTAAACACACAGTCCATTCTGCTTTTCTTCTATTTAAAAACAAATTATGTGTATTTATATATTAGTTAAATTACCATGGCATACTGGAAAGAGTGATTTTACATTGCTCTAACCATCACAACACATGACCTGAAAGAAAGTACCTCAAATACAGTAATACAATCAGTTCAGAAAGAGATGCCGAGCTATTGACAAGAATCTGGATAAACTGACAAGCAACTGAGTGCTACAAGCAGCATTTTACTGGAAGCTTGGAACTTGGAAGCTTCAGCATCCAGACATTATATAAAGATTCCCTAGGGAAACCAGACTGCAGTAGGTGTGTCAAGGTGAAAAAGTATCACTGCCATACAGTCCACTGAATTATATGTTCTGGCTACCAGGTAAAATATGCTGTGACCATTAAAAAATATAAAATACGACAGGCTGCCTGTCAAAAGTGAATCTTAAACTTTGTGATTCAGCACACAGAAAATGGTGCAGGTGATTTTTTTTCTACTTTAAGAAGTTGTAGTGATCTATTATATTCTATTTCTATTTTATTTCAAGTCTTTGCTAATTGACTCCAGCAGTCTCTAGCAAGCTTATAGGTAAGATTCATCATTGAATGGAAAAAATTGATAAATCAAATAGCAAATATGTCTAAAGATTGAGGACTGAAAATCTCATCCACACATAAAGACTGACTCTGGGATCTATGTTCTGGGCCTGCAGATCTTGGGGGTGTGGCTAAAAATAACTGTTTTATAGTCTTCAAATGTTTGTAAGTTCTAGTCTTAGAAAGCAAAACAGTGTGAGAAAAGACACTAAAAATTCTTTTTTCTCCATTGACCCTGCATCTGCAGAAAAAAAACCACTTCAATACTTTTAAAGCCATAGAGAACAGCCTCCTCACTGAAACAAAACTAGGAATTTGACAGGTAGTTCTTCTGGATATCAAGATGATGGAATAAAACGGAAAAGAAACAATTACTCTGTCTAGAAACACTTATTCTATGCTCAACTAGGTCATATTTAACTTTATTACAAAAAATAACAAGAAGGAAATCTTACAAAATCAAGTGACAATTACCCTTTTGAGCTAGTTCACATAGATACCCAGTATCTTACACCTTGATGAACAGCAAAGATGTTCTCATGACACTCAAAACGTTTTTCCTAACCAGATGTTCTTGTGCTTTGCAGTGGTAGTGCTGCAGGCTTCCAGTTTAGGTTCTCTTCATGTTTTTCTACTTTCCCTATCAACTAAAAAAGTTTTCTCTCTGCTTTGGCTGCCTTCCTGACTACCTTCCTTGAAGAAAAGGAACACAGTTCAGGTAGGCTGATCTTAATTAATAAGAATCTCTCCTTCCAAGACATAAAAAATGTGGAAGACCCATAGACAAAGACTTTGCAAATAAAATGAGAGCCATGGTCAATCTAAATAATACTGATCTCTTTGCTGTATTTATAAAGAAATGCAAAAAGATGGTTGGCTTGTTTGGTTTTGTCAGACAACACAAGCTTTTAATATCTCTAGTCATTTAGACCTTTGACTAAGATTTATTAACCCATCAAACAAAAGCAATTTTACAACGTACACAACTGCAGTTCATTTCAGAACATTTATTGCTCTGTAAACAGAAAATCCAGATTCTGCCTAAACAATCTATTCCTTTTCTTCCTCTTGAAGCAAGAAGGAAGACACAGTAATAAGAGAAATTCTAAGTGAAAAATAAAGAAGTATTCACAAACTTATTTTCACAAATACATAAAAAGCATGAAGTTAGAAATTAAAATAGACTTTTATGGTGACTACCTCAACTGAGAAAACATCCCCCACCTTTGGATAGTATGGGGAGGGGAAGGGCAAACAGAACAGGGGCACAGTTCCATGTATATTTTGCATATTTTCTGCTATGCAGTGCAGCTCAAATGGCTGTGAGAGATGTTTAGAAAGGAGGCAGTTCATTAGGAGACTGAAACAGAAGGATCATGATACCTGCCTGGAACATGACCAGGTTATCCAATCTCCCTTTATAGAGAGAAATATGTGATGCTAGGGAATGGGTTACTGCTGTTTGGGGATAGAGCCTCCTCTAATTGCCTGATAAAAGGGAGGCAGCCACAGCTCCCTGCTCCCAGCCCAAACAGTAGCAAGGCTGAGCACATATCTCCCAGCAGGCACCACAAAACACATAAATAAATGAATAAATAAATAAATAAATAAATTTACATAAGGCTAGACACACAGATCAATGCAGTTATACTCAGCACTCCCAAGTACCCACAGGGTCATTCAGCTGCCTCTTCTCCAGTGCTCACAGGATTGCACTTCAGCCCGGCCGCTGTGGGCTGGCACCTCATTTTGCCTAGTTGCCAGCACCCAGATCCCTGCTCACTCCAGATGCTGGCACCATGAACACATGGGCTTCTGCCTGGGTCTGGCTGCTGGCCACACACACAGAGGCCCTTCAGCCAGGAAGAGTTAGAAGTGGAATTTGCTAACAGAGGACACAGTACACTCGTAAGGAGCTGTGCATGGCCAGACAAATGAATGCGTCACCTATTTACACATCCAATGCTTTTTATCCTCTTATCTCTCTATTTCCCTGTAATAAATCCTGATCAAACCCCAAATTCTCTTCCTCTGCACTCCATACTTAGTGTGACACCCTAGGCTGAATCTTTCCTCAGTCCAAAAGGGTTGGTCCAGCATTGATTTACCTTGATAGCACTTCTGGGACAGCCCTGGGAGGGCCTGAACAGGCTGTCCCTCCCTTTGAGTTCTTAATCTGAGCTTCTGTCTACCTTTGGGACTCTGTGCTGCCCTGACCATAAGGAGATGGGCACCTGATGGATGACGACTTCGGTGACAGATGTGGGAACTGTTGGGAAGGTGTGACTTGGGATCCCCCACCTGCTGTCACCTCTCTCAGTTCTTTTGTGGGTCTGCAAAAAAGCTTTTAACACAAACCCCAACATCTGCATCTCGTAGAGGATCTTCTTAGGATCCATCCAACTCTGTGCAAGTTTATGCATCACATGCTGCTTGATTCCTAACATGCAAGACCAGGAATCCAAGTACTTTCTTTTACAGGTCTTTATAACCAGGGCCTGACATGCCATACACTATGCTAAATATAGAAATCAGTAGAAGAAAAAACGATGCTCAAATCAAACATCCTATTTTTCCTTTCTTCTCAATGCTGCTATTATTCCAATGTTCAGTTTGATCCTAAAGCAATACACCACAGCATGTCACATGCATTATTATGTCTTTATATTGCCAAGTAACCGAAATCCTTTTATTAAAATACAGCATTCTGTGATGGATTTCTTCATCCTTGGACTGACATTGAGCCTGAAGCTCTTACTAGTAATCACTTTACACAAAGCCAGATCACATACTCAACTCAGACAGAGAAGCTAAGGACTCAATTGGCAGATTTTTAAAAATGGTGTGAAAGCTGGTGAGACTGAATTGTTCTAGAAAATAATAGACACATTTCAAAATTTCTGAGAAAAACTACACTGAAGGCCTTTTCTAAGTATTCTACAAACAGAACATTTTATTCACCATTAATTAGCACTGTATTATTTAAACAAAATCAGAGAAACAAGAAAGTTACTGCACTAAATATTAATCACCTTTAAGAAAATTAAGGCTGTAACTTACAATATCAGCTATAAAGAGGACCTGTAAATATGAAGATATTGAAACAGTCTTCCACCAGCCTACTCAAAGTCAACAATCATCCTTCAAGCATACTTGCTCTTCAACTAAGATTGCTAAGATGACAGGGGAAAAAAAATCAATTGAAAGGAGAAAGGGACAGTAATAAATTGTCCAAACACTTTAGAATTACTAGTTAATGCAATACTAGGATAGAAGATGAAAGTCTGTCATCAGTGTTCCTAAAGAAAACTTCTTTACTTTGAGAGAAATGCCAAAGTGCAAATTTGTAGCTAATTCTTGTTTCGACTATCTTCATGAGGCTTTAAATTTAGACATGTAGCATCTTAAATATTTGAAGAGTTTTTGCTGTAATGTTAGGTCTGTCACATCATCTACCAATCCTCATGAGACAGAATGTTTAGCCTCAAAGAAGTAAATGCCTTTACTATTTCAGTATACACATCATTAACTTATAGACTATTTCCTCACACTTCATCTACACTCCCTAAAAAATGCTTGAGAAAGCCATAAGGACAAATGGGCTACTGCACACTATTAACTCTTTATTATTTATAATGAAGGTATATAGATTACTTAGTGCAGTTACAAATTAAAGTTTTCATTTTCACCTTCAAGGCCCTATATTATCTTACCCACAATTACTTATGTCTTGCTTTTATTTCCTTCTACTCCCTAGACATCTTCTATTCTTTCACTTAATTGCATTCTTTATCTCTTTCTCCCACTTCCAGCTGTATGTCTTATATCATGCTGACCTCTGTGCCTTGTACAATCTTCATGCCTACATTCTTCATCCTTCTCCAGCAGTATATTTAAGAATACAGTCTTTCTGGAATCATTGGTACGTGCTCTTCGTCCTCCCTTTCTTATTGCTGGGCTATTAACTAAAATTTGTCTTGCTTAAATCACTTTTGCTACTTGTTGGACCAGGGCAGCAGAGAACACAGCTGAAAGCAGATTTGTCTGATTTACTTATTTTTATTAGGAATGACCTCTGTTAACTCTAACTCTGAGGAGAATTGAGGGACTTGCTTGCCATCTAAAACAAGAAATTGGAATCTTGTTCACTAAAAAAGCCACAACGTTCATTAAATAAATTGAACTGTGTGCTTATAGTGGTTAGTTTGTACAAGCTACATCTGTACTTATGGTCTTAGATGTTTACATTTATTTCATAGTGCTCCAAAAATTGTCCAGAGCAGACTCCATGCCTGTGATCCAGCATACATGAATATGATGCTTTTTATCCCATCATAGTTTAATGTGTACTTAAATGCAAATATGATGACCACGCTGAGCAGCACACGAACATCAGGAAAACAGGGAAACATTCCCAGATGCCGTATTGGTCATAGTATGGTAGAGTCATAGCATCATTCCTGACTTCTAGAACACCTGACTACAGGAAGTCCACCTTTCCAAACTTCAAACACCTACTTTACACAATATAACTCTTCACAGAATTATCATATGACCATTGAACTAGTTATCACTACAACTGAAAAAATATTATCTTCTGAGGAACATCTTAAAAAAACTGCAAACATTTTTTGCTGAAATAAAACAAAATCCTTTCAATGAAATTTTTTGGGCTGAAAATTTAAAAAATCACAACTGATATCAGTCTTCAAATGATATATTGTACGTAATCTAAAGCTTGCAAATGCCTTCTACCTCAGATACATGATCATTCTTTCTAAAATGAAAGGTTCTGGTTTTGTTTGCTTGGGATAACTGCATTATTGAAAGTGAAAAGCAGTAAGATAGGTTACATACTGTTATGCTAAAAGTGTTCATGGCAGTTTTTGAATCAGTAGTATTTTGAGTCTTTAATAGTTCTGAAGTTCAGGACAATAGGCAATCTCTAATGTCTCCAGACTGAGCTACGGGATGCAATAATAGGTTCTGGAGACAAATTGAATAGATCACTGTGACCAGGTGTCTGTTCAGGAGAAAGAAGACAATTTCCTAATGGAGGAAAACATGTTCTGTAACAGAGGATATTTTCAGCAATGGATGAAATCTCATCAACTGCTCTTTGCTACTCAGCAAAACCTTGAGGCTTTGAAGCAACTAACCTATGAAGGAGTTACTAACATCAAAAGACATTTCCATTACCATGCCACTATATTAGAAAATAGTTGCAGTTGTATTTTAAAATAATTCTGGTGCTATTCAGGGAAGTATTGACTAGAATCCTTACCTCTATATTTAGTAAAATCTGCTGATAGCAGAAAGTTTTGTAGGTCATCTGGGATAACATCTGTAAGAACTTTGGAGTGACAAAGTAGTCTACTGGGCAGTCAAGTGTCAAATAAAATGAAATGGTCAAAAAATGTGGCAGTACCCATTAGCTGGAAGAAAATGAATGACATATACATTTTCTAATATTTTGTTTAAATACTGGACATAATTTTAAACAGCTCAGAGAAAACTCAGGACTTGGGAGATCAGCTCAGTGAAAACTTAGAGCTTGGATGATATCATTTATATTCACAGACATATATAAAATGGTCTCACCTGGAATGCTCTATGTACTATGTCCCACAGACATTATTCTGTGTTAAAATTATTTTGATAGGAAGAGTCTGAAGAAATGCAATCAGAATGCTTATGAAGAGAAAAAAAAACAAACAACCATATCACTGCCCTCACCCCCACAAAAAATCCCATACACAACCCTTTGAGATGGTGAGGTTTTGAACAGACTCTAAAGAGCTTAATTTACGGAGCAAAAAATAAAAAGGGATGTGACAAGCAGCATTTACAATACTGAGTGGCAGATCAATTACTTCTTATCTTTCTCACTCATAACATATAAAAACTGACACTGGAACATATGCAACATATACAGAATTCATTGTCCCAGGCACACATCAGTAGAAAGAAAAACCACAGATCCTGTGGAAGAGTTACTATAACCTATTTTATGTCTGTTTTTGTTAAAAGCAACTTGATATGGGAGCAATAGAATTTAAGTGGATAAATTAACCTCTAGCTAAAAGGTGATTATTAAGCTGTGATTATTAGCTGTCACCAGAGATGGTACCAAATAAGCTGGACACTGAATCTGAGCATGAACAGCAATTCCTGTATTTAGCATTATTTAGACAAAAATGAAAAGGTTCTTTGTTTTGGTTTTTTTTTTTTTTTTTAATTTGGGGTTTTTTTTTGTTTGTTTGTTTTTTTTTTTATGGAACAGAAGGGCAGAATTTCTACCATTGCTTGGAATTGTATTCTACTTTAAATCAGAATCACTCCAGTCTTACTGAAGTTAAACTTGAACCATTTTCATCTTGGCTTTGAATTATGCTATTATTCTAAGAAAAAAGGTGCTGAAATGGAAATGCTAAGCATCCTTTTTTAGCAGACAAGCCTTCATATCTTCAATTCTTTTGTATACTACAAGGTCTTTTACCTTTATAACACCTATCACAATAATAATGAAAAAAAAATCTCCAGTACTCCTTTATGGAGTACACTTTGTAATCACCTTCTAAATGCACTTATTTCATGATGCAGCAATCAGTCTGAGCAAAAAGCTTTGCCCTGTTTAGACTATAAATAATTTACCAGTGTTAATTGATGGCTCCATATGTAGGTTTTCTGCAATCATGCCAAAAAGACAGACTCTTACAAATTCTTTATCACACAACAGAATAAGAAGAACCCTAACATGTAATACCAGCTCTCTGAAAATTGCCTACAACCACATCTCCACAAAGAACAAATAATTTAAAAAAACTAAGAGCAAAAAAAAAACCAACCAAAACTCATCATTCCCTAGCCTTAGTGTATTAAAACAATACATAGCTGACTGTAGTCTTTCATAGGTTTCCAGAGATTTCCCCATGACATTAATTTACAAAGAAGCAACCAAAAAATAAAGCAAACAACACAATTCCTTCTTTCAGTCTTCGTTTTTTGTCCTGAAATTGTTGAAAGCCACTGTTACAACAAGCTCTGGGTGATTACAAAGGTAACTCCAGATACAGAGAGAATCAGTGCACTAGATCTTATTGAAAGAGGATTTATTCATGCTTGCTATAACTCAGAAGACATTAAAAACATTTTTTGTGAAAATTCTTGTTAATTAAAATCTAATTATTCAATGATTGCTGTTTGGCATCTCTAAGAAAACGCTCAAGGTCTTGAAAGAAAGAAAAGATAAATCAGTGAGCAAGTTATCATAAAACAAGGATTTCCCCCCTCTTTTTTCCTAGTTGCCATGCATAATTAATATGTGATAATACTCATAATGAGTTCCCTAAAACAATTAGCAACACATCTCCAGCGACCTGCTAATCTGAATGTAATGCTTTTTGAATTTGGAGGTGCACTAGTCTCTTTGTGCTTACACACTCACCTCACGTAGAAGCAAAGAAGGCTGCAGAGCATAATTTATTATTCTGCATCACATTTCATCAAGTCCCTTAGCAGCTACTTGATACATTATCAAGACAAATGCAAGGAAAAAAAAAGTATTCCTACGTCTCCACCTTCCCAAGTAGAGTACCCCAAAGACTAAGAACTAATTATAATCCTTCTTTCCCCTTCCAATCATCAAGATACCTTCAGTGAAAGCAAACCTTGACCAGGTTACTTTTTGCATGGAATTTCAATGACTTTTTTCATCTCCGTAAGACAAATACATCCATAAATAAACATGCACTGCAGTAACAAGGGCAATGTCTGGAACACTTAAAAGTTAAATTACTTGCAAGCCATACAACATCTCATTTTTCTTCTACAAATATATAATAAAGACTGCCAGCATGGGGAGGGGTAGGTTGGGAGAGTGAGTGAGTGCACGTGTGAACACACAAGTACACATGCTTTAGAAGAAAAGGGAGGAGTAAATCAACCATAGGAACTGAGAGCATGACAATTGAAAAAAAACTGAAAATGAACAAACAAAAAGTACCCTTCCTTTAATTATCTTTTAAGTATAACATAGTGGCTTATTATGAATTTAGGGAAAAGATGCCTGTGTATAGTAGTGTAAAGGACCAGACCTAAGCCTGTTTTGTCTCAAATATTCAGAGTATTGCTACAGGAAAGGTGATGAAAGGAGAGGGTCCCATGGAGGTGGGGCAGTGCCGTCCTGAGCCAACTTTCTGAAAAAAAAGATTAAATTCTGCTTTCTATCTCAAAATGCACCTTCAGCCAGAAAGAGCTGTGGAGCAACATTGATGCCTTTTCACAATAAGCAGCCACTGGCCTGTGCTGTGTCTGCCTCTGTCAGACTACACTGTCTGAGAACAAGAGCGATCATCTACAAACTCTTTGTCATCTCTCTCTCTGAATGCAGCCTAGCACTTTAAACTTCATACTCTGACCATTACCATCACAAGTTATATCCACTGGAAAAAATCCAATATCTAACAATATGCCAAAACAGCTGGTAAGAACTGTGAGTCCAAGGAAATAAGACAGCAGGGCTTGGGTAAATCAGAATGGTTCATACCATGAACAGCTATTTAGAAGGTTGTTTCAGATGAGAAAAAAATCGGTAATCTAGGCCTAGGCAAAGAAAAACTAGAGCCAAGTTTGAAGAAAAAAACATTGATGTATATTTGAATTTAAGGTGAAAAATGTCAGTGGTTTTACATTTAATGCCTTTATTTCCAAAATAAAAAATTTGTGAATTGTAAACATTCAGGAAAGAGTATAAGCCAATAAAATTGAAAGGAACAGATTTATGGTGACTAAAACATTTGATTTGAACAGCAGGGATTCCAATTTACAGCTCAGTGCACCACTTAGAATGGTTGTTCATGTCTGTAATTTCTGTACTTCAAATAAAGTGCTTCTAATACATTCAACCTCCAGGTATACACAAGGAATAACAGCAACATCACTAATTAAATACCTGCTTATCTGAAAACCATAGTGAGTAAAATATATACACTACATGTTTTCAGTCAAAATGGAAGAGTTGAGTGGGGGAAGAAAACTAAAAAAGGTTTAAAAATGAAGCGGATAATACAAAAAAACAGTTTTAGCATTCTTTTTTACAAAAGCTCACAATAACAATGGTCACATTAAGTGCTAAATTAGCCTTCTTTATCCAGTTTTAGTTGTACAATATAGAATAAAATTACAAAATATTTGAATGTCATAATGTTCTGAATCTACTGTTCTTCCCTTATATCTTCTAGAGCAAAAAAGTCACAGAAAATTTCTCTTTGAACTTCTCCATTCTATGACAAAATGCCCACTGAGATTCATAAATCCTAATGCCATTTAATCTGTCTGAAAAAATTTTAATGAGCTCTCTCTAGATTTGGTACAGAGATTATTTGTAACTATGGAATCAATTAATTAATTAGAAATGGAAGAAACTGCAAAGAAATAGTGTTTTAAATTAAGGCAATGATTTACATCACTTGGAACTTTTTAAATGGAACAGATTGATTCTTCATAAGAGAGTTATGACCATTTGTATTACTACAGTCTATCCCTCTGTTTAAAAAGTTAATATAAATGGATTTATTTACTTTTAAACTACTACTAAGGTCCTTTATTTTACAGAAAAGCTATAAGCAAATCTACCAAAATACTGGAAAGAAATGCCTTAGCCTTCAATGCCCTTAAGCAGGATGTTAATTAATCTGTGTGGTTTTGATGACAGAAACATATTGGAAATATGTATAAATGCTGGCATGCGGATGTCAGAAACCCTCTGATTCAGAGCCATACTTAAAATAAATTTATTTGCATGCCATTTTTGTTATTATGAAACAAAACTTCTTCAAGATAGCGTTGAGAAGTTATAGTTGATATATAAATATATATATGCATAAAGTATAAAAATACACAAAAATGGCTTGGTTACTATAACTCTTTTAAGTCAAAATTTAATATTCTGGTATTTCAAATCCCAAAAGCATTATTTTAAATATTGTGAGCTCTGTATATTATAGAGGAACAGAAAAATATTGTTCAGCAAAAGCTATTTTTTTTCCCTTATTTTTTTTCTCCCCAGATCAAATCTGTGAAGTTAATCACTGAATCACAGGATGAGTGAGATTGGAAGGGCCCTCCAGAGCTCATATGGTCCAGCCTCCTCCATTGCACAAGACTGTGTCCAGACACACTTTGTGTATCTCACAACCTCCTCAACAACCTTTGCAAGTGCTTGGCCATCCTCACAGTAAAAAAAAAAAAAAAAAAAAAAAAAGTTTCCTTGAGCTCAGTCTCCTGTGTGTATCTATGTCCATTGCCTCAGGTTGCATCACTGGGCATTGCTGAAAAAAGTCTGTCTCCTTCTTCATTACAGTCTTTCTTCAGGTATTCATATGCATTAATAAGATCCTCTTGAGCATTCTCTCAATTCATCCACACCACTAAAGATGTTGTTAAACAGGGCTGCACCCAGTATTCACCCCCAGAGCACACCACTAATCATTGGCACCCAGCTAGACTTGTGCCACTGATCACAACCCTCTGGGCCTGGCCACTGAGCCACTTTTCAAACCACCTCACTGTCTGCCCATCCACACCATGTGGGTGAGAGTGTCACAGGCACCACTGTAGCTCAGGCAGAAAACAGCCACTGCTCTCACCATGTCTACCAGGACAGTCACTCATCAAAGTAGTTAATCAGGTTGTCAAAGCATGACTTTCCCTTGGTGTAGCCATACTGACTACTCCTGATGGTTTGCTTATCCTTACTGTGCCTGGAAATGATTTTCAGGATAAGTTGTTCCATCATGTTTTTCCAGGGATCGGGATGAGGCTGAGAAGCCTGCAGCTCCATGGGTCATCCTTTTTGCCTGGCTTCAACACAGGAGTGACATTTGCTGTCTCCAACCTTTGAGCACTTCTCCCAATGGTCATGATAGATCAAAGATTATGGAAAATGGTCTTTCAATGACATCTTCCAGATCTCTCAGCGCTTGAGAGTGCATCCCATTAGGATCCCTGGATTTATTAATGTTCAGTTTGTTAAAGTATTCCCTGACCAGAATCCAAACAGAAATAACACTATGAAAAGTGTTTTTCAATCATCTAAATAAAATGTATGAAAAAGAACACAGTGTTTTGAACATTGCGGCCTGAAAGTTCTATAATATTCAAGAACACATCATTTCTACACATATAGTTTTCATACAAGTTGCATCTGTGCATTTAAGAGCAGAATTTGAAATATATTTTAAAATAAATTTTATTAAAATACAAAATTTCTAGTATTTAATTTCTAGATCATATTTTGATTATCTGGCTAATTTACTTACATGATTACTTATATGACTGGGCATTGTGACTAGCATTGGAAGTTCATATGATGCTTCATGTAGCACAAGATAGGAGACCTAGGCTGAACTTGCAGGTTGTATCTTTTTTTAAATTTCTGTGCTATCATTTTATCATTATGCTTATTAAGGTCCTAGTTAAGCAAAGACTGCAAATCAAAAGATCAACATCTAAGAAATTTCAAGATGGATATTTATGACATCCTTCAATGACAGTATAGCAGATACCATATCCATTTATATACCACCTAAATACTGGTCTACTTGCAGAAGTATGCCTGCACAGCAATTGCCACTGAGTGATATGACACTACAGCTAAATTCTGGGTTTGGTTTTCTCTATGCCTACATTGTATTTTTTGCTTACAGCAGCAACAAAGTTTGGAAGCAAACTTGAAAGTTCTCACTTTCTCCCTGATAGTTGGTTTCACTGGGTAGTTTTGGTATGTACTAGGTTGCTCTAGCCAGCATCTCCAGTGAAAGTTCTCTGCAGGCACTCATCAAGCAACCTCCAATGTTTAAGAGTACATAAAGCTCCAAAGAACCTTATCTCAGCCTGGGATCACAGTAAATCCAATCCAATTGAAAACATTCAAATAATATATAGCATAGATGTCTGAGCCCAAGCACTGCCTATGATGCTCTAACAATCTGTTTTGCTTAAATCCAATTATTTGCTTATGTAGACATTAGCTTTACCTCCTGATACTTGGCTGCAGCCTTGCATGTTAATGATTGCTGGCATGAAATCCAAACGTGTAGCTCTATTAGTTCACTGCTTGGGACAAAACACTGCAGATGACACTATTACACTGCAACTGATCACAAATGTTTTGGATAGTTTCACATGCACTATTTTCACTTCTTTCTTCTTGGGAATTCTGTGCATTTGTAAATTTCCCACACTTTAACATTTGTGACTTTTGTAGATGGAACAAAAAAAAAAAGTTCAGCCGAATTATCTGCACAAAGGGAATTTGATGCTGTAAACTTCTTACAAAGGAAAAAGATGGATTCAAACATCTATGCCCTTCTTCAAAGAAAAGTTAACAAAATTAAAAATACACAACTACTATTAATGATCTGTGACTCTGATTGTCTAACATACCGTTAAAGTTTAAAAATATTTAGTGTAATACAGATGCTACTATTTCTTCGCGTCTTTTTTTCAATGCTACCATAACTAAAGAATACAAGTATCTACACTCTGTCACTGGTTCACTGGTTTTGTTGCTTCCTTTTGGTTTGTTTTCAAACTTTTTGATCGTTTTAAGTATTACCATCTTGTGGGTTTTCTGAAATAGAAACACAAAACTAAGAGTTTTGGAAAAGCTGCCCTGCTCCTTCCATGAAATTATAGTTTAATTTGCCAATAACACAGCTGACATTCAATGTCCTTGGTTATGTACATTTGGTGTATCATTTCTGAAAATGCAAGCTTATAAATGATTAGATAAATGTGATAAATTAGATAAATTAGATAAATGTGTAGATTCACACACCAAGAGAAATTGCAACAGAAAAAAAAAATCAATCCAAACCAAAACCCAAACCCAGTTTGGTTAACTCTGTTCAAAAGTAAACCACACTGCACCAAACTTAATTCACTTTGTATTCCCAGGCAATGAAATACCATTTAGACTCTGGGTGAGAACTTGAAGTATGAAAGGTGAGGAATCTTACCTAATCATTCCATATGTATTTGTGTAGCCTTTTTTTTTTCCCAATAATTTTACTGAGAGAACAGTAATCACAGTCTAATCTACCTAAATTTCTTCCTTAAAATTATCATGCAACACATTTTTTGCAGTAATGAAAATAACTCCAAAACTTACGTTCAACTTGCGGCAGAGAAGAAGTGAGAAAAATATTCCAAGGATAAAGGCAATTTAATTTAAAATAAAAATGAAGACATTGTTTTAACTAACTCTCAGTTGATGTGAAATTTTCTTCCTACAGATTTCTACTTCAGAATAGTTTGTAAAGTTATTATAAGACAGGAAAAATTAACACATATACTATTTGAGAAAGAGTGCTCAAACTGATAGTTTTAAATTGGAAACAAGGACTATGATCTCAGAGATTTAGACTGCTCATGGAAAGATACAGCTTCAGAAAAATATATGTCCTCATCACAAAGAACTATATTTAATGTTTTGACACTTAAGAGGTAAATTAGCCATGAATGTTTCCAAACTCTGAATAGTGAAGTTAAGCTTGTAGATTTATATATACAGCAGAAAATCATTACACTTTCCTATTAGTGCATGCTACCATGTAGCAAACCAGAGCAATCTGCACAACAAACTCCAAATCCCTCTCTTGGACAGCACAAACCTCTTTGAAAATGGAGGTTGCTGATTTTAATAATGTTTATATTAATCTAAGTCTTTATCACATTAAAAAATATTTCCAAATATAGCCCAAACAGAAAACTCCTAAATTTAATTTATGCCGTAAATTAATTAATTACAGAAAATTCCTAAATTTTATTTGTGCCCTCCCCCTCTTACCTTCTCTGGTGGTGCAGGAGGTTCAAATCTCTTTGCACAAAGCAAAAATGGATCAGGATGCGGCTTGCCACGCTTCAACTCAGGATCCTCTCCCAACACAATATGATGAAAAAGACTGAAAAAGTCTTTGTGTCTGCTTGTTTTTAGCTCAAATGATGATACACTCGAGCTGGTGGCAACACCTATGGGTATCTTGTGTTTGTGTAAATGATGGATCAGCTTACTGACTCCTGCAAGACAAATATATACATTTTAGTTTTTATAAATATGCGTATAAGTTGGTATATGTAGTAATCTTTACACCCAATTACAAAGCATTTAGCAATACTTCAACAATGCTGTCTTAATGAATGTGATAAACCTATTTCAAACAGTCAGTGTAAAAGAAAATTCTTGCTATATCTGAAATGTTCCTTCTACACTCAAAAATCATGGAACATTCTGTAAGCTATATACATACTTTTTCTGTTATCAAACAATGCTTTTCTCAAAATCTGTCAAAAATGTGATTAATATCACTACATAATGAGATCCACTAGAAACTCATTAAGCAATGTCCCCACTTCATATGAGTTTTAACTAATAAACTCTAAGAGTTTGAGAGAACATTTTATTTCATATACAGTTATGCTCCTGGAAAAAAAAAAAAAAAAAACAACCAAAGAAGTATACTCTCCTCACTGGATTGCAGAGTTTTAATTCCTGAAGTAGGTATCCAGCTGGCTCAAACCAGCCCATAAGAGAGCTCAGTTTCTCTCTTTTGCAATACTAAAGCAAGTAACACTGCAGAGGAGAGCAGCTGTCAGTCACAGTTGTTAATACCAGAGCTTTATCTATTGATGCTGTGAACCCAGAGTAATGAACACCTCAAGCCTAATGGGTAGAAACTTCAATCTGATCCAGTCTTCTAAGGAAGGTTAATGCAGTGAACAGTGAAAACACAACCAGTCTGTGTAAGAGGGAAACATACTTTGTTATTCAGTGCAAGTTTTGAGTTTTCTCTGAAGGGTTTTTAATGCTCCTTTGCTGAAGTATTCTAAATGCTGGATACCTTTCCCAGACAAAACAATTAGCATTATCTAATAAAGAACAAGTGTGGGTATCTGGTCTTTATCAATTCCCAAGTGAAAATCCTGCATACCTGTAAAATAATTTCAGCTGTGCTTTCTGGCATTAATCCCAACTGTACTGGACACAGGATATTAGTTTCAGGTACTTTAGGTTCAAGTAGAGTCCAGTAGACTTTTGTCTCCTTGAAACAACTTGAGCACAATTCTATTTTCATATTACAACTACATTAATTCTTATCCTATTTTCCATGCCTGGTTATACAAAAATAATCTTATTCCCTTCCTCCTGATTCACTGTCATCATTAGGTCTGGTCTCCACTCTCTTAAACCATTCCACTCCCTTAAACCATTAAACCATTTCTACTCCTCCTTTGCCACCTCAGCACCTCTGATTTGTATTTCCCTTGTGATCCAGCCATTCAATTCCATAAACAACCACGTTATCTGCCATACATTTTTCCCAGGTATAGTCATATGCCCAACTTTGGGAAGCTGTAAGTTCTACTGATAACAAAGTGTGTAGATTAGTGAATAGGTGCAGTAACTAATCTATCTATCTGGAAATAGGACTTGTAGGTATGACTCTCTGCAGATTTCTCATTTATTCTCCAAAATTGAACCAAACAATTAATAACTGAGATTTCCAGCTCCATGCTTGTATTTGAAGATGGCCTTCAAACTTTAAATACATGCACTTCTCTAATGTTAGATTTTGAGATGGACAGATATAACAAGCACTACTCTTCCTCTAAGGTCAATACATCAGCTATTTAAAAGCCTTCTTATGCTCCGTTAAGTGGTTATAATAAGCAAGTGCACTTTTTCTCAAATGATGCTACTGTGTCCTCTCACTAAAATACAATGTTAAAAACAAGACAGCTTTTTATGCCAGATAGTTTATATCTTCATTCTGAATCATGCCAAGTAAGTCTGTATTAAATTAATGGAAGCACTGATTCCTTTATGTAAAGCAGTAGTATAAGTGTCTCTTCCCTAAAATAAAATGCATTCATTCTAAAGAATTTAATAAACTGGAATGTTTAGCAAGGCTAGCATACATAAGTGCTGTAACATAAAGCAGTCCAAAGATTACACAAGCAGAAGACTCTTCCTATCTCCTATGCCCTTTCTATGATATCGTTAGTTTTCTCTAAAGTTGTGCTCTTTTCAAATAGCTAATTTTCTTCAGTCCCACTGTATCACAGCTTCAGTTCATCTCTCACTGGGTATGCTTATTTTGTTTCTATTGGAGGTAGCAAGCCAGAGAGAAGCACTGTTGCAGAAAGGTTATTTCTCCAGGGTTCTCTCTTGTATTCCTCAAGCACATCATGATTTCAGTGTGTAAATGTGTCTGCATGTGTGTTTGATTTCTCTTTTTGGATTCCCTCACAATAAGGGAGCTAAAATGCAGTTTTAGCTAATATCTCCAGAGATATTAGCTAAAGATATTTACATTATTCAGAGAACATGCCCCTTAAAAATTATTATTTGCACACATGTAAATAGAGCAAGATAGAAAAAAAAAATGCAAGGGGCAAATCAGCTGCCCACAAAAAAAATTAAACTGTATTTGGATGAATAGCTAGCACAACTTGACAAGCTCAGAACAACAGCAGCTGAAAAATACTTTAATTTCAGGTTTGCTTCCCTCTTTGTAAAAGCTATAGATCAGAAAAATCCATTTTTGTTTGCATCAATTACCACCAGTTTAGTTCTAGACGCTTTGCCACCACATCAAATTACTGACAATTATTTTACTAATTCAGCATATAGTTCTTCATTAAGAATATAATATCTTCCTTAGTATCTTTCTCATTGTTTTTTTTAAGAAAGCATCAACAGAAGGGGAATTGAGGAACTGCTTTAAAGATCTGTAAGAAACTTCCCCTGGCAAATACTGTGTCATTATATCTACTTTAGCTACAAAGATTTTTCAATGTAATGACAATCAAAACCAACCAATTGAAAACTCAATGGCTATGAAGAAGTATACTGAAAATTCCCGTGATCTCCCTGACTTCTAACTTATTTGTGGCACCATGTAAGGGATCATGGCCCACCCATCCCAGAGGGACCCCTCTGCTAGACTTCTTGGGACTACCCTCCACTTCTCCTACTGAAAGCTTAGTAGTATAGAACAACAATAAAAATTCAAGAAATGCCAAAAGAAATAAGGATCTCTCTTTTTCCAGCATAAGAATACACCCCAAATGTGGCACGCAGGCAATAAATATGGCCACAGGCAATAAATATCTTATGCAGAACAGCATAAATTCTTCAAGTAGTTATAAAAAAAATTAGGAAAAATATCCCACATTGCTATGATTTATTTCCAAATGTACTCTTGTTTTTAGATAGTAAAAGAGGTAAATACTGTAACTTTACACTATCTCTTTAAATAACAAGTTTTAGATTGACACAGAACCTTAATATATAATAACTACAACAGTTAAGTATTAGTGAATATTGCACAGAAAAATAGCTGAAAAGAATTGTAAGCAGAGTTTTGTTACAGAAACTGCAAAGAAGGAGGATCAACTTTAAATGTCAGCATCTTTAAAACCCAATTAATCACAAATGTCAATGAAGTTATCAACTTTGAGGGAAAGAAGAAAACAAATCAAACAAACAGAAAGGACCTATTTCTTCTGAGACCACAGACACATTTAAAAGAAAGAGATCGGCTCTTTTGTTCTGAAACTTGCAGAAAAGTATGTGCATTATTTTATTTTTTTTTTGAAAAATGAACTTTTATCCCTCCATTAGACTCCGGATGTGGTGTTGTTCTCCTTAGATTCAGCTGATATCATGGTGACTAATACACTGGATCAACTGACAAACTAAAAATAAGACTTATACTGAACAACAAAACCCTTGGGCTAACTGTCACATTTTCCTTCTAATTGACTAATGCATACATGTACACCAAGAGTTCAGGAAACCAAATAATGTTACACTAAAATGATCTAATAAGAATTCCTATCTAATTATTTACATGCTATTACAACACTGTTTTCTACATTATTCCTTTTAAGCTATCACATTTTATAATAAATGACATTATTGATCATGAAGTGAAAATTAACAAGATGAAACTCCTGAAAGCTAAGTCAAATTGATTGAAAGCAAAGGGAATTTTTATTTTCCTTTTAGCTTATATAAATATAATCTCTGTGTTATGCATAATAGCTTAGAACAGTGAACAGCACATACATTTTTGCTACATTTTATTTTATATAATTTCAAATTTTTATACAATCCCTTTTCTTGTATTTGTCTATCCATGAACAAAACACTGTTCTTAACTTGTACCACTTCTATATATGCAGGTTCAGATCTATTTCTTTTAAAATGCTTTCAGATAAAGAAGGAAAGATTATAAAGCTCTTCTGTTTTTTTCAAATATTAATCTCCAACCAAACTTCCATCTATGAATATGTTACAGTAGTATATAAGAATGTTTTTCAAGATAAACAAGAAAGTGATCTCCATGATAAACTGGGAAAACATGTGAAATGAGGAAGAGAATTATACACACCACTTCAGGGCAGAACTCTAATTTCAGTTTCCTCTGTTCCCCAACTGAATATCTCTTGCGTTGCACATCAGTAAAACCTTACAAAAGGAAGGCCTTACAAAATCATGGCTCAGGCCTGTTACTTTGGTTAACTAGAAAAGGACTGTGGGAAAGTGACTCAGCTGAATTAGGGGTAGAAAAATAAGTTATGCAACCATGGTGTGTTCACATCATGGTGTATGGTGGCTGAATTATGTTTGTTATGATTTAAAAGTATGTAACTGATAACTTCTAACTGGGCTAACTGCTCAAAAAGGCCTGGTTTTTGCAATAAAGCAGCTCTCCTTTGCACCTGCCTGGGGACTCTGTGTCACTAAGGACCCTCACTCACCCACACTGGTGTTTACATTTCTGCTTGCAGTTGATTTATTTGAAGGCATAAGACCATCATACAGACAATCACACAGCAAGCTCTGACAGTACCTTAGTCTGAAAATTCACTGTTTAATGTCTTATACAGAGAGCTGAAGTCCTACAGTCTTCCAGCTTCAGGAAAACAGCTGGTTTGTGTACTGGCAGCACAGAGTGCTGGAACACATAAATACTCAGACCTACACAGACAGCCCCCCTGTCTCCTCTAATGTCTCAGTCCTAAAGAGATGAACATAAGTTATGTAAGGAAAATGCCCTTAAAATGAACTTCACAGGACCTTTTCTCAAGAAAGCATATATTGCAAGTAGGACCATAATAAGTTAAACACATAGAATTTATTAGAAATTCTGTGAAACCTAAGCTTCAAAATTACATTACAGGATGTCCTACATGGCTGAGAAGGCCTCAAATAAACAAGTAGTGTCATTTTCAGTGGCATATGCTTTCACAAACACCACATGTATTATACCCCTCTTGCCACTGCTTAGTTCTTCCCTCATTGGCACCTAGGTAACAATTACATCTTATTTCTGATAAATAGTATTTTATCCACAATGCAATCCCAGAAAGAAAACAAAGAAATCAATAGGAAATAGAGAAATACCAAATATGTGTGTGTGTGTTGTTGCTCTTAATTTATCTGAAAGCTGGCATTCTCTGCTAGGAAGGACATATAGCAGACATATCCACATTATCCCACCCTTAAACAAAATCCAAACAGCTCACAAGGCTCTCAGATCTGCCCCAACCATCATACATAATATTTCTTTATAGTTTACAAGTAATTTAGCTAAGGTGTTAACCAACTGAAAAACATTTTGAGCAGGCTGGAAGAGAGAACCATCATATACAATAATACCTCATGTTCTTCTAAATGATTGCTGTCCTTATTACAAGGCCAGACATCTAATAATCTAAGAAACAATATAATGTAGGATTGTTTTAGTTCAAGACAGTAAACAAACAAACAAAATTATTAATAATAATAATACCATACAAACAAAACACCATAAATACAGTATATTTCTTAACCTAATTAAATGCAAGCACCAAGTAGTCAATGAAATCAGGTTATATTGTGAAGTTTCCATAGATTCTGTGTTTCCTTCAGATTCACGTGGAAGTTCATATTAATTATTACAGAAAGAAAAAGGCTACATGTATGGAAATAATAAAAAATATTAGCTAGGCTTAGGGTGATTATTCTGTATCTTTCTCTTCATAGTTGCTTTTTTTAGAAAGTAAATACATGTGAACTCTGAAAACTCAAAATAGAAAATGTGTATTTTAAAAGTGATATGAAGATGACTTACTATGTTCAAAAGCTTCTCCACACTTTAATTAGTCTAATAAAAATACTACTTCTCATTTCACAGAATCACAGAATAAGCTGATTTGGAGGAGTTCCACAAGGATCGAGTCCAACAATCTTTACTCACACAGGCCTTGAACAGTCATGATTAAAGTAACAACTTTAGTGCTACCTACTGCTACTAGGTATCCTTTGACATAGTTTTGGGGACTACAAAAATACTTCAGAAAAATTGAGGTATTTAGGAAATTTTAAAGATTGTCTTATCCCTCTCCCCAGGTAGTTGCTGGTTATTTGGTAAGTCATCCAGTTACAATCCTGTGTTATGTTTGTCTGTATTTCATAACCACAATCATTTGGTTGCCAGTTAATTTTCATTGTTGAAAAGATACTCATTCTCCTTATTTAAGTAAATTTTGAAGACCACTTTCCTTTGTACTATGTACTAATGAGTACTATTAGTCATATTCATTTTAATGTCAACTGTAATTATAAGCCAAAGGAAAGGTTTTATTTCCAAACATTTTGCTAAGAAGTGTGATGGTTTGAAAAAATAGAGTATGGAAATACATTACACAGTTCTTTTTAACAAAGAACAAAAACTGTATTTAATGGGTAACCAGATCTTTCCTTATGTATATTTCATCTATACATGCTTATGCTTTCTTGGGAGGGGTAGTTGGGAATGGTGTAACTTATTTATTTAATCTGACTTCTTACGCTCATTCAAAAACACAGTTGTCTTTATTCTTATTTTCATATCATAACACAGAGATGTTTGACTAATATGTTAATCTGCTACTTCTTTTATTCTGTTTCCCTTTTCCTTTGCTGGTGTACATGTATAGTTTGTTTCTCTTTCCTTACTATACTTTTGGAGCTTGTCTACACCATGTAGCTCATGCTAATACAACTACACTTGCTGAGATTTGTAGCTGAGATGCAGCATATTCTGAAGAAGAAACAACATGGGCTACAGACTTTTTAAAAGAACATGGTATTAATCAACAGATTTTCAGACCTGTGCACTGAAATATTTGTTGTAAGAACTGTACCGGTCACCATATTCTTTCCTCATGTAGTTTGTGCACAAATTTGTAGAACGCTTTGCATTGGAAAGGACCTTGAAGATCATCTAGTTCCAACCCCCTGCCATGTGTGGGCCAACTTTTGTTAGGCCCAGTTTGCTCCAAGCCCCATCCAGACTGTCCTTGAAAACTTCCAGGGATAGGACATTGATAGCTCCTCTAGGCAATCTTTTCTGGTGCCCCACCATTCTCACAGAAAATAATTTCTTCCTAATATCTAACCTAAACCTACTCCCTTTCAGTTTGAAGCCATTCCCCCTTGTGCAGTCACTACAAGCCCTTGTAAAAAGTCCTTGTCCAGATTTCTTATGCGATACTGAAAGGTGCTCTCAGGTCTCCCTTAAGTCTTCTCTTCTCCAGGCTGAACAACCCCTATTCTTTCAGTCAGCCTTCAAGGAGAGATGGTTTATTCTTTGATCAGATGATCACTGGTCCTCCTCTGAACTCATCCCAAGTGAGTGCACATCCTTCTCATGCTAGGTGCCTCACAGCTGGATGCAGCACTCCAGGTGGGGTCTCAAAAAGAACAGAGTAGAAGGGCAGAATCACCTCCCTTGACCCACTGGCCATGCTCCTTTGGATGCAGCCCAGTTCACAGTTGACTTTCTGGGATGCAAGCACACATTGCCAGCTTATGTTGAGCTTCTTGTCAATCAGCACCCCCAAGCCTCTCTTGTTAGGGCTGCTCTCAATCCATTCTCTTCCCTGCCTGTATTGGTGCTTGGGATTACTTCAACTCAGCTGCAGGACGTTGCACTTGGCCTTGTTGACCTTCATGAGCTTTTCCTCAACACACCTCTCAAACCTGTCCAAGTCCCTCTGGATGGCACTCCTTCCCTTCAGCATGCTGACTGGGCCACAAATCATCAGCAAATCTGTTAAGGGTGCACTCAATCCCACTGTCCATGTTGCCAAAAAAAAAGTTAAATGGCAATGGTCAAATACAACTTTGCACTTGTCTCACATTCAGTACTCCTACACCTACATCTATCACAGCATTGCTCTTCATTCACCACTGTGTAGATACAGTTACTTTTCCACTCACACTAAGCACCACAAGAACAGAGGACACCTGACCTCTGTGCCAAAATCAAGGCTTTTTAGACACACATATTCAAGTCCACTTCATTTTACTGTAATGTTGCACAAAACAAGCTGTCCAATAGTGTTTGGTGTATATCCGGAAGAAAAGATTTACTGCTGACAAAAAGACTAAAGGAAACCAAAGTGGTCCATGCAGTGTTTAAATTACTGTGCATACATTATGCATGTCTTGATAATTTAAGTCCACTTGTACACAAACAGAAATCTCAAGGATAAATATAGCTTGTGTATTAAAAAGACTACCCCTTTTTCCCAAAATCATTTACAGTTCCCACACTGAATGTGATATGTGGTAGAGCTTTTCAAGATTTCATCACTTTCTTTAATAAAAGAAAAGTTAACATTTGCCCTCAGTTTTGTCACATCGATTAGATTTCTAACCAATTCAATGATAAGGAAATCCTTAAGTTTACAAAAACAAATCTATGGCAAGAAACCTCAGCATCCTCTGAACACTAAGAGCACTCAGTAAAACAAAACAACCTCACTTAGAAAAAGAAGATGCTGTTTGTTAACTCAAGTAATAAAATTATTTTAAAATCTTTTTATGAAGTCTGGTGTGCTACAAAAATGGCAAGCCCATCACTGATGCTATTAATTTTATACACTTGCTCTCAATCCTCAGGTGAAGTCAGGATTGCTGCTGTGAATGTGACAGTGTGACAGAGGTGGCATTATCCCTTTCTTAGTTTAATTGCCAAGAATGCTTTAAATTGGTCAGCCCTGAACAGGCAGTTGGACTAGATGACATCTGTAGGTACCTTCCAATTGAAAAAGTTCTATTCTATTCTATTCTATTCTTTCTGAATCTCATGAAACTATGGAAACACAGCTCTCCGATCAACCTGCTTCTTTATTTGTTATGACATACTGTTTAAAAATGCTTTTTGCAATGGTGTGGCATCCTTTCATTAAGCTACAAAAGCGGAGGTGGAAACTACCAGCCTACTCCCTCACTTTGGAAGGCCATGACTATTAAGAAGGAATTTTGTCTTCTCATCTTATTTCTCCCTATAAAGTATCAGAGACCCTTCTGGTTGGAGAGACTTCTTATTCATCAAATCATTACTCTCACTCGAATCTGGACATACTGACACATGCATGACCATAGAAGGAACATAAATATTAAATTTTACATAATTTAAAACCTGCATCAATTGTGTTGCTGATTTCCTGATAAAAGCATGTTTGGGATGCAGTCCTTTAGGACTTGATGTAACGGTCAAAAGTTTGATTTCAGCCTAACAGGAAACATCATTCCAAGTTTGCAGTTAATTGGCTAATCTCTAGGGGTTACAGGCTCACTGAGCCCAGCATGGACTCACTAGGGCCTCATACCATTAAAACAAAAACAGCAAGGAAAAGAAAAGATCATGGTAGGAAGTCTGTTTAACTGTCAAGGGCACAACATGAATCAAGGAAGCAATGTTTAAGCAAACTAGACTTCTGGTTGAATTGAACTGTTCAAGAAAAAAGAAATTTGGAGTGAGTTGCCATTGACAGTTAAACTGTTATCCTTTCTTCTCTTTTTGTGCTTTCTGACTGTCTTCATTTGGTACTAAAATTGAGGTATGAAATTATCTTCTCATGGCTGCAAAGGACAGTCAACTGCACTTGAAGTGGAAAATAGTTTGTACATCACATTCCACACTGGCTGAAGAGGACATGCAACAACTAAATCCCAGTTATCGTGAAAACGGTCCAGGAATGGAAAATGTCTGAAAGGCATACACAGCCACACAATCCTTAAAGATCTGTGCTTTGTGATAATGATGATGAGCCAAAACCCAGAGACTACAGTGAAAGAGTAAGAGTAGTTTCATAATCCTGACATGATTACAGCAACTGTTGGTAGTTGCATAATTTGGAGCTCAGTTTCTCTCACTCCATATATGCTAGGTTTATGCAAAAGCACACCTATATACACATAGGTAAAGATACATATGCATGGTTTTCTTCTGTTCTGCTTGTCATTCCCTCATCTTCCCTGACTAAGCACTTCCCTGAAACATAGAAACACTCAAAATGCATTTGCAGAAACAGAAAACCTACTGCCTTACTCTTGTAGATAACAATGTCTGTACTCTGACACAAATATTTAGAAAAGCAGTACAGTTGCAGGCCTGTCATTTTTAAGTGTCATCTTGGATTAATTTCTTTCTATACTGAATCAAAATTACCATTCCTTAACATTCTTTCAGAACTAAAAATAAATCAAACTGTGAAAAACTCCCAAATAGTTACCAGAAAATTCCATATTAGAAATGGATGGTGCCTCTTCTTAAATGAAATTTGTATTTTGACCACAGCCTGATGTATTGAAGCTTGTCTGTCAGTTTGGCCATACTGAAATAGCCCAAATTCTGTCTTCAGCCACTTATGTCTCAGAGGTGTTGTACACTAAGTGGTATGCCAGTCATACAGCCTGTGCCAAGGTTTAACCCCATCAGGACACTAAGTACCACACAGCTTCTCACTTTGTGTGCATTCCTACCTGGTGGGTCAGGAAGAAGAATCAGGAAAAAAACTAACTTGTGGGTTGAGGTAAGAACAGATTAATAATAAAAGCAAAGTAATAATGATAATATTAATACTACCAGTTGTAAAATGAAAGGGAGAGGAGGAGAGACAGATAAAATCTAAGAAGAGTGATGCACGATACAATTGCTCACCACCTGCTGACTGATGCCCAGACCATCCTCAAGCCACAGTAGGTCCCTCTCCTGGGTACCAACCCCAGTTTACACATGGGCATGATGTGCTATGGTATGGAATATCCCTTTGGCCAGTTCAGATAAACTGTCTTGGCCATGCTCCCTCCTGGCTTATTGTGCACCTATTCACTGGCAGAGCAGCAGAAAATGAAAAATCCTTGATTTGGGACAAGCACTACTTAAACATCAGTGTGTTATCAACTTTATTATTGTACTAAATCCAAAACATAGCACTGCACCTGGCACTAAGAAGGAAATAAACTCTATCTCAGTCAGAACCAGGACAAGTTTCTAACTTGTCAGTTGAAGAATTGCTTTGCCAATTAAATTTTCATTCAACTACCACACTATCCTTAGCCATCATTGACATACCTTTACATGATTTAGGAATTTATAGAGCTATCATCTTTGGCAAGATCATGTGCGTAGCTCATCCAGAAAAAAGTGCCACTTTGTTTGAGCCACTTTTTCAAACATCACTGGCCACTGTTTAGCAGTGCTTTCCACCAAATCAAATTTCAATCCAATTTTTTTTCACAACTTTTAGAAACAGTTTGAAAAATAGAATGTCATCTGTCTATTAACTGTCAAAAGATGACCAAAGACACAGCACTTTAGAGGACTCTTACACCATTAGTATGACAATTAACTTTCACTTTCCTGTATTTACCTGTAACCATCTGAAAGATCAGTTTAGTCAGAGAAGAATGGTAAACTCAAAGCATTACCACAATCTTACATCTTGCACAACACATTCAAGAAGCCCATTCTTAATTCAACAACATTAAGCGACTATAGAATAAATCCACAATCTATTAATAAACATCCTCAGAAGATACAAAAAGACAGAATTGGCTTAAAAATTGGTTAACTGGAGAAAAGTTCTTAAAGAAACTGAATAGTAAGTAGCTGGAGATATTTTCCCCTAGCTTATCAGCTGCCATCATCCTGTTTTCCCAAAATTCATGGCAATTCAGCTTGCAACCTAGTTCACATCAATTCTACTTTAGAATATGGACTGAAAAAAGTTATTGTATACTGAAAAGATAATCAGTTGAAAAATTTTGGTGATGAAAATGTTTGCTTCCTTCTCCTCGTACGAATTTTACTTGTTTCATCCATAATAGCCCAGCTTTAGTGAGGACAAAATTCACTTCTTGAAGGCAGGAACAGTAGAAAACTTCATGTTTCCTTTGGCTAATCTGTTCCATCACCTTTCTAACTCTGTTTAAGCCAGCTCAGCCACATTATCACAGTCTTCAGCAGTCATGGAACATCTCCTCTGTGCTACCCAACATTTTACCTAGTCTGTTCATCTGGCATTTTCTAAATCCATGCAAGTTTTTTTTGTTTGGCTTGCAAAAGATATATTTGAAAAGTCAGTCCCAGAAGCTTGAGGTAAAAAACAAAAAAACATATCAATCCAACTTTCTTGTTTTCTGGAAAGTTTAACTAGGCCCTCAGTCTCAGGTGGATGTATAAGTGAGAGAGATGCAATTTGAATAATCTTGCCTATAAAAGACATTAGAGACATAACTAAGAGTGAGAACTAAGTTGGACACAAAATATACTAAAGCTTTTTAAGCTGCTGAAAAAATCACACTTTTTTTTTGCTATTTGTTACTTATTCCTAACATATCACATATTTTTAACTTCCATCTTCTTAATGCATTATGAAATTAGGTATAAAAAAGTTGCTCTAAGAATTAAAATATTAATGCGCTTTAGCAGTTGTCAGAACAAACGAGCACACATTCAAAGAGAAAAAATGATAATTGTTAAACACGTACAGTGACATGCAGTTATTTCACTTCTAATACCTTTTCTATAGTCCTTCTGATTTTGTTTTTTTTTCATCATAAATTATTGATACTTGCTCCATAAAGTTTAACATTGTACATAAAGTTAGCAGTAATCCTAACTTTAGGTCCTGATAGTGTTGCATGGCTGATGATTTCTCTCTAAGCATTTCAAATCTAAATCTAACTCAATACAAAAGAATGCATTTACATTACAGGTAAGATTGGTCCTCTTGCTTATCTTGAGTTACCTCATTGAAGCTACTCACTTGAGCATCCTACATAATCACTGGTAAAGGACATATCTTCAGAAGGTAAGGAAATTCCCCTGTCTTAGAATAACCTGAAAAACCCTCCTTCTCTGTTGACACACCCAGACACAGTATTTGAATTACAATTTTCGGGTTAGGTGAGAATAATTCCAACATAAAGAAACCCATGGGCACACATACTTTTGTATGTGCAGGCAAATGCATCTGTGCTTAACAAAGTCAGACTGTGCTCAAAGCCACGTAAAACACAGCTGCCAAAAAAAGTTACAAAAAATGTCTAGTTTACCAAACAGAATTCATGCACATATATCTAGTCTTTTTTGTTCTTTTAAAACATGAAAAAAAGCTTTTCTCCAAGTAAACAGGAAAAAAAAATTAGTCAACTTTAATAGGTAAAATATCCTTTTTTAAACAGGTAAATAAACAGTAGATTTAGTAAATTTTCTAAAACAAGAGCAATGAAATATAATCTGTAAGAGTGACTGCTTTATGGAAGGCAGATTACAGATTTCTACCTTGATTAGCATTTAAATTATTCCATAAAGAGCTTATAAATGCTGCAAAGAAACATACCTGGCATCAGCCCAGAAGTATGGAATATCTTCTCCAGCATCGATTGACTTTCCTTGAATAACTCTTCTTTGGTTATGGGAAGATTTAGATGATCTCGAATAATCCCTGCTGCTTCTGGGGCTTGTCTACCTAGAACCAAGGATTTCACATCCCAGGTATAGCTCTTTCCATAACGCCTGCAGATCTCGTCATACACTTTCGTATAGAGAATCTCAGTATCTGAAAAAAAAAAAAAAAGAAATTTAAACCTATGTACAAACAAGTAGGCAGCTGGTTCTTGCTAAGAGACCACATAAAAGGTCAGCATGAACTGCCAGGAGCCAGAGGGCATGGAGCAGAGTGGATAAAATGCCTCCCTTTATTTGCAGGAGGGAACCAAGGCTTCTCCCCTCACCTCAAAGCTACCCAGGTTTTTCAAACTGTCATTTCTGCATTAAGGAAATGTATCTTAGGGTCTGAACAAATAACTATCTGGATCTGCTCTTTCATCACCTTTCTTCACTATCCAAGTTGGCAAGCAGTGTCTTAATTTAAGTACTCTATGTATGCTTTTCATGAGGAAGGGGAGGGAAGGGACGGGAAGGAAAGGAAAGGGAAAGGGAAAGGGAAAGGGAAAGGGAAAGGGAAGAAATCTGGTACTTCAGGGGGATGCCATTACACATTCTATATAAATTGAAAAAAGAAAAAAGATTTAATTATTTAAGAGTATCTTTGAGAGGAAGCTTCTAAGTGCCTTCAAAGACATTATGGTCATTATTACAGAGCTGCTGGCACCACTGCATTTACAAGAGATTACTCAAGCAAAACACACTCACTTGTATTTCCAGTGGATTTCAGACAAGATCAAACTTCAGACTGAATTTTGGCAGTGATACTATCAGCTTATATCTCAAAGGTGGTTTTAGGATTAAAGCTATTTTTTTAAACACAAACAAACAATTCATCCTTTCCTTCCCTCCTCCCCCTACAAATTTTTGAAAAAGAAGGTCTTTAACATTGAATTTAACACTAATATGGGGATGACATGTACTTCCAACTCTTGTCTTCATGTCAGCAAAGATCTCAAACACTGGCTTTTCTACCAGTGTGTTTACCTTTTTAGGAAGTCTCCTCTGTAAAGTCGGCTACTTCTGTTAACCTTTAATTTCCTTCTCATGCATGTCTCTACCTTCTGTATCTCTAAAGATATATCTATTACCATCATTTTAGAAATAAAAGGCAAAAGCAAGCAAAGAAACAAGTTGATCTTATGAGATTTATTTACAGAAACTAGGGACTTCACTTATCAACATGTCCTTTGCCAAGTAAAATATTTTTAATGGAGATAATAAAATAGTGAAATTATTCATGTGGATATTGTGTCAATTTCTGAATTCATAATAGTTATGTAGGAGTGATTAAACGTTAAGCTTTAACAAAGATACTAAGGAGAACACTGTCTGAAGAAAGAAGCACAGAGCCCATGACCACAACAGATGCCAAGTCCTTCCCTGCAGTCTGACAAACAATCCCTACTTCACCACAGTAATGTCATCCTGAGATCAGCAGACAAGTCTCATCTGAAAGCAAATGAGAAACACAGGGGCCATTTCACCACCGTGTGAACCCACAGCCGTGCAGAATAGATTCTCTGCCACCTGTCAGAGTGCTCTAGTCCATGTCTCTCTCAGTAACTAGAGGGGATGTTGGGCCAAAAGATCAGATGAAGACCCAACATACTTATCTGGAATGTTTAACAGAGCACCAAGGGGTTCACAAAAACCTCTTACCTTAAAAATAGAGGCAAAAAACCCTGTACTACTCTTTGTAAATGCTCCTCAAACAACTACACATAAGGGAAAAAAAAATACGAGGGATCTTGGAGATCCCTCAAACACACAGGAAAGGTATCACAACAGAAACACAGGCAAATGGGCTCTGAAAAGTGATAAGCTGGCTGACACAAGAAAGGAGAAAAGAAAAGAGAACAATAACAAAAATTCCTCAATTTTGCTTGAAAACTGCCAGCTGGTACTCTCTGCAAGCTAGGAATGTAGGAATGTAAATTAAGAATACAATTTTTTTAATTCAGAGTTCTCGCTTTCCTTTTTTTTTGTAAACTACATTTTCTCCCTTATCTCAGACTCACCAGGTGAAGGACATAAAATTCTTATCCTAAGTTTAAATTTGAAACTGAAAATCAATCCTCATCCTATTAAATAGTACAAGCTAAGCAGAATTAAAACAAAGCAAGGAAACAAAAAATTCTAGAACATGAAAATTTTCCGATGGGTCTCTACAATAATTACACATTAATCTATTTGAACTGAAAGGTTCAACTTTATTGCTAAATATACTACTTTAATAGTGTCCTCCATTTTTAAAATTACATAGCTGACTTGTGAATGAAATTTTATTTATTTTCCTTAAAAAAATCAAAATTATTTTAATTTTCACGAGTAGATGACAAAAGCATGGATGTTGGCATCTTACTTGCTGAAATAGATATGTTTCACTACAGCACACAAATCAAATCTGAAATCCGAGGGAAAAAATTATGTACATGTACAGTGTAAAATCCAGCTGGAATCTGAGAAGATCACTGCTGATAAAGCTGAATTTCTACATGCATGATTAACAGATAAGGACATGTTTCTTTTGATTGAAGAAAAAGGAAGATCTATATGTCTCCCTGATATAATTAAAGAGCATTACACAAATACTAAATAATTATATACCTTCAAGATTTCTTATTCCTATTGGAAAGGAGCAATCTCAAAAAAAAAAAGGCAGGCTAGGTTTTTCACCATTGTAACAAGAAAGAAACCACACACAGTTCAAAGGATTGATCAGAGTTTAAATATATCAGTGAAGTATAATTTCATACTGCTATAAACCTACTATACAAAACAAACTATATCTAGCTCCCACACATGAATAAAACCCATTGGTGAAATGACACAAGCAAGAAGAATTAGAAGTTCAACTCAAGTGCCTAATTACAAGCACCTACTGGTATTTACTCTGGTATGTCCAAGACATCCACACACATCTAATGTTAAAAAGGTAATTTGGGCACAACTCACACCTCATGGCATAAGCAGCCAGATGATGCCCTACAGCATCCCAAGTGTTTCACACTTGCACATTTCAGCAAGTGAATCCAGCCCCAGCTGCTAACCTCCATCAGGAATACAAACTGAGAACACAACAGGACATATGTGGCAGTGGCCTGTTCTAATAGTGGAAAGGAAAAGTAAGAATTCTTAACTCCTGCAATTTTGAGTAAATGCATAAATGCAATTTTGAGTAAATGCATCTTTTTATCTTTAGCTCTCATCTCTTGAAATATCTTTTATGTAGACATTATCAGCACAATGAACTGTCCATCTGCCTGCTACATTTCACTGGGAATGAGTAATATTTATTCCCTAGCCACATATCATCTTCTAGTCATTTTTATAGTGACCCTTCTTCAACATAAAAGCACAGTCAGCTCCACTGGTGTTGTTTAGAGTGTGTAAAAGCCAGCCACAATAAATACAAATAAAGTGACCAAAATGACAGAGGCACTGGATTACTCAGTTTCTGATCTGGCACAAAAATATGCTGACATGTATTCAGGAAGACCTGCAGGTCACTTGGAAACACACCACAGTGAATATATGGAGTGCATGATCTGCACTGCAGAGTCACAATTAGATGTGCAGATCTACCTAGGCTGGGGGTACAGCAAACATCAAAACAGTATGTAAGCCTCATGTTTATCACTTACACATAAAGACAGTTTAAGGCAGAAAAATTATGACTTCATGAATACAGAACTTATTTTTTTAGAAGGTTATACATCTTCTAATTGAATATTACGTTATTGTTGTTCTAAAATAATCTCTAGTTTATCAAGTAGGCATGAAACCTCCTTTTAGCCATAGCTCATCTTAATCACTAGTCTTGAGTTCTTTGTTTGAATAACCCATTTTTCTAAATAAACCATCTATAGCAGACAACTATCTTACAGTTTGTGTCAAAAGGTCAGTTTTTCACTTCCCCCTCAACATTCTTCCATTCACACTTCCATTACTATGAAAGCTAGTTTAAAAATGCCTGACTATGGTCACCCATGATGGCTAAAAGGAAAAAAAACCCAGCAGTTTTACAGCTGACCTCAAAATCACTTACAGCAGTCCAGCAAAAGTAGGGATGAGGAAGGCAGGCAACAGAAATAACCTTTTGCATAATAGCCTAACTGTTGGAGCACTAGCTCAGAAAACAAAGCTCAGTCCTTCAATCCATCCTAAGGGCCTAAGGCTGTTTTTCTAACATACCCTGACATTTTTTATGCTATTATGTTATGTGCATATATACACTTGTATACAGATAAACCATTTATATGCTTGTACATATATATATATATGTATATATAAAGCATACAGGCATTTATTTTCATATATTTACTTTTAAATGGTGTATATATAGAACTGTGTTTTACAGGCAAAAGTGTCCTTTAAAGAATGAAACTCAGGATGAGTACTAGCCAATGAATACAAATCAACCTGGAGCCTCTTGACTTAAGGGCTCATTAAAGGAATGTGCTTCAAAATGCTTAGCATTGAAAGTACACAAGGAAAAGGAATGTTCCATTCTTTACTGTAGTATTCCCCCATTCCTTCCATGAACTTGTTTAGGAAGAAAAATGAAATATAAATTTATCATCGTAGACATTCCCACTTCACTGCCACAGGAGGAAACAAGCACTGGTTTCACACATGCTCAAGTGAAACATTTGAGCCATGCCTAAATGTCAAGGCTGATGCACCCAACCAGGCAAGCTGAACCTAAAGGCAGTCTGGACCACCAAACCAAGGGAAATGCTGCTGTCATATTCATGTCTTGTACCTTTCCACTCTCATAACCAGTACCATTTAAATTCATCTTACTGCTCCCTGGAAGTTAAAGGAAGGTGAAGTATCTATTAAAATAAACATCAAGCACCAAATAATGGCTACTTCAAAATAATAAGCTACTTACAAAGAACAAGTTATTTAGTAAACCATTTTACATGATTGATAAACCATAACTTCTAAAGATACAGGAAAAAAAAATAATTGCTGAAAATTAAAATTACTGCTTCCAATTTAACTGAGTAATGATTTGTAAACCATTACATTTTTGATTAGCACTTAGAAAAACTCACTGAAAATATCCATTATTCATTTTAGTAAGGAGCAGGTATAAGACTGTTCTGGAGCTTTAATTTTTGCAAACTTACTTCTTATTTTCCCTTGTACCTGAATGTTAATATAAGTACACTCCAAGGTAGACAAACATGTTGCATTGTGATTACTTTACTAGGTCCAGAGAAACATGTTGCTGCTGGCTAATTCAGTGCTGTCAGTCTGTTTGCCCTTCTCTGATAGATCCTACCATGAATTCAAGTTACTGCTAACAGGTTTAAAAAGGAAGTAAATTTGATTCTCAAACAACAGCAGCTGTATGAAACTGTTCCCAAATGAGTATCACGTATTTCCCCCTGTGGGCTTATATTACTAGGAGAATTTTTCAATGGCAGCTACAGAGGAAGCCAATTTCTCATTTTATATGCAGAGAAACATGGTACTTCTATGGGGAGAAGAAGAAACTTCTGAACAAATTCAGAAGGCTTTTGGTTTACATTAATACAGCAGATATATCTTAATGCTATCTTGTATTCATATATACACCTTATCCTTCTTTTTTAATGCCACAGTGAAGTGAAAGAAATAGTTCACAAATAAAGCATGCAAACTTTTTCGATGTGGAGCTGTAAACAATACTCTGGCACCAATGCAAAACAACACATGAAAATGTAAAGAAAGTCTGTATTTCAATTCCAGAGCATGAGGGAATCAAACGTTGAAATACAAAGGCAATATACATGACTTAATACAAAACATTCTAAAAATGTAAAAACAGAAAAGCTATTGATTCATAGAAACTGCCTAATATGCTTTCTTAGGCTCTTAACCATTAAAGACTAAACTATGCAAACATCAGTTGATATGATGCCTGCAAAACCCTGTCTGTTGGGTGGAAATCTACAGTTTACAGAGACACAGCTTCTTAAAATGTGTATGGGGAAAGTCAAGTCAGGCAACAGTTCCACTATCATTATTATATGAGCTACTATACCATGGAAATTTATACAAGCAATGTTCTCAACCAGAGAAGCAATTACCAGCTCTGAACACCCTATCAGCTTACAGCATATTCACAAGGAAGTTAGCCTTTCACCAAGGGGGTACCTCCTCTTCTCAAGATGTTGCTGAAAACACAGAGCAGCAGTCCACTAGCCAAAGGAATGCAAAACAAGGTTTAAGAAGTTGTTTTGAATTTAGATGCTCCAAGGAACTTGTGTAAAACCACTCCCTCACAAGGTAGATGAAACCAGAAGGGTCACTGTGTTATCAAAGTCAGCAGAAGAATAACTAATTGTATCTTCTTAATTAAGAGAAGTACCTGGTTGGGCCAGGTACTCAGCCAAGTCCCAAGCTACTCTGTCATTCTCCTCCTCCTCAGTTGGACAAGGGAACGAAAATATAACAAAAGATTCACGGGTTGAGATGAGGGCAGGGAGTGATGACCCACCAGTTACCATCACAGGCTAAACAGACACAATTTGGGGAAATTATACTGAGCAGGGGAATACAAAATAACACCAAATTTTAAAAAACCTTCCTTTACACCCATCCCATCTTCCTGGGCTTAGCTTTAGTCCTAACTTCTCTACCTCCTCTCATGCAGCAGCACAGGTGAAAGAGAAGAAGGGTTGTGGTCAGTTCATCACACATCTCTGCTGCTCCTTCCTCTGCAGGAGTAGGACTCCTCCAGCACCTGGAGCATGTCCTCCCCCTCCTTCTTCACCAACCTCGATGCCTGCAGGCCTGTTTCTCTCACATATTCTATCTCTTCTGCCCTGGCTGCTGCTGTTCAGCAGGTGTTCTTCACCTTCTTAAATCTGTTATCCCAGAAGTGCTTTCACTGTCACTAATGAGCTCAGCCTTGGCCAGAGGCAGGTCTTTCTTGGATCTGGCTGGCATTGGCTCTGTCGGACATCAGGGAAGCTTCTGGCATCTTCTCACAGAATCCACCCCTGTAGCCCACCCTTCCACACAATCCCTCTGCTACCAAAACCTTGCTACACAAAGCCAAATACAAATACATACTTTCTCTGGGAAGAGCTATCTATAGGGAACATAACCTTCCTTAAACAGATATCCCAGAGCTGTTCTGTTTAACCCACAACCTAAAAGAGCAGAAATGGAAAAAAAAAAGTTGTGAAAGGGGAAAAAAGGGTCAGGAAACTTTATTCCTTCCTCAAAAAGAAACATATCATGAGGCCATAGGGAAAATTGTCTTCAGCACATCACAGGTCTCCCTTAATACCAATTTCCTTATTCTCAAAACAGTTTCATCTTTCTAAGAATATATGCATATATTCTCAAAGAGATGATATATACATACATATATATGTATATAAAGACTTGATCAAGCTGAAAATTCAAGATGTTTGACTTTCAGTGCTACATGTTTCTAAATCACTTTCTGTAATACTGTCAAAACGTCTGTTTCCTCAATAGTGGAAACATTTTAAAAGACAGAGTGACTTCAATAGGAAAAAAAAACCATTACATTTCTACTGTGGCCTTGGACAATGTTCTAAATTTATTGGTGGCAATGTGTCAAACATTACTACCACAGAGAAAGCGTAAAGAACTACAGATTAATAAAGACAATTTCTTCTGTCCACTCAAGAGTGCCTAAAATTTTTGAGGTAAATCTGTGGATGGAGTGATTTCTCTGCAGTGATAACACCAAGAGCAGAAAACCAAACATCATCAAATGGCTTGGTTTTCCAAGAGCAAGGACATTTCATCATGGCTGACTATTGTAGCAAGCTGAATTGCTGCTAGCATAGTCCAGGGTAAGGAAGCAAAAAGGATCTTTGCCTAATATCCACAGATGTTTATTCAGCCACACAGTGAGATGTTCAAGTCCCAGACAGACACACAAGGTGGATGCAGCTTTCTCTCTCCAGGGGCCTGGGGGCTGACCCTAGTCTCAGGGCAGTACAAACATGAGGGCCAATTAGGGAATGGGGGGAGTGGCTCAGGGACATAGGAACAGACACAGGAACAAGGGAAGGGCCAGTGGGGTCTAACAGCTTTTTGAGGGAAGCTTCCTGTGTCTCCCCAGACCAGGGAATGCCCCCTTAGGGTCTCCACAGACTATCTACATACAGGAGCAAAGAGACAGAAATACTGCAGAAGACCTGGTCACAATAATTATTTAATAGTTGTATACCAGGCACTTCTTATACTAACTATAGTAACTAAACTAACTAAAATACATAAAAAAGATTCAGACCTTTGAGATTCATGAGGCAAGTATGATACAGTGAACTGAAAATTATGTTTTATGAGCTGCAATGACTGTTTGTTGGAAACCTGTAGAAGAAAATTCAAACCTATAATAATATAGATACCCATAAAAGGAACTTCCAACACAACATAACAGGGAACTTCCACACAGGTGAGCCATAGGCTTCTCTGAAGATGAGTGACCAGAGCCCTCACCTCCCATGTGGGACTGAGGATCAGAATAGAGGGCTAGTTTCACAGAGTACTCAAAGGCCTCACGCAACAGCAACAGTTGTCCTGCCTCCAGACTCAGCAGTAAACCAGAGGCAAGTTGTAACTGAGTCTTAGATCAAATACAGCCTGTAGCCCAGAGAAAGACTACCCAAAGTTACAACTGTCAAAAATGGTGTTTTTTTTGTTTCCCAACCCCATTGGTAAAAGTACAGAAATACTGGAAGAGTGCAATTTGCTTTAGAATATAATCAGCTTGCTTAAGATTTCAGGATGAAACAAAACTTATACTTGGCCATAGAAACTTTTAACTAAGCCCTATTGAACCCAGTGAGAGATAGGTACATAAACCATAGAATGGAGTGGATTGAAAAGGACCCTTCAAATACAACCTATTCCAATCCCCCTGACAGGGGCAGGGACCTTCCACTAGATCAGGTTGCTCATAGCCCCACCCAACATAAAACACCTTTGTGCTTCTGAGCTGAAACACCATTTGTACTCCAGAACCTGAACCACAGGCTGGCAGATGCAGAGGCACTGAGAACACCTCATATGGCAAAAAGAATGTCTATTCACAGGAAATTAGGCCAGTCACTCAAGTGCAGTCATACTCTATCAGTACGAGGTCTTTGTAACAATATTCCCCAACAAACTGCCACTTACAGAGTTTAGTACACAATAACAGATTTTTAACAGCATTCATTTTCTTCATGAGTATTTACACACTAATTCTCAGTCCTGATGCTGAAGAGCTGCATAGTTTTCCTCCCAGTATGTATCTGAAATTTTGCTAAAAAGCTTTAGCCTCTCTGCTTACGTGTTTTAGTCTACATAGTAATACTAGTATAGAACCTACACTAGTTATTTATTAATATTAATTCTAGCTACAGTTCTATAGATAGAACTACAACTAATTTAGTTATTATATAACTAAAAACAGACTGAGTTAACTTTCATTAACTGGAAAACCTTACCAGAATACTTTAAGTTAGCCTCCTGTCATGAAAATTATTGCCCAAAATTTCTACCTCCGATCATATAAAATCTCTACTTAATATGGCAGATGCAGATTGATTAGGAAGGCTGAAAAACAATAGCAAATAGCATCAACTACAGTTCAAGTAAGACATGGAAGAAACATTTCAAAATTAAATATCTGATGCAAAATACCTGTGAAAGGATTTCAAATCACCTCAGTTTGAAACCACCCCAGGGACATTCATCTGCAAAAATCTTCATCAACCTCTATGCTGCTGTAAGGATTTAAAAATTATGGTTGCCTGCCTCAAACATTGTTACCACTGAAGGACTTTGCCCATTGTGGCAAACTGTGTAAAGAAGCAAACGCTCATCTGCAACCACTGAAGGTGTCTCCCCCAAATATACCTGCATTGATTCCTGGAACTTGGACAGTAAATTAAGCCACCTGACAGGAACTTGAGAAAAGATAAAGGTGGTACTGTTGTCTAAATGCTATCTCAAGCTAGAGAGAGGTAAAAAAAGCTGGGGGACAAGAATATATCACTGATTATGGACAAGGAAAACCAACTGAGCAACACTGCTGAAATCAGCTCAGACTAAATTCAGCAGGGGGGGATCAGAACCCACTGATTCAAGAAACCCCCTGACTCAAAACTCAGAAAAACTGGGCACGGGATTAAGTAGCATTAGAAGTGAGGGAATTATTTAACCAATAGAGTAAGACAACTATGTAGCCAATGAACACCAATTCCTTTGTTTGCTAAAATGTATAAATAGTGAAAATTTTTCAACAGCTTCGGGACCCTCACCACTAAGAAGCCCAGAGTGAAGAAGGACCAATGGGATGCTGCTGGACCCATGGGTGGTGACTATATTCTGCTTAATCTGTCTGTTGGTCTGTCTGTCTCTCCCTCCTCTCTTTTTTTAATCTTTCTACCTCACATTTTACTGTTAAACAAAATCCATACTATTAATTTGGGTGTATGATCCTGCTTGCACCTTAATTCGGATAGAGGCATCTCTCAATAATGAGATCTTAACAACTGCACACAATTATTTTATTGTAGTAGAAGTGACATAGAAAACATTTAAAAGTTTGGCACATGTCAGGTACCTAAAGGCTGAAGTACTGGATTCAGCGCTCGCTTTCAAGTAAAATATTTCAGCTTTTGAAGCTTTTCTGAGAGTGTCCCTTTCTTGGCAAAGAGGAGATGATCAAGAAATCTTAACTCCCATGCTTGAGTCAAACTGACCTTGTATTATTTTAGCACATTATCAAAACTTTAAAGAAGCATAAGGTCTTTGAACATCAAAATGCATTAACCTAAATACTACCATCTCTTGTTTAAAAAGGGAAAAATAATAAAACAGTATCAGAGATGTTTTATAAGAAGACATAAAACTTATATACAGTACAATCCTGAAAGAATACTGTAATTACAAAAAGGTTCAGAGAGAGAATCTCACTGACATGTCAGTGAACCCAATTCACATGAGGAGTACAGGAGAAATGGAAACCTGGAAGGACATTCTCTGACAGTAGCTATTAGGGTTATATTTTTAGGTATCTCAAAGGGGAGAGGCTGAATCTTCTTTTGCTAGAGAGTGGTTCTGGGCATAATGGAAATACTACCTTATGACTCTCTTTTGAGTGTGACAGCTTAGAGTTACAAGAAACACTGCTGTGTATCCTACTAAATGAAAAAATGTGTTCAGAGACTCAAAGAGTGCAAGAAATTTCAGTCCATCATTTCATTCTTCCATATGAGTAATGTGATAAAAATAAAAAGAGATACTGAGAATTGAACTAGAAGTCATTCCACTTTCCCTCAATCTTTCTTTCCTTCTGCCTCAGTTCTGCAAGCTGAGGTCAAAGTTTACATCTTGAGACACAAACAGCTTCACTCTCCAGTGGCTGAAATTTAATAAGCCTGACACAGGAGTTACTACGCTGGGGTGTTCTTAGTTTTACTGTAACATTGCTTGCAAAAGACAGGCTGGTAATTTATATGCTCAATAAGCAGATAGAAGAGATTTGTTTACTTTATTTACAAAAATAGCCTAAACTTCCTTCACTCTATCTGAAAAACAAAGAAGGAAAAAAATCCAGTACCCTTCCTCCCACAATCAGCAAAAGGAAAAGCGTCTGATTTATTTGTTGAATACATTCAACTGAGCCACTGAACTAATGACTTTTAGATTAAAAGTCCTATAATTTTTGACCCATTATGTTTTTAAACTGTTAGAATACATCCTAGGCATATAGTTAGAGCTGCATAACCAGTAAAACAGGGTAACTTACATGTTTTCTAAATGTAAGGAATAAATAACTATGAGGTGTGCAAGTTCACAGCTGGTCACCCAAAGACCTTTCTTTTCTGCAAGACCTGCACACACTCTAGGCCACATCTTCCTAACAACCTCTGGGAAGTAGTTTTCAAAGAGATTAAAAACTTTGCACAAAAATGCAAACCTGGTAATCAACAAGCAGAAATACCTTTTTTCTTCTATTTTCTGAAAAGCAAATCTAACCATTAATAAGAGAATCCAATTGTATAGAACATTGCAATCAGAGAAAAGAGAACTACACACTGCTGACTACAGCTACTGTCTACACCTTCTAATACAAAGGGTTGCTTTAGTCATTGACCTTGTCATAAGCAAAGAGATTGGAGATTTTGTCCTTGTGTTAGGTTGACACAGACCATGGTGGTATTGCTACAGGGCTCTCATAATTTCTGTTATGAACTCGTATTCTATACAACTTAAATTTTTTTCCACTAACAAATAAAATTGAAATTACACAAAAAAAAAAAAAAAAAAGCTGTTTTCTTTAGGAGAGGGATTTTTTTCTTCTCACTACTCTCTATCCTAATTATTAATTACAGAAAACCTAGCATATCTCTTGAGATTTTAACTCCCTACACTGGACTCACAGAGGAGCTTAAGTAGCTCTTGAACTGGAAATAGGAAGCATTTACACTGTCAGTAGTAAAGCAATTAAATTGCATCATCATCATCATTATTCTGTGAAAAAATAATTTCTTTGGTAGTCTGCAATTGTTTCCAAGGCTCCACTATAGACAATTAAAGTGGGTAATACATTTTCCATAATTAGACTGCCATTAAGTACAGTTATACAATAGCTGTAATCATAGATAATTGTAAATTATTTTTTTGAATATATGATTTACGCTTCTGGGCTTACATTATCAATGCCACTTCTTTATGGATTGAAGGAAGGGAGTAGCTACTGTTATATAAACTACAGCACATTGTAACCAATTCCTTTACTTTTACCCATGGAAAGTCCAGTACCTGTAAGGTACTCCATATTACACATTTGATATCCTACATCACCTAGGTATTGGGCACTTTGTAACCAGTCATAACACAATCTTTCTGAATTATGTACTTATATGGTGCTCTCCTCTAAGAAAAAGAATGGCAAAAAGAATAGGGGATTTGGGAAAAGTTATTTATATGCACTATCAAATCAGCTGCCAAGTCAAGATGACTCAGATAAAATGAGAATTTCAAGATGGTAGTGAGAATAATTTCTAGGAAAATCAGATCAAATCTCAGGGTTTTTTTGTAACCTAACAACTTAGAATTTTATCTTGTTACTGTTAAATCCATATACTCACCAACTACTCTTTAAAACAAGTTGCAAAATAAAGGGGAATAGTTCATTTCTATTTTGGAAAAGACAAAGCCATGATAAACAGTAAACTATGCAAAATGAACTCTGAATCAAACATTCCAAGAAATTAAATTTTGCAATACTCTAGAATTTGCAATAAACTGACACATAAAACGTTTGACATTTTAGAACACACAAAACCAGAACAGCAACACTACTTCTTGCTCTTTACTCCTAGATACCTTCATCCATGAAAAACGAAAACATTTAAATTAAAAATGGTAAAAGGGTAAATATAATAAAAATATGATCTACAACAATAATAACAGTGAAAGTTATTAGGCAGCAGAATAGCAATTAGATAGACTACAATACCTTAGTGGCCCAAATACTTTCATTTTCCTGAGACATGTTCCCCATGAAACACTGTTTTTAATTTTTAAAGACTAGAAATTTATTACATTGTGATAAGCTCTTTATGGCTCCATCTCCCCTGAGCCATAAAGCAAAGAACACTTTGTTAGTCCAGTAATAATATAATGCTATAGAGAAGACTCAGTCCTAGCATGAAAAGATCCACCATTTTACATGGTGCAATTTTTTGTAATAATGATCTTGTAGCAGAACACTGACTGTATCCAAGGTTATGTCACTTTACAGGCATGCATGAGTATACTCTTCTTCCCTGGAGAGACAGGTCAAAGGAGGTTCCTATATGTAAATTACAAAACAAGCAAAGAAAAATATCTTTACCATAGAACAATTTATTCAAAAGAAATATGTCTCAGTATACTCATGCTCCACCTTAAGCCATTAATTTCTCGTACTTCAAACCTTCTGATACACTATAATCCTATTTTTTTTTTCATTAAACACACATCATCTTTTACTTCATTCTTCTAGTACTAGTACAATTTTTTTCCTCTTGCTTAGAAATGTTCCCAAATGACCAGTACCAGTGTCAAAACTCATAAAACATCCCAATCCATAAAATATAATCCCACTTATTACTGGTCAGTAATCAAATAAAGGTATATTCTATTCGTTTGAATAGGTACTCTGTTTAAGCTTACATTGCACACAAATGGAGCAATTAAAGCAGAGGATAATTTTGAAGACACATTGTTTCAAAAGATGCCCTGACATAAACAGGCTATTTTATGTATACAGTGGCACTGGTACTGTGAGAAGAGAGCCTGAGTGAACTCCTATCTATGCACAGCTGCCAGTCCATGCCCAGGGCTGAGCAGGCTGGCAGCAAAGCCAGCGAGTGCAGCACGTGCGAGCACAGGGCTGCTGCAAAGGGCGAGCACGAGCCCGTCCTGTGGAGAGCAAAGGTGACACGGGGCCCTATTACAGCAGGTCAGAGAGCACACATTAATGAGCTGGAAGAATGAGACACTCTAACACTGCCCATATTATATAATGACAAAGGTCATGAGCACATTCACAGAGATGTTAGACAGAAAGACTGGACTGACAAATACTAAGTAAAGTGGGCTTTCCTCTTAAATGCCTTGCATTACCCTGAGGCAAACTGCATGTGAAATTTATCCAAAAGAACCACACACAGGCAGAGGCAATCCAAAAACAAGCAGCAGAGAAAAAAGCAGTGTTTGGAATGCTAACCCATAACTGGTGCCCTGTAATGACTGAAGCATAGAATCAGACTGGGAGGGAATCTGAATCCTTTATTCAAAAAAATGAGCTGGTTTTATACACTTTTTCAAGGCACAGCATTCCCTTACATGGTAATTCTCACTACCATGATGTGGCAACATGGGATAGGTGACTTATCCCATGTTGCCACATCAGCAACACTTTCTAAATGTCCTTCTATGGAGTGATCATGTGCAGTTCACCTGTCAGCTTCTGCCAGGCTCCTCTCTGTAGGGCTCTGCTGTGTGGCACCTCCTCCCCCAAGGTCAGGTGGAGACAGCCTCTCTGTGCCCCCCTGTGCTCCTCTCTGCCCCCCTGGGCTCCTTTGTGCCCCCCTGGGCTCCTCTGTGCCACCATGGCATTCTGCGGGGATGCGCCACAGCCGGTAACTGAGTTCTATCCTATCTCTTCCCACTGTGCCCAAATGAAATCATTCAAGAGCTAGAAATAAACTTGCTTCATGAGACACAGTCTATTAGTACTTATTTGATGGCTTTTACAAAAATATGTCACATGTCATATGTCATACTTTTCTTCCTCTTTCTCTAAAGAGAGAGAGGAAGTAAAGTAAGAATACATTTTAACAAGAAACCAGCTATTATATATAACAATAGCCTGGAAAAGTACATGAGAAAGAGCAATGTATGCTTAGATGAAAGTTTTTCCAAGATGCAGCATCATATATACTACCAAACTATTACTGAATATAGTATTCATTATAAGAAAAATAAAAATATTATTAAAAGCTGCACAAGAACAGAAAACATAAATGGAGACAGCAACAATTGACACTGTCAACAGGTATGCAACCCTTCAAGAAACAAAATACTGATTAAAAAAGGAAGTTCAAAAAAGTTTTCAGCCATCAAAAAAACAGAGCCACAAAAGATACATTCTTCACCAGTTATTGAAGCAAAAACCAGTGATTAAAAATAGAGGATGGTTTTCCCCTAAGTACCAAAAAAAATCTTGATGAAGGTTAGCACTACCTCAACAAACCTTAAGTCAGAACAATGATTTTCTTCTTATTATTATCAAAGGGGACAAAAAGGGATAAGTCAAGGTCAGGAGCCTCTGAGAGAACCATTTTAAGCCACAAAAAATTTTTGGTTATATAATTCTCAGTAGTCTTGTGAAAGAAATTAGTATCGATACAAAGATGTACATAAACACATAAGAGGAGCAGCAACAATCATTAGCAGTATCTACTTCATGCCAGAGATGTCCATAATGAATGCAATAGAGTTTGAGAGGAGAAGATATTTGGCTTAATTGCTTCTGTATTTTTAGTTAATATAGTTCCTGGTCTTAAAAAGAGCAATAGTCATAGTGTGAAAATTATCTCCATTAAGGTCTGTTGCCAATAAAAAAAGAAAAAAAGTTAAAAATAATAGCAACCACAATCACCCTTCCTCTTCCTCCATTAGAAGTGTAAATGCCAGTATTCAAGAGCAGGATTGTGTCTCAGAGATAATATACCAGCAGAATTCAGAGATCAGAAACTGCCCTGCCCAAATTAAAATGTTCTGAAAAATTCCACTCTCAAGAGCTCAATTAGGCAACTCACAACAAGGCTACATGAATGAATTGCAGCTACTCAGAACAAGAGCTGCAGAACTGGGTCCAAGATGGAACAGAGTGTAACTATTGCCAGTATGTAGAATAATAAAACCAGGGATGTTAATGCTGTTTTTCTTCTTAAGTATGAAGAAAATTGGAATACAGCAGCTAGAAATTGTGTTATTATAATGGAAAATTCTATGCACCTTTTCTTTGTGTGAAATTCTATTCCATTTATGACACCTTATTATTTACATTCAAAGCAAAATAATTGGAACTTTATACACATGCCAGTTTACGTATGCAACAAATCCTTATCATCTACAAACAGATTTGAAAATCCTCTTTTAGGTATAGGAAGAGACTAATTTTTATAAATGGTCTAACTGCTGTATGCACCTCTAAAATCACTAAACAGAACCTCTACATTCCCAGCATTTTCAAAACATACCTCTCCACTTACTACAGGCTCTCTATGCAATTGCAAGTGTGTAACAGTCAGAAAACAAAAGCCACATGGGAAATTGGAAAACTCTATGGATTAACTGTTTGGCATGTGATTTCTCTGGGTTTTTTTTCCTTACTTTATAACCAAATGTTTTGGGTCTGGGGCAGCTCATAAATAAGCGCCAAAAATACACTGCATTTGTGTGTAATTCCTGTACAACACTAAAATCAAATCATGGATCTTTCAGCTTGGGAGCATTCCTTGGTCAATTTCTCAAGGAAAAAAAAAAATCATTGTTAATGCTGCCCATGGAATTTTGAAATGTGGTAGCCACTACAGAAATCAAAACCAAAACTCACAAAAAAACCCCCTGCTGAATGCTGAAATTACTCTGATTCTGGATTATTCTAACCACAAACAACAAGCAACCATGTGGATAGGCAATTCACAAATCAATCAAGGGAATAACAGAAGTCAGGCTCTGGGTTAGTATGTTTGTTATGTTCTTGCCAAAATTTTTCTTGCTGTTAAATTAAAATGTTAGCTTTCAAGCATATGACAAATCTTATTTACTGTATTTATGGTTAGTTAATTCTCAATGAGGAGCTATTTTACTTAAGTCCAAGTTTTGCTCATGAAGCATCTATAGGGTATTCTAATCCAATAATATCCTTAATCTCTTTAGTTTTGCAACAAATTTCAAATACTGAACACAGGGGCAAGAGAGTATTTTCCCTTCCCTCTTTGTTCCCAAAATCAGATGGAAAGTGAGAATGACAAGAAAGTAAGTTTCCACTACATAGAAGCAGAAAATAGGCTTACAAAGATTGCCAGGTTATAGCCTAAGAAGATTAATTCCTGCACTTAAGGCATAACATAGACCAATCTAGAGAGGACTGATGTTTAATGGAATTGGTGTTATTTGCTTGGATGCACAAAAAATAGGAAGCTGTTTTAAATAAGAGACAGCATGCACATAAGCAAACTCCAGCATGGAACTCTCATCAGTTTTCTTGTAACAGCCATCTCCTAGGCAACGTGCAATAAAATGAAAGTAAGAGTACATTTTTGACTTCTGACCTTTTGACAATGAGTAGGTAACAATGGGGAGAAAGAAAATATGCTGAAATTCTTGTGAATCTCACAACACTACAACAAATACAACTGCAAGCTAATTTCTTCTATATTTTAGACCAGAGATGACCTGTCTGGCCAGCCATGCAGAAGTGTCTTAGAAGTGGCACAAAACACAGAGGTCTTCACACAAAGGAGACAGTGGCTATAAAAACAGCAACTTCTGATCCCAATTGCCTTTACTAGTTTTCATCCCTCTGGAAATGGTCACAAGCTGGCATACCTGTGCCTGTGCAGTCGAACATGACTTTGAGTTATGGTGAAGGTATCTTGTAAAACTAAGCTGCTCCAGGAACCATCTCTCATATTTGAACACACTGATTTATCTCACATAATGATACTCTTTTCCAACACTAAGGGGCACTGACAAGAATAATAATTTACATAAAACAAGCCCTACTCCTAGGAGAAATTTAAACAAAAATAAACACATGACTAAACTTCCTATACTAAAGTGTCATGGTCTTTGCACATTAGTTTAGCTCTAGTTCAGCTTTAAGCACAACGCTAAGAAATATCTTATCTTTGCAGCCATTTTCCTAAGTTCATTTGTCAGTTGGGAAAGGTTAGTATTACATGTTATTGATATATATTATAATATTGGCTTTTTGCAAATATTAAAATAGGTTTTATATGTGTGGTATTAAAGCAACTTTTTTATAAAGATATAGTTTGTATTTCTGTTGTTAATTAAGCTTAGACATAGTAGTGAAATAGCTGTTTGTGTTAAAATGCCTGCTTGGATGGGATAACATCCAATGAACACAGGATAAGGACACCTGCTACAGATATGCCAACTATCAGCACTCACCATTTGAAGAAAGTATGGACCAAGGCCCAAACTAGAAGTGATAAAGGAGCCAGAACCACAGCCATGAAAAATACATGCTCTAAAAAGGCAGACCCAAGGAGAAGCCATGTAAAATAGTTCCTGGAAAATGTCAACTAGTTTATGGATATGCATAGGGGTCTAAGAACATGCAACAAGCTGATGTAAGGGAAAAGGTATTTAAGGCGTATCCCTGAAGGTGACTTTCTTATATGAGTGCCAAGATGCACCTGGCCATAATAACCTTTGCTTTATGGTCCTGATCTCCTATCATCCTTTAATAAACTTTTTAATTTTTACAAGAGAGTGAACGTGTTTTTCACATTACACATGTAGCTTGTAGAGAATTTTAAATGTCTTCAGCCCAAGTTTAAGCACAGATCATCAAAGGCAACATTCAATCCTATTTATGTTTTAGTAGTAGGGTAGCTATTGGCTACAATTATATAACAAAACTACTTGTCATTGTTTAAAAAGAAACCTATGCAGTAAGTTTATATGATAGATCCTGGGGAGCATTACTCTAGTTTTGTATTTTGCACAAGTTAAATAGATTTTTCCTTCTCTATCTTTAGCATTGACTTTTTATGTTCTACAATATGCTAAAATGTCAAGATCCAAACTGTACAACTGTAACAACAGAATTTATTTAGGAATCAAATATCTCAAGTTTCTGTTGTTGTTATTCTTATTATCTGTTAACCCCGTACTATGTGTTGGATAAGTGCATAACTAGGTTTAATATTTTTAATGTTATTAAATATTTAATTAATTATATTAAATTAATTTATTAGTATAATTAATTATTTAATTAATATTTAAAATAGTTTAACATTTTTAACTAGACCACACACTAGCAGTTAGAACAGTAGTCTTCTGTAGGAACAGGTTACCATGTTTCAAGAGAAAGCAATCTACTATTCTGAGCATTTAATGTAATTACTTGTAGGAAATCAAATAGAAATTTAACTTAAGAAATGTAATGCCTTAATTGAAGTGCTGGGAGGTTTTGTTGTGGTTTTTTTTGTTGTTGTTTCGGGTGTTTTTTTTGAGAAAGCACAGCAGTACAACAAAAATTAAGATGTAGTTATCCCTGTTCCTCTGGTTTCTACTACACAGTGCACCACTAAGCAACTATGATAATTAATGAAGCTGCATGAGAGGATGATCAGTCACTGGAACCGGCTTCCCCAAGCAGTCATCATGGCACCAAGGCTGTCAGAGTTCAAGGAGCATTTGGACAAGGCTCTTAGTCTTCTGTTCTAGTTTTCAGAAGTCTGCAAGGAGCTGGACTCAATGATCCTTATGCTTTGGGAAGAGATGGGTGGAGTTGAGCTGCAGTCTGTGGCATGCACCTGCAGAAGCACATGGCAGCACAGAGCTGACCTGACCTTGGGAGGAGGCATCACACGACAGACCCCTATGGAGAGGAGCCTGCTGGAAGCTGACAGACGGGTGAACAGCGCGTGATCACCCCTAAGATTTGATCCAAGAGCTCAAAGGGAAAGATTAGGCAATAAAAAAAAGGAAGGGTAGATTGCATTGATTAGAAATGCAGAAAAAGGAGGCTGACAGACGAGTGAACAGTGCGTGATCACCCCTAAGATTCCATCCAAGAGCTCAAAGGGAAAGATTAGGTAATAAAAAAAAAAAAGGAAGAGTAGATTGCATTGATTAGAAATGCAAAAAAAACCTGGTGTTAGATAACCTTTGAAACAATGATACAGAAGGACTCTGAATGAAAGGGTTGAAGGACTTCCACAGGCAGCTCAGAGGCAGTAACTTCTGCGTTGAAAGTAAGCTGATACATCAAGGTGCAACTCAAGGACAACTTAATCAGCCTCAATTATGTTAGAGGGAGGGGGAAGATAAAATATCAGTTGATCAGACTTAGCAACACTTCCACACAGACAAGGATTCGCAGTAAAGTATAGGCTGCAGGTTTTATAGGGTAACACTTGGATTGTTTCCAAAGTCAAGAACCTTGTGAATGCCTCCGACCTCATTTAAGGACTTTATACTCACAAAGATTTTGGAAATCTTTCTATCAGAAGATAGAAAGATTATCTTCCTTAATCAGAAGCAAGTATGTCAATTACAGAAAGCAAGTTCATGGCATGTTACATCTGATGAATTTAATGCTCAATTTTTCTCATTTATAGATCAATTTATATTTGTTCTATAAAATCAGTAGGGTTTAGGTGAAAACATCTAAAAATAGTCATGTACATTTGCAGACACTGCTTTATTCAGAAAAAGTTTTGCAAAACCTGAAGCTTCAGATTCTAAAAATTGCAATCAAATTTCTAATTTTTTATTCTAAACTATGCAATCACCCAACCACTCAAAAAAGTAGTTTATATCACTCAATAGATATTCAATACCAAAACTCTTATTTGTACTCTTTGAAAGGAAGTACATTTGGGCCATTTCTGTAGCTTCTTGAAATACGTATGTTAATCATTTTATCACCTCCAATGAACATTATGCGGCACATTAAAAATTTAATAAGAAAATTACGGGGTTCTTATGTAGGATAACATCAATATGAACATTTGTCTCATTCAGAATATTTACAGTTGGCACATTGGGCAGAGGGAATCTAATTTGTGTATGCCTTTTATCACTCTTTCCCCCAAATTATTCCAAATTTCTTGAAACATTTAGAAACCTTGGGAAAGTCCAAGCAGTCTCCTGCCTGCCTTTTTGCCTCCCAAGGGTCACTGCTCATCATGAAACAAACAGGCTCACCAAGAATGTTAAATGTTTCATAGAATTCAGAAGCTGAAACATACTGAAGTCCTCTGAAATGAAGTGCATATAATGAAAATCACCAAGGTAGTGTCACTTTTACTACTTAGTACTGGAAGATACTTGAAGAGTATTTTCAGTCTATTTCCTTGAAGCTGAAAGATTTCTGAAATACAATACATACTTTATGTGTAACTTTTTAAAATAGAAGAAATCACATATATGTATCATTACCAATACTGTCCTGTTAAGGTGACTATTGTCTGTGTGAAGGAGATTTACAGCTTCTGACAAAGAGCAGTAGTAACTAAAAAAAGCTTTCCTGAAACTTCTAAGAACAAAATTAAAATAATTGGTTCTAGATAATAGGATTACACAATTACACACACACAGACACACACACATATACATATGTGTGTGTGTGTGTGTATCCCCAGGCTATTTGAGACTCCAGTGATGAAGTTGAAAATGCAGCTAAAATCTAAATGCAACTCAATCACTGTTTTGCATAGCACAGTCATTTTTGTTTTAGAAGGTAAATGTGGATCACATTCACCTCTTACAGCCCTGAGGAAGGGAAAAGTGAGCATTTCTTGGAAATACAGTGTAATTCAACAGACTTCAGAGCAGTCTTCTCAGAAACTGCAACAATTCATGTTTTGCAGAAAGAAGGCACACACCTCCAGTTCACACCTTTTAGGAATTCACCTATATCCAGAACTGCTTCCTATGTGATAACTCACAATAACTATTTCAATAACTAAGTCACATGCCAAAATATCCCATTATTCCTCACCAGAGGGTCCTGATACAGTGAATAGTTAAGAGCAGACTTAAAAACTGTCCTAGTTATAGCGACTGTTCAAACACCAAGACCTAACCGAGCTGCAGCACGGGAAGCATCAAGCTATAGAGTAACCCTGCAAAGCAGAAAGTCTACTGATACCAAAGCTAAGGGAAAACTATCAGAGTGCTGTCCAGGCTCATCAGTTGGAGAAGGTAGCCCTACACGCTGCCGAGCGCTGTCCAGCTCTCCGAGACGCGCTGCTCCCGGCCTTCGGCAGGGCACAGCCCGGGGGTCCCTGAGCCCCAGGCTGCCTGCCCGTCCTGCTCCCTACCCGCTTTCCCTGGCTGCCAGCCGCAGCCTGCCCCTCACCGCTCTCCCCACAGCCACCCCAGCCTCGCTCAGCCCTCCGCCAGCCAGAGCGAGTACCCCGCTCACGCTCAGCCCCTGGTCTGTTACTTCAAGGCCAAATCTGCCCCCGAAAGGCAGCAAATAGCGGAAGCAGGAGAAGGAATTAACTCGTTTCCTGTTGCTTTAATCCCTTCATTCTCGTTTTAGCAGCGCTGCCCGGGGCGTTCTGGCTGCTCGCCCGGAGCGAGGCCGTGAACGAGCAGCCACAGCCTGGGCTGCTCCGACCGCGGGAGGCGGAGGGGAGGGGAAAGGGAAGGGAAAGAGGCTGCCCGCCGCCAGCCACGGCCCCTCGCAGTCGGGGCGGGCGGGCCGGGCCCGGCGGCACGGTGGAACCCACCGCCGCGGGGCGGAGCGGAGCGGGGACCTGGCCGTGCAGGGGAGAGGGGTTCAGGCTACGCACCCAGCAGCAGCCCGTCCATGTCAAAGATCAGGTGAGTGACCGGGCGCAGCGCGGCCGCCGAGGAGGAAGCGGCCATGGCGAGGCAGAGCAACCGGAGTGCAGCAGGAGCAGAGGCAGATGGGGCCCTCGCGGTGCGAGACTGGCCAGGCCGGAAACCTAACGGGGAGGTCGGAGTAGGGCGGCGGTTTATAGCGGCACCCGGGGCGGGCCGGGCCGGGCCGGGCTGGGCCTGCCGGACCTTTGTTCTGTCTTGTTCTACTTTTTAAACAAAGTCCATTTCTCTTCTTGGGGCCTCTTATCTTGCAGAATAGCACTTCTTGCCCAGAGAGGTTGTGAAGTCTCCCTCTCTGGAAATATTCAACAACCATCTGGATGCAGTTCTGTTCTGTGTGCTCTGGGATGACCCTGCAGGGAGGTTGGCCCAGACGACCCATGGTGGTCCCTTGCAACCAGACTTATTTTGTGATTCCTAAATCCTGTTTGGTGCTGCTGGCGGGAAATACAGAACATGACATCAAGTTGACTTGTTAGCCATTGTCTCTTCTGCATGCCTGTGTAGAGATTTACAGGGGTACTATTCCACTAGACTATAGTTGAAACAAAAAGATGTAAATCTCTATGAAACTGTGAGGAAGGAGTAAATCTATCTCTTACAGGTTGCTGAGTGCAAGAATGGTTAATTGAAAGCTGGTTTGGGTGTTGTAAGTTTTTTTTCTGAAACATTCAAGAAGTTCTGAAGTTCAAGAAACAAGACTGTTCTTAAGTTGAAACAAAATCTTCCTGCATGGACACATCATCTGATTTTTACTGGGCAGCTGGGAGGGAAAGAGGGCACCTACCTCATCAGTTTTCCCTTTTGTATTTTTTCATGCAGGTAACTCTCCACTGGGCATCAAGATCACTGAGGCACCAGTTTCAGAGGCAGACATGAAAAGAGCTGTATCAGGCTCCCAAGGTGACATACTGGCTGGAAGATGTGTACTGCTATGCCATTCTGTGTGAGGACACTGGTTAGTTGCAGCTTCACGTAGGGGGAGTCCTGTCTCATTTGTAGGTAGGCCTTACAGCAATTCCTTTTTCCTAACAGTGCCTTCATTTGAATTGGCAATGTTTCACCATTTTAGCAAGTTAGTGGGGGCTTTTAAAGCCTTAACTTAACACCTATAGCTAGGTGTCACATAGCTATATTTGAATTTTAATTTAGGCTTGTTAAGCATCTTACCTAGCCCCAAAGCCTATCCCTTGCAAGTACATTCACCTGACATATATGTGAAATGTAGACACAGAATTCTCCTGACACCTTCTCCTATTCGTGAAATAAGACAAATAAAACATCCTTGGCCTTTACTTGTACCTTTTGAATAATAAAACTTGACTTTCAAACAACAGTTTTTGAGTTTTGGGTTGGTTTTCTCTTTTTTATCTTGTCTCATTCTGTAATGATAATGCTGCTTAGGCCCTGTCTGTGTAGGCTAGGAAAAGGAATGTGTGCAGTACCTTCAATGTCTTTTAAAAATTCCATGTGTAGTTGTGAAATTGATTCCTGTGTAGGTTTAAGAAAATGGCTCCTGAGCTTTGAGGAGGTTTTTTTGTAACCTTACAATATATGAGTATTAAAAATGCCCATGGCTGTTTTGTGTCTGCAATAAACACTGTGCAACAAGTCAATATTCCAGTTTTGTTTTCAGCAAACATTTATAGTTTCTTTTGTAGCACACTTAGGTGGGAGCATAGCTAGAATCAATAGGGGTAAAATCATAAATACAGTAGGTCAAAAAAGGTGTTAACCTCTTAAAGGGAATTTAAAAAATAGTAATTTCAATAGTTATAATGGTAGTGTTATGCTGTCTTAAGAAAGAATGTGATTCTGCTGTAAGAGACAAATATTTAAAGAGGATGGGTAATGATGTTGTATGACAGTGTTACCTGAGGTACGTTTATTAACTTTCTAATTAGCAAATATTATAAAAATCTGTTTTTTAATTGTACGTATGGTGAGGGAGTAATACCTTTATTTGTTACTCAACAGATGTAGCTTTTTCTTGTTACCTTGATTTATTGTTCTAATTAGAAAAAAGTGTTTGATCATAACTTCCATTGCTTCTAGCTCCTAAAAAGGGGAAAAATCACTATTTTTAGCATGTAAATTCCCAATTTGTATGAGAAAATGAGGGTTTTGCAAAACTTGTGAGTATTTAAAGTGGAAATAAGTCATTGGCAATCTGTGAAAATAGCCTACAAGATTAAAGTGTAATACAGACACTGAACATTTTTAGGGTTAAATGGTCTGGGTTGCAAATACTATGGTACACATTTCAAGACTGTCACATTGCTGACGGGCTGATGACCTCAATTTGCTTTGCTTTGCTGTGGCTCATCAGTGATAATCAGTGTGATGTTAGCTTACTTGATTCTTCAAAGCTGTGCTCAAACACAGGAAAATCTTCCCAAGATAGAAAACTGTTTAGGTTTATTCTGTGTGATTAAGTCTTTTTACTAACAGAATGAAATTAAGTAAAAGTCCAAGCAACATGGTGGAGCATAATTTTCTAGATACATAAGTAAGAAATTGTGCTGATCTAAGTTTTGTTTGAGCTGTCTTAAATATCTGTATCTAATGACCAGTAGTATTTGGTTTTGTTGTTGGGTTATTTTTTTCTTGAAAGGGAGTGAAAATTTGATTTTGAGAATTTGATACTAAGAATTGTGGAATTTATTTTTTGTTTGCTTCTATTTTTTATTACTTACTTGAAGCTGGCTTTGAGTTATAAGGATTTCAGTGACTTCAGAGTTGTGGGAAGCATATTGTAGTTGAAGCACAGTAATTATGAACACCAATAATTAATTATATTCCTACAAACCTGATGTATGCATATTGAGAAGAATGAAGTTGGATGTAATAATTAAGATGTAATTCTGTAACTGGACTTGAATCCTGGAAAGTCTGAAGAACACAATTCTAACTTCATGTACATTTTAAAAATTATGTTGCTATCTGGCCATACACCAAAGCAGATATATGGTGTTGTAAGGTACATATATATCTGGATGTCCAGGTTTTTAAACACCTGTAAATTAGCTGCCTGTAGGTAGCCCTACTTAATGCCAAACAAATCTATTTTCTCTGGTTTTGTAATAATATGTTAAAATCTCATTGGTTTTATTGTTCTTGAATGTGAGATAAAGTGAAAATACTCAGGTGCTGTGGGGCATTAAGTATGCAACACAATGGTTTATGTACTAGGTCCTCTAAACTTTTTTAAACTTCTATATTGTTTGAGTTTACTTTGAGGCTGGAAATTTTGTACTTCACTGAAAAGTATGTGAATGAGTTCTTTCTTGTAGAGTAAAAGCTTCAGAATATGTTTAAGTGTTTTCATAGGTAATACATTTGATTATCAAATCAATTATTTGATTCAATAATTGCAGTTTCCTATTTCACTATTTCCTATTGTGCTCGAAGCACTGATTCACTTACCAGTTTTTTATGCCATTCATAGGAGCATCATGCACTATGTGTTTCACACAGAAATGACTGACTTTATTTTTCTTTTTCTGCAGGCACCTTGACAGAGGATAAACAGGGTATAATCCGTTTTGGTTTGAATATTAAAAAAGAATCAAAAGACTTGAATAAATCCAGTAGTTTAAATTATTTACATAAACAGCTGTTAAAACCACTATTAGTAACAAATTACTTGGAATGATTTAGAATTAAATGTAAATTCATGTATCAGCTGAGATTCTCAGCAGTTGCTATAGTTAAGCCTATAAGCTTTCAGTGCTGGATATCACCAAACATGAGCTTTTCACCTTAAGATTATGAATTAGGTGAATTGTATTGTTTCAGTTCATGTTTTTATAGGTACAAAATGGAAGATGACCATATGTCTTAAAAATTAAATAGTACCATGGAACTCCTGATCTAGGTCATGTTTTTTTGATTACATAGGTTTAAAGGAGGTATATGCTCTTTTAATCAACCACATGTGTCTTCTCTCAGCCAAGCAAGCAGGGATAGGAAAGCCATGTGTTTTCTAGATTTTGGTATTGACAACCAGTTACAAGTGAGATAGTTACAAAGGCAAGGAAGATGATGCGTTGCGCTGCAGGAGAATGAAGATATGTGTTACTCACATGTGTTCATCTCAGTAAATTTAGATGAGGCACTATAGAAGGGTTCATTTTTAGATGTCAATTGCTGTATTTATTGGTGGAATTGTACAACAACAAAGTTTCTGAAGCTGGGAAAGGAAGCCTTAATATCATGCTTTAGGGCCGTTATTGCTTTTGTTAAAGTCACTGAGAACCGTTTACTCTCCTTTATGGATTGTGACTTAGCTTGTTGACTTACTTTTTGGTCTTCTAATAAAATATTGGCTGCACACAGGCAAACTGTTCAGGTAATTAGCAGTGTCATTGTAATGAAAATCCTGAAGTGCCTAATGGCTGGGTTCTGCTTAGCCTTAAACTATCAGGAAGATTAGAACAGAGGGGATTGCATCCCCAGAAATGATATGAAGTATGGTATCCTGCTTTATTTTTTCTGTGATATGGGTTTGCTGTAACTTTTTTTTTTGTTATGTTATAACTTTCATTATAACATATATATGTTTTAACTTTCATTATTTCATTTATAACTTCCCATTGTTACTGGAACCTAAAATATTTGTTATTATATTGGTTTTATGTCTTGTCTGCATGTGGATTTAATGCTTTTTTGTTCATTTTACTACAGTTTGATTGTTACAGATTAATCAAAATGTTTTGTATTTCTACTGTCATGTGGAATGCACATTCTGTGAACCTTTCTGAGCAAGTCATCTGTAACTTGGTTGCTGGAAGTAAAGGTGAAACTGAATGCAGTCACCCTTCCAGTGTGGGTTCCAAAGCTCAAACTTTTCAAAGGCTGTGGTAATTAGATCTTCAGATGGAGAAGAGAGAGAAGGAATTGTGATTCTCAGGGTCACAAGGTCTCTAAGCCACTGATCTGAAATGCTGCTTCATGTTCAGGTTTTATATGCATGTTCCCTGCTTGGGATGCAACAAGCTGGGGAGTTGAATCTCCAGAGCTCAGACATTCTGCCTACTCTGTGGCTGTGTGCCCTTAAAAGTTTGTATCTATCCAGAAGAGTTGAATAGAAATAAATGAACTGGCTGACACTCAGCCCAGAATGGCTGCATGATCAGGAGGAACATGCTGACAGCCTGGCAAGTGCAGGGAGGCAGCTGGAGGCCAGCTATCATACAGTACTGTGACCTTTCTTTCTTTCTTTGCAGTGGTTCTCAGCTTCTAGAATTATCTAGGCAGAAAAGCAATAGTACTGTACCAATACATATAAAAAATAGCAACTCTGATTGGGAAGCAGAAATGGTGCAGAGAGGAGAAGGGACAATGCCTAACAGCGCTAGCCAGCTTCTTGAGTCCCCATTGCAGCAGAGTTGTATTACACATCCAGGCTGTTCCTTACTGTGGGAAGTGGCACTTTTCCTTGGCTGCCAGAGTTAGTGTGTCTCCCAACCAAGTCATAATTCAATTTTTTGAATTCTCTTGCCCCAGAAGTTACTGCCCTGTTCTCCTTCTCCCATGTACAGACAAACATACTGGTAGTATACCTCAGAACATGCTCTTGTGTACAGGCAATGGCAAATAGGCTTTGTGACCGCTACCATGTAAGGCACTGAATAATCTTTGGGTGAGGAAATAGTTCCACAACTAGGCTGTCCACTTTAAGTTCATCTTATGTTTACTTATTTTAAGGAATTAGGTTCTGTGTATTGTAACAAAACAGATAAGGAGATGATGTTGCTTTATTTCTTATTTTAGATATTTCAGTTGAAATGTTCTTTGTAGAAGATTAGTAACAGACACTTGTTTTCATAAAACTTTTATAAAACAAGGAACACCACTTATAAATACTAGTACAGTTAGATGGTTAGATACTAGAGATACCTAGAAGAATGCAATGAAGTTGAAGTGTTGTCAAGCCAGTCAGGCCCTGACTTTTTTCCCTAAGACAGCTAGCTCCACTTAATCAGGTAATCTCAAACATTTTCACCTTGAGTTCAGTGAGGTGAATGATTGCTTACAGTGACACTGCAGGTTTGAAATAGTCCTATATTTCCATTTCATGTACTTACATATAGGTAAGACCACATGAGACATTCAAGATCTAAATGAATTCTCTGCAATAGAATTGTATAGGCTTAAAATATGTGTCCAGACATTATGCTTAAAATTTTCTGAATCTTTCAGTGAAACTTTTGCTTTGCTAGGATATTCTGTGTTTTTCCTCTACTCTTCTTTTATTTCTTTTATTTTACAATTTAATTTCTTTCATCTACTATTGTAAGTTATGCTTTCTGAAGCTTTTCATATTTTGATTGCTCTTCAGCATTTTAGGTTTTCTTAGAGAAGTCCACCACACAAGTACATTTACTGTAGCTGCGGGGTTTATAAATGACAAATAGAAAGTCATTTTTTGCCTTCTTAGTCCCAGATAGATCAACACCTTTGAATTAACATAAGAGCTGAATTACTGTCTTTGCCATAGTTTGGTTTTTACTGTTGATTAGTCAGGTTGTTCCCCATATCGTGCCAAGCTCAAAACTTTTGTTGCTATTTGTCCCATTTAAAATTTTCTTTATGGTTCACTTCTATATGTAGTTTCACTAATTAAGAGGAGTCAGTATCATGCTTCAGTGAAAGAGATCAGGGACAGCATCTCTAGCCCATTAAGAGCTTATTACCTCATACAGTTCAAAATCTCTTTACGCATTTTTAAGTATGAAAAACTACTATCTTGCAAGGCTAATGAGGCAGATATCTGCAAGAATCTGTGCTACAGAATGAATTGTAGCATTCTTTCAGAAATGTTGTATGTGTCATTTAGACCAGTGACTGCTACAAGCAGAAGGGAGTAAGTATTATATTAATGACTGTGTTTGACAGCCTGACTTCATAATCTGTTTTTCACTGACTTTTCCTTTTTATGCTAATAGTTATGCTCTCGTCTGGAAAAATTAGACTAATACAACTTTCCAAAAGCTATTAACAAGACTTTTAATATTAAGATGGCTATATATCCTAATGTGCCATGCCAAAACTAAGCTTTTGTTGTGGTCATGAAATGGGGCATGGTTAAGGGTGTATTCTGGAGCTGCAGATCATGGAGGAAAGCGTACAGGCTTCAGAGGGCATAGAGCTTCACTCAGGGTGTGGCATTCTTGTCACCAAGCATCAACTAGGTGAACTTTCTGAAGTTGGTGGAAATAAAGTAAAACACTGCCTGATCTCAGTTTTTCAGTATTTGGATGATTGTTGATTCTTGGAGGACCTGCCAACATGTGGGGACATGAATATCCATATGCTTTTTCTGACTTCATCACATCCAGGAAATAAAATTAATGATCTTGTAGATAAAATGAAAAATATTTTCCTGCCTGTTCAAGCTCATCTTTGTTTAAAAGTCATGTTCTGTTTATGACTTGCAGTAGCTTAGACCAGTATTATTTGATAGTCAGAAACTATGGTTATAGCAACTACAAAACCTGAATCTTTCTTCTTGCATGGCATAGCCAACATGTTCTTCCAGCTGAACTCCCCTGTGTAAGTCTTAACAAAAGTTAATCACAATCATTAAAAAAACCTTTAGACCAAAACCTTTAGACAGTGTTTTAGAGTTCTATGTACAAAAGCTTTTGCGACTTCCTCAGACCTGTATAAAGTCCTCTGCAATCCACAGATTTTACAAGTTCATGTACTGACTTTCTATCAAGATACGTACATGACTACACAATTTTCAGAGGGAAACTTGCCAATGTTTTTTTGGACTAAGCTGAAGAATGAAGTTAAAGCATCTTTTCTCATTGAAGATTTTTTAATATTCTCTAGAATCCAATAACCCAATTTGTACATAGTCCCTAGAACAGCAAAACTTTTATCTTTAAATTCTGTGTAAATGTCTTTCAAAAATATCCTTTGAAATTAGCTAGATTCCTTGGGTTTCTCTATGATAAGAGAAGTTAACAAATACCTGTGTTTCATCTTACCTCTGTTGCTGCTATGTTTCATTTGAATCTAAGTAAAATACAAGTTTGTATTAAGAGATTTAAGTGGAAGCAAAAGCATTTACATGTGCACCAACATCCAGGCAGGCCAAGATAGCAGTGTATCATGTTTTGTTTTTACGAAGACACTGTACCATACATGGTAGATGAACATTTAGTTGTGTGGTAAAGTTGGATCCTAGACTTCTGAAACTTTAGCAGAGATGTTTTGATGAACTGAAACAAAGGGCCTGACTTGCTGCAGCTCTGCCTTACCACTAAAATCCAGTGAAAATTGAGAAAATTGAGTCATGCATCCTTCTTCCTCCTTTCATCCCAAACACTAATTAAAACCATAATTTCCTTTACCAGTTCAATGAATTGAACTCTTTTATACATATGAACATTCATAAATAAATCGGTAGGTACTAACTCCCAATTTGTGACCAAAAGTCCAAAGTACCTTAAAAAATAATGTTTCTAATATATTATGAAAGAAAAGAAATGGACTGTGTGTTCATATCTGACTCTGCGTTTCGGTGTGGAAAAAGAAACCCAAACCACAAAACCACCTGTTGGCCAAAATGGAGAATATAATCCATTAAGTAACATGGATCATTGGAGAATACATTACTGGGTGGCATAGTACACTATTGGCCATGCTTAAATGCAGCCTCCCTGTTGGCATTTCAGTTTTCACTCCTGCTTAAGCTTTGAACTCAGCAAGTAATTGTCACTTTAGCACCCCTTAGTGATGTTTAATCAAACATGGAAAAGAAACCCAAACAAACAAACCCCCTCTATTCAGTCTTCATTCAGTACTCAGATATGAAAGGATGTTTATTTTTACACTCATTACCTCATTGTAATTTTTTGCATACTGTTACAGTTGGAATGAATAGATCTTTATACACTGCATTTTGGTTTTCCATATCAAATGCTTTAAATTGTCATGCTAATTTGCATAGACAAGTCTGCTTTTTATCTATATTTTGTCATACATATCCTTGTTTTTATCATTACTTTCTTCTAATTTACATAATCATAAGGTTTTGAATGAATGTCAATAATAATTTGTTTTAATAAAATTTACTGTAAGTAGTTATTATGCATTTAAGAGCTGCTGTGTATGTACACAAGAAATGTGTTTTGTCAGTGGATGTTGCTTCTCATCTGTTGTATCTCTAGTACTTCTTTTGTCCATATACAGGGGTTTTTTTTATACATTCTAAAATATTGTTAATCTAAAGTATAATTAGTCAAAGGGATTAAAAAGTAATTTTAATTACTTTTAATTACTTTAATTACTTTTATTTTAGAGAGATTGACAAGATCTTTTTAAAATGCTTTTTATATTCACTTACTAAAGCTTTGAATAAATGCAAAACAAAAGTGCAGGTTTTTTTTTTTAAGATAGGGCTAGCATTTCCCATCAGCATTTGAGATAGAGAAAAGGTTGGTAATTTAAAATTCTTTCAAAGTTGTTAAAGTGGAATGTTATTTTAAAATAGACAGAGGAGAAATGCAGAAGAAAGCTCAGGACAAGCTGTACTGATTTCCTGAACCACAGAAAAATGTAATTTAAGCTTTGCATTTAGGCAGCTCTTCAAAAATCTTGGTTCAATTTGATTTCTCATAGTCATTGTGAACTCTTAGGTTTTGCCTGGAAAAAAAGTAAAATTTCATACTTAGGTTTTAAGGCTTGGATTCTGTTAAGTTTCATCAGCAGTGGTTGTCACAAATCTTTGGACATCCATCTTTCTCTTCCTGATCAAATTTCCTCGTGAGAAATACATAAATTGAGGTGAGGAGGACAATAGCTAAGGAAGGTAATATGTCATCTAGCTAGGACTTTTTGAAGTTTAATGATGATTTTTCATGTTAGGGTCCTTGGGCTTTCTGGAAGCAGTCATTTTCTGGGAGCTTAGAAACATATAGTTTCTAAGACAATTCATATTAAAGAAACCAGGATGGGCTATAGTGTATGGTATTTATAAAAAGAGAATCTCAAAATATCCTTTGCCTCCAATGGAAAAGTTTGAAAAATGCTGATCTGAAATTATACTTTAACAGGTGTTTCAGTGTGGTTTGTGTAAAATTGCTGTGTAGATATTCTGTAGGAATGCTTCCCATGTATACAGAAGGCAGAAATGTACTTGAAATTCTGGCATTGCCCTTGTTTTTGAAAAATACAGTGCAAATTCATGAAAAAGTCACAGAAGATCTTCAGTAACAAACTAAAATAAGCATCTTGATTAGGCATATCTATATATCCATTATGAGGACATGCTGAAATTGTTTCATAGTAGTGAAGCAGTGTCTTATCAAGAAATCCTGTCAGTCTCGTATAAATTATCTTTTTCAATGTTGTCCTTCTTCCCCTCCATTCTTCTGTTTCACTTCACATGACTGGACTTTGTACCCACATACTGATATGTGTACAGCCATTTTGTTTGCATAGGAGAGGCAAAAACTGAAACAATTCTGTGCTGCAAGGTAAAACACCCTTTCTGCCCCAAAGTCTGTCCCTTATATGTAGTTTATATTGTAAATATTGGGGTAATGTGTAGTTAGAGTTCATATTCTTTCACAGCTCAAAGAAATTCTTCATGACAGGAAGTTAGCAATTATGAGAAATAATAACATTCAATGTTGTCTTTTCTGCATTAGCTTAATACGATGTATTTTTTACAATGAAGAAGAGATTGCTGAAACCATACACTCATATCTATAAGATAATATCAAATATAGTGGCAAATTATTTTGTAACAGAATGCACTTTGTTATCAGGTATTGCAATGGAGTAGAATATTCCCTGCTTTGAACAGATTATAAAGAGTATAAGCATGACTTTAATTGTGAAAGCATTTTGAAGAAAATAGAAAGCAGGGTCTTTATGAACTAGAAGATTTTCCAGCTGTGCCACAGCAGTTTTTTCTCAGCACTTCAGTTCTGGTTGTTTAAAAAGTAATGTTGAAAGTGTATGTAATTTTGATTATGGAGTCTGTTTCAAGGATGAAATGGAAATGAATTGTTAAATAGTTTTGGAGGGGGGTAGGTTCTGAAATAAGCTTGTAGTTTTGAAGTGACTGGTTCATGGTGCAGTGTATGTAATCTGAAAAAGTCCATTCAGTTCAAAGGTGGAAGTAACTTTTAAAAATATATTAAATAAATCTAATCTTTTCCTTTGTAACCTCATACACATTCAACTTGCAAACTGGGAGTAAACACAGCTACTGAGGGGAGAGTATCCGTAAGAGGAATCTCTGAGATAGAGGAGAATGGCAAAGAGTAACAGAGACAGAGAAAATGTTAGAAAAATTCATCACTTCTGGGTAGGTTGTATCTGCCAGGCTTAAACAAAAAGATTGCATTTGAGCAACCATACTGAGACAAGAAGAAGGAAGATGAAAGAGAAGCCTATATAACCAAACCAAGTGTTGGAACAGAATCTGACCATACATATTGCTTGCTATGCAGTTTTGTAATGACTCATTAATAATATGTATTCCATTCATCCTGTTTTCTTACAAACATGTCTTTTGCTTTTGCCCTCAGGATGCTGTGTAGGTGGATTTTAGTAAATCCGTGTTAAAGCCCCATCAGTCCAACGGCTGAGGCTGCGCTAGCGCAGAGGAGAGCCCCAGTCCCCAGTAGGGAGCACTGTGTGCTGCTGGCCCGTGGAAGAGCCCATGTGGAGGGAGGTCATGGAGGAGGCAGGCAGCGAGGCACAGCAGCACTGAGAGCAGTGACTAGTGCTAGAGAGGCAGTGACAATAGCAGCGCCTGGGCAAGCAGAATCGGAGGAGTGGAGCCACTGCATCCAAAAGGTATTTAGCCTCAGTTTACATCGATGGCACACTGATACGGGATTCTTGAGTAACAAGGGATTGGAAATAGGGTAGAGCAGGGTTTAGAAAGATAAGGATTGCAGAAGAATTTGTGGGGCGGCTTCTTGATTGTAGGAGCGGAAGTTTGGGGATGAGGATGAATGAAATAAAAGTAGTTCAGGTGAGAAGTTAACTTGAGAGCAAGACTACAGGACAACTGAGATGGCTTTTTAAGACGTGCTTAACAAGAATTGTGACTATGGCACTCTAGGCTTTGAATACACAAGTTTGAACAGTTTCAGGTATGCACTGATCTTGGATTTTTTTGCATCGTGGACCAGAATTTCAAATTTGGTGCAAAAATGGCCTTTTTGTCTACTGTGCTAAAGAATCAGATGACTAGCCATACTCATAAGGAAATTTTAGGGTACAGATCTCAAACAGATCTGTTTTTCTCTGTTATTGTGTATATTCTGCACTACTGACAGAACTGACTATTATGATGAAGAAAACTAGAAGCTATTGACATGGGTTAGTCACTTACAAGAGTAACTCCTAGCATCCAGGTCCTCTATTATTGTAATAAATAACTGGGTATGTTCTCTACTATAGCAGTTGTCTAATAATAGCAGTATTCTCCTGAAAAAGGCATTTTGGACAGAGGAATTGATACGTTCTTTCTCATTGATTAACAGAATCCATCCTTTAAAAACATAAGGTTGTGTTGTACATAAAGGCACAAAGCAAAGAAAAACATAGTTTTTTAAAAACTTATTTAAAAACATTCTCATACAGTTGGAAAAGCATGTTATTTGCTTCAGAAATGCTGGCAGCATGCTCTAGACCAAGCCAAAAGATAATGAGACCCCTGGAGCTATTACTGAGAAACTTTCAAATGTTAATGGAAAAGTTAATGCTGGTGTACCACAAGAAAAGGTGTGCCATAAGAAAATAGAAAAATGCCTTTTCTGAGTACCTTTTAGTTTATTTATGATCTTATAATATTGTACAAAATAAGGTGAAAATGAAAGAAATTCCTCTACTGATAACTTTCATTTTGTCATGTTGGAATTTTTCCTCAACAAAAAAGAATGCTGTTTTGTTTTAACAGCAAGAATTTACAAGTTTCATAGAGTTCCTATGTAAGCAAGGAGGAAATAACCAGAGAAAAAGAAGGAGAGGAAGGAAGGGAAAGAGCAAGAGTTTCCTACTTATACAGGGCAGAACAAGATACCTCCGGCTTAAATTGCTGTTTTTCCTGTATTGTTGTAATACAATATTTGCATTTCTACAGTTTATTCAGGTATTTTTATTTTCTGTCTGTCTCTAAGAATACACTTAGCCTCTTCTTGTATTGTAGACATATATTTTTTGTCTTAGAATTATTTGCTGTTTCAGTGTCCTTCATTTTAAGACATTAATTTTTTTTTTACTTAATCCTATGATGTTTAAAAAGTCTATCCCTCAAATATTTTTCAAGCTAAGTATAGACACTTTTTTTTTATTGATGGGAAAGTCAGTTATTCTTTTGTAGAATTAGTGAAATTAGTAAATAATCAAATCATTGGAATTGGGATACAGATTTGGTTAATGTGTATATATTTTGTAAATGTCTTTTCCTTTTGTCTTCCACATTTTTAGCAGACTCTTGGTCTACGTAGTTTGCAACTGACTACACACTACTACTGATTGCAGTCTGAACTGCCATATAGCCACTATGCAGCTCATAATCCTTTTCTTAATTGTTTAAATGTTCTTTCTAGGGTAAACATTTTCCTGGTTTGTAAGACCTCCTAATTTCGTTATCCTTATGTGTTGTTTTCAATTCTGTTTTGCAGTGATTGTATTTTATTTTTAAGCTGTTTCGTACTTATAATTTTTAGTGAATAATGCTAGTAGAGTCTCTCACCATTAAAGGTGGTTAGAAAATTACTTACCATCTTACTTCCCCCTCTCCCCATTTCTAAAGCACTTTTTTCATTATGTTATTTGAGGGGAAAATAGAAATGGTGAATGGATAAAGCTATTATGTTTGTTTTAATTTTGTATTAGGTGCTAAAAATTGGGTAATTTGAGAGTTAATCTTTTAACTCAAGTCAAAATAATGCAGTAAAAATATCTCCCAGCCTAAAAGAACAAGAAAAGTGGTTTGTGGTTTTCTTTCTCCTTGCAAGTGCTAAACAGGCTATTTTTTGTGTTTAAAAGTAAGGGAGAGTAATTTCTTTTTTAAATTGCCTCATTTAAAAAAGAAAATAATTTTTTTGGTTTTAACCCACTTTTTTTTCCTGCTAGAATGACTTTTGTCAAAAAAATTCCAAACAATTCCATTCATAACTATTTGAAGAATGAGGACAACATTCCATGGATATTAGTTGTAGCACAAAAGTAAAATAAACCAGATTTTCCGGTTTTAGAAACTGTAGGGAAGGAGCTTGGTCTTTAATAAGCCACTACTTGTCTATTTTTAATGTCTCTTACCCATGCAAATTAAGAGGAAGGAGAAGATGTTTGTTTATGTCCTGTGAGCCTCCTGCTTATAGCAGTAACATCATAAGTCAGTTGGTCTCAAGTGATTTTTTTTTTTGCTTAATAAGTTTTACCATTTCTCTCCCTGGTAAAAAGCTCACTTTTAGATCTAGATGGACTCAGTAACAGCAAAGAAATTTTTGGCTCCTGGTAATCAATGAAAGTAATTTTCCATTGGATCCATTTATTCCTTTTCATTTTAAATGAGGTGGGTTGGTCCTGGCTAACAGCCAAGAACTCACACAGCTGCTCACTCCCTGCCTTCCCCAGGGATATGGGGAAAAATTAGTAGGGATGCAAGTGAAAAAATTGGTGGTGAAATGAAGACAGGAAAATCCCTGTAAATTGGCAAAACCACTTGGGGTATACAAGTTAATTTATTAATAGGTAGCATAAATATTTAATTAGTTGGAGTATTGGGAAACAAAACAAAACAAAAAAAAGGACAAACATTTAATTTTACAGGAAAAACAGTTTTCTTCCCACTCTCCCAGGTTCACCTTCAGATTCCTCTCTTTCACTTTCCTAGTCTCCACACCTTCACTCCAGACATGTCCTCCTGTGTTGCTGCTGCAGGTTGTGCACAGTCCCTTCAGGGAGGCACTGGGTGGCACACCAGGCTGTAGTCAGTGCTTGGTAGTTTCCTTTTGCTATTTGTTGTTGCTCCACAGACCACAGTGCCTTTGGGCACATTCCTGATCCAGTGTGAGACACTTCCTACTGCTCTGGCCTTTTTGTTCTTTCTTCTTCTTCCTCCTCTCCCACTGCTCCTCACACACAGCCTTCTCTCTCTGTTCCTCCCACCTCCAGTATTTTTGTCCTTTCTTAAATATGTTTCCCTAAGGGCTCACCTGTGATCAGCAGTGGGTCCATTGCAGAGCTGGCCAGAACTGATTATGTTCAGCACAGAGCAGCTCCTGGTCTGTCCTCAGAGGCATCCCCGAGAGTGCCCCTCCACTGTCAAAACAATCCTCCTCTTCTTCTACCTCTCATGTGACAGGACAAACATTTGCATCACTGTTTCATGATTGGAATGAATGAATTTCCCATGGTGTGATGGGAGTCAGGAGAACACGGAAGATACTTGTACATGAGTGGTGTAATGACCATAATGTTCACTGTCCATGTGACTTGCTGAACAGTGCCCATGGACAGTGACAGACTTTTTCTTACCATGTATCAGGAACTGAAGTGTTTTTTCTTCTGTGACAAGGACCTCATGAAGGAAAGTAACAGGATCTGGTAATCACCAGGCTGTTTTGGTTGCCTTGTGAGTGTCGCTTGTAGGAAAGTGGGCAGGGAGTAGATGGGCTGAGCTCACAGTCTGTTGTCTGGTCACCTCTGACAAGAGCTTCTTGATATCCTGATGTCCTGCTTGAATAAATTCTGTTCTTTTAGAACTATGTCAAAATAAAGTTTATTTTTCTAATCAGATTTGTGACTGCAACCTAAACACATTGGCTATAGCTGACTTCAATTAGAGAATTACTAATATTCCTGTAAAATAATCATTGCTGTTGGATTGATCACTATGGTCTATTTTGTTTTAGAGTAATGAAAGAATAAAATATTTAAGATGGAATATTCATCATATTGCTATACAGTCTGGAAAGGAAGAATACTTAAATGAATCCCTTGGAGGAAAATTTTGCTAGTGATACTCCTGAGGAATTGTCCCCAGTTCTTAGATTTCTAGTAGGAATTACTACTCACAGAAAAAGAAATTGTTACACCAGTAAGGTTGGGAGAGTACATCATACTAATTGAAATCTTCATGTTTGTTTATTACAAAGAGGGATTTTTTTTCCATATTTCATGCTGAGAGCCTACAGACAACCAACAGGGTGGAATTTATTTCATGTAACTATTACTTTTGTATAAATCTAGTCTAAGTTTTAAGGCTTTCTAGTCTGTGGAAAGAGGTCATGAGCATTCCTTCCAAAATTTCTTTATACCAGTCTTAAGAAAAAACTTAAGGTGCCTGTATCTTCCTATTGATTAAAAAGAAAGCTTAGGTAATTAGCTCAGACTAAATGCCTTACTTGAAGATTAATAAATTCACATGGATTTTCACTCATGGTTTGTACCATGAGTGTCTACTTGCTGTGGGCCATATAGGTACCTAAATTCTACATGGGTAAAATCACTATTGGTTGAATTTAGCTTTGTCTTAATTTTTCTATCTGGTACAATCAGCAACATTGAGAGTCCTTAAGTGTTACCATAATGACAGTATAAATAACAATAGAACTCGTATAAAAATAATAACTCCTTGAGAACACACTAATTCAAATGCCTTTTTTCTTTAAATGAAGTATTATTTTGGAAATGACAGCATATTGGGTAATTTTCTTGCTGTGCTACTTGTTAACCTTATGTTGCAAAGAAAATTAACTTGCCATTTCCCTGCAATTTTCTCTGGTAAATCCCTCTGTCTAGTAAAGTGATTGTAGGTAGAGGAATATGGTGTTATAAAATCCAAAGCTTTGATCGTGACAGACTCCAGAGGATTCCATTAAGTAATTCAGGGGAGAGAGGTGGGTTTTGTTGGGGTTGTTTGGGTTGTTGGTTTTGGGTTTTTTTCTGTTTGGTTTCATGTTTTCTTCTGATAGACATTCAAAGGCTACCATTTCAGTGAAAAGGGTTTAGAATCTGCTTTCAGATTAAAGGAAGATAAAATTCAGTGCTCAGTGGTTGGTTGTGCTACTGTCCCTTCAGTGACTTAGAGCAGGACTTAAATTCCAACCTTCAGATCACAGATTCCAACCTGTGCACTGTACCTATGAAGGCGTGTGTTGTTGAAGTTGAGTGTTTTAATCCAATACTATTTGTTATAAGAACTTCATTTAAATTTTTTTAAACATTTCAATGAATATGAATGGAAACTCAAAGGAGACTAGTTTGGCTGCAGTTAGGCAAAGGTGAAGAGTTTGTAACCAGTCAGTGTGGCTGTGGTTTCTATGTTGTCCAGTTCAAATGGATGTAACCAAACTGTTAATTTGATGTGTAAGAGTCACAGTCTTGCAGAGCTTTAGATTCCTTATCTCCTTGCATAACTCCAAAGTGCAAGATTTGAGGCACGTAAGTTCTTCTACATGTCCATTTGACACTCTTGAAGAAGGCGTTCTCAAAAATAGTCATTTCACTCAACATCTGTGTATATTAAAAAAACCCTGACTCAACATCTTTCAAAATTGTAAAGTAAGCTAAATATAATGGCTGAGTTTAGCTAAGCCCTCAAAGTATGTAAGAAAAATTTATTTCAATTGGTTTGGATACTTATATCTAGTCTCCAGTGAGTGACATGACATAGTCACTAGTAATTAGTTACTCGCGATTAGCTTTTTTTTTTGTTTTAAAAGATTTTTCATTCTGAGGATGGTGCATAACTGGCAAATAAGATTACTACCTGTTTTATCTCGAGTATTTTCTTATGTTGCTGACCAGAGCCCATAACCAAAATCAACTTATAATGAGCATTTGGCTAACGGAGAATTTTGTGAAACAGTAGAAGGGTAAAAATGTATGTGCTCTAATATGTGCATCTAATTATATAGGATTTTTTATTACATATAAAATAATTACATTATATCACAAAAAATTATATTTTACTCCATTCAGGCTATAATTTGCTACCAGAAAGAATGTTTATTATTTACTAATACTCCTTTTAAGTTCTGTAATTTAGTTGAGACAAAAGTAGAAAATTCTTGAGAGACCATTTTAAAAAGATACCTAAATTAAGCTTAGATCTGCTAGGGGCTCTGTGGCTTTATCTCTGTTTCATTCAGATTCAATAATTATTCACACTTAAGAAACATGATTATTTGTTTTAATATTTTTCCCAGCTTATAAAGTGAAATTTCTTTCTTCCAATGAGAAAACTTTTAGTTGATTAAATACAGATTTTCATATATGTATATAGTTAGGATGCATACTGAAATATAATGAAAAGTTTCAGAAAAACAGTTATATTACATCAAAGATTCAACAGATATTACCGACTTGTAAGAGAATTAATTGAATCTAGTGAATCTTAAACTGCTACCATAAAATAATTATACATAATATAACTTTGCCATTTCTTAAAATTTAAAAACTTACTCTTTTTTTTTTTTTGTTTCTCACTAAGCTGAAGAATTTTCTCTGCAGAATCTTATGGAGGGCAGGGCTTTCTCTAGTTTGTTTACTTTGTGATTTTTTTATGACTTTATAGAAATTTTTGGAGTTTGAACATTCAGTTAAGCAAGGTAATTTTTTTTTCTTTTTTTTGCATACTGCTTAAGGATAACACAGCATTTTTTAATGAGGTCAATATCTTTAAGTGTTGCTTATTTCATCAGAAAATACCGTACCTTCAAGGATAAACTATATTAAGCATTTTCTCAAAGGGTTCTGTTACATTAAAAGAGTAGTTTGCAGATAAATTGCTTAATCAAAGTTAATAAAAATGCTGAGGTGATTCAGTTGGGAAGAGATCTTTCAAAGACTTTCATTTAATTGTTCCTGTAAAAATGCATGTGTCTGTAGTAGTCAGATGATTATCCAGCACACAGCTGGATAAACGCATCATGTGACAGGTGAGCAGCTGGCTCGTGGGTCAGGTGCAAGGGGTTACAGGGAACGGAGTGACTGGTGACTTGTCACTAGTGAGGGCCCACAGGGCTCCATTGTAGGCCCAGTACTCTTCAACATCTTCATAAACAATGCAGGACTGGAAAGTACACTAACTAAACCAGCCAATTATGCTAAACTGGGAGGAGCTGTTCACTTCTTTGAAGGCAGAGAAACCCTGCAGGGACCTCAACAAATGAGAGGACAGGGCAATCACCTACCATTTGAAGTTCAATAAGGGCAGATGGCAGATCCTGCACCTGGGATGGTGCAATCCTGGATGTATAGACAGACTGGGGAAGGAGAGGCTGAAAAGCAGTGCCAGGAAAGGGACCTGGGGCTCCTGCTCAGTGGCAACTTGAACATGAGTCAGCAGTGCCCTGGCAGCCAGGAGAGCCAACCCTGTCCTGGGGGCATCAGGCACAGCATGGTCAGCTGGGCAAGGGAGGGGATTGTCCTGCTCTGCTCTGTACTGGGGGAGCCTGACCTCGAGTGCTGGGGGCAGTTTTGGGTGCTGCAATACAAGGAAGACATTAAACTATTAGAGAGAATCCAGAGGAGGGCCACAAAGATGGTGAAGGGCTTTGAGGAGAAGCTATATGAGGGGTGACTGAGATCATTTGGTTTGTTCATCCTGGAGATGGGAGACCAAGGGCAAACCACGTTGCAGTTACAACTTCCTCATGAGGGTAGGACGAGGAGCACACACTGATGTCTCTGGTGATCAGTGACAAGATCTCTCTTCAGGCGAGAGAATGGCCTGAAGCTGTACCAGGGAAGGTTTATATTGGATATTAGAGAAAGGTTCTTCACAAAGAGGGTGGTTAGACACTGGAACAGACTCCCCAGGGAAGTGGTCACAGCATCAAGCCTGACAGAGTTCGGGAAGTATTTGGATAATACTCATGGGCAAATGGTGTGACTCTTGGGGATGTCCTGTGCGGGGCCAGAAGTTGAACTTTGGTGACCTTTGTAGGTCCCCGACTTAGGTTATTCTATAATTCTATGACAGCCATATCTTGAGTCAGTTATTCTGATGGAAAAAAACAAAAACAAAAACAAACAAAAAAAAACAAACAAGAACCCCTTCCCCCCCAAAAAAAAACCAAAAAAACATCCCCAAACCTCTTTAGCCAGCATTTTTAATGAAGAAAATAAAAACCTAAAAGAAGTGTTTGGTGAAATAGTGGGTTGTGGATCTGTTTGGGGCTTTTCTTTCGTTCATTTATTCTTACATATTTATACTTTGGGCTTTTTTAATGCTAATAGAAAATATGTATTAGAATCCCAAAAATACAATTTGGAGATATGTAGAAAAAGTAGGACATGTGTGTATGCCCCCACATACACGTGTATATGTGCATATGGATACATCTGTGTGTATATGTGTTCGTGTCTATAGGTTCCTATACAGTGATTTAAGTATTGTAGGTTGGAATAGGATATGTGAAATACAAATTCTTATGTGGCTATTGTTGTAGGAGATTAGGCACCTCTTGAATCTATTCAACTTATCAGCCACCTTGGAATGGAAGAAGCTACTTTCAGTTCTATTATATCATGGGGAAAGTGAAGCAGAGGTTAAAACTTGCACTTACGTGCCCCACATGCAAAAAAGAAGGAAAAAAGTTGCCAGATGAATGTGAAACACAAGCCTTCAAAGCTGATGCCTACTGAAGGGCCATCTAAACAGTGTTACAGAAGTAAAAAAACTAAAATCAAATTGTTTCAATGCAAGAAACCAAACCACAAGTTAATAAATTAAAAATAAACAGTAACAAATCCATGAAGATTAAGAGATCCATGGAGAGATATTCATTACAATGTTCTCCTCTCGAAAATGCCTTTAATGCTGGCTGCCAAAAGCTAAAAGGCTGTGCTAGTAAAAGATTTTTTTGCCAGGCTTTTTTTAAAATCTTTTCTTAAGCATTTGAATTGGCTCTGGACAGAGAGGAAATGTTAGCTGGAATCTTCATCTGATTTTGTGTTTTCATTTTTCTGTTAGGTCTACATATGCCTGTGTTTTCACCAGGAGAAACCCTGGTGTAATACAGAGAGCTCTCAGCATTCTCAGAGCTTCATTCTTCTCACGTCCTTCCCTTTTAGCTCCTTTGAATTTCTTTGCTGTTGTCTGTTCCACTCAATTTCATCCATCTGATTCTTCTTGCTTTCTATGCACATCCTTTCAAGACATACGAAAATCTGTTGCAGAAGGAGTACACCAGAGAAATCATAGTTGTTTGGATTATTTTTTCCCTGTTTCCTTGTTGATTTCACTTCAGGGACATGATATCAGGTGAAGGCAAATAGCTCAGTGTGTGAATATCTACAGATATTCCTTCAGAGGTATCCAGCATTAATGTATCAGAGACAACATGCAATAACCTTTTGGCTGATTTACAAAATGACAAATGGAGTTATTAAATGAGGCTATCTTTTGTGGGTCCTGCAAGCATCCATGCAACTCTACATAATGTCACCAACATTATAGTGTTCCCTTTTTCAACATGCCCATTGCCATTGTACTTTGAGACCTTTGTAGTCTGAATATAAGAGTAGGAACATAAGATCTAGCTGCAGTTTGTTCCTGTCCTCTTGGGTCAATTTGGGAGTTAGTTGTTCTCTTGGAATGCATGGGAAACAAATAATTTTTGTTTATCCTTTCAGGGAAGAAAGGCAAGTCTGCACCATAGTAGGGGCTACACAGTTTCGTTAGTATGGTTGTTTGATGAAGGATGAAGTGGATGTATCCTATGCAGAAATGCATTTACTCTCTTAAACTTAGAGCTTGTGTATTTATTTTCCATGTCTGAAATGAAGTAGGTTGCTTTCCATGGGATAAGCAAGAGAACAATATACTGCAGTGATAAGGCTGGGATCTTTAGAGGCTCCTGGCTGAAGTCTAAGCCAGAACTATGATCACCAAAGTGTTTATAAAATATACCTTAAGCAGTGAAACATAGTTAATATAGTAATTGAGTTAAAGCCCTCTTTGTACCTATACTTCCTGACACAGCAACAATAATGAATTTGAGAATCAGAAGTCCCAGTCTGTTTTGGTTGATCCCTACTATTTTGATCTCTTCTCACTTATGTTAGTCCCAAATCTTATCTTCCCAGATTCTTTCCAATCAGTTCTCTTCATTGGCCATAATCACAACTCCTCAGCTCTTTCCTCCCAGACATTCCCTGTTCTCTCTCGCCTCTGTTCCTCAGTTTTGTTTTCCTGTTCACTGTCATCCCTTCCAGTTTCTTTATTACTGTGCCATTTCTCCTCATTTCTGCCTGCAGTTCTTATTCCAGCTGGTTATCAACTCCCATTCTTGCTATTAATGTCAGAGTAAACTCTTCTAGTTCTGCCTATTTTGTCTCCTCTACAAATAGTTTTGCCCATCTTCTTTCTTTGTGAATCTGTCTCCCTTAATGTCTCTTTGTACCAGGTCTTTCAGTTTTGACTTCTTTATCTTCTCTCCAGTTACATTATCTACCATAATTCATTGATTTATAAGATTTTTCTTTCTTGACCAGCTATCCGCATTCTCTCTGGAAATTATTGTCTCTCCTTTTTCTACCCTTTCACTTACAAATTTATACCTTAGTTCTGGTTTCTTCCACTTCTTGTCCAAGAATAATGCAGAGTGCAGGTGTGACTCATTCCTCACCTGCATTTTAAAAAGGCTGCCTGCATCCCGAAAAGATGGGAATCTTACTAAGTCTCTGTTCTTTTTGATGTGTGTGCCTGGCATAGTCCATTCCAGCCTGAAGGCACTCAGTTTCAGCCAGGACATGGTCAGTGCAGTTTAACACAGAGATTCAACAAGTTCTGATTAAGGTAAAACAGCATTCATATCATGCATGTCTGCAAATGCTCTGCTTTTACTATAAAGGCGTATAATGGTATATTGTGCTGTGTACAATACATCCTTCTTCCTGTTTTAGGTTGGATATGGCATGGGAATTGTTTATAGAACATTGTGATATGATATAAAATATTTTTAATTGATTTTGCTATGACCCTGGTATTTGTAATGTTTGTGAAAAGCCTTTTCTTAAACACTCCTTACAATAATTTCATAGTGCATCTCTTCACTCTCTTTTCCATAATATTTATAATTTTCCAGAAACTTCAGCTGGTTTTTTTTCCCCATTGTTGAAGAGAAATTCAGTCATTTACTTTGTTAGTGGAATTGATTAACTTTTTTTTTTGCAGTGAACCTTGGAGGTTTGGGTCCTAAATGATTTCAGATTCTGTATTACTTAAATAACATTTGTAGCTGGGAAGAAAAACCAACCAACCAAAAAAAAAAAAAAAAAACCAAAACAAAACAAAAAAAAAGCAAACATGCACACAAAAGATAAAAAAATCCCCAAGCTTTGTTAGCTCTTATGATTTATTGCTTTATAGTTGTGCATGTGTATATGCAAAATTGCCACTGAGGTTGTACCTAGTTCTTTATTTGTCTTTATTTAAAGGCTTTATCTGTGTAAAGGAGTGGAAGGAAAAAATACCCATATACTAAAATATGCATTTTTATTTTTAAGAAGTGTGAGAGAAAAAAATGCTTTAAAAAAATTCCAAGAAAAAAAGCACCATCTAAAAGCATTCAATCTTTCTTTTTCTCTTTCACTATGCAAAGTGTAATGATAAGAATAAATTATATTAACAATCTATTTATTATATTTTCCACGTGTTCTTACACACCAGGAGGAAGATGGGGCTCCTTTTTCTTCTAATAATTTGCCAGTGTGCCATAAACAGCATCAAAACACACAGTGTTTCAAAGCCCAATATAATTTTACTGATGGCTGATGATCTTGGTATTGGAGACCTGGGATGTTATGGGAACAGAACCTTAAGGTAGGATGATAATTTGGTGGAGTCATAGCTTTATATTTAGTTTTCAATGGATTTTTAAAACTAAAAATGCTAGAATATTCAGAGGTTTGATTAGGTTTCTTTATGAGTAATCAAATTTATTAACTTTTCCAGAGATTTGAATATTCAATCCTTATTTTCTTTTTTTGACCAAAGTCTTAGCTAATGCATTTATCCTGCTGAAAAGTTGCATTATAAACAGAGGATTGAGCAACCAACCAAATAAGGATAGCTCTAGAGAGTTATAATCAACAATTTTCTTCTAGAATATACATGACACAAGTACTATGCATTAAAAGTATTTTGAAACACTCATGATTTGGGACAAGCTTGTTGTTAACTAACTGTAAATAAAGAGCTGATATTTGCCCTTAATTTATCTTCATACAGTAGTCAATGTATTAATTAAAGCAAATGTTAATATACTTGAATAATATATTAGTGTGCCCTGGGATGTTTCTTGCTACCAGCTTAGATGTGCTGGTTGTGTAAACAGAGCAAGTGATATCTAGCCATTGTGTTTCAGTGGTGCAAAGTTAAATAAAACATTCAGACTAAAAGCACTGTCTGTCAAATGTTAAATGCTCTTTTTCCTGCTGATAGTTAGTTAGAAGTAAAATCTTCTCATAACTCAGAAAAAAATACAAATCAAGTTACAGCTTCAGGTTTTAAACAAGGAAAAATACATAGAACATTGATGCTTGGATCACTCCCCTCACAGGCACCAGAACAACCTCAAGATCTATATTCTGTGCTGAGAGAATTCAGAATTAGATTTTTGGAATATGATGAATTTTCATCCTAGTGATTGTTATCAGTAGGTGACTTTACAGATAGAAAATAATTCCACTGGAAAATTAATGTTTCTGACTATTCAGACTTAGATGATGGGAGCACTAGTGTGCCTTGAGGTCATGGTCATTAATCTCCGGGGTCAGAGAGCTATTAGAGCATGCTGCAGCTGCTGGCCAGTCTGCGTTAGTAATTTTTATCTGTAGAACCAAGGACATAGGATTTCTTCCTGCAGGACCCAATTTTAATCTGCATGATGAGCCAGGTCACAGACAAGTTTCCCATACAGATATGGAAGCTAGGTTCTGCCCCTGGGTCTAATATAGCAGACACAATCATGTCAGACATGTAGATATTGTTAATATAGAGCATAACACAGACTCATAATCATTTGAATCTCTTCTAATAGCTTATAACACCACACAACATTATCCCTACCCCAAAAAGCCTGTGCTGGAGAGAAACTGAAGAGGCACCAAGTAGGGAGCAAGGAAGCACAACCTTTCTCTAGTCTCTCTTACCCTCATTACTGAAGCAAAAATGTTGTAGAAATTACAGTTCTGGTCAAGGAACACATTAAAAAGGGTTGCAATACTATAGGTCCAGGTGTTGCAGTTTAACACTGGCCATGAAGAATAGAAGAAAGTGGAGAAAAAGATTTTTGCTGCAATGTTACAGTGTCTCTGTTCAGACACCCCTTTTAAAAATATCTGACATGATAGTATTTGGAATTGCAACCCCACCATGCATTTGATAATTTACATATGGTAAATTTTTACTGGATTTTCCTGATAGTTCTTGCTTCAGATGCCTTGTTCTTACCATGCCTGTATCCAAATAACCATCTTTGGTTTTTTTTTTCATCTGCTTGTGTTTTTCCAGAACCCCTAATATTGACAGGCTAGCAGAGGAAGGAGTGACACTTACTCAGCATATAGCAGCATCCCCACTTTGTACTCCAAGCAGGGCAGCTTTCCTGACAGGGAGATATCCTATAAGATCAGGTAAAATCCCATTACTTTATTTATATATAAATATTTTATTTTATTTACAGTAAACTGTATGCAGGTATTTTGTCTGGCCTTCCTTGATTTGTTTATTATTATGAGATTAAGTAATGGTAAATGATCAGTCCTTTCAGTGACTGATCAAGCTCAGCAAAGTTGGTCTACATTAAAAATATTTCACATCTATGGGGAATTTTCACATTTCAGAAGAGTTGACCCAAATATAAAGTTTATTTAGTGAGTAAATTTTTTTTTGTTTAAATAGCAACAAAGCAATCTGACTGTGGTTATTTAATGCCAACATTTAATCTAATGTCCTGGACTGCATCAGGCACAACATCACCAGCCAGGCAATGGAGGGGATTGTTGAGGGCAAGAGAGCTGCTCTGTGCTAGGGTGGCCTCACCTCAAGTGCTGTGGGCACCAAACCTGACAGAGTTCAAGAAGTGTTTGGACAATACTCTGGGGCACATAGTGTGACTCCTGAGGATGCCCTGTGAAGGGCTGGATGTTGAATTCATAGATCCCTGTAGGTCCCTTCCAATTAAGCATCTCTTGTGATTCTCTGTGATTGTGTGTAGTTCCTCCACTATGCAATGACCCCAGGCTCTTTGCCTGCCTCCACAGTTGCTTTCAGGCTGCTCCCACTGTGTTGGTGGGCAGCCCAAGTATTGAACACCACAGAGATGCATCTAGAAAGACTCAGTGGAAGAACCTAGTGTAAATACTTCTTCTCAGACATTTCAATTTCTGCTAAACCTTTTTGTTTAGACTGATGCCTCAGGTTTTAGCTTTTATATTTTTCAGATTCTATTCTGCTTTAGCATGTAAGTCTAGGCTTCATATTAGGGGATAGTAAGCTCTCTCTACAGAATAGGTAGACAAAACAATTCCTTCTCTAGCTGGGGGCCCAAGGACAGCCAATCTAGATCTCAGGCCCAAGAGCATAAACAACAGTGGACCGAAGAGAGAAAAAAGAGAGAAAACAAGAAGGGTGGGACTTCATGGTCTAAAGATGTAATTGGACAATTAGCTCCAATATGCTAATGGACCAAAACTTATAAAAATGTAAGACCCTATGACCTGTTGCCCATTTTGTGGCCATTTGGGTTGTGCTACCCAAGGTGGATCTATTTGAGGCCTCTTAATGAATACCTACTTTACTCTTTAGCTCTGTCTAGTCTCTGTTCTAGGTCAGCCTTCACAAGGCATCAAGAAAAATTTTTGGGTTTGTGGTTTGGTTTTCTTTTTTTTTTTTTTGTAGGGGGGAGGTAGGGGCAGGACAGTTCATTGAAGTACTCAAGTTGCCCTGAAAACTGGGAAGAGAGTAAAAAATATCTCACCTATTTGAAGGATTATTTTTGTTCCATATCTACCCATACACGGCACTAAGTATCTTGTGAATACATGCATTTAATTTTTCTTACTTTCAAAGTACCTGATCCAAAGCCTATTTGAGTCCATGAAGATCTAGTCTGTTTATTTTAGTGTGCTGGGACTGAGCCTCTCAGTGCTTAGCCATGCAACTTTAACATTCCCTTAACATCATTTTTAGCAAGGATCATTATACATTAATCAGATCACTTGTTCATTAGTGGTAAAACATCCTGTCCTTGCTTCTGGGAATGAAAGCAAAGCAAGACTCTGGAGCCTACTTGATACGTTCGTGCTCACTCAAATCAAGTAACAAGCTTCTGCAAAAGTGCCAGCTAATATAACTTGCTAAATTTTCCATTAAATTCATCTGCAAAGGAAAATTTTATATACCTGTTACAGATACATTGCTATTAATATTACTGTAGGTAAAGTCACAGGTCATTTTCCATTTTGTTGCTTGTTCTTATTTCTGAAAAATTAAGACTTGAACTAATTTTTTTCTTCACTGATCAGCTCTCAGACATACTTAATCATTTCCATGTAGGTACAAAAATTGAACTTTGTCTTACTTAAGTTACAAAATTTCTAAATATGGACTGCTTCCCAATATCAGTGAAGAACTAGTAAACGCTTATTATAGAAGACACTAGAATCATGATGTGGAAAAAATGTTAGAAATATAAATCTCCTGCTAATAGAGCTAAAGAAAAAGATTCCAAAATGCTGTACTGGATAAGACAAGCTCAGAGAAAGGTAATGATGAAAAAAAATATAAATCATGCTTCTGTACTTTCATTCTGATAACGGAATTACACTGATTTCAGTTACAAGAGCTTGAAATATATAAAAAAATATAAATATGTAAAATATAAATAAATATATGACTGAAGCTATCTGAAGCATTGATCAGCAAAACTATCTGGGGTGAAAAACTGAAGGCAGCATTTGAAGGGTAGGTTGAGCTCTCTTTAATAAACCAGTCTAACGAGTCATTTTCTCATGTAACCACAAGGGATACCTGAGGGAGGATTCTGGTTGTCTACATCAGTCATGTAACTTGGGCACTGTAATCATCCAGTTGCATAATTTAGACTTCCTGAAGATACATCTGCACAGATTTGCATAGATATTCTCTGTTCCTACTGTCTATTTTCAGTGCCAGCTCTCATCTGGAATCCTAGTAATCTAATTTTCATGAACCTGAGCTCTCAAGTTCCTCATCCTGAGTGCACTTTGTAAGCTCATTTGTGTTTCTCAGACTTTTAGCATATAGAAATTACTGTGCCTTATTTAGATGTTGTCTTGTTAGCCGGTACCTGATGCTCCTTTAGTGCACTCCTTCAGTGTGCAATGTGTCTTTATGCCACTGGAGCACCCCATCAATGCTGACAGCTCAAACCACTCTATTTACAGGATCAGATTCCCTCTTGCTCTTTCTGACCTCATGATATTTACATGCCCAGAAGTAAGACTGCCCTATTTCAATATGACTTCTCTCAAAAAACCTTAAAGGCTTGTAGAAAACCACATATGAGGACAGGGGAAATTCTCAAAGTAGAACTTGGGAATGATCTCACTTAGTCCTCATCTTCCTTCCCTCCCTGTGTACAGGAAAAATAAATCATGCAAGATCAACTTCTTAAAATTTTGCTATACCTTAGAAAATCTACAAAAGAGGCTACAGCTGTTTATGTGATGGCTGGTCCCATGGTTATAAGCTCAGAATTTTTTTCTCCATGTCTGTTTCTGGTGTCAATACAGGAAATACCTCACTCATCTAAATGGATGATTGTACCTTCCACTTGCAATACATAGTGTCTGATTGTAATATGTCATTTAAGTGATACCACCTATGGCAAAAAGGTGCATGCAGAACTAGTGAATGGAAATTCTTTGTATTATCCTGGTCTCATTCATTTTTATTGTATTTAGGAATGGCTGCCTTCTCACGAGTTGGTGTCTTCTTATTTTCTGCCTCTTCTGGGGGACTTTCTTCTGAAGAAATAACTTTTTCCAAACTCCTGAAGCAGAAAGGTTATGCAACAGCTCTAATAGGTAAAATTGCAGGCATGCACAGCTCTGTTTTCTTTCATTTCAATGAAAAGAACATTAACTTCCTGTATAGGCTTTTAAGGGCCTGCATTAAGCCTTTCTGCCCCACAGCATAATGAATTTATTTTTCTGGAACAAAGCTGAGCACATTCCCATGCCTGTGTGAAACACTAGTCAGGTAAGTATGTCTAATTCACTTGTGTAGTTATAGTCTCATTTTGCATGGTACTGAAGAAACATGACGAACAAACTGAAAATTATTCAAGCTTTTTAAAAGTTTTCAGTATAAATAGGAGTTTGATTACATCAGAGAGACAATGAGGGGTTGATCACAGGGGTGCAAGTCAGCACTGTGCTTGTTTTTCACCAGTGTTCCCATACAGTAAATAATGCTGTACCTGGGTTACCATCTAAGTCATCAGACAAAAATGGAGACATTTCTAGGAAATTTCTCAAATTATTTGGTAGATATTTCATATAAAATGGTATTTCTCTCTCATTATAAAGATAGTTCAGAAAACTGATAGCAGCATAAATATCCAGTGATGGGCAAAAGGAATCATACTAGGTTAATATTAAATAGAATTGTAATTAATGTCATAAAAGTATAACTTTAAAGGTTTCTGAGTTTTTTTTCTTAATTTGGCCACTGACTTATTCCACACTGCTTATATTTTAGAAGATTCTTGAGAAGTTTAATTTGTATTACATAATGTGTTTCTGTACTGGAATTGCCAGGGAATAGTTGTACAGAGAATATCATACTGGAATATTACTAAATTGATTTAGATGAAGGATGCATGCAATTTGTTTTTTAAATGAAACAGAAACTTGCAATTTTGAGAGTAATTTCTGTTTAAAAACCCAGGGTGTTTAGCAAGGATAACAATTCCTGCCAGTGTTCAAAAAATGTCTGTATTATGTAGATAAACCAGTGTCAGCGTTCTAACTAAAAATCCTACTTAGCTATACCTCAGTCTTATAAAGCATAAAATACCATGATGTCCTGAAAGAATGAAAATAGAAAACCAGAAATTCTTATCAGAAATGTATTTAATGTAGGTATATTTGAACCATAGTTCAAATAGTTCATAGTTTGAAAAAAAAGCCGTTCATAATTTGTCATGTTCCTTATGGACTTGATTTCTATTTCTCCGTATTCAATTAAAGACTGGGTTTTTTCTGTTTGTAACAAGCACAGTAATACAACTCATTTTCTGGGGCTGACCCAGTTAATGTTCTTTTTTTAACTAATTTTGCTGCAGCATGACAGCTTGCCACTTAGATCTCCAGAAGTTCTCTCCATGATGCTTAATGAAAAATTCTTCCAAGTGGCCTGAGTGATAGCTATGAGACCATAAAATGTAATATTACCATATCCTTAGAGTATAATGAAGGTTTCCAAAAATCAAGAAGTGCATTAAAATTAGGAATAAAGCAAATGTAAATGACAAAAAGAAAAATTATGTAGATTTGAAGACTAGATAGACAGTCTGATTCACAGCCAGCATATTTTCTGCTTTTGCTGGTGTTCTTATCACATCATATTGGTCTAGGTCAGGGAGTCTTTGCTTGGTTCAATCTAATTCAGCAGTTCCCAAAAAATTAATTGTCATATCCTGCACCAGTGATGGATTGGCATAAGGTTAATTTGAAGCCTTTCTGATCCTCAAGCCTGTAGTGTCATTTCTATATTTTTGGTCAATCTCCTCTCTGAGGACAGTATTTTTCTTCCCTAGGTGCATTTTTGTTTCTTTTTAATTTTTTTTTCTCCTCTGAATATGTGCTTTCTTTTGTTTGATATGTCCCAAAATATATTTTATCTATAAATCTACTTTATGTATACACTTTTCTACCTCATTGTTTTCCCCTGTGACATAAAGAAGGTGACAACCAATAGATCTGTCAGGAAAGCACACAATCAGATCTGCAACACAACAAAGTTCTGTCAAAAAAAGCAGATGCATAGAATACATAATATTTCACCAGTAGGAAGAAATGTTGGTGTTTTGTTGGAAATAGCAATTCATAATACAAAAAATTCCCCTTATATTTGATAGATAGTATTTTAACTACTGCTATACTCAATTACAGTAGAGTAAAGGTTAATTTCATCACTGTTGCTATCCAGTGTGTTGTCCAGCATCCAGAGAAGTTTAAAATCCACTTATGTAGCTTATATCCAAAGCTAAAATACTAATTGATAACTGGTACTTATTTCTTTCAGAATGAAGTATTTTAATGTTTGGGCACATCACAGTAGTAAGGTGTCCAAGATTGACTGAGTCTATGGAGTGGAGTTAATACCACAGTTATTCATAAAACAGCCTAAAATCTGTCCATGTTAATACCATATGTACATACACTTCTTATAAATTTTGCTATGTACTTCAAATAAATATATTTCCTAAGAACATAAAATATTTCTGTTTGCATCTTGCTCCACATCTTGTACCTTGCCATTTGTCCGAAAAACACAAAATCATTCCAAAACATATTTATCATTGCATAAAAATCAGTCTTTGTACCAAAACCACTACAGTATTTCTCCTTTTTCCACTATCTGAGGGAAAAATACAGGGGAAACACGGATTTCTGTAGTGTCCTTAAGGTTCTGCATTTTGAAAAATGGAGTTTCAAGTGAAATTTCTTGGCTGAATAGGACTTGCTTCTCACTTCCACTTGCCTTTCATTGCATTGCTTTCGTTCTGCAGAAGTCTTAATTGTGGCTGATGGAGAGGGAAAAAAGCCTAGGTCTGAAATTATTACGGTACTCATAATTTACAATTAACAGCATAAATTTCACTCAAAAGCTTGGTAGAATCTGTTGAAATGCTTATGATGCTTATGTGAAGTGTCCATTCTATGAAGCATCACTTGGCAAAGAGATGAGAGCATTTTGCATTGCTCTCAGATTCAGAAGGGCCCCAGAATCTAAAGCACATTACAGTAATCTGTTCAAGCACTAGCTCAAGGCAGGGGTTATTGTCACAAGGAGTGAAGCAAAACATGTATTGTGCACCCAGCCATCACTTGCTTTTTCAGAGTAGTGCAGGATCTATCAAAACCTTCTACCTCCCCAGCCATTTGAGAATGGCAGTTGTGTCATTCCATCACAGCTCCCAGTATAATTTGAGTGGGGGCTTCTGTTGTTTCTCCTGCTAACCTGATCTCTGCTTTGCTTGGCTTAAGTTGCTTCTCAACAAATCTTTTTCTGAGGCCCAAGTTTGTCTTGACATTGAACAATTTGTTGTGCTTGCTAAAGAAAGTCTTTAGATAAAAATAGGACTTATATTTCTCCCTGCCCTAATTTGTTATTGCAAGGTTTTTCTATCCTGGATTGTAGTTGAGATCCAGTTAAAAAATCCACTATGTATCATAAGAAGTGACCTTGAAGGTATACTTAATTTTCTTGAGTTTATTTTTCGTATTTTCTTACTGAATTATAGGTGCTTTGAGATTAACCTATAATAGCAAAAAAAAAAAAAAAAAAAAATTAAGCCAGAAGAGCATTTATGTTCATGATTATAAGCCTCTACCTTTAAATCTAACTTGATGACAGTTGCTTCATGCTCACTGTGTTACACATCTGATTTATGATTATTCCATTAAGAGACTCATTCAAACATAAGAGAAAAATTGAAGCATTTCTTTTCAAAAATCTGTGTCTTTGGGTGCTGGGAAGGAAAATCAGAGTTCCAGCCTTACCTAGCCCTTTATAGCACCATTATAACTTCTGAAATTTCAATAAAATGGTATGTACTGCTTGTTTTTTTACTGACCACAATAATTTTTACTGGACTGTATCAAAAGTAGTGACCAGAACCATTCTGTGCAGAATACCACCAGGAGAATACCACTTCAGATGAGGGGCCATCTGACAGGGAAAAGTTCTGATGAAATGAGAAATGTGTAGAGGCCTTAATTTCACTGGCACATAAGCAGACCTGAAAATGTTTTATACCTGCTTTGATGATATACAGAAGTTACTTTTAACTTAAGACCATCAAGATACATATGAGGACAATTGAACTCAACTAAGCACTCAGATTCAAGACTTCTGCTTTTTCTCCACCTTTGCTGACAGACAAACTTAGGCATATGACATTCTCATCCTATAACTCAGTTCTGTTATTAGTAGAAGAGAAATAAATACATCCACCTAATTTGCTAAATTTAAAAAAAGCAGAACTGATCCCCATGTTCACCCTTGTTGGTACTGCAGTACCTGCATTTGTCACAGCCAAAGGAAAAAGTGCAGGATGAATACATTGTTCTGGAGACCCAGAAGGAGATGTTCAGGACTGTTTGCATCAGGACTCTCTTACAGTTGTGTAAAAGCTGGCTTGGTTTGAAAAAGGGAAAAATTCTGTATATGCTTTTTTTTTATGTTTTACATTTACTGCCATGAATATTTTGAATTCTCTGAAACAAGTAATTCAAATTTCTTTGGGGTAAGTTATGGGAATGAAGACTTACTGGATTTGTAGTTTTTCTTGTTTATTTCTTTTGCAGTCACAATTCCTGAATTATGCCGGTCATGTTTAGGTGTTTGATTCAGAAAAATAAATAAAGTTTGGCCCAGCAGTATATAGTGTTATCTGTTTTGTCAAGGCCAGCATGCTTTTTTAAATTATTCAGCATGTTTTTGTGCTGAGAGCAAAGGCATAGCTCTAGCCATAAGCTAGCTCAATAAGCTTAACTGAATTTGAATTTTTTTTTATAATTATGCATTTTATTCAAATAGCAGCTACCAGTTAGGTCTGTTGTGCTAAGCAATGCATAAGCATGTGGTAAGAGGTTGTACCTGAGTCATAGAATGAATTATCTAGATACTTACCATAATCAACATGAATATAGATTGTATTAGTATAATGCAAATCAGACTCAGTGGTCAGACAGGGTCCAACATTATTGCAGAATTAGAGCAATTTCCTAGTGGTACAAAATGCTGTGAGAGAGAGTATTTGACAGCAATTTACTTGTTACTGTTGTTTTAATTTATATATATGAAATATAAATGCAAAATAATCAGCCTTGTATATATATATGTGTATTTTGAAGGATGTTGGCAATTTCAGAGATTTCACAATCATTTAAATAATAAATGCTTTAATCATTTTCCTATTCTTGATTTATTTTCTATTTGTTGCTGGTTTTTTATTATTCTTTTGTCTCTTTTTAACTAGTCAAATTATTTGCCAGAAAAACTTCAGAAAAGATATTTTGTACTTCCATATTTGTTCTTCCTCTTCAATCAGTAGCTGCTACAAAACAGTATTATCTTATGACAACTACACATGCTTAATTTCCAAAGGTATCTGTCTGCTAGGGCTCTGTTGCTCTTCAGTGATCTACTAGCCCACTCAGAATTTAATGTTCTTCAGCAGCAGCCATGTTAATCTGTTTCTAACTGAGATGAAGAGAGAGACAAGAAAAAAAAAATCTTTGATGGAGGCACAATGAAACTTTCAATAGAAAATAGTGATCCACACAATAAATGCTGGGAGCAGGGGGATATCAGCCAGATAGTGACAGCTTTATGTTTTAAATAATGCACATTAAAAGTAAGTTTGATGATTTAACTACAAAAATACTCCCTGTCCTTCTCTCTTTGTAGGAAAGTGGCATCTTGGGATGAACTGTGAAAGCAATAATGACTTCTGTCACCACCCCCTCAGTCATGGATTTGATTACTTTTATGGCCTTCCCGTGACCAATTTTAGAGACTGCAAACCTGGCCAAGGCAGTGTATTTTTAAAAGGTGTTCAGAAAGACCTTGTCATCCCAGTCCAAATCACTGGAATCGCCCTTGTGTCTTTGGCAGTAGTGCAGTACATTGGCCTTCTCAAAGTACCCTTCCAAGCTCTGAGTTACTTCTTGTTAATAATCACAATTTCACTTGTGGTTTTGATTTTTTTCTTCTATCAATTTCGACAACTAAACTGCTTTTTAATGAGGGACCATCAGATTATCCAGCAGCCACTGTCCTATGAGAACCTTACTCAGAGACTGACAAAAGAAGCCATGAAGTTTATTGAAAGGTAGGTTTCTAACTGTGTTGTAAGTTAACATTGGCATCTCATGATGACAGTGCTTCTGAAAATTAGGAAAAAAAGTGAGCTGGTGGGCACAGGGAATATGTCATTATATATGATTGTAATTTTTTTCCTTTAAAAGATGACGTTAATCTTGTTGGTAGGAATGACTGTTTGGTTTCCTCCTGTCAGGTATGTAGCTAATTTCTCTATAAAAAGGGAAATGTTTTATTCTTAAGAATTTCATGTAAATTGAAATATGACAAATATTTTGTGGTGTGACTTAATTCTGTGAAAGCACAATGCAGAGTCATAATTCATGACTTTTCTGGAATGGGGAGATGTTCTTCATCACTGAGTTGATGCATCCATTAAAAGGCATTCATATGGCTAATTTTTTAAGATACTGGCATTTTAGATGACTCCACTTTTATAACCATAATTTTGAAAATATTTGATTTTCCAAAATTAGGGTGCTAGCTTCTGTACCTGGGACAGAATAACCCCAGGCACCAGGACAGGCAGGGAGTGACCTGCTGGAAAGCAGCTCTGTGGAGCAGGACCTGGGGGTGCCGGTGGACAACCATCTGTCCATGAGCCAGCAGTGGGTGCTGGGGCTAGGAAGGCCAATGGGATCCTGGGGGGCATTAGGGAGAGCATTGCCAGCAGGGAGGTGATCCTGCCCTCTGCTCAGCCCTGGTGAGGCCACATATGAAAAGTTGTGTCCAGCTCTGGGATCCTGAGGACAAGAGAGACACAGAGCTCCTGGAGGAGGTCCAGCAGAGGGCATTAAAGTTGATTAAGGGATTAGAGCATCTCTCTTACGAGAAAGGCTGAGATATCTGGGCCTGTTCAGCCGCAAGAAGAGACAACTTAGAGAGAACCTTATCACTGTACATAAGTATCTGCAGGGAGGTGTCAAGAGGACAGAGCCAGGCTCTGCTTGGTGGTGCCAAGCAATAGGACAAGAGGCAATGGGCAAAAGCTGATGTACAGGGAGTTCCAGCTGAATATGAGGAATAACTACTTTCTTGTGCAGGTGACAGTGCCCTGGCACAGTTAACCAGAGGGGTTTTGTAGTCTCCCTTGCTGGAGATTTTAAAGAGCTGTCTGGACATAATCCTGGGCCATGTTCTGTGCTTTGACCCTGAGGGAGGTTGGGCCAGAGGATCCCACTGTTGTCCCTTCCAACTTTACCCATTCTGTATTCTGTGATTCTGTGAAAAAAAGGGTGTTTTGAAAACTGTGTTTTTAATATTGGACCACCTAAATATTGGGTTACAAAACCATCCTAAGTCATGGTTCATTTTTGCTAGGTCAGTTACTTTGTAATTGTCACCAAAGAGCTCTTAATGGGATCAAGTCAAAAAAGTATACATTTGTATATTCTAAAATAGAAATCAATGTATTTACAGAAAAAAATATTTATTCAATTTAACTTCTGTAAAAAATATGTGTATGTATTTTTCTCCACCACTTTTGACACAAATTGCAGCATTTTTAAAAATACTAAATCAAGAAAAAATCATATTTTAACATATAGAATTACTATTATCCTGAATTTCTATTCAACACCCCTGAACTACTATTCTTTAAAGTATGTAGCATTAGTTTCTGTGAACACATGCAAATGGTGTCATTGCTGGATGAAAACACATACCGGGAATCTGCAGCTAAATTTTGTAGACTTAATGACTTTACAGAGCAGCTGCTTCTAGCTGTTAGCAAGAAGAAATGTTTATTTAAAATCTTGATCTCATACTGCAATTTTTTATCATTTCCATCCTTATGAATATTTGATGTGGCTGTTTTTACATATTATACCGAAAAAATGGTTTTTATAACAAATTTCCTTAAATAATTAAGTGTTCCCAACGATCAACATTTTCATAAGTATTTATAAATTAACTCAACCATCTGTATTTCCTCTTGGTGATGGGGATAGATATAAAGATGCCTTCTCAGATACATTGTAGATAATTTAACAGTGAAGTACTTTGTTATTACAAACACACGAACAAACACATTTGAAAATTGTTAAAATATTACTTGCTTAGTGACCAAGCGTTTGGTGATTTCAAAAGACTCTCAAGTACATGAACTATTTGTTGGTATATTCTTCCACTATTTGCAAATATATAAAGTGCCTGTAGTGATACTGTTATGTGTATCTATTAATGTTTCACTAGTTTCAATGTCATGACAATGGAATAGTTGCCTCAAAATAGGTGAGTTCAAGATGGAAATCGATGGTAGAAAGCTAATAACTCTTTTAACTGTATTAATATGTGTAATGTGCACAGTGTTACCCTGTAGATTAGTGCTGCTGTTTGACCCCAGTGTTTAGAGCTGGCAAAATAATGTATAATCTAAGTTAGCATAGCTTTGTTGACCCAGCTAGAGGTAAGTGACTTTACATCGTTTAGGCACTTGGCCTCAAATGTCAGTGTAGTTTTCAGACAACACTGATGTTAAATTGAAGTCAAGGTTAATAGCACATATTCATAATTTACAACAAACTTTGTAACAGGAGTGCTGTAATTACAGTGAGAATTATAACCCAGACTCTTCATAGTCAGTGTTATATTAGAGAATATCCAAACATGTTAAAGTATTGAGAAGCAATTAGTGCATTTGAGCAATCTTAACTGTGCCCTTTAATGAATGCACATGCGAAGTATATGACCATAAACCTTACTCTTGGGGATATGAGTAATTGGATTAATGTTCACTGAACTGATCTGCCCCATGCGTTAGTGTGAGCAACAAAACCAATATTTGCTTTGACACACTAGTTCTGACATGATAGAGTTCATACCTGTTAAATCCAGAGCACCAGTAGATCATTGCTTTTATGAATAATCCACTGACTTTGGCCATTTGTAGGCGACTGGCCACCAAGAGGTAACCAGGTTGCAGAAGTGAAGGGCTACAAGAATTTTGAAAGTCACAGTGCTTAGCAGCATTCTTGTCATTCCAGTTCTTTCAGCCCTTTAGCCACATGTTTGAACACTGAACTTGTCACACAGTCTCCTTTTCTTCAGCTGACACATTAAGCAGCAAACTCAGTCATGTACGCTGTTAATCCTTGTGTACAATTATACCTGAGAGCAAACAATCCTGAAGTTAAAGAATTCAAGCTTTCACCCTACCTGGTTCTAAATACACATTTCATCATCAAATTAAAATTATCAGATATCATGTGTCTTTTAGTTGGTTAAGTAACTTTACAATAAATATATGATGAAGGTCCAGTCTTCACCAGCACTGATATTTCCTGTAAAGCTTTTTTTATGCTATATTTATATGCAATGTATATGAACATATTAATTTTCCAATGTTTTATCTATGTAAGTTTGTTTGCTTATTGCCTTTATTGCCTCTAGAAGTTCTTCAGAGTTCAGGTGATGGACTTCCAGACATTCTCTTTCCTAGTTGTTTCTCAGTAATTTTCAGTTTTGTGATTTGTATAAGCATCAGATTCTTCAGAAGGAATAGGCAAAGTAGGAGAGGCAGTGGGGTAGACCTTTATGTTAAGGAGTGTTTTGATTATCCAGAGCTTAATGATAGTAGTGATAGGTTTGAGTGCTTATGGGTAAGAATCAGGGGATAGGCCAACAAGGTAGATACCAAGGTGGGAGTATGTCATGGACCACCCAGACAGGATGAAGAGGAAGACAAAATATTCTGTAAGCAGCTGGAAGAAGTCTCACAATTCCTGGCCTTTGCTCATGTGGGGGACTTCAGCTTACCAGAGCTGGAAAGGCATTGCAGCGGATAGGAAACTGTGTAAGTGGTTCTTGGAGTGTATGGAAGACAACTTCCTGACATAGCTGGTGAGGGAACTGACCTAGGGAGGGGCCCTGCTGGACCTGCTCTCTGTGAACAGGGAAAGACTGGTGGGTGCTGTGGTGCCTGGAGGCTGTTTGGGCATAGAGACCACAAAATGAGAGTTTGTGATTCCTAGCAAAATAAGGAGAGAGGTCTTCCAGAACTACTACCTCAGACTGCTGGATGGCCGATTTTGGCCTGTGATTCTATACAATCATTAGAATTTGTATTTTTAAAGTCTTATAATGTCTTCGTAGTGTACAGCTATGTGCTATTGTGCTTATTTTGGTCTGATCTTTGGAAAGGTGGTATTGGGTTTTATCTTCCTTAGTCCAGTGTATGCATATTACAATTTTTGTTTGTTCCTTAATAGACTAAAAGAGACCAAATACAAAATTCAATGCCCAAAAATGGCACTGGAGAAGAATGTATGCAATTACAAGTGTCAGATCTGGTGTGTGAAAACAGGTAGTAGTTTAGTTTCTTACCCTAATTGTAAGTGGGCAGGTCAGCTCTGTGTATGTTAATTCTAATTGCTTTTTCCTGAGAGGAAGTGTTTACATGTCCTAAACCTAATAGAATGCTCTCTTGGTATTACAATGTATTTGAAAGTCAAATGGGTGCTACTTATTTCATGTTAAATTCAATGTGGTTGTCACTCATACATCTTCAGCATGCCTTTCAATACCAGCTGCACAGAAAATCCAATTTTGCAAAGTGCCGGGGTCTGTTTTCTAGCGTATCAGAAATTAACAACACAAAAATACCACTCTGTGATACAGAATACCTCTCTGAGAAATTTCTATACCTGATCACAAGTAATAATAATATTTTTTAAAAGTCTAATGAAATCTAGTTTTTTGAAAACAGTATTTAAATACTAACTTAGTATATTTAAAAACTGTGGTGAAGGTGAATTTGAATCTTCTTGCCTAGTTTTACCAGTCATAGGTTGCATAAGCATAATGTTCAACAGTTAATAAATTGTAAATTTTCTCTTTATGTATTCTATTTTAGTTCTTGAAACGCTGTTGCAACAACTGTTCAAATTTTTTGTTAGCTACTGTTGCAGACTGTGGTTTAGAGTTTGTCCATGTATCATTAGGTCTCAGGATCTAGCAGTTGTCATGTTGCACTGAAGTTGCAGTTCTCAAATCCAGTGTTTTTGTGAATCCTACAAGAATATTCCTTATATTTTACAGCTAAAAAAAAAATATAGAGAAGAATTTGTGTATCTCTGTATACATATAATGTATATGTGCACGTATATTAAAAAATGTAGTAACTTATAAGCTCTAGCAACTCTACTAGATCTTCAAGTGTTTTCTCCCAGATCTCTGATTATGCCTTTTGAACAAGAAGGTAACAGGAGGAAAGTGTGGGTTCATATAGGACTTTACCAAATCTTTAGATCATTTAAGAATTATTAGGGTCCTCACTAGTTCTGCAGTGATTGGCAGACTGAATGGTCAATGGAACACTTCTAAAACAGAGGTAGATCTGTATACTGTACTCCAAAGCTTTGTGGATGAGAGGGTTTAGTAATGAGTTTAATTTGTACTAAATGATTTTTTTTTTCTCCACGCTTACAAAATTTTCTTTCAGAGCGAGAGAAAAAGGTTGTATAGAAAGGAAATAAAAACATATGTGTTTACCTTAAGTATTTAAAGGAAGCAATGAAGACATGAAATTGGAAAAGTAGAAGCATCTTATCTATTGGCATAGAATAATTATTTAAAAAATGCAGATATAGTGGTAAAAAATTCTACTTTTAATATCTACTAGAAAGAGTCAGATTTTCTATATATTTGCATTTTTCCTTCTCTTTCTGTTACATTTTCAACACCTTTTATGGTTCTTATAAGTTATCCCCCAGTAGTCTGGAGTTCTTTTTCTGATTTTGAAAAAAATTGAAAATATGACATCTGTGTTTGAAGGTGTATATTTTAAAAGAGCAGGACAGAAACATTCATTCATAAATTCATTCAGACTAACAAGAATTTTAGCACTGTTAGCATTTAGAACAAAACAAAATCCAGCATATAGAAACAGTCCTGCTTTCGTACAACTGAGCCAAAATTTGGCTTTTCCTCCTGCAGGAACAAGATTAATGAAGTGTATTCATCCACTGCTATCACAAAGAGCACTGTCTTACTGGTGATCTAATCTGGAAGTAGAGGAGGCATCTGTGGGGAATAAGCACTAATTAATTTATCCACTGGGGGCATAATGAATAAGAATAATTTTTTTTAGTAGAAGGAAAATGACAGGAAAGGAAATGTAATGTTTCTATCTGCTTGAGTTGATACAGTGGTGATTCACCTAGAGTACTGCGCCTAGGTGTGAGGTGCTCAGCACAAGAAAGATGTGGACCTCTTACAGTGGATCCAGAGGAGGATCAAGAAGATGATCAGTGGGATGAAACTCCTTTCCTATGGCTGAAAAAGCTGAAGTTGTTTAGCATGGAGAAGAGAAGGCTCAAGAGAGACCTCACTGTGGCCTTCAGTACCTTGAGGGGGCTTATAAAAGGAGGGAGAGGGAATTTTTATAAGGACAGATAGTGGCAGGTGATAGTTTTAAACTGAAAGGGAGGGGGCAGGTTTAGATGAGATGTTATGAAGAAATTCATTACTCTGAGAGTTATGAAGCAATGGAACAGGTAGAGCAGTTGCAGATGCCCCATCCCTGGAATTGTTCAAGGATTACCTGCTGGTCATGCTAGTTTTATTGAGGCCCAGGATACAGTTGGCTTTATGGGCTGCAAGTGCATATTTTGTCAGCTAATATGGAGCTTCTTGTCAACCAACACCCCCAGGTCCTTCTCAGATCTGTTCCCATTCCATTCTTCATCCAGCCTGAATTTGTGCTTGGGATTGACATAACTGTGGTGCAGGCCTTTGCACTTGGCTTTGTTGACTTCATTAAATTTTCATGGGCCGAAATCTCAAGCTTGTCCAGGCACCTCTGGGTGGTGTTCCTTCCCTGCAATGTGTCAACTGTGCCACTTAAGTGCACAGAAAAGCCAACAATTGCCCAAGGAGTTTTCAGAGCAGCAAGCATTTAGGCAGATTTGCAGGAAAAATGTTAAAAGACTTGGGTTTGAAGCACAAAGTCAGATTAGTTTTAATTGCTCTCTCACACACTTTAAAGCTGTTTTTTATAGCTCAGGCCTGAGCTGAATCCTTGAGTAATACAAAGACACCTCACTATACAAAAGAAGAACCCGGTACTTTGCAATGCAGACGAGTCACCAGCACTGTGATGCTTTAAGATGTTTTCAAGTTCCATTAAAAGCACCCTGAAGAATATCTTATGTCAGATGTGTGTAATCTCTCTAGCTACTCAATAAATTGAAAAAACTGTGTGACTCATGTGAGGATAAAAAATCTCAAATTTTTTGATAAGGAGATTCACTGTGTTTGGGCTGTGTAAAAGATAGTGGAAATACATTTTTGAAAGAGCTGTTTTTTGAAGTGGTTAAGGAGTTAAGCTGTTATTGTCAAATTTTTCTCCCGCCTACTAGCTGGTATTGTCATTCCATTTTCAAGGTCAGAGTAAAGGTATTTAGTCATGATTCTCCTCAAAGTGTTTTGGCAGGAGATAAATAGCTGCCTCTGATCTTTTAGAGGATATTAATAGGTGAGACACTTCTCCACCCGACAGCCAGCTGTCAATCAAAAGCTGTCAATTGTAGTTGGAAAAAAGAGAATGATGTAGTGCCCTTCCATATCAATCATTGATTTGATGACTCTTCATGAAAGTTAGATCTTTCTGTGAGTTCAACAAACAAAACAAACTTGAATTGTTACATCTTGAAAATAACATTTGTAATGGAACCTATTGATACTTTTAGCAAAGCAAGTAGGCAGTTATGAGAATGCAGTGTTTCTATGGCATTAGAACAAGGTAGTTTGTATGAAAACTAAATATAGCCTGCAGTGTTAAAGTACAAAATAATTTTTTGTGTTGTTTTACCCTAGAATTTGTATATTAATCTCAATTCAGTGAACTGTGTTTAAGGAAAAAGTCAACAATAATCCCACGAATTAAAAAATGCTAGTTGTAAAACAAAAATGATCTGCCTTGAAGTAAAGTTCTCTAGTGAAAGGTCAGTATTACATTTATGTATATATTAAATAAGTAACTTTTAAGTAGATGTCTTTTTTTACTTCAATTGGTGATATTTTCAGCCTTTTTCACTGACTCAGGGATCTCTTGTTATTTGTTTCTAAAATTGTGAAAAGTTCTCACATATATGACCTTTCAAATAGCAACAAACAACTTCATGGAAAGTATATCTTTTATGAAAAACATGTCTTAAACGTTTTGGATCAGTACTTTATATAATAAAGTAATACAGGATTTATGCACAAATGTTTGTGAGAGAATTAAAATATTTTTTATTCATCTTCCACATGAAGAATGTTTTTTTTCTTCTGGGTTTCCTAAAAAATGAGAACTTTTTTATGAAGAAAAAATCCCCATCAGAAACACACTTATCAAGTGAGTAATATGGATAAAAATTTCCCATTCTGTGTTTATCTACTACTGTATATGCCAGTAGAAAAAAAAGCTTTAATCATTCAACTTGTGAAAAAAACAGATCCAACCAAGGAGAGAGGAAAATGGATCATAAATATAGTAGATTAAACTTAATTTTTTTTCTTTAGGAGGAAACTATTGATATCAGATTAATCTCTTTTTCTACTTGTTTTCAAGTTCTAAATGTTAGGATTTTTTTGTTAATTTTAAAGAAGTGTTTTTTATGAGCATGCCTGTATTGGGACTACCCTCTTAAAAAGGTGGATGAACCAACTGCTTGAGTAAATACATGGTCTCCATTTGATGTTGATGTGAATCACAGGTATTATCCCCCACAGCTTGGTGGGGGAAAATATGATAAATAAAACTAAAAGTAGTCTTCAATTAGCTGTGTGCTTTAAGATGAGATCCAGACAAGTGTTGTGGGTAGTGCTTTTGTGGTTCAGCTGATATTTACAATATGCATAATGTACTGCAAGTGCTGTTAGAGCATATAGCAGTAAATTTGGCTAGTACGCCACAATTTTAAATAAAGTAGTATAAATAATGCATAAGGAGAAGTACTTGTTTGAGCTGTGCTTTCACAGCCTGCTGGAATTGATCATAAATATCCTGTTGACAGATCACATGAAGAGCAAAATTTACAGAGAGTCTATTTATTGCACTCTTTCTCTTGTATCTGTTTAGGAAATAGAAGACAATGGAGACTGTTCGTTACTCTGAGAACAAAAAGTTTTATATTGGTATGACTTTGAGGTTATGTAGAGTCACATGCATACACATACAGAGCTTTAAAAGGAAAGAGGTTTGGTCATATACCTTAGCCCATAATAAAGACCCAGGTCCCCATAACAGTTTAGTTGATCAGCTCCCACATGACTTTGAGAGGAAGGAATTGCGTTTCACATGGATATGTAGTGCTGAGGGTATATTTTTGAACAGAAATTGTATTCAGGTTTTTAAAAATATACATGTAAATTGTTGAGACGTGTTTGTATTCAGAAACTGCTAGATTCCTGCCTTTGAACAACAAGTCCTTTTTCAATATATATCACAAATAGTATTTAGTAGATTTTGTAATTTATTTTTGCTTTCAGTTCAGTAAAAGAGTGGCATTTTTACTGGGTGTGTGTTTATTCAGAATTATCCTGTAATCAATTACATTTTTCCTTTTCACCTTTCTTTTTGTTTTGGTGTTTGTTTTTTTGAGGGGGTACAGGGAGCCTTTTTTAAAAAAACTCTATTGAAGAAAGATTTATTTGTAGAAAACTTATTATAAAATACTGTAAGAGTTTGTGGTTTTGTTTTGTTTTCCAGGAACACTGATACACCATTTCTTCTTTTCCTGTCTTATCTTCATGTCCATACTGCTCTATATGCTTCAGAAAATTTCCAAGGAAAGAGCAAGCATGGTTTATATGGTGATGCAGTGGAGGAAATGGACTGGAGTGTAGGTATGTTACACATGCTTCTAACAGCAGTGGAAGGGATTCATGATGAGTTGTGTTCATGTTCAGCAAATTGAGACCAGCAATTTGTGTCTATAGTATATCTGTCATACTTATCCTTTATACTTAGGGGAAAGAAACAGTCTTTTAGAAAGCACAATAATCTGAGCTTTTGTGATATCTACTTTATTGCCAAATTTATTGTGTCCTAAAAAAGCAGTTCCCTTTGACTGTGAAAGTGGTCTATGCAGCATGGACTTAGCAGAGATGTGGACATCTAAGTGTGGGCTTCTGAAGCTGAGTAGTTAAATCCAACCCTCTGAGCTTCTGAGTGCATCTTGCATATTCAAATGATCCTTATAAAACAATCTACTATTTTAAAAAGTGACCATATGATATCAGAATCAAAATATTTTCAAATTAAGTATATAATATGCACTCTTGGCAAAACTAGTTTGCTAATTATTTCAGTGAGTTCTCTGAATTACTGAAATCACCAAGATGAGATCCACTTCTGTTTATGAAGAATAGTCCAAAAAAATCAATTTGCCTTTCAGAGCCTTCCATTCTGTCTGAGGCTGGAGAGGAATTGGTCCTTAAATCTTTCAGCAGGCTTCCTGTATATCTAGATGTACAGAAGTGTTTCTCTGATTCCAGAGATAATCACCTATGAAAACAAGTAACAGTTCATATTTGTAAATAATCATATGGTAGAATAGCAGTATTGTAGGCACTAAAGATGACTTTATGGTCCTCCTTCCTCTATACCTCAAGTTGATTCTCTTCTCAGTACAAGTCAATGCAAATTGGCTTTCTTCAAGAAAGCTTTCTGACTAAATTTCTATTAACAGATATTTAGCTTTGGTGCATGCATAAATCATGCCAGTATGAGCAGTTAAACATGTATTCTTTGCATATTTTGTATCAGGAAGTCTAGTTGCAGAAACAATGGGCAAAAGGCAGTGATTTGTAATGTGCTTATTGCAGTGTTTACAGGAATGGGGAGAACTGTTGTGGGAAACTGTAATGTGCTTAGGAAGGGTTTTCAATGTAGGAGATAACAGAACAACACTCTTTTGTAAATCATGTTTTGTAAAGAGAGACCAGGTTTTGTTTATTCCAGTTCTATCAACCCTGAATCTTTACCATGTGTATCAGTGGCCACCAGCATTTGATCAAATGGGTACTTGCATTAGATAAAAGAATGCATGTGTTATAATTTCTGTTTGCATCCACATTGTAGCAGTCCACTGGGCATTAGCTCATTTTACTGTCTGTGTTTGATTTCCTGTTTTTTTTTTCTGTTGTGCAATATTTACTTTATTCCAGCCTAATTGGGTTTTTTTGCTGCTGCCATTACATTTTTCTGTTTTCTTGTCCCCCAGAGAGTGTCTCTAGGGTTTAAACAGCAAGTTGGAAAGCCGGGTAGCTGACATGCTGCTGTTTCAGGCTATTTAGTGATACAGAGGTGGTAACAGGTTGAAAACCACTGCCCTTTTCCAGAATGACCACAAGCTCTTAGGAGATGTGTCAAATAAACCAACTGTAGGACAGAAGCATGCTATTTAAAAAGCAGGGCTTTTAAAATCTCTGGGCTAAATCAGAGATTCAAGTTTAATGGTGATAATATAGGAAATTAGAACAAATTTAGAGAAGATACATAAGTTTCCTCAGGTATTGTCCTTTTCTGGTCATTATAGGAACATCAGGGACAGTAGAGCTAGCTTAATCAGGAAACAGATCCACAGATCCACAACTGTCATTTACTAGTATAAAACTAACAATTTTTTTTTTTTTGGTTGATCTCAGTTTTGGTTGTGTCTTGTAAAAATCTTCTTGATGAGAGATGGCATATTTGCTCCAGGATGTAGAAAACGTGTTTAGTTCCTCTTCTACTTTCTCCTCCATTATTAGCCTGATGAAAAAAAAAAAAAAAAAGCCATGGCTGTCATTTCCAAATGAATCTGGAAGAATAATATACTTTTTTTTTTCAGTTGAAGGGAGTACTTATTTCCATTAACCTCCACTGAAAAGTCCAGTTTTAATGCATCAGCTATGTCAGAGAAAGTAGATTGATTCACTGTACTGCTGATGTCAGTAACCAGTATGCTCTTGAAAATGCCTCTGAAGATGAGGCAGTAGGAAAAGTTTTAAAAAAATTGTCTAGAAAAGATGAAAAAGTGAATACTGTGAGCTTTTCAGAAATGGAGGTTTTATTATTCATTTGACAAAAATTAGTATTTATGCATAGATGAATGTAACTTGCAAGAGCAGTAAGAACAAGATAGCCCAGATATAACACTATGCTGCAAGACTTTCTAAGTAGAGACAACACAGCATATGAAGAAAACATGAGTGTATTGAAATCTACATTATAGAACAACATCAGAACCAACTTTCATTGAGTTCTAAAAGAAATTTACAGTGGTTTCTGCTGACTGAGTCATGTTGTGGAAGGCCCTTGTGGATGACTTAAAAAAAAAAAGAGTAGAAAAGGAGTAGAAGTTGCAAGTAGAAGTACTACCAGGTACCAGTGATGACATAAAGACATAAAGATTGAACAATCAAATGCAACTGAAATATTATTCCTTATTTGAGAGATCAGATGGAATCAAAAAGATTTTAGGTGCCATTTCCAAGAGAGAAAGCAGAAGCTTTTCTTGTAAGATGGAAAAGTCCACTCAAGACTCAAAATTCTAATTACAAAACAGTTCGTTTTCAACATTTTCATTTTTTATTTATTGAGAATCAATACCAAATTAGACAACAATTCAATTCTAAGGCCATCGTCATGCTAGGAGGAAAAAAGCCCCAAAAAAGTGAGAATAAAATACTTCTTTGAATATTTCATGTTTGTGACTTGTTAAACCAATACTGAAGATTATGATTACAATCCATGTCAAATATCCAAAATAAAAAGCCTCTTTATAAGCTTTGGGACCATGTATGTCTATTGTTTTTTCATACTGATGTGTGTATAACAGAATTCAATGTTGAAAGCATTCAGTTATAATGTCACTGCATGTGACATGCCTTAGAGAATTATTCTCTGGCTAATAACATTAATTTTCTTTCAATGTAGGCTAAGCACCTTATTAATGCTATTAATTATAATTAATATGAGAGCAGATGAAATAATCTTACAGTCTAAAAATGGAAAAAGAAATGATGAATGAATCAATGAATGCACTATCATCCTTTTCTTCCTTCCTCTATTCCCTTCTTTCATTCCTTCATCCTGATTGAGTATAGGAAGAAAAATGGATATGCTCAGAAATTGTTTTTGATGTAATTGCATTACACTAATTTAATCCAAAACAGATCACTGCAAAGAGTTTTGGAGCCCCCTGTAGACTTGCAAGCTGTGTGAAGACATTAATCCCACACCACTTTTGCAAATGGCTGGTTATTATTTTGTTAGCAGCAGCTGAACTACATATCAGGTGTTCTTCCTTTGTAGGTCAATCCCAACTGAAAGGTTTAGATGTAAAAAAGTCTCAGAAATTGTAGTCTGTCACATCCTAGGTAACTGTAAAGAGGGTGCCTTGTCTGGATGTCTTCGTTAAATGAATGTCCTGAAAGCTGAAAAACCTTAACTGCCTCTCTCCCATGATCTTGTGACCTGTCTTAGGATCAAGTTAATATTACAAGAAAATATTATAAGTCATCTGATATTAGTTATTTAGAAGGAAAGGAAAGGAAAGGAAAGGAAAGGAAAGGAAAGGAAAGGAAAGGAAAGGAAAGGAAAGGAAAGGAAAGGAAAGGAAAGGAAAAAGGAAAGGGAAAGGAAAAATCCCAAAGCATCTTAAATTTGACTTTTATTTTAAATAAAATAGAATTTTATAGGAAGTGTGTTTTTTGTAGGAATATGTTCCCAGTACCACTGAACAGTGTCCTGAAAAGGGTTATAAGAAAGACTCGAGCCTTTTTTAATAGAAAAACCTGGGAGAGCTGGGACTGAAGCCCTATTCAGCCTGCAGAAGAGAGTATCTTATTGACCTGAAGGAAGAGTGTAAAGAGAATGGGCCCAGGCTCTTCTGATTTGTGCCCAGTGGCAAGAAGAAATGGGCACAAATTGAAACATGTGAGGTTTCCTCTGAACATCAGGGAAAACTTTTTTACTCTGAGGATGATCACATGCTAACCCAGGTTGCCATCGGGGTGGTGAAGTCTGGAGATGGTCCAGGGCTCCAAGTCGCCCTGTTTAAGGAGCAAGCTTGGGCAAGGTAGCCTCCAGAGGTCCCTTCCAACATCAGTCATTCTATGATTCTATGAGATGCTGGAGAAAACAAAAAAAATCTGTTCACTAAAGTCAAATCATATTTGAAACAAAATCAAATACAACCTTTAAAAGTCAGTGTAGAGAAACAAAGAAACTCTGAAGCAAACAGAAGCAAGATACTGTCATGATACTTTCCTCCTCTGCTGTTCTCTAGTGTGACCCCACCTGGAGCAATACATCCAGGTCCAGAGGAAAGCCACAGAAATGGTCAGAGGTCTGGAAACATTCTTCTCTGAAGAAAGGCTGGAAGAGCTAAGGTTCTTTAGCTTGGGGAGCTGAGATTGTTTAGCCTGGGGAGGGAAAGGTTCCAGGGTTATTGCTGCCTTTCAATATATAAAGGGGGCCTATAAAAAAGGTGGAGAGGGACTTGCCAATGACTGTATAGACAAGACAAGGGGCAGTTTTAAACTGAAAGAGAACAGGTTTAGGTTAGCTATTAGAAAGTAATTGTTTGTGATGAGGGCAGTGAGACACTGGACCAAGTGGCCCAGAGAAGCTGTGGGTCTCCCATCACTGGCAGTATTCAGGTTCAGGTTGTACAGGGCTTGGAGTAATGTGGCAGGGAGATTGGACTGTATGATCTTTGAAGGTCCCTTCCAATACAAGCCATTTTTTGATTCTCCATTACTATAGTGATTGACAAGTTTTGAGGATGCTAAAGACATAAGTAGATTTTCCTTATAAGGAAATAATATCCCATAATTTTTTTTAAGTATAAGTAACTATGCAATTAAACCTTAGGTATCTGAAGAAATTGAACCTCACATGAGGAACATTTATGAACTTGTTGAAGCATTTGCAATACTCTGCAACACAACTCTCTGGGGTGACATATAGCCTGTACTGAAATGCAGCGTGACAGATGTAAAGCATACTTTCTTCACTGAGGAAGGACAGCTGGGGTAATCTAGTAGGACTGTCTGAAAGTCAGACCACTTTTCAACTGGTTTGTTTTTTTTTTTTTTTATTATTCCACTGCTATCATTATTAAGAATTTTCTATAAATACATATCTTCACAAAGCACTTTCAAAGACGAAGAGAAAGGCAGAAGCTCCACCAAGCCAACACCAGACTTTTGTGAAAAACATCTAATTTGCTTATTCCCTAATGAGATTTCCTAGTGTTATAAAAGAGATTATATCAGTAATATGATATGTGCAGGATTAAGCTGTGGTTCCTAATGTTGATTCCACCCAATTGTGAGATGATGAAAACTAAATTGTTACATACCTTTATCTGATGAATTTTTACATGATTAAATAGTTAATATGCTAAGCATGTGAACTTGATCACATCCTTTCCTTTAATCTTTATTCTATTTCTGGAATGATGTAAATGAAGGGTCTAAGAGCAAACCATTCCAATTTAATATAAACTATTTTTAATGACCCCTGAGGCATCTTTCTCTCTTTTTAGTAATAGATGTAACACCAAGTAAATGAAAATAATGGTTTCAGACACAAAACAAAAGTTACTTTGGAAAATGTAATATATTTAGGAGACAGAAAACTGAACTATGCCCAAAAGACCCATGGGAATTCTTGCTCTGATGAAAGTAACATAGTCTAATGCATTCACAAAGCAGAGAAAAAAAGGTAATTTTTTTTCACTTTTTAAATTCATTGTTTTAAAATTACAATCCTTTAAACTCTTAAAGCTGACTTATTATTTTTAATTACAAACTAATTAAAATTTAATTTTAATAATTTTTTCAGGCTATTCTGTCCTGAACTTACATTCTTAGGGGTTGGGTGTTTGGGGTTTTGTGGGGGTTTTGTGTGCTTTTTTAATGTTCTTTCAAATACAGTACAGTAACTATCTTCCTTCTGGTAAACAGCATAGTATTATTAAATTTTATCAGAAATCAATATTTCTTCTTTTACATAAAATTGTTAGTGGTTGTTATTTTGAATTCTCATGTCTCTGAATCACTTTGCAGTGTTTGTATACTTTGAACCTTTATTTAAAAACCTATTCTATAAGGGACAACCTAAAAATGTATCACAAATCTTCTGAGAATTCTGAATTGTATTAAAAATCAAAATAAACATTATTAATAATATGAGAAGAAAAATATGGACAAATTCCTATTGCTTTGAGAAAAAAATGAATGAGCTATCTTTTTTTTTTCCGTGAAAAAATCCTGCACACCAAGATAAGCCTAATTTATCATGGCTTTTCACCTCATGTAGTCATTTGTAACAGTGCAACATCGATTAAAAAGATAAGCAAAACAAAATGATGCCACATGATCAGAAGCAGCAGATAAGCACTGATCTTATCCAGCTACTGTGAATGTGACATAATGTTGGCTGAGCCTCAAAACCAAAAAATAGAATTAAAAATCTGGAGATGGATGCCTGATGCTAATAGTGCATTCCTTGACCTTGCTTTTCTGAATACATACTGGTGTACATCTCAAATCTCTAAGGTTTAATATTAGGCTGGATTTCTTATCATAAAAGATGTTCAGCCAGCACCCTGAGGAAGAAGGTATTCAGCCAATACAGGTACTCTGTGACTAGGATAGAATTTTCCCACCCTGTCTTGCTGATCTGCTCTTATCCAAGCATTAAGAGACTGTTTTCTCAGGTAAGACAGTAGTTAAGCTCTTGAAGCACATTCACTCTTTAGGTCACATCTGGGAAAATTGTCAGTGTGGGTGCAGATTAAAAACATTTGTGGTTCTGCCTTTTATGATATGGATGTGTTCCAGTTAAAATCTGCTCTAAAACCCAAACCCATTTCATATGTCACTGAGCAGCAATGACTTTCAGTCACTACTGAATGGGACCAAATTTAAGAGGTGACTAGGTGATGAAGGACTCCTGTTTCCACTATGATAAGACTCCTGATATACCTAATCCTCTTTAAGTATAGTTTCTTTTTATATATCACATCTTTTTATACAGCAAAGCTCCTTCTCAGAACACTATTTACAAGATTACAAGGCACATCTTAAGTCACCATTTCTGTAGCACTTTTTAATCAGTCATGTTCAAATAATGTCTTAGTACTCCATGATGGAAAAATTGAGTGTAATGTAGTTTGTGGTAATAGTGCTGTGTGGTTCAAAATTTGCTGCCAGCTGCTTAAGAGGTTTCATTTGCATCTGATAATGCAGAAGTTAAATTGTCAGAACAACGTGTGCTAGGGCACTGTGCATTTTTCTTTACAAAAATGTAATCATGTAATGTTCAAAAATGTAAAGACTTTCTGTTAATTATGAAGCTCTTAAAATTCGGTCTATTGCAAAAACAGTGACTTGACATCTAACGTTTTGTTAGATCAAAATGCTGTAATTGGTGAAAGAAAATTAGCATTACTCTTAGACAAGTTCATTTCTATTAGTAAGAGAAAGCTCAAAGCCTGTTTTAGATAAACTAGAAATAAGAATCCTGATAACTCCAAGCAATGATAAATCCAGGTAAGGAGGATAGGAAGTTCTCTAATGAAATGTGCAACCAACCTTTTGTTTCACCTTTGCCTCTGAAGTTTAATTTTACAAATTAATGGTATGGTTGGATTTTGCTCCTAACTTAAGGTGGGTAGGGAAAACCATTATCAGTGAGATTAAGAACACAGCAAGATTAAGAACAATTCATAACAATTAAGAGCACAGATTTAAGCCAAAATTGACCTGCAGGACTTCAAGTCAATATGGACAAAGGTCTGAGTATGAATATTCAGATAAAAGTTGCAATAAGGAAACAAAATGGGGCTAACTTTATTCAAATTGTAGATAATCTCCAAAATACAGATTGGAAAAACACTTTTAAGGAAGCTGCTAAAGGTTTTGCTCATCGAGGGCCTTTGCATAGCAACCTTTTTTAGCACAGATACTGTGAAGCTTTAAAAAAAATTACATTTGCACTGTGCTAGAAAAACTCCACAGGAATTTAGTAAGACAGTCATCCAGAGCAAGGGATCAGGATGACAGACTTTACTCACTTTGGTGGAAGTGTTACTGTTGTCAGCCTTAACCTTCAGCCCTGAATTAGGAACATGACTTTTGCCATCCTTTTTCTTCAGTAGTTGGACACTGAAAGCATATCTGTGTAGGTATTTATGGAGCTTGTAATCATGGTTTTATAAAGAATGTGACTGTGCTAGAGAAGGAGAAGGATGTTGCTGGTGGTAGTTGCATGTCTTTGAAAGAAGCCTTGACATGAAACTAAGGAACAAAGAGACTGAAAATGTCAAGGATTTTTAATCTGTGTGTTAAAACTTTCTTATCCATGCCTCTTCCTTGTACCTTCAGATAGTTTTGTAGTGGATTAGCCAGTACCTTACCATAGCTGATACAGCCCATAAATGCATACAAATATGCAGAAGGCATAAGTGAACATTGTAAGATTATGAAGTCAAGTACTCTAAGATAGAAAAAAATCATTCTTCCTATGCTTGTGTCTCGTGGTACAGTTTTCTAAGATATGTTTACATGCCATTTCTTTTCCCATTGGAATCCTATCTCCTTATCAGAGTGCCTTCTTAATGAGCAGCTTCTCAACAGTAGGTATATTCCTCATTGTTAAATATGAGTTCTCATGTTTTATTTAACACATGCTATTGAAGTTCTGTTTTGAAGACAGATACTTTGACATGTCTCATCTCTTCTGTGTCAGTACTTTGCTGCAGTGTATTACAGATTTGCAAATAAGGATTTTCACAAAGCCTTTGTAAGATAGGGGAATCTCATTAATCTGTTTCCCAGAAGAAGAACTGAGACACAGAGATGATGTTCAGTTTTAACTCCTGAGATATAACTTTGTTGCTAGTTACCCACTAATCCAGATCTGGATCTATAGTAAAGCATTAGGACTTTAATTCAGCTGGCATGGGATTCGGGAAGGATAAAAGTAATTTTTTTCACAGTCTTGATCCATGTTGGAGGCTGGAAATGGTTAGAATGTGCACCTGGACTCAGGAACTCATGTTTTCTTCTGGTCCTGAGGACTAAATAGTCCTTTTTAAGGATAATTAAATACCTTTTTCAATATATGAACTATAATGATATGAACAGTTTCTGTGATGACTCAGGGAATATCTTCCAGCCTTTTACCATTTTTTCATACCTGGCTGCATATCAATTAGCTGTAGAAAAAACCCTAAAACTGATCATGTGCATTTCAGTTTCAGTGATGATATTGAGAATACTATAGATTCTTTTAAAATAATATACAATGTTTTTTTTGAAGAGAGATATGAAACTTTTTCATGCTTTTTTGGAAATGTATGTTAATTTTTTGAGACTGTGCTGCTTAAAAAAAGGTGATCTAATTCAGAGTGAAAGAAGTAATCATACAATAAAGCTTATGACAATATCAATTCTGTATTCTTCATCAACAGACTGGTTCCAATTAGTGAATTTTCATGCAGAATTTCATACTGTTGAATCACAAGGTTTAAATTCCAGGTGGTAATAAGCTCTTATTGATGAGGTTTATAGAACTGGGTTTTTATTGACTCTGGCTGGTAATCTTTCAAAGGTACATTTGACTTAGTGCTAAAACAACCACACTATATAATAGGCTGGGTGGTAATACTGCTAAAGATCATTATTTTTATAAAAACAGTTGCTTATATTGCATTAAAGAAAGCTTTTTATTGCTTTCTGTATAATAACAAAATATAATAATGAGATAAATAATGAATTTTTTAGGGCTAGGAAAAGCAGTAGAGTAATGATGCAGTGATTAGTGAAAGGCAGTCTGGTAAAATGGTAATTTTGCTCTGGAGCTTTTCCCCTAACCACTTGATTGTATAAAAAGGCATTTCTATTTCAATTTAAGATGCTGTTTAAGAAAACTGAAACTGATTCTGTATTTTTCTTTTCTATCATTCTTTTTTAATACTGATGTTTGTGGGGCAAGGGTTCGTAGTGTACTCAGGTTACTAGTTTGAATTCTTTCTTTTTGTTTTTGCTTTCTTTTGACTTTGTATACACACTTCTATTTTTAAATCATTCTCTCTCCCTACCCATGAAACTTTCTTTATAACATTTCCTCATGAAGAGCATATTTCAGTAACCCTGAGAAGACTGAACTGATTTTGTATTACAGTAGTAAGCTCAATATCCAAAGGAACACCTGACCCCTAAGGGCTAAGTTGCTTACTTGGGATGAGCAAAAAAAGACTCCATGATAATCAAATTCTTGCCTTAGACCAGCATGAAGTTATATTCTACAGCTTTAGTGGATCTTGCAGCCTTATGATTCCACAAGAGGGGAGGCAGAGCACCCTTCTCTCCCTTACCTCCTTTTTTTCTAACCAGCTTCCAGAGAAAATAGAAAGAAGGAGAAAGAGAGGAAGAAGAGAGGAATCTTCCTTTTTCAGCAAGTGTCCTTTTAGCAAACTACTGGATGGACTCGTCTCTAATGTCACACTTACATTGCCTACAATTAAGTATGACTAACTTAGGTCCTTCAGTTTACATGGTTTTATAGTACTGCTGCCATTTCACTGTTGTGAAGGTAAAGGATTTTGGGTCTTTAGGCTCTTTTATCTCAGTGGTTGAGATAGTTGTGGGTTAGAAATCAAACTTACGTTCATTTCTTTATCAGACTTGCATCAAAAAACAAAGCAGGAAACAAGAAATAATACAAATGTATTATTTGTATTAATACAAATGTATTATTTGCATTTTAATCCTAAAGAAAAGAATGGCCTAGCCCAAAAAAAGCAGTACAAACTTTGTCTTCCCGTGAATCCAAAGATAACTTAATGCCAGATGTTTGAAATGTTTGAAAGAAATTAATAGTTCGGGATGCCTCATTATTTCTAGTAAAGTCAAGGAAGATCCTAGTTGTGCTAATGTGAAAAATATAGCCAATATAGAGTATTTCAATGTATAGTATATCACTGTGTAAAAATGTACCAAAGTGCTTCTAATCCAGAGTTCAAATGATTTTGACATCACAAAATCACAGAGCATACATTAAGCAAGATATAAGTGAATACATATTTTTATTTGCTTATAATTCAAACACATATAATTATCCTTTCCATTTGCCAGATTAAAAATTGGACATGAGCCAACAGTGTGAATTTGCTGCCCAGAAAGCCACCTATGTCCTGGGCTGCATCTAAAGCAGCGTGGCCAGCAGGATGAGGGTGGTGAATCTGCCCCACTGCTCTGCACTTGCTAGATCCCACCTGGAGTGCTGCATCCAGCTCTGGGGTCCTCAGCACAGGAAAGGTGGGGGCCTCTCAGGACTGGCCTAGAGGAGATTGGTGAAGATGAGCAGAGGGCTGGAGGAGCTCTCCTGTGGAGACAGACTGAGAGAGCTGGGCTGAGAGAGAGCCTGGAGAAGAGAAAGCTCTAGGGAGAATATTTAAAGGAAAATAAATTATAAGAAAGACTGTAGAAAGACTTGATACCAGTACTTGTAGTGATAGGGCAAGGGACAAAAGTTTTAAACAGCAAAATGGTAGATTTAAATTGGACGTTGGGAAGAAATATTGGACAAGGAGGGTGGTAAGACATGGAACAGGTTGCCCAGAAAAGTTGTGAATGCTGCATCATTGGAAGTGTTCAAAGCCAGATTTTAGGTAACCTGATCTAGTGACAGATGTCCCTTCCTAAGGCAGGGAGGTTGGACTAGATGGTCTTTGAAGGCCCATTCCAAACCAACATCAGGACAGAGTGAAACACAATGTACCCAGCACATCCTACAGAACAATGTTTGAACACCTAGCAGGGTGTTTATGAGCAAAGTGCTGCTATGATGGCTTTTTTTATCAGCATTTTTTTTAAGAGGCACAAAATTGGCAGTTGTCCTTAAAAAAAAAAAAAAAAAGCCTAAAACCTTTCTACAGGACATATCCTAAATATTCTTGCCTATCTAGAGCTGAAGTAGTCAAGCTCCATATCCTCAATTTCTCAGTCCAACTTTTGTGTGATTCTGCTGCAGTTTGCCAATCTTCTTGTGCAATAACCCCCAGGTGCGGCTCGTAAAAAAATAGGTAGCCTAGTAAAAGAGAGCTTTGAGGACTTTCTTGGCAAAAAATACTAGACAATAATATCACATTTACCTCTCAGAATGTAAACTGGTTTTTGATGAGACATTTAATTACTTCCCTGGTTATATATTAACTTTAGGAATTCATGGTAAAATAGTTGAAAATAACTGTTTTACAAAAGAGGAACTGGTATATTAAATATATCATCAGGAAATGAATGTAAATACTCTATCCTACTGTTACCATATTTACTTATTGAATCTTGGTAATAATAGTCAGTTCCTGTGTATAGCCAGCCATACTTTCCCAGTGCCTTCTAGAGCAGAAATCTATTTGCTGGATTGTACTTACTTCTCTCTGCATGTGGTACTGAAACACCAGTGTGTTACAGAGCTATTAATGTGAAATGTGAAGATCCCAAACATTTCCTGTTGAAAGACATCTGTTTATATACAAATTCTTAAATTTGATTTTATAAGTTCAGAAATTTTTAGTTTATTTTAAAAATACATTAATAGGGAGGAACTAACCCTCTACCTGCCTGTCTATCCATAGGAATAGTGCTATTCCCATAAGTAACAAATGTGCTGCCTGGGATCTTCAAGTGGTTATTTGCCATCTGTTCTTTGCAGAGTTTACCTTGGCAATAACTCCTCTCTTCCCCAAATAGTGTCTAATTACAGTTAGACTAATTTTTTCCATGTATCTATGTAAATATTTCAGCTGATCTGTGGTGTTTTTGTCAATAATCCTTCCTCATTTCACATTTAGCCTTCAGATTTATCCTAAAAAACACATCTCACTGTGATCCTTACATGCAAGTCAGAACCCTTTCAGAATTTTGCCTTGACTTCACACAGGAAAAATATAATTGTCCATTTTTGTAACTTCTCATTACAAACAAAAGGACACATGGCATTCACAGTGTTAAACCTTGGCAAACTCGGATTGATTATCACTTAATTATCATTAATTTCACATGTAACATACTCATTTTTGTTTTATTATTATATGAGTGAAAATCAGAGAAAAGGCAAAGAAAGGAGCCCAATGGTCTCAGGGCCCTCTCTGATCTCATTACTCCACCATGTCTTAGGGGCGTCAAACACATCTTGGTCTAAGCAGAGTCCTCAAGTATTTCCAAACCAATTTAAAACAAGAATGGCATATTTTTCTTTCCAGGCCTCAGACCAGAAAAAGGCAGATTTTCTTCCTCATAGGCATCTGCTGTGCTACTGAATACTACTCTGAAACTTCAACAAAAACTCTTTTTGAATAGGCTGTGAATATTTTTCAAGAGCACTTAGATGAATTAAGGAATCAAAGTGCCATTTCATGAGATAGTGAGTAATGTTTTTGAGCTAGTAATCTATCATCAGTGAGGATGACCTGAAAAATGATTTGCCTTCCCTTCAGACAGAATCCTCTGGAATGGAAGTCGGCATATATATGTCATGTTTAACACACATACATATACCAGGGGGAAAAGGCGCCAAATCATAATTTGTGGCTCTCAGTATATTTATTTGTGGTTTTTTTCTAAATTCTGAATGTCATCTAGATAAGACAGAGTAGAGTCTACATCATTAGTGGAAAAGTCCCTTGAGACAATTTTCATAGTCAGGTTTGCTTTCTTATTGGTAGTAACAGTGTCTATACAGAGATTCATTATCAAGTAACATGTTTTGGAGATCGTGATTTCACAGTAGGCTTTGAGTGTCTAATAGCACTTAGGCACAAAAGTTAGAGAAGTAGGTGAATTAACAAATGTGCATGGTGATCCTCATGTCAAGGAGAAAAAAATGTGTATTGGGAGTGAGTTAATGCACACCTACTTTCCTGTTAGATTAGATTTGCACAATTAAAATCAGAAAACCAGGAAATTAAATTTATTGAGATTTCATGATGAATATCATTCACTCTTGATAAAACTCCTCTTAACTGTATGGCATGTAATTTATAGCAAGTCTTTAAAACCTGCTTCCAAATTCAGCAAAGATTAAAAAAAATTGGCTGCTGAAAGATGATAAATGTTTATGCTCTAATGTCAGCCAGTTTTTTACAGTTTGAATTTTACTTAATAAAAATGAAATAAACAACTCCAAATGCTTTGAAGTTTTCTAGAAAAGTGCAGGGGATTTAAATGGGGTGTTAATTTTTTTCCCTGCTTTACATTCTTCATAATTCTTCATACATTAATCTGGCAAAATGTTGTCATTATGCATTTGGTTCTAGGACCATATACATATTCAGTTTAAAGCTTAGTCTGATATTAGTAAATGTTTAAACCTTTGAAGACATAGGAAAGAGTTTCTTTTATCACTCCCCATTTATGCAATCAATCACAATCAGCATATATTGGAATGGTCAAATACCTGAAGCCTTAAATTCACCTGACAGTCTAATTCAAAATTGAATAGTACCCCTCAGCTGTCACTGCAGTTTGCCAAGGTCACACCTAAAGAAATCCCTTTCATAATTTGGAAGAAAACATGGGAGACCTCAAAGTGGGAAATGAGACAATGTCTTTTTCATTATTCATCTTAGTTGTAGGTGTGAAATGGCATCTTAGATATGTGCAGAATGAAGGTGCAAATTTACCCAAAAAGTTATCACAGCTGTCATGCAAAATGCAAATGCAGTGGACCCTCCTAAAATTGTATGACCATTTCTCATATTTTAGCATTTTAAGCAGGCTAAAAATCAAGATTACTTTAGAAATACATTGACTTATGTTCAACAGATGTAAGGTCTAAAAGTGAATTTCAAGCAATGCATTTATTAGCTAATTTAAATACTAATAAGGAAATAGCTACTGATTAGTTATACTTTTTGACCTGTAATAATCCATCATTAGTGCTGCAGTACAGGAAGCTTTTCCATCCTGCATTGTCTCTATTGCTGCTATACTTACAGGTCTTCAGACACTAAACTCTGTGCTTCATTATGCTCATGTATTTATACATATCTAAAATATTCCAACTTTCATATTTAAAAAATAATTTGAACTTATATGCATAAGAAAAATAAGAGCTGTGGTACTCATCTCTAGGAAAAACCTTATGCATAAGTCAAAATTTGGTTGATTTATTCAAAGCTGCTAAGAAGTGTGTGTACCTAATCTGCTGTGCACTGTGCTGAAAATTTATCCTGAGGGTCTGAAAGACACATTATACTTATAAAACTGTATAAACAGTCACAAGTGATTTGGAAGTTTACAGCTGCATGGCAGTCCAAATCCAAACAAAAAGCAAGTTCACACTGATAGCTTAGCTGACCACACCAAAGCTGCCTTGTTTTCTGATTAAAAGACTGCCCTTTTCTGAGCGCTTCTGCTTATTTACTTGTTTACTAGAGGAATCTGGCAGAGAACTGTTGTTCTACAGACTATCTGGACCTAAGAACTTCTTACCTGATTTCTAGTGGGAGGTAGTTAAATCTGAGGCAATTGCCTTACTTTACTTCATTTTGAAAAGAATTGAGAATTTTTGGGGCCACATCCTTAAGATAGGTGAGCTGCATATGAAAATCCATACTTTGTGCTTTGTGTACACTGTATGTAAATCCCACTTTCAATGTATCTACAGCATACACAGCTGGAGCTGGATTGTGCCTGCTCTAGACTTCCATTGGAGGATTCCTCAATCCTACAATGTTTAAAATTGCCGACAGTGGCAGGTCTGAACTGTCTTCTGAGCTGGAAAAAGACAGCCAGCATACCAGAAGACACTAGAAATCCACTTCAGCTCTACTGTGGTCCCTGACTGAATGCCCATTAGTAGTGTGAGTGCCTCAGTTGCATTCCCAGGATTTGGGCTTGAAATAAGTCTTCGAAAGAAATCCAGGTCCCAAAATCCAAGAGGGCTTTGCTATGGAAACATAAATATGTTAACTGTCCATGATTGGATTTACTGTAAATATGCATTCCTGTTACAAATCAAAACACTAATATAGATGTATTTTTTCAGAACCAGATGCTACTTTTTGGCAGAATTTCCCGTTGACATTGAAGATCCCGCTAACCTATCATAGCAGGAGCTTAGCACATTTGAGACTCCAGCTATGTACTTTTGGAGAAGATTTTGTTGTATGGATTGTTTCCATTGTGTAACTTTAGAAATAGTAGTGCAGTGGTACTGATTCAAGGCTTTATACTGAATGTGCACTCTACTTTCTTTCTGCAGGAAGAACCTTATACCTTTTGTGATTAGTTATGCATCTGTTTTCTGGTCTAGTCAGAGTTGTACTACCTAGTATTCACTCTCACCTTTGAGGTTCATATGCTGATGTCCTCCTTATGGGAATCAGTTGTCTTTGAAGGTGGATATGTTCTGTTGCCTGGCTAGATAATGTTCCATAGCACATTCTAATGCTTTGTCCCAGAATTTCCACTCTGCACTGGTTGTGTTGTAGTTCTGAATGTTAAACAAGTTGTGTGTAGAGTTTATGTACTGTTCATCATATGTGCAGCCACTTCTTGTGTTGCTTTCAATGGTTTTATTATTTTTCATCTTTACCTCAAGTGTTGTACTCAATGACTAGGTCTGAAAGTGATAATTACTTCCCCACTGCAGAGACAAGCTGATTTACATATTTATCAAAGGAAACTGGATGGCTCTGAGCATACTATGGGAACATTTGCATATTTATAACCTGAAATGTACAAAAGCTAAAATTAAAATAGGGGTGTCTTGATCTTAGTTGTAAGTTTGTTTTAATACAAAGGTTTTAGTCAGTAGATTTTGTAATCAGATCAGTACATTAAAGTGAAGAAACTTTTCTTCATCACAGAAAATCAACATAGAGATTAAAATGATTGTTAGCTTGTGAATGATGATATGCAGAAGCTGCAACATTAAGTTTTCATAAGGTGAAAATCTTAGCCTTTGAGCCCTGAAGAGATGATTAACTGTGGCAAAACCTTAAACTGCTGTAGCAGAAAGGGGCTCCCAAGAGGTTTACTATGTGGTAAACCTATGGGTATATAGTTGAAAGGCATCAATATATTTTCTGGGGGAAATTTGGGCTTCCAAATACTTATGCATGTAGCATTAATTTTTAGGATTTTATGCATTTATTCAAAGGCTTTCCACTCACAGAGGTGAATGCCTGGAGCTGACTGCAAGTTGTGATTCTGGCTAATGATGCTATTCAAAACCAAACATGAGCAGCAGAAGCAAATTCTAAACAGCAAATAAAAACAATAAAACACCAACACAATCAAATTGCCTCTTCTAGGCAGTGATGTGATGGCTTATTTTCCCAGTCTGATCTATTGGAATCTTTGTTCAATAATTGTCTCAGTCTTGCTGTAAATTTCTGGATACAAGAGAGGCATGTGAAAGTTTACTGGAGTTGGAAAATAGTGTTACATTATTAGGAATTTCCTTTACTGTCAGCTGTCTCTTCCTGAGACAGATCCTTAACCCTCCTTCTGAAACATGTTTTTTCTTTGAATTTGGCAGACTGCTTTAAAGCTTTCATCACAAGTAGAAGCTATTTTTTTCTAATGCCTAGATTACACAGAGGTATTCTATTTCCTCTAGCTTCTTATTCACAATTTCAGCAATACTCTAAATTATTTTGTATTAATACAAATAATATTTCTTTTCCATTGACTTGAAATGTCAGTAAACTAATTTTTGAATAAAATGCATTTGTTCATATGCTTGCTTGACTAAATACTTTTCCAAATCAGTAGCACGTTTGTAAACACATTATTTTTTTTCAGTGTTTGTACCTTGTTTACAAATGAATAGTGATTTTTTATAAACCCTATCTCTTCTTGTAGATGCATACATTAGGAGCTTTACATGAGTCAAAACTCAGTAATTATGGTCATCATTAGCAAGGCTGGTTCAGCTACCATTCAGGCTGTGCTGGAGAACTTGAAAAGCGGCATGGCGCTGTGTTTCCTTCCAAAGAACAGAGTCAATTGCTCTTCTCTCTTTCACATAGCTATCACTCCACTGAAATTGGCATTTTCATATTCAGAATGAAACAATTCTTTATAATTTTACACAGCTTGAAGCAAGAATGGAGAGTAGAATACAGAGAGCACTCCTCAGTATATTTCACAAGAAGTTTAATTTAAATTTTGGAACACTGATGTACTCATTAAAACAAGTAACATCTTAACACAGCCCTCAATCTGTTTTGTATCTTAAAATATATAAATGGAAGCAAAATATCCAATGATCTAACACCTTTGTCTGCTACAATGCTAGTCACCTACATTGCAGAATACATTCCTATAATGGCAGTGGTAGGAGTAGCTTGATCTGAAATTCTAGTTGCTAAATAGCTGCAGAAATTATGGAGCTCCATCAGCTAGATTGATTTGGATATTCAGAAATGTTGTCTTTCCAAATATGTTCTGTTCAAATCTGAAAAAAAATAACTGGTACCATCCACACAGATCAGTACAGCAGTTAATTTTTCAGAATGTGACTTTAGAGCAAGGTATTTTAATTTAAAGTCTTTCTTGTGTTAACGGGAGTCACATCATTCAAATACACTTAAATTTGTCTTATCTCCTGGTAACACACACTTTGTTGTTTATTTACAATTTTCATTCTAGTAGGTGCTAGTGTTCAGGATCAAAATAGAAATGGAAGGTTTGCTTATGAGTGTGTTGTGACTGCCATACTCTGGCAATACTGTTTTTTGAATTGCCACTATTAGTCCATCTGTACTGAAAAATGTTGCTGCTAAGATAAATTGTCATTTTAGCATTTGTTAGTTAAACCTTATGTAGGCAATCCTCTGTGTTTCAAAATCCTTTTGAAGGAAATGGAAGTTTTACCATTGAGTTTAACAACGGATGAGAATTTCTATGCATTCTATATGGCTGGGTTTTTTCTAAAATGGGACATGTTTGAGTGTCAGTATTTAATATTTTTTTCAGAGAAAGACTAGTTACTCAACCTCATTAAAATTCATTATAATGTCTTACATTTAATTTTAATACTAATTTTTAATTTTAAGTTTAATTATTTGTGATAGTGAGACAATTTTCATTGCTTCTCATGTCTTCCCAAATTAGTTGGGAAATCAAAGTGGTCATTATTGAATGATTGCCAATGCCTTTGATCACCAGAGATCATGTTATATACTGAGTACCAGTCTCTCTTTATTTTCATTTTGGTTTACATACAAGATTAATTTGAAAGCTCAATTTCATCATGAACATGAGATCTGTAAAAAAAAATATTGCTGTGCACATCACTGCACATATATTTCTTTGCACAATACTATTTATTGTCATCGTATCATAAAATCATAACTTGATGTAGGTTGGAAGGGAACTCTGAAGGTCATGTGGCCGAATACCTACATATAATTTACTAATTTATCTTTGTACTCTACGTTTTTATCATCATTGACGCATTTCCAAGAGATATTGTAATGACTTAACAAGAACATTCTCCAAACAGCTCCAGAAGCCAATGGGAAATTGCCTCGTTCTTTTCTGGCACTAAGTCCATCCACCTCATGCAGCAAGCGCATGGCTTGTCAGAAGGATCTGTGTGATTTTCCCTCAACCCACCAGCTTTAAAATGTCAGCCTTTGTAACAGATTTTCTCAGCTCTGTTGGGAAATTTCAACTCCCACGAGGCTTCAAAATTTACATAAACAAATTCTCCTACTCTTACATTTCTTCTTTGCTCCTACTTTACAAACAAGACCAACAGGTATTTACTTAAATTTAGCAGCTGATGTTCCTTTATTCTTGACCCAGTCATTTGAAAAATTATGACAGTCAACCATTTTAAAAAGACAGTTTTAAAATGATATAGCATTAAGAGGCAACTAGAAATAGTAGCAATAAAGTAAGGTAATTACTCCTTATCCAGAAAAAGAGCATAGCAGCAGAAACAGTGATCTGAAAACCATTTAGAAGGCTCTGTATTTCAAAGTTCTTATCTCATCCTCTTTGACACAATAATTGGGCATCAGATGATGAATTAATTCTTAGTGGTCAGGTTAGCAAATCAAAATTAACATTCAAATTGGACCATTCTTGGATGCTTAAGTAAAAGAATAAAGATAAAATAGTTGTGAAGACAGAATTATCTTTATATGTTCTGAGATCCCTAAAGGACAGGTTCATTGTCAGGCTGATGTGAAGAATTAAATTCTTAAGCTTTGGTGATTTTCCAGGACCAATAATTTTAGATTCCTAATCAGTATAAAATCCACTGGAGCAAGTTACAAAGAGAAGCTTCACTCTCATTCGTACAGAAACACACTTTAAAGAATTCAGTCTAAATAGGTTTCAGTGCAATTTATATAACTGCAAGCCCCTCCACAGTGCCAAAGTAGTGTGAAGAGCCCTTTGTGAAAATGAAACATGAGCCTGTGGTGCCTAAGAGGTACAAGACATATCCCTGTGGGTATTTCTTTTAAATGTGTGCACCTGGGTGTGTTTATTACCTTGCATATTTTGAGTTTAGTTGATGTTTTTCCATATGTTGAGATATTAAGGGCTAATTATTAGGTTTGATAATGAAAACACATACTTTAAAGGTGCGACATGCATTCTCTTACTTTTTTTTTTGTCTTACTCTAACACTAGCACTGAGATTTTTGCCATGCTGCCTCTATGGGTTGCTAGGCAGCAAGGCTTTACCCCCAAATTGCGAGATCTACTCTGCGTGCTGAGACTCTTTCCTCAGTGTTACTAAATATCCTCAGTGGCTTCAATCTTCTTGCTAAGATATTTCCTTGATTGAGAGCAACTGCTTCCAAAAGTCACTTGCTCTCTGTGGATTAGCCCTTTTCTCTGATGTGCACAAATCCTCTCATACTGTACTTCAAGAAACCCTGCAGCAACTGAGTCATGGTCCTGATTGCTACAAGCCCTGTGTGGTTGTGCCCTAGTATGCTGCATCTGCCTATTGCTGAGTATAAGAGAGTTTATGTGAGAAGTGGTCTCAAAAAGGCAAAGGGACACAAATATTTATATGTGCCAAGGTTATTGAAAAGGTCATTTAGTCTCTAGCATCTAGAGGAAGGCAACAAGGCTGATGAAGGGTTTGGAACACAAGCCCTGTGAAGAATGGCTAAGGCAGCTGGGGATGTTTAGCCTGGGAAACAGGAGACACAGGGGTGACCTCATCACTCTCTACAACTCCCTGAAAGGTAGTTTTAGTCAGGTGGGGGTGGGTCTCTTTTTCCAGGAAACAGCTGACGGAACGAGAGGCCACAGTCTTAAGCTGTGCCAGGGCAGGTTTTGGTTAGATGTCTGAAAAAATTTTCACTGAAAGAATGATTGGGCACTGGAATTTTCTGGCCAGGAAGATGGTGGAATCACCATCCTTGGACGTGTTTTATAAACAGACTGGACATGGTACTCAGTGCCATGGTTTAGTTGATTAGGAAGTGTTAGGTCAGGTCATAGGTTGGACTTGATGATCTCAAAGGTCTTTTCCAACCTAGTTCATTCTGTGGTTCTTAAAGCTGTCCTTTGTTTCTTTTTTTTTTTTTTTTTCACCTAGGGCAAGTTCTGGATGTGCTGGAGAAGCATAATCTGAATGACAAAACCCTTGTATACTTTACATCTGACCAAGGGGCTCATGTTGAAGAAATCTCCAGTGCTGGAGAAGTCCATGGAGGATACAATGGCATATATAAAGGTGAATATTCTCTGATTGTTCTTGAAAAATGCAAGAAAAAGCATCTCCTTGGGTTTGCACCAAAACTGTAATGTACTATGTGGCCCAGGTCAAAATCTTTGATCTATTTGGAATAAAGTAAGAATGTTTGTTTTTTATTCTTTTTAATGAAATTCAATTAGTCTTCTTGTTTCTTTATGAGAGATTAATTTCTTTTCATTCTTTCACTAGGTAGAGGCTGTGTAATTTGTTTTCCACTCATATTTCAGGGGTCAAGATCAAAGAAATCCAGCAATCTCATAGTAGTTGAGCCTGGAAGGTATCTCCCAAGCAGAGCAGCCCCTGCAGAGCAGGGTCAGCTGTAGCACATTGCTCAGGATTGTATCCAGTCAAGTTATGAAAATGATGGAACTTCATAGCCTCCTTGGGCAGCTTGGGCAAATCTCTAGTATTTGATCACACTCACCATAGAAAAACCTTTTTCTTATGTTTAAATGGGAGTTTTCTGTGGTTTAGTTTGTGCCCATTGCCTCTTGTCCTGTCATTGGCTCCCCACTGAAATGAGTCTACCTCTGTCCTCTTTACTCATATAAATCCATGTAATCCCTACCAATGGATAAGATCCTGGTAAGCATTTTCTTCTCCAGTTTGAACATCTCTCTCAGCCTCTCCTCATATATTTAATGCTCCAGTTGCTTAATCATTCATCACCTTCATTCAAACTCGCTCCAGTATGCCCATGTACCTTGTACTGGGGAGTTCTACACTTGGACCCAGTGGTCCAGGTACATCTCACCAGTGCTGAGCAGAGAGCAGGACTGGCTGGAAGAGTTCTTCCTAATGCAGCGCAGAGTGATGTTGTCTTTCATTGCCAGAAGGGCACATCGCTGTCTCACGTTCAGCTGGTTGCTCCTTAGAACCCTCCAGTCCCTCTCTGCAGAGCTGCTTTCCAGCCAGTTACTCCCCAGCCTTTGCTTTGCTAGAGGTTGCTGCTGTGAAGATTCAGGACTTGATATTTCCTTTGCTGAACTTAACGGGGGTTCTTTTGGTCCATTTCTCCAAACCTATCAAAGTCCCTTTGAAAGGTAACACAATCTTCCACTCTTGCCAGATTTATATCAAGTGCAAAACTTCAAAAAGCAAAAAATTCAGACATATAAAGTAAGGCTTTCAAGCAGGAGGACCCCACAGTTTTTAGTCAGTAGGTATCTGTCTGAGAAATGACCCTTACATTTTAAGAGAGCTTCAAAGAAAATGGTACACAAGAAAAACAAGGAATGCCAAAGTGATGATGTCTATCAGATGGGTCCCCGTGGGCTAACACCAGAGTGAAATGTATCTTAAATGTTAGCACATAGGCCTTGCATAGTGATTTAAGCAATTAAGGAACCATATGGTTACATATCTGTAGCCGTAGGCTCAGCCTGAGGTGTTTTAGAAGCTCTAAAAAATATTTGCCTTCTAGAGTGCCAGACATAAGGTACAGGATAAATTATAAGGAAGGAAAAAATACACTTGGGAATATGTCTTCTTGAAGAACTTTGATTAAATGGAGTCGTTCTCTCAAGCCTTGCAATATTTTTTATTCATACTTAACAGTGTGGAGAAAAACTTGAAATATATCTTACCTGTATTAAGAAAAAAATCTGATGGATAGATTTAGTTGGGTAGTAATGGGGCTTCTTTTTAAAAAGAAGGAAAAATTGTGTAGTTTGAAATTACACCTCTGCTGTTCTGACAAATGGGTTAAAAAATAATCACAGTGTAAGAAACAAAATTATTATTTGATGAGAAACATTCTTAATAAAATAAAAAGACCCATGCCATTAGTTGAATATACTTTTAACATTTTAAAATACAATTAATTCTGCTTTACATTCCACTTTCTCCATCTCAAAATCAGTCCTTAATTTAACATGTATATTGTGTGTCATTTTCAAAAGGACTGAGGTAAAAATTATCAATTAATTGCATAACTATCAATTTTCATACATAGGAATTTATTAATATTAAAATTCATGTGTGGTGAAAAGCGTCTGTACATATTTGTCAGAGTTAATGAGAAACAGACCTGTGAAGCCCCAAGACTAGCAATGTGCCTAAAAATGCAGGACAATCTTGATGCTGCTTGTGCTTATGTGTCCACACACAAGGAATTTCCTTTCTTTGGTGTGCAGTTTAAAAACCTGTGAGACACACACATACTTTCTCTCTCCCTGTCTCAGCTAGTCAATCTCCACTACTTATCTTTTTGTCTCTTGGTGCTGTATGAATGCAAACATGAATCAAGGCACTTAACCCTCTTGTCAGAGCTGGAGCAATATGCTCAGCAATAATTGGTTCTGCCCTAAAATCAAAAGCTCTTAAGCGATCTCCGCAATTCTAACTCACTAATTTCTCTTGATACCTAGCCAAATAAGCACCAGTAATAAAATTTAAGAGGCCGTTGGATAGTTAAGCTAGTGCTGCAAAACGCAATGCAAAAAGGGGAAATTGCTGTTTGAAGGTTTTATTACTCTGGATCCTAACTACAGAACAGTCCACCATAAATTTGGATAGTTAGAAACCAGAACTAACCAATTGCTGTCATACACAGTCTGGTTTATTTCTGCAGTATTCCTTTTTAGAAGACATTATATAGTAATACTGAAGTGATGGATCTGATGGTTGGTTATCAGGATCTGTGTAGTAAATAAAATCCCTAAGAAGATCCTAATCCTAGACAGTATGACCTTGGTTTAAGATGTGAATCCTGACAATTTAGATTCTACAACGATTCTTAACATTAATTATATAAATTTGTATCATGTAAAGATGAATTCCCACTTTTAGTCTTTCTAAAATCTGAGCATAGCCTCTATCACTTATCCATGAGAGCACAGTGCTTTCATTTACTATTATGAAATGGGACAGTTGCAAATTTCATGGAACATCTTGAAGTTTAATAGCATGTTCTCACTAATATAGCATAAAGGAGGGGAAATTTTAAATTTTCCATAACTTAGATTTGTTTTGTATACTTTTACTATGGCTCTTGGCGAAATTCAGAAAATAATTGTCTCTTCCATCTCTTTTATGATTTTTAATTGTTGAGATTTTACTCATCCCTTGTTTCTTGTTATTTTCCTGTGTGAATTACTTCACTTTCAAAACTGAAGTAAATATACTAAAACAGTAAGGGGCTTAACACAGTGTAGCTTCAAGGTACCTTACTATTGTTTTTTGGGTATTTTTGCAAAGGGTCACAGACTGTTTGTTCTCTCTTTTTGTTTCCTCTTTTTGTTTTCTAGTCAGAATTTGATTCATGGAAATTCTTTGTCTCCTAAGCCATGATTAATGTTCTAGTAAATTTTCCTGAAGGTCTTTGTCAAAGATCTTTCTAAGGTTTAAATCTAGATACAGATTCTAAAACAAAAAATAGTGGCTATTTTAGTAAGAATTTCTTCGCAACTGAAGGACTTCATATCTGAACCGTGAAGTACTCCTGGGATTTGTACAAGACACTATTAATTAAATTAAAAATTATAAAAATTTAATTAATACATTAATATTAACAATTTTATATTGAAATATGGAAAGTAATAGGTGTAACTAAAGTATCTTATTAAAATTTTCTATGTAGTTTTTCCAGCTTTTTTTTTTCCAGTTGTGTAATATTTGTCTGTTGAAAGTCAGACACTAGAACATTAAGGTATTGCTTGTATATATGATTTCCAGGATACCTGCACTGACTTCTCCTTAGGTGTTTTTCACTTTCTGCCTCACTGGAGCATGTCCATTTGATGTAGTCACCATAGCTTTCCTTTAGGAGCAGAAATAAGGTTAGTTTTTCCAAATACTTTGGATTTGTACTTTCAAATAAGATGAGCAGAATAAATAAATTAAGAGAATTTCCTCTATATTAACAAGATGTGCAAGGTGACTGATTTAAAGGAAGCCAATATATTCTTCTTTGGTACTCTGAGATTTTGAATCGAAATATTTTGTTGTAATTTCTATTTAGTTTCTTAGTAATTTCTTGAATTAGCCTTAGTGTGCTATCATATATATAAATACATAATTTATATCAATAAACAATGAAGGCAATAAAAACTTTTCTCTACACTTTTTCTCACTATAGTATTTCACTGGCACATATGCAGACAGTACACGTCCTCCCTCGCTGTCACTTGTTGACATCTTTCCCACATTGTCACATACTGGATTTTCTGTTTAATCTCCTTACATCTTACTGTCTTTTGGTTATGTACATTTTGCCTGTACCTCAGATCTGCATCAGAAACAGTTTTTCTTTGTACTTATGTAGCACTTAGGACAATACAGACACTTGGGTACTGTCATGCTGCCATAGTGGGTCAGAAGTGGGTGCAGAGTAGGTCTGTTGATAATGGAAGTGGAGCCAAACACTGATAAAGTCAAACTGTGTGAACAACATTCATTTTAAGTGTTTTATGCCTCAGAAATAGGTATAATCATAGTTATTTTTTAATATCCATAAAAAACAATAATGTCTCATAAGGACTTAGGCCCTGATTTGTATTTTAAAATCTGCTACAGCTCTGCGAGATCAAAACAAGAAATTAATACCTATTTTTTAAAAAAAATGTATTACTGCAGAACAAATATATATACTGCAGTGATAAGTTAGTTCAGCAGGGTTTCTTGAAGCTCTTAGTAAATCTCTTCCTTTCTCTAAGCCACAGAGAAATCAAGCTGACCATTACTTTGACCCCAGGAATCATGCTATGGTATATCTAGTGATATTTGTTGGAGTTTACTTTTCACTTGAAAGAAAGCAGTAGTTGACTTTTTTCAAATGTACTGTATTTTTATAGTCTCTCTGAAGTGATCCAGATTTTTAAATAATCAACCCATCTTTTAATTTTGACTGAAATAAAAATTATCCTCAGAGATAATTTTGTTTGATTGAAGGAAATGTTAGATGAAAACGTCCAAATGAGCCATGTCTATTCCATTCACCTGTACAAGAATAGCTCAGATTAATATAAAAAAATAACAAAAACAGTACAAGAAACAAGATAAAAATCAGTAAGAGTAAACTTGTCATTGAAAATAAATTTTTGTTCAACTAATTTATGAAGTTAGCAATAGTAACCAGTCTTGATTGTTCATATTTGTGGCATTAAGTCCAGTAGAGATGGGTGGAATAATTAATGTTGTGTTGATAATTCAAGAGAATAAATTGGTTTGGAAGCTTTGTTTTTAGAAGAATATATGAAGGAAAGTGTAGTGTGGTTATAATCCAGGTGATTTAAGAAAGTTGTTTCAAATAGTTTTCATCATTCATCATTCATAATGTTCATGGTGATTTACTGCAGTGTTCCCCTTTATATATCATCCTTTGTAGAGCTCTATTGCCAGAGTTAGGTAATAGCAGTCAATTTAAACCAGAGGGGGAAAAAAAAATATATATTCTTTTAGCTAAGATTTGAAATGAGGTTAAAATGGAAATTTGACATCATGTTGTGGATGACTGCAGAGAGTTATGTCTGTATTTTGCCTGCTCCTGCAGATTTTTCAGGAAAGGTGAATGCAGGCTATTGTTCAATGTAACACTGAAAGGTGCAACTACTCAGAAAGCATAAATGGCGAAGCAGGAAAATACAGCCTCGTGTGTTTTGTGCTGCTTTAGAAACATTTTTAAAAGACTTTAAGAGAACAAAAATAACAAAAAGGTAAGTTGTCTAGATTTTGCAAGGCATACAGGCTACTAGGTTTCGGTCTTTTCTCTGTTTCAATGTTGTCAAGTCTGAGCAAAACACAAAACTAATGAGCCATGTCATTAAATATCAAGAGATTTTATTTCAAAATAATGATATTTTCTGGATTTTTAAAAATTTTATTTTATTAGCCATTTAGATGTTTCTGTGTTTCAAGCATCAGTAGTAAAACCTTGATTATTTTTAAGGGAAAAAGAATGCAGATATCTTGAACAGAGTTTAACAGCTAGAGTTTTAAAGATGATAAATGTCCAGGGATTTGTAATCATGTAATGGCATTAAGCACCTGCAGTCACTAAGCACAATTCTAATAAAAATGAACACCATGTAAGCAGAGATAATAGAAGACAGTCTTCTGCAATGACCTGTAATTCCTGCCCTGATTCCCTGTTATTCCCAGTCTCCAGAGATGTAAAAAAAAATTATGCTCCAATTAACCTTTTGAAAGGAAAACAGCAGTCACTTCTTCATAGATGTAAGTAAGGAGAAAGCCCTGCTGTGGAATCCATTTTGCTTTTTCTACCTTACAGCAGGGCATCAGAGTTTGTGCAGTGTTCCTTTGTACTTGGGTAATGTGCAATTTTTCTGTTCTTTTCTGCTGATTCAAGAAAATTGTACTGTGAACCTAAGAGCTGTGAAAGTGACCCAATATCTACGTTTTAAGAATTGCAACATGTGTGAGAATCAGATTTACCACTTTGAAATTTCTCTCTTCAGAGTATACAGGAGACAACAGTGTAACAAGACGTTATTTAAACATCCAGTCCAGTAAAACAAGTCTTTATTTAAATATCCATCTAGTCTCTTACTTGGTTCAGACAGGCATACAGAAATAAAAGGAACATCATAACTAAAGCTGTCAAAGATATAGATCAGCTCTTAGTGTTGTCTGTCTGTTGGTACCCTTCAGCCATAAAGCTGCTGTTGTGTATACACAGAATTAGGATCTGGCTCATGAACTAAATCATCTCCCTGGTGTATCTGTTCACTAAAAGTATGTTCATTTGAGGATATCTGTAATTTTAAGGCCTTATGCAGGATTTTCAATGTATCATAGCTCAGTCAGGTTATTAATCTTTCCTGCTGTGTAACACCTAATTCCCACCAAACTTTGAAAAGCATAATGGCTGTTGTACAGGGGTAGAGTCATCTTTTCTACAGGAGATAGACACAAGATATTGACATCTACACTGGTCTTGACCCAACAACATGAACAACATGAACAATCAGCATACTTTTGGGTGAACATTTTCTTTGGGTGACAGTTGTTCTATGTCCCACCAAATAGCACTTTTTGAATTTAAATCTACATTTTCTTTAGAGTTGTGTTTTGAAAATAATATTTTACTAGAATTTAAACATAAATAGGACATGCATCTCATTCTTGAGTAGGTAGCCACACACTTCATTGTGAGAATGAAATTACATTTAACTCAGCAATGACAGTAAACTTTTAAGAGTGTTCTGGAAGACAGACAATCCAGTAGAGATCTGATCTTGGCACCATAAAAAAAAAGCTTAAGCAAATATTGTTGCTTGACATAAGGCTGAATATTAAAAAGTTGTAACTTTTCTGATGTCAGACTAGATATGTCCCTTACTATTCAATATTATGAGTTCTGATAAAGCCTGTGAAAAAAAATTAAGCAAAAATGTGGAATAATAAGGAATCATGAGCTAATGGTCCTTCAGTTACAAGAAAAGAAAAAGGTAAATTTATACAAAAAAGAGTTGTCTGTCTTGAAGTTAGTACTTACCTTTACAAAGAGTGAAAATCCTGTAGAAAACCAGGTAGATTCTGAACCCCCTTTGCTGAAATGGAAAGGATCATCAAGAAGTCAATAAAATAGACAGCATGTATAACAAGGCCTGGTGTCGATACCAAAAGTATTGACATCTGTGAGATGTTTTGGGTGTTTAAGATGCTGAGGAAGCGGAACTTTTGAAATACTTTGTTGTAATATTTTTTCTTTTTTTTTTTTTTTGTTGTTTGTTTTGTTTGGGTTTTTTGTTTGTTTTGTTTTGGTTTTGGTTTTTTTTTTTTAACTTGAAAAAGAGAGATACAGGAAAAAAATAGTCCTGTAGTAGTTTGGCCTGACCCATCAGTTGCTATTTGGTTCATTTAATGGCAGAAGTCCAACCAATACCTTTCTGTTTTTCCAGACATATTAATTGTATAAAATCTTAATTTATTTCCAAATGGCCCTGACTGTGTTTAACCATATTCAAAACCCATCTGCTTAACAGAGGTTTCTTTTTCAAGTGATATATTAATTTCAAAGGTCATCCTGAAGTGTTCTGCATAGTCACAACTGTGTAGGACATCAGTAATAGCATTTGTGATTCCTCTTCATACAGAGCCAGGTCAGGTCAATTATTTATTCAGTAATGGTGAACATGGTCTCAGAGAATAAACCCATTGCCCTTCTACAAAAGATGTTGGGAGAACTCAGCAGTGATGGATCTTGTAGAAACAGTAAATGACTGCAAGTCACTGTTGAATGCAATCAGTTGATAGTGCATTTGATGCAACTGTGTTGGTTTAGAACTTTACAGCATCCTGAAAGTTACCATCACTGAAATGAATTTCTTTATAATGCATTGAATTGGAGAATTCAGTAACATACTTAAATTAGTACTTTCTTTATATAAAGTCATTAAGCACCATTTTTAATAAAAAGTCATGTACCTTCTCTGGATTCAAAGAGTATAGCTCTTTTTTTATTTTTGGATTCCTGTTTTTTGGTTATAGGTTCACATATCTATAGGCTACACAATCTAGGCCTATATGAAGATTCCAGTGAAATGCTCTTTAATCTCCACAACTACTTTTTTTGGTGCAATTTAAATGCACTTTATAAGCTCTGTCTAATACATATTAGTAAATTTACAGAGAGAAAGTACTACAGAAGGTAGAAAATTGACAACATTAAGAATTGGACAAATTTGTCTAATGGAAAGATTCAAGTTAGACAGAATGTTTAATATTTGGAAATTGAATCTAATGGGGTGGAATTATCAAAGAAGAAATTGATTTCTCAGCAAAAAAACTAAATTTTTCAGGTGGAAAATCAACAAACTGGGAAGGAGGCATTCGTGTGCCAGGTCTTCTCCGTTGGCCTGGTGTGGTACAGGCTGGTGCCTATATTGATGAGCCAACCAGTAACATGGATATATTTCCTACCATTGTTAAACTTGCAGATGCACAGCTACCCTCTTACAGGTATGCTCTGTAGTCATCTCTGTTTTACAGCAAGTGCCATGAGTGTTTTATTCATTCTGGTGATATCTATTAAGATAGAGGTGAGAATGTAAATAAGAAACTAGGTTTTCTACTTGCAATATCATGTTGTCTCTTTTCATATTGACAGACTGGTAATATTTTACAGAAATGTTGTATGTAAATACAGCTTAACTCACAGAACAAGCACCAAAAAGACAACAGAATACCATCAGATCAATGTACTGTCAAATCAAACTTGGAATTACTTACTAAAAGCAAAAATGAATGTAACAAAAAAGGTTCTGTTCTGCATGAGTGAATTTGGTGGAAAAAGAAACTTTAAATTACTTTAAACTTCATGAGCTTAGAGGTGACCTGCTTAATATCACAAAACACATCAAAACACCAGCTATGTTTTTCTCACAGTTTTGTTTGGAGTTTTTTGTTTTGTTTGTTTGTTTGTTTTTTCTCTGTACCTAGTAGTCAAAATAATCCCATACAGGTTTTTGCAGCCTGATAAGAAAAGCCACTGGACTTCCACAATTCATAAGATGCCTTCCTGACACTGCTACATCCCCAGGCTTTATCTTGTTTGTGAGATACACAGTCTCAGTGGCAAGGTGCCTCTGCCTAAATGCTGTTGCTCTCCAAATCCAGTGAGTGGAGAAACCTGTTGATATGCATATGCTTTGAACACATTGATGACTCACAAACAGCTTTTGAGCACAAAGCATCAAGAATCCACATTGGGAAGCCCACCAGTGAGCAGAGTCACTCTGCTAATGATAATTCATTGAGTGTTTGAAGGAAATGGCAGGGCAGGACAAGTCTAAGACATTAAAAATTAGTCAGGTTGGTCCTGAGAGATGCTCTACAAGCAGTAATTCTGTCAAACCTCAGAAGTTCTGATTGTTCTTTATGTGGCAGATCTATTGCATTTTGTTTTCATATTGCTTGAGTGAATACTAAGTACTGATGTTTTCTTTGATCCCCTTTATAGAAATTCAAATATAGTTGTGTAACTTCCACTTGTAGGTTGCTCCGCTGTGATTCTTCTGTGCTAGACTGATGCCATAAGTACTGTTTCATCTTAGGTCATAGAATAGCTTGAAGTATTTTTGTTCCAGCAGCTGGGTTCTTTTAGCTCCACTGAATTCTTCCTGAGAAATAAGAGAACAATATAATTAATGCTTTGTCGCTGTGAGAAAGCAGGTTGAAAAGGAATGGATGTTCCTAGTTAAAGAAGAGAAATTAGTAATTGAAAAGAAAAGTCTCATATATTCCTCTGAATCCACCAGCTGAAGCAATGCTAGAGTACTGGAGACATTTTTCTGGAGATGCCTTTTTCCCCATCAACAGGCTCTAGAACAGAAAGTGTTCAATAGACATGCATCTGTTAATGAGCCAGCTTGCAAGACGAGCCTGTTACTCAGGCAAGAGAACATGAAAAACTGAAAGTGGGAAAGATTCTGTTTTAACAGACCCCCACAGACCATCTGGGAATTCACCCAGATGGCAGTTATCAGACAAGATAGCTTTCAAAATTCCAGGAAGTTTTCCTGCCCATCCTTTGAGAAAAGCGCTATTCTGAATGGCTTTGTTGCATACAATTGCTGGCAAGAATTCAATTATCACATGCGACTTTAAAAAGTACACTTAGGACCTGTCTTGTAGTAGTTACACCAACGTGAAAAATATTTTTTATGTAATGGTAATGAAATGATCATCTATGTAAAGGTAATGAAAATCAACATAGACCTTTTAAAACTTTTTATAAGTTTCAAAACAATTTTATGGGATGTAGCTCAAAATGCTTGAGAAAGAATTACATGCTGATTTTTATATCAGCAAAAAGTAATTTCCGATAAGACTTATTGAAAAATTTGTAATTCATACAAGGTCAAAAATGCAGACTATGATTTCTCCCCAGCTGATGTCAGCAATTCAAAGGTTTAATATAGGGAAACAGCTAAAAGACTTGCTTATTTTATAACTCAGTTTTTATGTAAATTGACTGACTCCTTCAAAGCATGATCAAATTGTCTAGCAGCATTTAGAGAATTTATATATATTTATGTGTATGTGTGTGTGTGTGTGTGTGTAGTTGATAAATGTATATTTAAACCGTTAATATTCAAATTTGAAATTACAACTTCTGTCTTAAATTCTGGCATACAGAAAATACTGAACAGAGATATTACCACTACTTCTAGGGAGGCTAGCACAGAACAACATATTTTCTCTAGTTTTAGGGTTACTTCAGCCAGACTACTCCTAAAACTTGAATGTGAAGGACTGTGTTGTCACAATTTATTCACTTATGTCTGTTCACTTTCTCAGAAGTGAAAAAAAAAGAATTGAGGGAACTATTCATAATAGCAAAATGTAAAATTGTTTCCGTAGATAATGTAAACATCAAAGGGAAGAGCACCTGAAGGTTTTGTCCAAATTGACCAATTGGAGGTGGCCATTCAGATTTGGGTTTTTTTAAGCAGCAGATGAGCAGAATTATCATATCTTCTAGGAAAGTGAGGTTTGAGTTATTTTTCTGATTTTGAAGTGCTTTCTTACTCAGGATTATTGATGGACATGATCTGCTACCTTTACTTCAAGGAGAAGTTACTCAATCTAAGCATGAATTTCTCTTCCATTACTGCAATGCATATTTAAATGCAGTACGCTGGCATCCAGGAAACAGTAAGTAAACTTGCCTGTTCACATTTTAAATATTTAATATAATTTTTATTGCAGCTTGAAAAGAACCAGGAGGAAGCCTTAGGCTATAGTAACAAAAAAGTTGTTTAAAATATCTAGCCTTTTTCCATCTCTTTCACTTTTGTCTTTGCTGTTACATTCCTATTCACCCTTTTACTGTTTCACTTTATTTTGTTGTTATGTATTAATGTTGAACATGAATGCAATACTGAGATCTGTGGTATCGAAAATGTCCTTTTTTTAAAACCTTCATGAGAGAGAGTCTGTGCAACAGAATGAAGTAGTCAAGGTTGACTCTTACATAGTCCTTAAAATGCACAGGTAATAAGATGGTTTGCTGAATAACAGCAAAAGTATGATGTCAGCCTGGCCATTTTTGTTAGTCAGATAAAAAAACATAGAGGAATCCCTGAGTCAAAGTCATAATTTATAATATCCATTATTATGGATATTATAAATATCCATAATTATCCAATTTATTGGATAATTTATCCAATAAATTAATATAGCATTATAGAGTCCCTTTTTATGCTTTTTATGAATGACATAATTCTACTTTGTAGGCCAAGAAAAAAAGCATTTCTCACTGATTTGCTCTTTTTAAACTAACAGCTCACTGTTTCTAGTAGCACCTTCCACATTAACCAAGGCATATATTCCTCTCTGTAAAAATCTCTGTGCTGAATGAAGTTAAACACACATTTTGTCCCATCTCAGTTGACATTGAAAGTGATGACTTGTGTTACAGCTTCAAAATAATGATCCGAAACAAGCTTTGGCTTAGATTTTTTTTTTTTTTATTAAAGTGTTGTGGAAGGGACTTGTTTAATAGTTAATATGCAAACTTAAAGTATTTGGAAACTCTGTTTTCTTGGTCATCTGTAGGCTGACTCTCTACCTGTCTTGGACTTTAAACTAGGAAAAAGGAAATATTAAGTATAATATTTATTTACCATTACTGTGCCTCTATGTCTTGCATTTGATAAATAATCATAAGGAAGAACCAAACAATCAGATCTAGAACCATTTTGTATCAACTGTTGGATGAAATTATTCTGCATCATGAGAGAAGTGGGCAGAGAAGCAGTTTTTTCTCAAACATACACCTTTGCAAGATGATATAACCCTTGTCTGAGGAAAGGGTCATCTTTATTATTCACTGAAGGGGAATGTGATGGGAAATGAGCAACAGTGGGGGACTAGTCTACTGCATTTACTTGATGAGTAACAGCAATGTAGAGAGTGATTCATCCTTTCTCCAAGGCATTCAAATGATAAAGCCTACTCAGAACCTGGTGATAACATTTTCATAACCATGGGCTGGCTTTTGTACAGAAAGTTGTTGTGGTTTAATTCCAGACAGCAGCTAAGACTGACAGAGCCATTCTGTGTCTCTTTCTGTGATGGGGAAGAGAAGTGGAAGGGTAGAAGTGAGAAGACTCATTAGCTTAGATAAAGACATTTTAACAGATAAAGCAAAAGCCACACTTGCCAGCTAAGCAAAACAAGGAATTCATTTCTTATTTCCCATTACCAGGCAGGGGTTCAACCATCTCCAGGAAAGCTGGGCTCCACACATAGTGGTGACTTGGGAAAACAAATGTCATCCCTGAATATCCTCCCTTCCTTCTTATTTCTGCAGCTTTCAAAGCTGAACATGATGTCATTTGGTCTTAGATATGCCTTGGGTCAGTTGGGGTCAGCTGTCCCAGCAGTGCTCCCACCAAGTGCTCCTTGTGCACCCCCAGCCTACTCACTGGTGGGGTGGGGGGAGAGGCAGAAGAACCTTGTCTGCACAGTAAGAAATAAAACATCCCTGTTATCAACGCTGTTTTCAGCACAAATGTGAAACACAGCCCTATATTAGCTACTGTGAGGTAAATTGGCTCTATTCCATACAAAACAAGCACAAAGGTCTTTTGATATTCTGCCTTGTCAGCTTACATTGTAGTGAGAGTAGACAAGAGCCAGGTATTCTTCTCTATTGTCTTATGTACCAACCCTCTGTGAGGGCTTCACACCCTTCAGCACCTTCTACACTTCTCTGGTAATGGGCCCTAACCCAAATGTCCAACTAGACTGCTCATTCCTTCATTAAACATGTAATTTATATTAATTTCAAATATGTACTTTTTGAAGAATAAAGCAACAACAGCTTAGAAGAGAAAGCTTACAACAGTTAAGGAAAATGTGATGTATGTGTTTATTGATTACGGTACAAGGTAATGGTACATATACTGTGTGTATGCACTTATTAATGCATCTATCATGAGATTTCTTACTATATTTATTTTCTGGGAAGTCTCAATTTGCATATCAGTGACAGCTTGCTTATTCCACTGTTTTTTCTAGATGCTCAAAGTGTAGTATTAGCTTTGATCCTCAGGAAATCCTCAGCTAAATTCTGCTTAACTATTTGGTCCCTTTTTAATTCCATCACCCCACACTTCCCTTAGTAACTCCATCTTTGTCACTGTTAGATTTTCACCATGCCTCAGTCCAGACCCCCTTTTTTGGGTTTAATTTTTGACTCTTATGTATATATATGAAACAGGAAAATGTAGTGTAAGTTAAATTTTTGGTAGTTGCACATCTTTCCCTTGCTTGCAAGATTCTAGTCTGAGTTAAGCAGGCAGGTTTCTCACATCATTCAGGGAAGGTCAGAAACTTCAGAGTGAACAATTACCATTTTGCATTTATACATTTAGAGGCTAAGAGTTCCTCATAACCAAATCAATACACATCTTCATTAAGTTATATTAGTTAGGTCAGTTATTGCATTCACAATGTACTTTCCCCTTGATCAGTCCTTTGAAGGAGCATTTAGAGGATGTGTGCTATGCAATGATCTTCTCAAAAAAAGTCTGCAGAATTTAAACCTTGTGCTTTCTAGAAAGTCGTGAGGAAAATAATCTCTTGGGTTTTTTTCTCTTTTCCTTTCTCAGCCACAGAAATAAGCTAACACCATTTTTTCTTCATGTCACTTTGACTCACATTTTACCTCATACTAGAAAATAATGCACATAATTCTTCAGATTCTGAATTTTAAAAAATGAATGAAATATCAAGAAATTTTTTTTGCTCTCACAGACTTGTGCATGCTGATACTTCACAGAATCACAGAGTTACAGAATAAGCTGAGTTGGAAGGGACCCACATCCTTCCATTCAATGGAAGGATCATTGAGTCCAACTTGCTGTAATTGGCTCAGAAGCAGCCAAGATATATAGTCCTAGACCTTGAAGGATGATTTTCTGTTGTCTTGAAAGCTTATAAATATTTTTAATTTAATGTATTTGTCAAAAATACAGAGGGAAAGACATGTAAAAAAGTAAAGTGATTTCCTATTATCAATATGTTTTCTGCACAGCTGCCTGGTATACCACAGAAGTATCAATATATGAAAGCAACACCTTTAGGAAAAAACCACTACATTTTCTTTCTTCCTAGTAAGATGTAATCATAATCACCTTGTTTTTTTAAAGCATTGAGTATTTTTTTAATCATTAAGCATTTATATTGAAAATAAAACAGATTTAGGATCTGCCTTAACTTTCTTGAGCTGAGCCACCCAAAATTTTGTATTGCTTTCTGTGATGTATGCCAGATGGTACTTTAGCCTGTTTTAAGTCTGATCACATGTTCTTCTGCTTGGAAAAGTTGACCAGTACTTTTGTATTTGCCAACTTTATAATTTAGCATAACTGAGTACTGAAAAACTACCAAGAGCACTGTCTCCAGAATATTACTGGCATATGAATCAGTACTACTAAAAATGCATTGCTATGACAACTTAATTATAAGGAGAGGATTAATCAGATACACAGCCAATCTATAGTTGAATGAAACTTCATCTTTCAGGTTGCACTGCTTGTGTGCAAAATTTTGATTTGATAAGGAGAAAATTTATTGTAATGCTGTGTAATAAATATTGAGAAATATAATGCAATGCAGTCTGCATTATAAAGAAATAATGATCTTCACAGTATTTTCCTACTACTGATAAAAATATAGTAATGTTTCTGATGAATGCTAGAGTGACTTTACTAGCAGCACTTCACTTTTTCTATTTCAAAATGGATTTAGCTCTTCAGTGGAATATGTCATTCAGTTAACAAAAGACAAGGAGATTTTCCATGGGAAGTTCAATTGAAGCAGACTACACTGCAATGCCAAACTACCTTATTGTGCAAATATAATGACTTTTAAAGACAGTAGAAATTCACTGAAAACCTTTATATAGAAATTTCCCACTTTGCTTCAATTAACAAATAAGATACATTTCAATTAGTGTTTATATTGACTTTCTTGAATGTCGTGAACTACCTCAATTTCTGAAATTATTTCAGTCAAATTCACCAGTGAGGGATTCTCTCTGTAGTATCACAGAATTCAAACCTATTCTGATTCCTGGCTGTTGCAATATTCTCCAGCATCCAACAGTATTTCATGAGACATATTTTGTTTTATGGCTAGGGGTTATAGGCGCTTCCTAGTCATGAATTTTTCTACATTTTCAGCTGTAAAAATTGAAGGTGAAAAACAAATAAAAATTAAATGAGAGAGAAATATTTTGGCTTGCAATTTTCAGACTGAATATATAGGATAAATTTGCCAGAATAGTGTTTTGGGTTTTTTAAGAGGTTCCTCCAGATTTAGTTTGACTAAAAACATTGGAGTCATAATAAAGAGAGGACAAAACATAAAAAATCTTCTCAGAAGGGTCATTTTGTAACAACTTCTGGTTTGGAAAAGCATAACCTTTCCTGTGAAATTGAGTTAAAATGGACCTGGTTTTGAAGAAATTAGACACGAGGAATACCTTCCACTGTTCCTTACCTCTCAAAAGCCCAATGTTATAAGCCTTAAAGGGTAGTAAGAGTTACCTTATAAATTTAGGGGGCTCACATTATTTATAGTGCCATTCTTAGCTTAATTTTTTGTAATATCACATTCAGTGTTAATAGTTAAAAACTGTAAAATGAATTCATATGCTTAAAACACTGGCTTGTGAGCACAATATTATACTCTGAGGAAAAACACAGGAGTTGGAGTTTGGACTAGTAACAGAAACTGGAAAACTTCTAAAAAGCTCTGGAACCAGCTTGAAATGTTTTTTTTTTCCAGTCAGGTTCTCAGTGTGAGGGTAGGTGAATCTAGTGGTTGTCTCTAGCAAACAGTGTGTACATAATGTGTATATAAGGGAAATTTTAGAGTGTTATGTGGTGCAAAAACACTTGAAAATGCCTGTCCTTCCTTGTTTGGTCTTAGTGCAGCTAAGAAATATAATTATGCAGACATCCACAAAGTAAATTAGCACCTCTTTTTGCTCTGAATTGGAAAGTATTAGAGTTTTTCCTAAGTACTTGATGTTTTAAAGATCTGTCTTAATATTGCTTCCACTTTCTGAATATAAACAAGAAATTTCAAATCATTCAAATCATTCTTTAAAGCCTCATAAGCTTTTTTACTACTTTCTTAGTAATAACAGAGGAAAATTTTCAGTGTGTTCTTTACCATAGTGTGAACAAATGCTACAGCAGCTTCATTTGTGAGATGTGGGATGTGCTTGTCATACACAGAAGACCCACTGGCAGAACCCATACCCTTGCCTAACTTCTTCCTATTCTTTTTGCTTGCTTCTCTGAGGAGCTTTTTCCATTCATGGTTTATTTGCCTTCTCTGTGGGGAACGAAGGATTTAGAAGATGTTATTGCAGATTAGTAAAGACTCACGTTGACCCTGAGAATGCCAACAGTTACAGTTGCTTGCATTGCTTAATAGTACAAAGGAAGGTAAATTTAATAGAAGCTTGATCCAGAAATTTCTTCTTTTGCAAAACATCTTCAAGGAGAGATACTACCATGTGACTTCCACTGCTGTCAAGGAAACATTTTGTTTCCTTACAAAGTAACATCTTTTTTTTTAATCCAATCTTTTATCACACCAACCTTGTGTCTTTTCTCAGAAGATAACAGATGAGAAAGGATAAAATAGAAAGAATAAACATTTAAAGGAGTAAAACTTTCCTATTGCCACAAAAATTCTAGATTTCCAGCTATAAAGAACAGAATTTTTCTTTAATTGTAGTAAAATTGATTCCAAGACATTTTTGTCTTAGAGGGCCGTTCCCCCAGTGAAGGACCATGGCAAATGTCCCTTGACAGTGGCATTATAAACACAGACTTTCAGTGATCATATCAGAATGCTTTTTCTTCATATAAAAATAGAAACTGTAACATACTGGTCTATTGAGTTCAAAATATCTTGACCTAAATTAGTAATGTTTTTAGTGAACACTAAAAGAGGCTGACAGGTTTCAGTGATCATATAATGGCAAAGGCATTTAAAGTAGATAATTCAGTGCTATTTAAACCTCAGCTTTAATGGTTTGCTGTCAGATATTTTGTCATGCATTTGTGATGTGTACAAAAGATAAATTTTAACGGATTTTTTCTGTATACTCCACAGCTAACACTTAAATACAAAAAGGTATCTGAGTTAGAGCAACTGTCTGATATATTTTTATTTATTTATAAATTTAGCAATAGTGAAAACAACAACCACATAAAAGACTAGGTAAAAATGCTCTGCAACTTTCAAAAACTAATTTCAGCATTCCAAGTAACATTAAAGTGAGTCTTTAACAATATCTGGAGCATTACACTTCCAAAAATATCTTTAGCTCAATGTTGGATTTGAGCCTGCAGCATTTTGCATGTTACATTCAGAACATAGCGCTGATTCATCCTAATTTTAAAGTCGGATTCAAATGGCATATGTTGTCTTAGGCAATGTTCTTCAAGGGAAGTAGTTAATGCATGCACAGCCCACGTGGAGTATTCTGTGTGCCACAGCCTCTAACCTCATGTTATTACTCCTAGAAAATAAAACAAACCATATGTTTATTAGAGAAATTCCCTGGAAACTTGACTGTCAATAGTGAGGTGACTTCTCAGTATGGCATGGGAAGACCCTGCCATGAAAGGCAGAAGGAATAAACGTAGAAGAAAGCAGTGAATGTTTGCAGGCTAGGTGCACTTGGGCAATACTATGGTGGAGGCCAGTGTGCAATCTGTGGATGATGTGCACTCTGTACCATGTAATTGCTTCTAAATTTAAGTTCTGCTCAGTACTTTGGACAGAAAACACAAGCAGAATTACTCAGTAATCAGTGAAACTGTTATCAGCCTGAGAAAAGCTCACATCTCAGTACAAAGAGTGGTCTTTTTGTTGCTTTCAGACCATTTTATGTGGTCTCAAAATATCAGAGGGTATGTAACACATTGAATTTTTCAAGTATCTTTTCTTAAGGCATTTATAGTTTCTTAAAACTAAAAGTAAGGGAAAAAAAAAAACCCACAGCAAAACACTGAACAGATTTCTATAACTTGTTACTTGTTGTGTCATCCTTAGTACAGAAATTTTGTAGTGGATTTGTATGAAAGATTTTTGAAACTGAAAGAGACTACATTTCACTTGTAGTTTTTTATCATAGTTCTTTCAATTACCTCCTAGTAGAAAAGCAAATTAGGTGAAATAGTATAAAATAGGTTCCTGCACATTGTGACATTTTTCACATTTATTCAAAGTTTTAACCCCAAATTTATTGAAAATAATTTTTCAGATGCAGTGCACTCGTATTCAGGAGAATTTTATGGTCTCATGGTTGTAGGTCTGTAAGGTGAACATTTCTGAGACTCAATTACTCAGTCCTCTTCAAGACTGACACTTTAAAGCAAAGTAGGTTTCTAGCATTCACAGTACAAGGAGGAAGTTAGAAATCATGGTTCACTCACAACATTAAAAGTCAACAAGACTATAAAACCTCAATAAAGATAATGAAAATTTAGTACTTCGAATTAGCACTAATGCAATAAAGAAAGGGTGACCCTTTTAGTATTAAGAAATATTAGTCATCCTTAAGATAATTTTGTCATTACCAAGTGTGTGCTAATTTTTCATGTGCAACCTGTTACCTGTCTGTTGAACATTAATTTTTAAATGGTATTATATCACAGAAGCAAGATACTCAATCATCTCACTTGCTCAGTGAGTAGTCTTCAAGACTCCATAGAGTCTTCAAGATTAACTTAATTATATTATGTGGGCTCTCTTCAATGCCATAGGATATTTACAGGCAGTTATTCAGTCTGAAAGTCTTATCTTTCTGTATGGTCCTGTTTGGTGACGAATGAATACTGAATCTCAGTCCTAAAAGCTTATAGTTACCTTAGCATTAGTTCATATCCTTGACAGCAAAACTACTTAGCCACAAAGTTTTATAGTGTGGACTCAAAACCAATGTCTTGATTACTGTGTTGTTGATAATTACGCTTTGAATTATCTTCTCTAGCTCTTTACAGAATTGAAATTTTGGAAGATTTTAGTTGATTCACATGGGTTTGGTTTTTGTTTGTTTGTTTTTGTTTTGTTGTTGTTGTTGGTTAGTTGGTTGGTGGGTTTTTTAAAAAAGGTCCCCTCCCATTCCTATCCAATGCCAAGCTCCAAATACTTTATTATCTTCCAAAAGCCAGCATTGTTAATTAGTCACTTGGTGAAGCTGCTAAAACAGTACCATGATACATAAACATACAGCTAATTAGAGAGAGGTAATAACAAAGTATAAATGATTTAATGAAGATTTTGACTTTAGCAGTAGGAAAGTATAAGACTGAAATATTAGACAAGAAAGTGTGAGTAAATAAATCTACCTCAATGAAAAAAATACTTATTCTCTGAAAATCTTGTCTCAAAACTCTGCAATTTCTTTTGAATGCACTTTTAGAGCATTCTAGGATGCTCTGGGAAACATTAAAATTAGGATTCATTAGTTCTTCATGACCATGGTGCCTTAGAACTGCAAATCCTTTAGTTCCATCAGGGTCTAAGTCCACTTTATGCCACAGCTGGTCATGGATGCACTTTCATGCACTTTCTCTACTTCTTCATCTCTCAAATTATCCCAGTCAAGCAGATGAGATTTTATTGCAACTACATTGCTGTTTGCTTTTGATCAGCTGTTATCTTTCTGTCTCAGACGTTGTTTTATGGAAAAATTCAATTCCTATCTACTGTAGGTAGACTGTGGGTTTTAAAGCATTGATAAAAAATTGGAGTTTGCTCTGCTGTAAGATATCCCTCTCTGTTTTATGCAACATATCTAAATTAGAAGCTAAAACAATTATTTTATTTATATATATGCATCAGGTGCTCTATATGAGATAATAGTTTTAGTATCTGATTTCTCAAAGCCTAATACTCAAACATAATTATGATTCATAAATATTATATGAAAGTTTAAGATTTTTGACTTTCACTCACAGAGGATGACAGTGATAGCTCTATAATATTGAATGGTGGATTGCTTGTAGTATTTTTAGTTGACAATGGTTTTTTGACTCTGAAAAACAATGTAATTGTTACCAAAACCAATTTTCAGCTGTAGCCAGAGGCTCTAAGACCACATACCTTTATGATTCAGAAACAACTACAGCTCTTGAACATTCAGGTCACTTTTCAAAAAGCAACTTACAAGAAATCCAGAGATTAAATAAAACTTACCATTTTTTCTAGACAAAATCAGTTTCATCAGTGAGGACTATTTGTAGGTATGCTGTAAAGGCATGAGCTTATGTGAAAGTATGAGGACAAATACAGGTTTCACAGAAGTGAAGATGAATTATGCTGTGAGAGGGAAGTTTTGCCTTAAAGTTGGAAATTTCCTAAAAAACCTTAATATCATATGGAAGCTTTTATCCTAATACAGCTAATCAGAATAAGAAGACCAAAGGTAGAATCAAGAAAATGAGGGAGAGAGAAAAATGTAGCTATTATGTCATGCAGAAACTGGGGTTTTATATAACTGACTTTTTTTCAAAACAAATACAGAGACATGTAAATTTTTTTTTAATCCTGTTTGCAATGGTCAGTATTAAACTTTGAAGGAAAACTTCAGAACTTCATACATTTTATTTTATTTTTCATTCTCTAATTTTATGTTTTGAGTAAGGAAAATATTAGTAATCTGATGCATTCTTTAGTGGCAGAAAATACATTATGTGACTTTAAATAGGGATTATAATAAAATTAAATCCATTTAAAACTGAATTATGATACTTGAAATATTTGGATTATGACATTTGAATTTTTCAAAATTAGCAAAAATTACCAGTTCTTTTACATCTAAATTCTATTAGATATTATACTTTGATAGTTTTCAGATTTTTCCTGAAAATATTGCAAAGTTCATTAATGAGCTTATCTTAGCACAAGAGTAAGTACTGAACACAAATGTCTCAGTTCAGTTTCACGGTCAATAGAAACATAATCAGTCTGTGGGTAGAAGAGCAACTGGGAATTGCAAAAAATTGTACAAGAATACAGGTTGTTTCCTTATATGCTTCAGTTCATTCAGCTCTGCTCTAGTGGTGCTGTTGGGTCATTTAAAAGTTCTGGTGATTTCAAGAATGCTGAGTTGCACCAAATACCAGGGCTGTGTTGTGGCAACAGGAGGCTGACTTAGAAAACCATGCTGATATTTACAGAGACGCTGTAATAATCAAGAAAAGGTGCTGAGAAATGCTTTAACTGGGTTTGGGAACATGGTACTAAATAGATAATACTAAGCCTCCTGATAATTATCAAAGGCCTCCTTTCCCCCCCGCCTTTTATATTGCCAAAATATTTGAGGTCTCCATATTGAAAGTGTTTAATATCTACCAATGGTTTTAAATGGTGATGACATATTGATTTTTGAAAAAAGTTAGCCAAGCCAAACCAAAACAATACAATAACCCTGAACTAAGGTCAGAGAAGTACATTTGAATGTTTAGCAACCAGCAGGTGGAACTAAAAAAAGTAAACGTGCCACTTGTACTTCAGAAAAAAATTCTTATTACATATCTTTCAAAGCATTTAATCCATGGGAAGTGTTTGTATTTGGAAGATAGAAAATATGAAAAAATCAACATTACTCTCTTTAACACAGCTTAAATGTGAAAAAGTTCCAGATTTTTATCTCTAAATCAAGAAAATTAAGTATAAATTATTAGAATGGTTTAAAGTATTGTTATTCCATTAGTGAGTATTCGTCAAACTAAGGTGTTGGCAAGTGATTACAAGGACAATGTCTACGTGTCAAGCTTGATAAATCTGTGTTATTGCCATGGCATGGAGAAGTCAGAAACAGGTTTCTACTGCATTAACATGTGAACTTGAGAGCTTGGCTGAACCTGGCAATGCAATCTCTGCCTGGACACAGAAGAACAGTTCCTATGATATTTGGTCTTTTCTAACTAATTTCAGGCAATTTGTTCTCTTTGTAGACCAAATTGACTTCAGATATTTTTTTTGCCACACTGCATTGTTAGATTTTGCATTTCAGTTGCTACATACTTGAAAAAGCTGTGTGAGGACACATTGTGTCTCAGGGATGTAGAGGAGAAGCTTTAGGAAGGCTTAAACTGTCTGCATTCTTGGACATCGGTACAGCTGTGTAATATGTCCATATATGGGTGTCTTACTCCTCCTGTAAATTTTCATCTGCTCTTGCAGAGCTAGTTGTGAACACAAATGACCTTTTTATGCTTAAAGTTTTGGTCTTTTTATATTTGATAGGTGAGTAGTGATCCAAAGTTCTGAAATTAAAACTAGACAGATCTATGAGATTCGGCAGGACAGGCAAAGCTTTCAAAGTGAGGGTGAAGATCTGGATGACAGCTAAATTGTTTAGCAGGTCCATCTGCCTGGTCTGACTATCACTTGAGTGCATTTTGGTTGGTAGATTTCCTATTCTATAATCATAACTGAATTTCAGGTTTCTTCTTTTGTCTTCAGAGTCCAAGTGCCAAGACCTCAGTTAGGAACTCCCTCTGAGTATCAGTAAAAAGTTTAAGAGAGACTTTAATCTTGGACATGTGCAGGGTAAATGACAGCTAGTTAGAGATTTCTTTGGAAATGTTATAGAAAGTGTGTTTTAATTAATCACAAGATGAACTAGGGGTAAATGTCTGTCAGTGTGCAGTGCGCTATAGTATGAAGGAAGGATTACTGCAAACCACTGCTGAATGCTAAACTATACTTGGTTTACAGCTAAAAATAATTAATGTTATCCATTTTCTTTTCCATTGCAATGGATGAGGAATATGTGTAAGATTATTTGCTTTGTGAAGAACAACATAAAAATGCTTAGAAGGGGCCAGAGTAGTGAATAAAATAGGAAGACATTTCCTAGTCTTTCCTGCTGCCATTACTATTGTCACAGATTTTATAAGGAGTATTTTGACAAAGAAACCAGCTAAAATTGAGAGATGGAGGCTGAGTTTGCAGAACTATGAATTAAAAATTTAATGTAAGATTCAACAGTCCAGAAACAACTACCAGTATGCAGATGTTTCTATTTCACAATATCATGCCATTACTCTTAACTGCAGTGAGGAGGGAGGGATATATAAAATTTATACCTGTCATGTAGTGCCAAAAGCACTTTGAGTTGTTCTGAGAAGGTACAATGTGTAACTGAATGACTTCAGACTGCGAACAGTTTTATATTCTATTTATTTATATCACTTCTTAAAATAAGAGGTTAGAGTCCTTAAAGAAAACCATAATGTATGGCAACATACTCTTACACCAGTAAAAAGGTGTATTTTATGCTCAAGGATAAAGCTTTCTTTGTTTAACTTGTCTTTGTAATTGTCTTAACATATCTTGAGCCTCTTTGTGCTGCAAGAAGTAATAATAGGTGTTGGATTGAGTTTATGAGGTAAGTGCCCTCTTCAAAGATACTTTGAAGCTTGTTAGAATTATTAAATTGAATTGTATCGCTAGTAAAAAATAAAAGATCAAGCCAAAGGCAACAAACATGTTTTCTACCCCCTCATTCACAGCAGTGGTCTACCTACTGTGTTCCAGAAACTGGAGAAAAAAAACTCCACCAGTATTCCTTTTGCCACTCATGTATCATCAAAACCCCTGGCCCTTTGTGACACTGACTGAAGTTCTAGCACTCTTGTATTTCTCACACTACAATCTGTAAGAAAATATAGCACAGAGAATGATGAACAGTGGCTGGAGTTCCCGAGGTCCATTGCTGCATTCTTCTGGTTTGAGATGAACTCACTCCATAGCTGATTACATCTCAGCTCAGCACTGTGGGCATTGTGTAGGATTATCCTATGCTGATGAATCTCTTCAGGAGGCCCGAGAGCTGGGAAGGGCTTTGTTCAAATGCTGCACCCAGGTCCATGCATCACACAGGTCAAAAGCACCTGTATTTACCTGGCTATATTAAGTAGTATGCCACATGTAGATGTGTATGCCATAAGAAGAAAAGCCAACAAGATGTTACCACTGAGATGCTGAGTAACTGAGGAATGTATGTTTGGAGGGAGAGGATGTTGCTAAGCAGACATGGGTTTAATCTTCAGGGAGGTAAACTGAACACTGATTTTTCTACAAGGCAGAGTTAGTTGTCCAGTGAACAGGACAGTTAGAGTTGGTAAAACTTGATTCAGGTAGCTTCTTCCTATAGGCCTTGAGACAACATTAAATTAATTCCTCACAGTATATCCAATAATATATATCAGTGTTGCAAAGAAATAAAACAGTTTTTATTAACTGTTTTATTAAGCAATAGCACAGGTGGCCAAAAAATAATTTACTCATTATTTTTCATAATTTGTTTGAAGTAGGAGATTTGATGGAAGTTGAGCAGCATATGCAGATCCTTGCTTAAGCAATTAGTTAAGCACACAGCAGCTTCAGTCATAGAATACATTGTACTTTGCTAAATTTAAGCATGGAGTTATTATTTTAAGCTAATGTAGGACTACTTTGTTGAACTGAAGGCAAACAAGATTAAATAATCAGTAAATTCACAGGGATTTTAACATTCACTTCAGTGCACCACAATTCTACAAAAGGTGTGGAAATGGAATTTAGAATAGACAATGCAAAAGGTAATTGAGGGATGGGGCAGACCAAATGAACTGTGAGACAGTCATCTGTACCAAAATCCTTATTTAAACTCCAGAAAAAGTTTGTGAAGGATTTGTATTTGAAAAAGTTAGTAGATAAAACACCAAGTGAAAGGAGTATGCCAATAAAATGTCTTTGTCTTCTGCAATAAAGGAAATGAATGATAGTAGCACAAAAGTTACAACAGAAGACACCATACATCAAGAGAGCTCTTAGAAAATACATTGTGGAGAACAATTGTGCAGTGGCAGGGGGATGAATTAGATGACAAAAAGAAAATTCACTTGAAATACCTGAAATGAGATTTTGTTCTTATTTTCTCCAACTGGAACCTAAGAAACTGTACTTTTATATGAGCAAGACACAGCATCTCATAAGCAGTGTTGATGTAGATGTGCTGTAGTTAGCGACTGCATTTCAAAGGTCATTGAATGACCATTAAGGATAAGTAAGGCTCATTTTAAAAAAGTATGCAGAAGTAACATATATGAGCAAGGAAGGCAAACCTCTCTATTTTCTGGCCATGTCAGTGATATTTATAGGTTTTACATGTGCTTGAGAGGAAATTTTTAACATCCTATGGATGAACACTGTGAGATTTTCATAAGCAGCAGCACCTTGTAGATAGGTATTTGGTCTTAAAAACAAAATTGAGGGTACACAAGAGAATACTGGAGAGACAAGTTCAGCTTTCTAAGCAGGGTGACACTTCATCCTGAAGGTGAGTCCAAGAGGACTGGGTGACCCCTGCACTGACAGAGCAATGTCTTCCAGCACCTGAGCAGAATGAGCAGAGCTGGGTGCTGGTAACAGACTCCACAGTAGCCCCAGTCCTGGAAAGGAGTTAAGTCAAGTTCAAGGTCTACCCAGGGAGTGCAGTGAGGAGCAGGAGGAGATGAGAGCACAGACAGAGCTGGAAGGAAGGCTATAGCCTAGAGACATCCAGAGACAGGGCTGGGAACTGGCACTGCTGCACCACTCGGGCAGGGACTGATGGCCTTGGGCTGAGCTGAAATGGGAATCCTGGTCCATGGGCAGGGTATACAGATGAGGGTCCCCCCGAGGGCTGGGCAGGGCCAGTGAGGCTTTTTGGTGCCTTCAAGACTCATAACACCTTGGTTTTTTAGCAAACTCTGAAGATGGTGATGACAACATGTACATGTATACTATACTGTGTAGATGCCTACAGCTGAGCTAACCCCAGCGAGTCGCTCTCATCAAAAGAGAAACAAGCATAACTCTTCTCATCCTAAACACCTCTAACAAAGTTAAGAAGCAGATAATTTTGGATCACTGCAACCAACGTGCTGGTCTTTATGTAAGCTAGTTACCAGCCTATACTTAAGTGAGGTGAACCAGATTGTCAGATTGAATGCTAAGTAGCAGCAAAGTGATGAGCAATAAATCCTATTTTAGTAACATGAATTTAAAAGTGGAGATGCCTTGCTACCTTTTTCACATTCTGCAAAATAGTATTATTGGGCTAAGTGACAGGAAGAATACTCTAGGAGACTTTTGAAGTTGACTAGGAATTTTAGACTCAGGGAATTTATTTAGTGTATTTTTTTCTTTTAAATCACCAGAGATTCAAAAAAGGACCTGTCTACATATATAGATAAATAAGATAGTCATTAAAATGTGCAATAAAATGCAAAGAGTTAACTGGTTTTGGAACAAAAAGCAGCATCTTATTAATTCATTAGTGTCATGAAAGAACTGGCAAGAATGGTCAGAAAGATATTGAAATGCAAATCCTGACTTGAGTGGCAGTGTCATAAATATCTTTAAAATCTAATTAAGAAAGCGCCACTCGCTATGCTTGTTCAATTTTCCTTTTAACACAAGACTGAAATTGTCATTTACTTTACCTGTCAGCTATCAGCTCTCTAGTAATCTTTTTACTTTTTCCTACAGGTGGTGTTGGTGATGGGGCAGCTCTTATTGTGGAAGCATAGGTGTCCTTCCACAAAATCACTTTAAAAAACATCATTAGTGTCACTTAAACCTCATTCCTTGTCACCAGATTTTGTCTTATTAGCAACACACAGTGCAAAGTAATGTATCAAAGAAATTGCACAAAATCTTGTAGCAAAAAGTAGCAAGCTTCCATAGATACACAGAAATATGTTTCACTGATATTAGATATTTGCATGCTAGAGTTTACAGCAAAGTTGTTTCTTGAGGTTTCCTCAAGAGTAGAAGACAAATGCTGCAGGCCACTTTTCTGGATTTGAGTACTGCCATTGATGAAAAACATTGAAGTGTCAGTGTGACATGGATTAGTGTTTGTTCTCCACTGAAGGACTTAAATAGCATCAAGTATCTGATTCATAATATGTAGGTCATGGGAGAAAATTCACTTTTCCTTCAGTAATAACTCAGGAGTCTTCACCTTACTTACAGCACATTTTTGTTGGACAGAGAGCAGCCCCTTTCTCCCCTCTGAACTGTGTCCTTTTACAGTGTTTTTCATCTTTTTCCTGTCTGTTTATTCATCTTGCTCCCTTTATTTCTCGTCTCACTGATAGTGAATCCTCTTTTGATCCTCTTAATTGATCCAACCCTTGTGTGACTCTCCCTTCTGTGACTGCAGAAACTGTAATGAACTCTGACCCTCAAGAGGGTTTTTCTGTCATTTGCCTTTTGTTTTTCAATCTCACAAGTTCCTTGACTTCCAGTGTACTCTCTAGAGAAGCCTCCTATTTTAGAAGTGGGTTTGGAATTGTTGATGATGATTTCTCAAAGATCTTTATGATTTCTTTCTTTACTCATTTTATTTTTGATTATATCAAAAATAAATATCTTTTTGCTCTGCATGAAACATCTAATCACTTACTACTGTTTCTTGCTGTAGTTCATTGCAACCTTTTAATATACTTGATTATTGAAGATATTTTGTTTCCCTGCTTCCTAACTTGCTTTATGAGCATCATCTTCACTCCATGTTTGCCCCCATTGTTTTTTTTCCCCTCTCTCTACCTGATCTTCCCCATGTCATGGATGCACCACAATCAAGGAAAGCTTCCAAAAATCTCAAATCATCTCCCAGATCCCTTCTTCGTGTTCTGTGTTTCAACCACAGCACCGGAGGAAGCAAAACAAGCATCAAATGTCATTTACCTAAACTATCTCATTAAGAATTTTAATATGCTATCTTGAGCCTCATATCACAGCAGCTGCAGTTGAATTTGGGTGACACAGTTATGGACATATTATTTGATAAGTGTGAAATAACATGACTGTCAAAAGAGAGAAGAGCATGAAGAGCATGAAGAGACACCAGGAAACAGTTTGTATCAAGCTCAAGAAAATTGACCTAATCATCTGATACAAATTTCTGCTCACAATTTTTTAGGTAGGAAAGTGTTCCCCCTGACAAGCATGACAAATACTGTTAAAGTATTTTCTTGCCTTTGCTCTGCTCTGTGTTGGTGGCAGCAGAGTTATTGTTAGGCTCAGGCAGAGCTATTTATACCCTGGGATTTGCAGTGCTCCATTCCCTACCATCATTCCCCTACTTATTCTGGGAGAAAGAGAAAGAGAGAGAGTGAGAGAGATATGAATAAAGGGAATGAAAAGAAATTAAATACCATCCTTTAAAAAATACTAACTCTACTCCTAATCATAGCAAGAGCATGAAACAAACTTATTATCATAGTTATTTAAGCTGAAATGGAGACCTTTTTTTATTCCCTTTCTGCTTCTTGTCTTATTTTCACATCCCTTTATCCTGGTTTAGAGTGCAAGCTAAGAGGCAGGAATATGGCTGCAGTATGGAAGGCACAAGCCAGACTTCCTGTAAAACCCAAAAAACCAGCAACATAAACCAAAAAAACAACCCCCCCCCCCAAACCCCTCCCCCCCCAAAAAAAAAACAAACCAAAAAGCCCCTGTAAAACTCCCCCAAAAAACCCAACAACAAAACCCTGAAAATTCCAAAATTATTTTGTATTAATTGAATGACAGACCTAAGTAACCGTTTATGAAAATGATGCTGGTATTTCCATCTAAATCCTCTATAAGGAACAGTTAAAACCTATTTTTCTCATCTGCATCCACTGGACATGTTTCTCTGTTCTTGATTCTCAGAGGAAGGAGATTTTAGCAGGTTATTGCACTTCTGAAAGGTAAAGCCTATTTTTCACTGCACATTGTACATGCATTTTTAAGCTCAAAATTATAAGAGAGAGTCAAGATTCTTTCCTTTTTCCATTACTTGCTGTCATCTGGAGAATAGCTGGAGATTTCTACATCCACTTTGTATTCAACCAAAACAAGAAAATATTCCCATTACTTTACTAAAACTCTCCAAAGTCAGACATTTTTGCTGCCTGAAACTGTGAAATCAAGTTTGGCTTTTGCATAAAGGTCCAAACTAAAGAACTGTTGATTTCTCTGAAATACCATTGCCTCAAACAAGTCAATGTGAAAGAGAAAATACACTTCTAGAAATGTTCCTAGGAACAAATTTGTAATTTGTACCAGAGTCCTTGCTGATCATCTGTAAGAGAACCTCCTGTGCTATGTCCTTTTCATGCTAAGGTTTTTAATTCAGGATTTTGAAGGATTTTTGCATTGTTTGCTCAGTATCAGGAGAATTGCAAATTTATGGTTTAACATTGCTTGTAATCTTTTACTAGTTTCATATTCTGGAAAATACATGCATTTTCTAACACTGGGATAAAAACTGCTGTCTCATATTTCTGACGCTAAACTGGACATACATCTTTACAATAAAACCAAATTTCAGCTATTGTTTTTTTTTTTTTTTTAAATATTTAGGACTGCCTGATACTGATATTTTTGCACCAAATTACTTGCAAATGTTTGCTTTCTTCAACTCAATTTTTTTTGTCTCAAAAAAGAAACTCCTTTGCTCTGTTGTCTTCTATGCTTAACTGAATGAATCTTAATTTTTTTTTTCAAAAGGTTGCCTAAGCGACCTAGTAACTTTATAAAAATAAAAGAAAAATGAAATCATTCAACTAGCTAGGACACTTGTAAGGAAGAGTAATTCACCATTTTCTTTGACTTTTTAAAGTAAAGAAAATTATTATTCCATGTTCTTTGGCACAGCACAAAATTTCAGGCAACTGCAGCTACAAAATTTCTATTTTTCATTTTTAAAGAAACTTTGAACAATTATTTCTTTGGCTTTAGATGTACATCTGGTAACTTAAATGTTAGGCATGATAGTAATTTTCATATTAATTATTTTGAATACTTCATTATCATTTCATGTGTCAACAGCTTATTTTTTGACATCCAAATTTTGAAAACTTTCTGAAGATAATAATTTATTTTAAAAAATTCCTGGGGATGGGTTTGGCTTTGGCTGACTCCAACTTATCTAAAAATATTCGCAGAAATTTCTTAGGACTTCAATGGCATCTTTCTCCCATATGTTTGACTAGTATCAGAAAAATTGCTGTCTGAATCTTCCATATCTGTTCTTTTCACTCAGAAAAATTGCATCCACCTTATGAAAGAGGGAAATGATTGTACCAAATTTATTTTCTGTTTGTAAAATGTGATCTTGAAGGACAGGAAAAATAATCCAAATACAAAACACAGTTCTGAATAGGTTTCTCTTTTGGTTTTGCTATCTTTGGCAAAGTGTTTCTGCTTTGTTCCTAAGGGTGTTCTTAACTGATAAATTGATTACTGAAAGGGTGTTCTTAATCTCTTACTGACTCCCATGGAAAACAACTACCTGAAAATCAAGACTATTTTTTTCATAAGCAAAAAAATAAGGCTTTTCTGTTTTCAAGGGCTTCTTATATAGATTGAAAATGAGCATGTTTTTTTGGGTGGTTTTTTTCTGGTTTGGTTTGGTTGAAGTTGCTTTTTTTTGTGTGTGTGCCAACATTATCTTCTGTCTTCAGCATGCCATCAGCTGCTCCTCAGATGAACTGAAAATTACATGGACCATTCAGCAGATAAATATTCTTCTAACAAATCTTTAGCAGGTGTCTGGATTATTTACATGAAATTGCTACAGATGGAATTTTTCTTCCAGAGCAATATGTATTCTTCCATGTTGCTATCACCTAAGACATCTCAATATGAGGCATAACATTGCATTATAGCACTTCCTACTTTAGCAGCATAATTTCTATACCCACAGATTCTTCTCTTTTAGGACTTTCTTCAACAAGAAAACACTGCAAATGATCAATCAATTCTTTTTGAAGGTGATGATGAAGAATTCAGGAAAATTATTCTTTTTGATCTACTACAATTCAACAAGATAATCTTGACTTTTGAGCAGAATTCAGTGGAAGTTTCTCATACCACAGCACTTACTCTAGATAATGAGCTCAGTCATGAGATTTCTGTCTTCAGCAGTCTGAGCATGGTTTCAGTGTGTCTTGTATTTTTCCTGCAGCAGTTGTTCAGTAAGATTATTAGATATTCAAGAATGTGCAATGCTTTCTGGTTTACTGGATACTTAACACTGTAGGATTTTTTCTAAATATTTTAAAATCACTGCTACTGCTGGTTTTTTCCATGGGATTCACTCAAATACTGTAAGTTCTGCACAGTTCTTTATGCAAGTCTCTTCTAGCAACAACTGATTGTTGTAAACCAACATTGTGTCTTTGTATATCACTCAGTTGTTCTCCACCTACACTGGGACATCATGCGCTGTCTTTTGACTGGTGCAACAAAATAACACTAGAAGATACCCAGACACTTAAAACTATCTAAAAAAAAAAAAAAAAGCTATCACTTAAAAGCTATCTAAAAAAATAAGTAGTTTTCATTGTAAGAACAATAAAGTTACAAATTTTTAAATTCAAATTGAGTATTTTTATTAGCTGTTAGAGAAATGCACATAGTCATAAAAATAATGTGTCATTTCATTACAGTAACCAAATAGTGTTGTCTTTGCTATATAGAGCTATATATAGTTCTACAGGAATTTCACAACTGAAGCCTTTTCTGCATAGTTAAATGATTGAAGAGCTGAATATATGTGTTATCTGCTATGAATAAGATAGGCAGAGAACCTAAAAATTCTGAATGAACTTAGAGGAAGCAGGAAGAGAGGATTCAATCTAATAACAAGAGTTACCTGAAGAAAGTAATTTTCAAGTAAGTTTCAGTTTTCATCTGCTACTGTTTAGAAACATTGAAAAGCATGAGTTAGAGTGTGGGAGTTGACAATGGCTACAGAGCACACCTGAGACACAGTAAAGTCTGTCTCAATTTATGTTGGTCTGCTACACCCAAATGGCTCCCCTCAGAGGCATCTGAGTTCAAGCAGGGACTAGCTCCCCAATATACAGTGGAGAACAGCCCTGGTTAACTTGTTCTTCTACAGAAAGAAGCAACACAATAATAAAAGCAAAAGAAATGACAGTAGCTGCAAACCTATAAACCTACTGTCATAGATTAAATGCAGTGAAAATGAACTCCAGGCAATAAGACAACAATAGCTTCTATGCACATCAAGAACTGCTTATCAGAAAACCCTCACTTGCCATCAATGATTAAGAAGGGTGTTTTTATAACAGAAATGGCATCCCTATCCAGTGTGTCACTTCATCTTGAATATATTAATATATCTTACTGAGAGACTTTTATTTAATCTCAAGGTGTCTACCAGTCTGTTGGAGCAACTATTGTCTGTATGAGAGGATAAATAGCTGGGTAAAGGATAATAAAAGGAGTCTTCTAGGGAGATTGAACACTGAACAACTATGTTCATAGCAGATTTACTTGGAATAATGACAACCCCTTTAATTTGAAATTATTTAGAAGTACAACTTCTTTAATTTTTGTTTTTCTTAACATGTAAAGGAAAGAGGTATTCTGAGAGCAAACTTACTGGACAGCTCAGAGAACTGGAGAATTGCAGGAAAATAGAACTGAAATTATTTGTGAAGCACTGGGGCGGGACCTTTAAGGGTGCTGCAGGCTTAGAGCCTGCCTGCTGTTTCAGAAGGGGTTTGATATACTTGGCTTTGGGGAAACCCTGACAATTTTACAACTAACTTCACTGTGGAAGAGACATACAGTTATCTTTATATAACAAGGGTTTACTATCCAGATGCTTTGGAGAACACAGGTACCGTTAATTACTGGGAGATTAATTTGATCCTTGTAGTTAGCTTTCTGACAGAATGAGATTTTATGTCAGCTGAGAGACTGGGAGAGAGCTCTCTCTTTTTAATATCATGCCTTATACAGTTCATCAGCTTTACTGATTGGAAGTCTGACAGTTCCTAATGTCTCCTGGTATACTGGCTGCTCCTCAGCCACAGACACTGACAGATAGGCTTTAGTTTTTATCATGCTTAGAAAAGAGGTGTTTAAATTCTGCTGCTGCTTCTCCAGCACAACATGCAGTTCCAGAAACACTGCTGCAGTGCAACAGATAAACATTGCACAGGAACAGGCTTTGCACTCCCAGAGCTCAGTGTTTTGTGACATTCTGTAGCTGCTTATCTGATAAAGTAGCATCAGCTTTTCAGAACACTAGCAGTGTCTCTTAGACACAAGATGATGTCACGTATGCCTTGTCCCCAAACCCACACATGATTTTGAAACATGCTGTATGCTCTGCATTTAACAAAACCTAAACAAGTCTTTCTTTTGTGTGGGGAAAAAAAAATCATGGTGCAACTTCCTTATTTCTTTCTTTCCCCATTTCTTACCTATATCAGCTGCTTGTACTGGCTTCCATTAATTCGGAGTTCCCAATTTTGTATTGCTGTCTGTAAGCCCTTCAGCAGACCTGGTACTACAATGCCCAACACTAAAAAAAGTGGCTGAAAATTTTCTTTTCAATGTCATTCATGTCACCCTGAAAGACCAATGTGTGGGAAGACAGCTTAACCACAAAGTTCTCATGTGCGTGGCCTAATTGGAATTTCTTTTAACTGACATTTTGGTAGCCATATAATTTTTTTTCTGCTGATCTTCTGTCAAGTTGTTATAGCGTTGTGAATCAAATTCTCAGGCTGGCAAGCGTTGCATGGTCTATGATGGCACACAGTGCACTGAATAACCAAGACCTTTGGCTTTTTTATGTTTTTTATCATCCATCTTGCCAATTAAACATGTCTGAGGAGCCTGAACCAATGCTTAGTACAGAGTTACATGCCTTCTCAGAATAAAAATTCTAAATCTCAGCAAACAAGAGATAAACTTCTTGGAAATGTTTTGCACAAAAGTTCAAAGAAATTTAAGAGGCAGTATTTGATTTTGTTTATTTTAATTCTAAGAAATCAAGAGACTTAAGTGCTTGACCAACCTTTCAAAATGTTACTGGAGGCAGATGAAGGAATGCCATCTTATGCTACCTGATCTTATCTTGCTTTGCCTTCCTTTAAATTTCCTTTCATTTTTTCCCAGTAAGACTGTGCCATTGCGGCTGTCACAGCTGGAGCCTTTTAAAACCTGCCACGTCCCATTGTCTGTGCCAGCAACTCACTCAGCCTTTAAAAGTCCTTCCCCTTTGCTGACTTCCAAGAAGCATTTAGAGTCTTCTCCCAGTCTAATGTGTATAATAGCCATCACCTATCTGACCCTGATTTAAGTGGAGACCAAGTGAACTGGTAGTCCCCAGGCTCTGTCATTGAATTGGTTCCTAAAGGAAAAATCGCTTCTAATGTGAAAAATGCTGTGGAATGGAAGAAGCTGTAAAGAATCTTAAGGTCACCTACTGTCCTTTAAATCCATCCTATAGTCTCAAACTGCAGTCTGTGACCCTTAAGTCTGCTGAAACATTTCTCTTTAAATCTGTTTTGATTCTTTAAAAGCTGAGTGTGATGTAGTTACAGCATGGTGTATACCAGTTTCTCTCTGCTCTTCCCATCTCACATTTCTAGTGCCTTCCACTCTGTTGTACCAATGAATTGATTAATAAATATTAACTACTGTAGCACACATAGATCTTTGAAAGTCTCTTACTAGGTTAACAGGCTTTCTGTGACCTTAACAAAATTCAACAAATACCAAAAAGAGATTTTTCACTCAGTATTTAAAAACTTGAGATGATAAAAAAATCACAGTAGGGTACTGAGAAATGTAAATTACTGATGACTACAGTTTTCCAATGTTTTTATAGTCTCAAGTGGACAGTTAATCTGACATTATAGATCTCAGTTGTTTAGTAACCTGTTTTTATTAAGAATAAAATACAGATTTTTCTTACTCTAATTAATTATTCTTTGTTCCATTTCTGAAGAACTGTATACTTCATTGGCTGTAGGAACACGGTGTGCTTCCCTGGAAGTTCTGTTCTGTCTGTTTCTGCCTTTCCTGTTTGTTCTCTGATACTTGAGGGAAATAGTAACGACTTTCTTGTTCACAGCTTTCTTGTTAAGTGTTTTTTGATCCTCCTCTTTGAGGGTGCTTCTTGAAAGAACCAACTGATATTTGCCAATTCTTATTCCAAGAAATAGCTAGGATTTTCAAGCAGTGAAAGCACCAACTGAAGTTACATAAGGACGGGCAGTTCCATTTTCTGTATACAGAAAATCAAACTAAGAATGACCAGTCTATAAATTAAGAACTTTGGTCCTCATTTTGCAAAGCAGAACGTCACCTAAGAGTTGTGCTACTGTAACTGTTATTTTAAATTTGTATTTGGAAAAATCATATAGAAGCATAAGACAGGAATTTAGCATCCGTTATGACTTTCCATGTCATCCTGTTATCCCATTTAATAAAATGAGTATCCAGGTGTTTGCAATGAAGAAATGGGGCAGAAGACAATGGGTTAATACAACAAAGAGAGGAAGAGAGGGAAAAGGTAACAATGAAATTATTTAGATAAGCAAAATGAGAAGCAGACAGGGCCCAGCAGTGGGTAAATATAGTCAAGGGGCAAAAATAAATTTTAATAAGCCTTGAAGAAGACTTAGTATATATTTCTGCAAATCTTAGCACTGTTTATATAAAACTCAATGTTATTTAAAGTATTCTATAATTTGGTTAATCAGAATTCTTCCAAGGGAATGAAATTATCATAGTTGCTTCATAAATATGTGTAGCGTGAAAATCATGATGTTTTGCTTATTTTTGCTTTGCTCAATCTTGTTTTAGTCTTTTAGTATGCTGCAGTTTTTGTTACAGAGTGTCTGTACTTTTTACCAAAAGACTGACTTCCCATGTTGGTGGAATTTCCTAAGACCAAAGAACTTCCATTTTGTTATTTTATCACTTTATCACCAACTGTTTTGTGGCTGTAAATTGCAGGTGAATCTATCTGGAAGGTCTTCTTCTTCACTCCCAACTTCAGTCCTGAGGACTCCAATGGTTGCTATGATTCTCACGTTTGCTTCTGCCATGGAGGATTCATTACACGACATGATCCTCCACTGCTCTTCGATCTGTCCAGAGACCCTGAAGAGAGAGTGCCACTGACTCCAGAAACTGAGAGCCGTTTCTATGAAATCATCAGGGTCATACAACAAGCAGTAGACAACCACACCAAATCCCTGCATGCTGTTCCTAACCAGCTGTCATGGGACAACCTTCTCTGGAAGCCATGGCTCCAGCTCTGCTGCTCATCTCTCTTTCAGTCTTGTTACTGTGACTATGAATCAGGAGGGGGTCCGCTGCAGGTGCATTTGGGATAAATAAGCTGCAATTCTCTTTCAGAAACTGGACCAGCTGAGTGTGAGTGTCTGATTTGAACTTAGGGTACAAGCCTTCAGAAGGTTTTGTTGTGTTGGTGGAGGACCAGTCTTCAAATACATACTGCAGTAGAAGAGAATTTCAGTCAAGAAAACGTGCCAGGAGAGGGAAGGCAAGACACACCTTCTCTGTCCTTATCACACAGCATGAAGGACACATTGCCGTCCTCATATACACATGGGTAGAATTGTAGGCATTTTCTATGGGAGATAATTTTCTAGACCTTCAGCTTGGGCTTTTGTCTTACACAGCAAAGAATTTACCTATCAGTTCTGTCAATCACAACTACTAAATGCACACTTTCCTGTCCTTTTTACTAAGTGTTATCCATTAGTAGGACATAGCACTGAGTAATTGAAAACAGAGAGATAATAGTGGAGAGGTCCTCCTGTGACAGTCATTTGGTAACTGATAGATAGGTTAAGAGCAGACTTGCAACAGATCTCTGTTAACAACCATGACAAATATGAAAAAACTGACAGCTTGCCAACAGTCTAACTTTGAATGTGCCATAAAAATGCACAGAGCTATGGTAGTAGAAGACCTTGTGTAGATGCTCCCCAGCATCCCTGCTGTCCTTCCTATTGCATGGCAGCAACCTTTGTTTCAAAAGGACACCACTTCAATTGCACCAGCTGCGTGTTTGAGTGCGTACCACAAGTCTCCATATATACATATATATATATATATGTATGTATATGCATATGTGTGTGTGTGCGTAAATCCTTCAATCCCTGATACAGGCACACCCTTATGATCATATTCCAACTGATAAAAGAAAATATTTGGTCCATACTTGATATATGAGTTCCAAATTTACATGATACTACAAATTTGTCTTTCAGTTATTTGTCATACCTATTCTTCCACTGATGAAAGTAATCACAAATAAATAAAATTTGGTCTTCCTTTAAATATCTTTGCCATCTTTTAAGCTCTCTGAATAGGATCTATCATTTTCTGAAAATAAGCTTGGGCTTGAGTACTTAAAGCCAAATATAACTGTCTCTGAGTTCTCAGCAAGGTCTTGGGAAATCTACTGTCCTCAAGGGCTAATTTTTGTATCCATTTTTATCTCTGTCTTATTCAGGCACATTTTCTTTCCCCTCTACAGGCAGACAAACTATTTTCTTTGGCATATTGCAGATGAAAAGAAGATATCAGCAAAATACTAAAATGATTTGATGCCTGATAATAGAAGGTGACTTACTCCTTATCAGAAAGCAGCAGTTAATTCCCACATTACAATGTATTAAAAGCTGTTTGGGGCAAAAGTGATCTGTGATGATAGTAATGCAGTAGCTTCAGTCAGCCAGCATTAAGGTTGTGACCCAGTTCTTGTAAGCTATTGAAGCCTTTCCTTAAAAAATATATTGTGATAAATGGTATATTTCTCTATCTGTAAAACCTAGGCTTTATTTGATTTTTCCATTGCAGTTTCATTCAAAATTTCATTCTCCACAATACCCAGAAGCCTCTCCTGGGAAATGTACTTTTTCCTTGAAGTCCTATTTTTGATGTTTCACCTTGTGTTCATGATCTTAATTATACCCTCAGCAAATTCTCTGTAGGAGGCAAAGCCCCGTGACCAATATTTATCACTGAATGTACTACATAACCTTAGGAAGAAAAATGCCTCTCATTTGAATACAAATATTCTTCCATGAGAGTGGCTGCCTTTCAATGTCATGGCAGGATCTGTACATCCCAAATTTTTGGTCCTCACCATGTGGCCTTAGAACCCCTTGGGGCATGGCATTGGTGCCAGCATGTCCCTCCTTGCAGCCAAAGGGCAGCACTCAGGCCTAGCTGTGGCCAGAGTGCAGAAACACCACGGTGTGGAGGGATGCTCTTTCCAACTCCCACAGCTCTGCCACAGCTTACACAAAAGCTTTTCAAACAAGAACTCCTGAAGAAAATGGAAAAAAAAAAAGTGTTGTGTTCAGTGTACAATGCTAACTCAGACAAGGGGTTTGGTGTCATTAGTTCTACTTTGTTTCCACAGTTTCTGGTCTGTGACCTTTCAGAGTACTAAATGTATATTCTCAAGGACACCCACACTGACTTTTTTTTAATCAGGAAGACACTGTGTTGCTATTATTTCTTTTTCTTTCTTTTGCAGGTGCAAGAATTCTTTGTTCTGCTAGGCACAACAGCTGTTCTGTGCTGCTTGATCAAATATCAAAAATGATGACTTTTCTACTGCTCTGATTTCTTCTTACCTGAATATGATGTTTCTCTCATACCCCCCTTGGCTTTTGATGCCATCTTTCTAATCTCCCTTCTTAAAACATCCACACCCCTGAAATATTTTTCCATCTATTTCTTTACCACTCAGTCCTTCTGTTTGCTTGTCATATTGATTGTAACGGCTATGTTGCCTTAATCAATCAGAAAATTTAAAGTTGTCTTTGTCATAAAATTTGACTCGTAAGGCTCCTTGACTCTGCTAACCTCCTGGTTATTTAAGATCCAACAGGAATGAACTTTGCATTATGAAATATAAGGAATAAAAACATACCTGAGATGTTGTTTAATATAAATAATATAAAATATTTCTTGTTTGTGGCACAAACTTAATATTTTACAAAATATAATTTAGTACAATGTTTAATACTTTGACATAAGCAATAAAATCTGAAATCCATTCTTAAAATTATTCCTTCAAGAAAGATTCTGTGAAGAACAGGGAAGTATTTTTCGTATTCTTTGTTAATACCATTTCATTTAATACCTAAAATAAACCTTCCTTGTATTGCAAATGTATTATATTTTTCAGTACTATACCTTCTGTTCTGGAGATGGCGTGTCAGATCAGGGTAATTAAAGTAGTCTTGTTTATCTGCAAAATAAAATGTGAAGGACAATATAACATTTGTGTAATGGCACTGCCTGATCTAACAAGGAAAAGTTTTGTTTTTAACAACAGGTTATTGATGGCATATACCTGTTTCACAATTTACTAACAAGGAAGGCTCAAGGAGAGTGTGCTGCTCTGATACTTGGAAACTGACTTTCAATCTATCATTTAATGAGCACTGCTCTTGTAACATGGTGCCTGTTTATAGGATATGTCATTTTAAACAGGGAGTTCAGCTTCAGAGGGTAGTGTATTCCTCTACAGTATTGTTTAACAGTATCATGTCCTAATTTGTGACAGAGTCCCTGTACAGCCCAGAGCAAGTCATTTAACTCATTTCTCAGCTCCTCTGTTGCACTCAGAAGAGGAAAACAGTATTTCTCTAACTGCTGGGAATACTGAAAGAACAGAAAATGCTGAATGTGGTAAGCTGGTAAAGGTGAACTTTCTAGTACCTTCTCTATAGAACACACAATTTAAAAGTTGGAAAAATAGGATGTAGAAGATCCCCCTAGACGGTAGGTGATACCCTTAACTTGAGGTTTGCAGGTGGGTTCTGTGTGTTATTTAGTGGGATTGTGATCTGGAGGAGAAAAAATAGATGGCTAAAATAGATACACACTTAGGATTCAGAGAAAGTTTTAAGTCCCATTTTTATAATTATATTTATTCTCTTTTTTAGCAGTCAGGAAACTATGTGGGATAATAAATAATGTTTTTCCCTCAGGGACTGGATGTCACAGGTTCTCAGCTCTTAAAAATAGAGATGTCCCGACTTGCCTCCAATTATGGTCAGAAAAATCAAAAGTTAAAAAAAAAAAAGGGAAATAGGAGCTTTGGAGAGAGGTGTCAGCTTGCTTAAATCCAACTGAAAGTTTGCACAGAACTAAGAGAATCTGTTCTGTATACTTCACAGGTCAGTGAGAATCATCACTTGCCAGCAATCATTTATTTCACACTGTAGTAATGGGAAATCTGGATATTCAGATATGTGGACAATGTAAAAAATTTCACTTAAAATATCACTTGATATAGGAAAAAAAGGAAAAAGAAAGAAGAAGAGTGCAAGCATAGCTACAAAAATCATATGTTCTATTGAAGTGTGTTTATTAAAAAGTGTTTTAATTTATGTTTTTGGCATCCATTACTACAATAATTTTTACTTACATTAGAACATATAGTTCTGTGCTTAAGACATATCTTTTCATCTTCTCTCTCATTTCCCTTTCCTCTGGCATTGCCTGTGCAGTATCTAAAATATGCAGTAAGGAGCAAGAGGCGGCCACCCTGCCCACTACAAGCAGTGCGGTCAGACATGCGGGCAGGAGGGAAGGCCTGGGCAAAACTCTGCATGGGAACCACAGGAAGCAAAGAGTGTCTGGGGCTTATCTCCAATCTAAAGACAGAGATCTGGAAATTGACCCTGAGATTAGGTAACTGGTTAAACTGGTTAAGCTGGTTAGAGAGCAGAACTAATAACACCACAGTTCAGGGTTGGATCCCCATGGGGGCCATTCACTGAAGAGCTGGACTTGATAATCCTTCTGGGTCCCTTCAAACTAAGAATATTCTGTGATTCTGTGAAATTGCTGCTTCCTCTGGGTCTGTCAGAGACTGCAGGTGACCAGGAGGAATGAGGTCCCCTCTGTGGCCAACAGGACTGTCATGTGTTCTGCAACAGGGTCCTTCTGTGTCAGGATGTCAGGTGGAAATTAGTTTGGAACCCACAGGATGCAGGACCTCTTGCCTCTGAATAATCATACCAAGCAGACTGCTCCTGAATCATCATACATGAGGTGACAGATCTTAGTCTGATACTCTTAAGGCAGCAACAGTCTCACACGTTTTTTTGCTGGAGGACCAGAAGACCTGAGGCAGGCTCTAGGGACTCCCAGTTTACAGGCTGCTAAAACTGCAAATAATTCAGAGAGTCCTGGAAATACCCTGGCAGGTAAGGCTGACAGATATGGCTTTTCCATGCTCCTCTTCGTAGCTTTTATTTACATCAAACTAATAAGAATCTGCTTAGAACTTTGCATGTACAGAAAACAAAGGATTGTGCAGATTTTTCTTAAGATCCACCCCCCCTTAATTTTATCCTGTGAGTTTGGTACTGAGAACAATTAGACTGTGCCAATGTGAGACACAGCAACTGAAGATTTCTTATATATGTGGAAGATGCTGAATTTCAGACTCCCACTGGAGTTTGTGCTATACTGGTTAGTGAGATAAAGACTGGCTTGATTATCTGTGCATCTCTAATTGCACTGTCAAGGTTATGAAACATTTCTGAACTTGGGAGATGTGAATTATAGGTTTTGCGATGTTTATGCAGCATCTCCTGAATGCCTAAAAAACATTGCTTTAATATAAATCAGGTTAGGTTCCCTATGTAGATTAATGTTAGTCTTATCTATTAGAAAATGGTGTTGCAGGTACTTTCCTTGGAAAAGAAAGCTATATTAGAAGATAATAAATTCGGCATGTGGGGGTCAGCTCAGTTATAAAAACCCTCCAACGCTTTTTATTCTACCTTTATCCAATAATAAAGCCTTTTTATGCAGATAATACTTCATTGTACCTGATTTATGTGAAAAATACTGTGAAATAGTTTAAATTATAAGGCAGAGCTCTTCATTGTGACACTTATTTTAAGAGAATTTGATACAAAGTTGCTTTGGGTAGCAATATTTATTACAAAGGATTAGATACAAAGCATCTCAAAAGCCTTATGGACTCAAGTTGGGCTGCAAGAGAATAACTTTGGTTTAATATGGTCTTTCTTGCTCACAAATTAAAAACGAAGTAATGAAGAAAAAACTTTAAGAATAGTTTGCCTGTGCCGTTAGTGATAAAAAGAATACCTGAAATTTGTGCTATGTGCGAGAATTTTTTTCATTTTTTTTCCTCATTGTTATCTTTTATGTTATAGCTCCTCCTGCCAAGCAGACAGTATTTATACTCAGATGTAGGAAAATGTGCTGATTGGTTTGTAAGTGTCAACCTTGCATTGTCATATGCAATGCATTGGGAAGTAACTGATTAATGCCACTCTCCTGGTGACTATTTAAACTTCAGGGAGATTGTTAGGATGAGAGTTTTAGATCCTAACATTTCCCTGTCTGATACCCATGAGAAACAGAGTAATTCAGAGATCTGTCATCACAGACCAAGCTTTCAAAAAGCATAATATTCTGCAAAATGAGCTGCCTCATACCCTATCCTTCTCCTCTATGAAATTTACCAAAAATAAATGGAAATCCTCTCTGATACTAAGCTTTATGCTACCAAATCACAACCCTCTTTTATTATTTATATTATTATATTTATTTATAAGAAAATTCAGCCACAAAAGACCAACCCCAGCAGATAAGCACTCTGCCCTTTCTGGATTAATGACAATAATGAATGCTAGAGCTCCAGCAGCTGCAGCAATGTGTACTAAAGGAATGCTGCTGACACTCAGTTTTTATGCACTCCATTCCAGGCTATGTAGAGAGTCTCCATCTTCACATATTAAACCTATGGTTGGTTTCAGCGATCTCCTGTGTTTTTCCTTTTGCTCTCCAGATCCATTTTTGGGGAATGTAGAAATCATGATGTAGGAAAGTGTACGGGCTGCCAATGAAAAAAAATAGCTCTTCATCATCTGACTGTGCCACTGCATGGCCAAAAATTTTAAATCCAGCAAACTAAGAGGGCAAAATTCCCTAGCGGTAAGGACACTCACCTGGGCTGTGATGACAGCTTTACTATGAAACTTCAAGACTGATTAAGTGTTTTTAATCACATGAGGTACACATATTGCCTCTGGAGCAGAGAAGGATATATCTTATGGCTATGAAGTCACTTTCTGTCTCCATTACTCACTATCTGACCTGGTGAGGGTAGCAGTCTTTGCTTCAGAGCAGCAAAGCTCTTACAAAAAAGGCAGAAAGTACAGTGTACTTCTCCTTGCCCACCTTTTTTCACACCCAGACACAGATGCTTAGGAATGCTTTGTTTTAACTGCACATCCTATCTAGAAAAATGTCAAGGAGAGGAGGCTTGGAAGTATTATCTGTCTTCTTTGATCCCAGGCTTAGAAATACTGTGCTTGTGCAGAAAGGACCTCATTCTCACACTGCCAGGAGTGCTCTGAAAGTAGGATCAAAGTACTTAGATGACATAGGGAGGATGTATTCCCTGCCCACAGAAGAATTTAGAAACCACTGTAGGTAGAAATAGAGTTCTAGGTCTGAGATTTATTTAAGTTAGATGATGAAGATACCTGAGTTTGTCTCCATATCTACCCAGGACAGACAAAACCAAGATGGGTCAATGCTATTTTGTGTGGCTGTGTGAAGATTTTATTAGTCATGTCTAATAATGTGCCTTTTTTTTTTTCTTAGGCAAAAAAAAAGACACGGGATACAGTTTAAACAGCTTAAACATTTAAACATTAAACAGTTTAAACATTTAATAAAATCCCACAACACCTGTTTTTAGGGAGTAGAATCCTACTTCTTTCTCCTGCAATCTTTGATTTTTTTTTAAGTAGGAAAGTACTTATGAAATTTAAAATGGATCATCATAGTCAGAAATTTGCAACCAAATGCCTATTTTTCACTGAAAGCCCCTTTTCTAAAGGATACATGTCTTTGTTTACTTGTTTGTTTCCTTGGGGTTTATTTGCATGGATCTTCCATTCTTTTTGTCTCTACCATTATCTGCAAGTAAGAGAAGAAATATCCTATTGGAAGTACTTAAAAGAAGTGTCATCATTACAGAGGTCAGACAATTTGTTTTTAAGATCATACTAGTCTTTTTTATGCTGCTTTAATTATTTTACTGTGGTGAAATATTTCAATTATAATAGAGTTTTGCTAACAGTAACTGAAGATATTTTCCAATTTACATTTTCTTTTAACATCAGTTTTGATTGTTTTGAAAGGACTTCAATTGAAGAATACTGCTGAACTTCTAGAAAAAATCTCATGAAATTTAAAATACAGCTTTCAACCTCTACTATGGTGGGTGTTTAAGTGTTAAAAAATTTACATTGTTATATACATATGACACATTTTCTATCTTCTTGTATCTTCAGAAATACTTCGCAGCCAAGCAAACATATAAACTGCACTGAATTATGCATGAAAAAATATTTTAGGGCTCCATCTGCTAGGCATTTTTTTGCAGTTTGTTTCTTAAGTTAAAAATGTTTACGCTTCTTTATATTAGGTATAAAACTAGTTGCAGCACCTTAATGGTTTTTATGTCAGAGTATTCAGTATTATCACATGACTTGTAAGAACACAAGGAGAAAGATCCTGGTTCAGCAGGACATTTAAACAAGGTTTGCAATTTCCACTGCATCCAGGAATTTTGCTGATTGAGACCATTGAAGAGAAGATTAAGCAATGCATAATATTTTGCTTATACTATCAATATATTTAATTTACTCTAAACCAAAAACATTTTGCATGTTTTAATTGCCAGGTGTTTCCAACCTTTCCAATTCCATACTTTTAGGCAATGTCCATCAGACATTTGTAAGCTTGCCTCCAGCCTTGCTTTTTTTTTGAAAATGCAATGCAAGTTAATATTTTTTTCTGAGGTCTATAGCCAGTTACTTCTGTTACTAGGATACTGTTTACCATAAAGATCACGATGTAGGATGTACTGGATAAAAAGGAATAAAAACTAACAGAACAATAAAAAGCTTTCTGAGAGAATAAATCCAAAGGAATTGATGATCATCTACTATCCAGCTATAATATGTACCTTTTTACATGGGTCACAAGAAGCAACACTAAATCTGTTAGATTCCATTGTTAAAACAGAGGACAAAAATATTTAAATGAGAGGTGAAAGAAGCATTTTACACATGGAGACAGAAATGAGCTAAGCCCAGCATTAGCAACTGTTGCATTGGCTTATGACTCCACAGATAAAATGCTGTTGAAAGAATTTCAAATAAACTAACATCCAGGGAAAATGGATTCAAGTATTAAATATATGAATTTTTCAAGTAACCACAGAAAGACACAAAAAAAATGTACACCAGCTCTGCTATACTTGGATGTATATTGTATATTGATGTATACTTGGAAGTGTGTTTGAGAAGTTGAGGCAGTCTTGTGAAGTTTCCACTGATTGGAAAAGGGGGAACGTAACCCCCGTTTTTAAAAAGGGTAAGAAGGAAGACACAGAGAGGTACAGGTCACCCAGTCTCACCTCTGTGCCTAGCAAGTTTATGGAGCAGATCCTCCTGGAAACTATGCTAAAGCACATGGAAAATAAGGAGGTGATTAGTGACAGCTGATATCTTCACTAAGGGCAAATCCTGTCTGACAGGTTTGGTGGTTGTCTGGGACAGGGTTACATCATTGGTGGTTGAGGGAGTAGTGACTGATCTCATCTGCCTGGACTTGTGCAAAACATTTGGCACTGTCCCACACAACATCCTGGTCTCCATACTGGAGAGATGTGGATTTGATAGATGGATCCCTTGGCAGACAAGGGACTGGCCTGGGATTGAGTACACTCTCAGCAAGTCTGCCAAAAAAGAACAAGCTGTCAGGTGGGTCAACATGCTGGAGAGAAGAGGTGCCATCCAGAGGGACCTGGACAGGCTTGAGAGGAGAAAATCTTATGAAGTTCAACAAGGCCAAGTGCAAGGTCCTGCCTGTGGGCTGGGGCAATCTCAAGCACAAATACAGGTGGAAAATGGACTGAAAGCAGCTCAAGAGAGACTTGGTGGTGTTGGTTGACAAGAAGTTCAACATGACTGATCAATGTGTGCTTGCAGCCCAGAGAGCTAACTGTGTCCTGGGCTGCATCCAAAGCAGTGTGGGCAGCAGGGCAAGGCACTGCAGTGTGGGCAGGAGGGAAGGAATCTTCCCCACTGCTCTTCTCTGGTGACACCCCACCTGTACTACTGAGTCCTGGGGCCCCCAGCATAAGTAGGATATGGACATGTTGGGGTGGGTCCAGAGAAGGGTCATGAAGATGATAAGAGGGCTGGAGCAGCTCTCCTGTGAAGACAGAGAGTGAGATTTGATGCTGTTGATCCTGGAGAATGCTCTATGCAGACCTTTGAGCAGCCTTCCAGTCCCTAGAGGGGATTAAAAGAAAGCTGGAGAGAGACATTTTACCAGGGCATGTAGTGATGGGAAAGGGGTAATGGCTTTAAACAAAAAGAGAGCAGGTTTAGATGAGATACTAAAATTCTTTACTGTGAAGATGCTGAGACACTGGAACAGTTTGCTCAGAGAAGTTGTTGATACCTCAGCCCTGAAAAGCCAGGTTGGATGGGGCTTCGAGCAACCTGGTCAAGTGGAAGGTGTCCCTGCCTATGGCAAGAAGCTTGGAACTAGGTGTCTCTAAGGTCCCCTCCAAGCCAAAAACTCCTGTCATCCTATAAAAAGATCTGTTTGACTTGGACAACTATGAAGCCCTGTAATTGGCGGAGGTATTCCCTCTAAATGCCTACTTTTTTGTACAAAAATTTAATGCAAAAATTACTTTGAGGTTTGTCAGAGGTATATATTTATGTTACTCATAAACAATAAAATTAAACACATAGGTTTCTCTCTGCAATTGTGTTGAAAGAGAAATTCTCAAATCTAATTGTAGAGGAAGAAGCAATCCAGAAGCAGTGGTTTTGAAGTTGTTGATCTGGGACAGCATTGCCAGCAGCTTTTATGGTTAGTCTATTCTTATTCCCTGAATAAAATGAAATAAATACTTAAGTGTGATTTCACCAGACTATTTTGGTCAATGTTACAATAATATAATGTTACCAAATACTTAGACAAAGTAAATGTTGGGCCAGATAAGACATATTAACTTAAGAAACATGATGAGTGCCTCTAGCAATGAAGAAATTATTCTTTACTTAACCTACTTTTAAATATGTTTGGACAAGCATCCATGTTTTATTTGTGCCTTTTTTTTTTTTTTTTTTTTTTTTTTTTTTTGTGGAGGAGGGTTTTGTTCTTTTTCTGTTTTTTTGTTTGTTTGGTTTTTTTAATGAAATACATTAATAGAAACTAATTCAGGTTTGTTGGAATAGATGCTATGATCCTAGATCCATATAATATATGTTATACATGTTTCTAATTCTGTTCAAACCACATTTGTGCTTAGGGACATGTAAGTTTGTTTTTGTTATGAATCACTAAGACAATAATTGTGCATTCTCATTTCTCTTCCTCATTGTAACTCTGCTCTTTACCTACTTCCATTACAAGGTAACATCATGATCCTAAGTACTGTCAAATAACATGTCAAATATAATGCCAAATTGCTGCTACTACTAAATAAAACTCTAAAGCCTATTAAAATTTAGCTTCCAAAGGAATAACATCACTTAGAATCATAAATTAATCCTTGTTCAGTTTTGTGCTTACAAGGTTAAACTGCAAAGCAGCAGCTGGATAAGCTCATTAAAAAAGTCTCATTCTATCTACATTAGCTGCACCAAAATATTAAGTACAGCCATATTTAAAACTGAAGTAATTTGACATTAGCAAAATATCAGACTCAGACTCACACACTTCTCTTACCTTTCTGCATGAATACTATAAGCATACATTTCCTTGCACTTCCTAATGAATTATTGGCACTGGCTTCCTCAGATGGTGCAACAAGATACAATCTATCCAAGAAACAATATAACCAAAGGTGATGATTTCCTCTGGACAGATAAATGGGCTGTGGTCCTGATTGCTTGTTTCTGTTTCTAGCAATTCATAATTCATAGAAGAACACAATAGAGAAGTTAGCAATGAACCCTCCAAAAAAACAAGGAAAGAAAGAGATATTTCTAAAGATTTTAGTGTGTCAATCTTTCTGGAACAAAAATAGTGAAAAAAAGAAAAGTTCAGAGTTGAAGCAGAAGACTCTCCAATCTTACGCATTATTAACTGCCTTAACAAAAGTGGCATGTACTTGTCAACATTAATTAGAAAATTCAAAGGATATGAATCTGTTTAAGGAGTATCATATTAGGAAGCCTACCCAATGTAAGTGATCATTTAGAAGAGATAATATGCAATTTTTAGTGGACCATCTAGAACTTTTAATAATCACCTTAGATGAAAATCAAGCCTAGTGATGATAGAAGAGCATGGTTTCTTTATCCATGTTTCAATATTAATTTGCATTTAGTTTTGCACAATTTAAATGAATTAGAATAAATGTGCATCAAATACTTAAGGAGTCAGTAACCTGATTTCAGCAGAAAGTTAAATTTCAGTTTCACAGAAATGTTTTCTGTATTTTTGTTCTATTTCTGTCTATCAAATTTATGTACTCTTTATTCCATTGCAATTTTCCTCATTTTCATCATCAAAGAGAAGCAGCATTTTCTAAAGAAGAGATGAACTCTGTTGCTAACTTTAAGAAGTGATTAACACAAGATATTCAGGGTGAAAATTCAATGAAGCGGGGGAATGAGGTTTAGGAAAAAGGTTTAATCACTACTTCAGAAGATACACCATTGCAAATAAGTGAATCTGCAGCTAAGTTTCCTTAACTGGTGGATGCCTCTAATAAAACACCCTTAAATAATTTAATTTCTTGTAAGGCTCCTCTACTTGCCTCACCTTGCCCCTTTATTCAACAATTCTTTAATTAGGGGAAGTCCTGGTAAACTTACAGCTGTGTAGTGATACTGATGATTTTTAAGTCTTTCACTACCCTGGCATTGGCAGCAGGGACAGCTGAAGTGGAGGCAGGAAAGGACACGTGTGCAGAGGAAGGGATGGTATAGGCATGGCTGGAGAGGTAGCCCACAAGCTGCATGAGGAGAAGACCTACCAGCAGAAATGTTGCTGGTGAGGCAAAGGAAGAGTTGGAGGTATGATCAAAACACCATAAAAAAATAACAAATGCACCAGAGGAACAAAGCAGTAGTATCAACAAAGGTACTCCTTTCATCAAAGTAGAGAAGAGAGTAATGTCTCAACCCGAAAAAGTAAACTGAAAATTTTGATTGGTCCTCTGAAGGTCAGTTTTTGTGAATAGACTTGGACTTCATGGTTTCCCTGCCTGCCTAGGCTTCTTATCCCTCAAGGGTAAATGATGAAAATATAAATGGTTCATGATTAATGCATTCAATGGTAGTCATTAAACACTAAAGATTTTATAGGAAAGATTCTAGAGCCTTCCATGCAAAAAGAATTATCTAATTTATTTAAACTAATGTATTGTTAGGAGGCCTTTGAAAGCAGGTACTGAAGCCACTATGTGTTTCTACATGTTCAACTACATTGTCTGTCCTCAGCTTTTTCTCAGTGTTCTTGTATTAATAAGATTAAGTAACATTGACAGTTAAAAAGCCTTGATTTAACTTGCATAGATATATCTGGAGATCCATGCCAGACCTGAGTTCATTTAAGATGTTGCTTGACAACCTGATCCTTTGAACTCAATCTGTACTTGATCTTGCACCTCTATGTTTCCATGGCTCCCAGATTAAATAACTAACTATCTTGCCCTAAAGGCACACCAACAACTTACATATTTGCAAAGAGGTCTTCCTGGTTGTGCTTTCAGGTCTGGAATACTGATCCACAAAATATCATAATGCACAAGCATGCACATCATTAAGTCTCCTTTATAAACCTTCAGAATACTCTTTGGAAAAAAAAACAGGAAAGGATGTAACTGGAATTTCTAAAACTCCATTAAAATAATTGTTATGGTCGCCAAACTGTTAACCTTTATGATAATATATTCTACAGTAGCTGTTAAAATGCTTCCTGAAATATGCCAGGACAGGTGACATTGGCACTGTCTTCTTCATTTTGCCACATCTTCAATGGGCAACAGTGATTCTAATAAGTCTTCACCAATAATTATGATCCCCTAAGAAAATATTGCCCCTATCTTTCTGTAAGATATGAGAATTGGTAGAGGGCATACCATTGTCACACCACATGAAGTGCACTTTGGAATATCATAAACAAAATACAACATCAAATAACAATACATGTCATGTGTTAGGAATCTAGGTGCATAAAAGTATTCCTAATGTAAGAAGCTTTTCTTCACAGAAAAGCATGGTAATTTAAAGAGTAGCAGCAAAACATTTCTCTATGAAAGGCTGGAGCTGCAGGAGGTGATGGAAAGCTTTGTGATGTAGTACTTGAAAAGTCATGATTGTTAGCTACAGAATATACATTTTAAATTATTTTTCAAATGTTTGCCACATTAGTTTAGATTCAAACTGTGTGATATGCAGTCATGGTGGCAAACAGTTCCCAGCAATCACAATATTTTCAAAGAACTATCTGTAATGAAGCAAAATATTCATCTGAAATGGGGCATTTTGGGTTTTTTTGTTATGAAACTTTGAGTTGAATAATTAGAGAGGAAAACCAGATGATATAAATTTAACTGGATTTTATTTCAAATATTAACTATTTTGAAAAAAATATTTTTCTTGATCAATTCCTTTTTCTTTCTTGTGTTCTTCCTCTTTTTATTTAGAATTTTCTTTTAAGATTATGAAAATTTGGACTTTTTTCACTTTTTTTTAATAAAAAACATGAATGTGTTTTAATGAAAACCTTAAATTTTGACCAAAAAACTCACTATCTTTCATAAGTGGAAGATATAAGAACAATTTTACTGCTAGGTCAGTGCTGTCATTCATCTGTTTGCTGTGGGTTAATGGTCTTTTGTATGCCCTGAAAACATTATTGTAGGGTAAAAGGAATGTATGTCTGATGCCTACAATCAGGGATATGAATCCATATATCAACTCATAACTAGAAGGGGATAGTTTTTCAATTACCAAGTACTCCCAGCTATCTGTGACTTAACTCTGAGAGTTAGGTACCTTATGTTTTGCCATAAAATATAGCATTCTGCTGTAGTTCAACATTTCTTAAGAAGACATGTTTCAGCCAGTTTAGATTTTTCTTTTCTGAGGAACACAAAGTTTTGTCTAAACTAAAGGGTGACCTTCTTTTGTGATATTTATTAATGCTCTGTGAGTATTCCCTGCCCTCTGCCACTGTGAAGTCTGTTTTTTAAAAAAAGGTTTTGGAGCACGCATTATTTCAGTGTTCAAGACACGTTATTGTTCCAGTGAATGTTTCAGTAGGGTGCTCTGTTACTGCCAGAGAACAGATAGCTCCCATTCAGCTCAGTGTTAGATAACACAGATTCTGGAAGCAGATTACAGAAACAGAGAAAAACCATATGGCTGAGAAATTAGTCTCTATCATATGTAGTACTTTTACCACATTCATATCTTTGAATTTATAGGGTGTGCAAAGGCCTCTCACATAAAAGGTCCAAGACAGGGAGCAACCATATTCTTCATACTGGAGGAGTCCATCAGATATAGTACTGATTCCTAATGATGAGAAAGAAGGGACTCTGGTAGAAGTGTTTCCCTGTGTTGCTGGTGGTTTTATCCGTGCCTTGAAAAGCAAGATAGTACTGAAATAATACTGAATAACACTGAAACAATGAAGATGAATTCCAAATTAAAATCCAACTATTCTGCATTACTACATGTGATCTTTTAAAGAACATCTGAAATTCCATTGTTGATCAGACTGTGTGAGTTCCTTGCATCCACATTTTTTTGGCTGTTGATACTGTTTAAAACAGTTTATTAAGTGTAATCTACTGCCCACATCAATACTAATATACTTAGCATTAATCTTCTGTGTTGTGTTGCAAGAGCTCTGATTCTCCTGCCTCCTCACTAGAAACTTGTTTGCCATCAATCAAGTCATCATGACATGCCACTTTTTTTTCCCTTAATTCAAACATGATGCACAGAATCCCCTTATAAATGCAGCAGCAGGAACTCTGGAACTGTCAACCCCAGTAACAGGGTTTCCCCAAAAGGAGAGATCCTTTTTCAACACAGCCATAAAGCCTTAACAAAACAGATAAATAAGACAAAGTTGTAGATTAGGGCTTGGTTGTTGTTGGTTTGTTTTTTGGGGGTTTTTTGGGTTTTTTTTGGTTTTTTTGGGTTTTTTTTTGTTTTGTTTTTTTTTTTTTGTTGGCTTTTTTTGGTTGGTTTGTTTGTCTTGGTTTGTTTTTTTTTTTTTTTAAATAGAATAACCTGCCAGCCCTGTTCTACCTGGGACAACCGGTCTTGCCAGCTCTCTTTGGTAATCAGTAAATGGAGGCAAGTCTGCTTTTTCAGCCCAAAAGTCAATCTTCAGTCTTGTTTTAGTCCTTCAAACCATCACAGCCTTCCTCTGTGTGCTTCTTTTCTTTACTTCCTAGGACTAGGCCACTTTTGGACACATCCCCCAGCAAAGCAGTATTTAGGGGCAAGGTCTGAGGGCTGCCACCATTATACTGAAGCAGGCAGCTCCAGGAATATCTTGTCTCTTCCCCTTCCCAAAGTTTCAGTGTTCTCTGTTTCACCCATTCCTCACATGTTTCAAGAGATACTCCATGTGACAGAGCAGAGGGATGGAAGGGAGGAAGGGGAAGGAGAAGGTAGCTTTAAGGTGATGGGATTTTTGTGGTTTGCCCTACCAACTGTTTGTAAAAGGTTCGGCTGATACCTCTGACCCTCTCCCATGTCCATGCCTGTCTGCCACCTCCTCAGTGGAGGAGGAATACTTTGCCAGAGACCTTTCATTGACTATGCATTGCTTACAGACTGGAGAGAGACCAAAATATTTCTCACTGGCAGAGTTTTAAAGTAGAGGAGGTTGGCGTTTTCCCATCACAAGGAGCAAGCAGGTCAGCAGGAGATAGCCAAATGGTGTTATTTCTTGTAGTCACACCCCGAGAGTTGGCAACTTTTAAGTGCCATGTTATACTAAACTGACCTGGCATATATTCCAGGGGATGTTTGCATTGCTTTATTAAACTTTGATAGTATGTTTGAAGGAATATCAATCAAGTTAATCAAAGTATGAAAGAAACCTGAAAGATGAGGATGTAAGGAATAGGAATTGGCTTAAATATAACCAGGAGGGAATTAAAAAAAAAACTACTTGCTAAGGAAGACATCCCAAAATGCCTTCTGAAAGGTAAGAGTTTAAAATGCCAGCTTTAGTTTCATCCCAAAAGAAGAAAATTAATTCAGACAGTAAGGGAGGCAACCCAGGCACTGGTGGGTCATAACCCCTATACAGCAGTTCAGGCTCGTGTTTAATTCTCCTTTCCTCAAAAAGACAGGATGGAATGGAATCTGTGTGAATGGGAACTGTAATTACTTTTTGTTTCTTATTTTAGTGGGGTGCACTGAGCCTACTACTCTGGGACAACTGTGTTGTGACAGCCTGTGTTGCACTGGTGCTAACCCTAACATAGAGGGAAACTGGATTTTCTGATAAAAGATGCCAGACAGAGAAGGATAATTTCCCAGGTGTCTGAGAGGAGGCCATTACCCATGGAATGCAAATTTTATTTTAAGTTTGATCTCAGTAGGAAGGATGCATTTGTATGACAAATTGAGGAAGCAGCAAGTAAAGAGGATTAAACATATACAGAATATTAAGAAACTTTCAAATAGATGGAGGCATGGAGCTTTAACTTTTAGTTGCATGGTTTGTCATTGGAAGTGCCCTGACTAGACAACTGAGTGTACAACAGCTACTGGGATATGTGTATGCACAAGGAGGTAGTTTTCATACAAAACCAGAGCAAAATGAGAAGACTTTAAAACTCAGATTCTTGAATGGTAGCCTAGGAATGGATGGCAGAATGCAGATGGGAGAGTGTGCTGAAACAGAATGCTTGGATATTGGTAGGGCTTTCAATACTTTAGTCCAATTTGAACACCTGTGTCATCTGTTTGCTGAACAGTAGGAATTGCCTGTGATGTTACAGCACAGATTTCCAATGGATCCTATGGCCTCTGGAGGTGACCAGAAAATCCACTCCAGAGACATGATTTTCCTGCATTGCCACGTTTCCTTCTCACTACAAAATCAGTTGTTGTTTTTTTTTTTACAAGAGACCTTTCTAAGGATCTCCAAATAAGAAAATGGATTTTTATAATAGTGAAGATGTGTTGGAATGAGCAAAAAAGAAAACTGGGGCCATGTGATGTTGGTTGACATAGTTTTAGCTGAGGAGGATGTGGGCTGACACCAAAAGTTAGTGATGGCTATGATGAATGGTTGTATGCATGCTGTGGTGGCTTAATGTCTGCCAATCACCACCATGTTACTAAACAAGGGACAAAAATCTGGGGTTAGTGTTGCTCAAAATAGAACTTAACATATTTCAATTTCCCTCCTGAAGACATTCTGTCCTGTGTGTAAAATGTGGGTTTTCTTGGGGGTATGTGTATTGGGGGAGATTGTTTCTTTTTCATTGCTGCTGGGGTTTTTTTTCAGTCAAGGGAGCACTCATCTGCAATGAATATGATTTTTGACTTGTGCTTGAATTGCAAATAACAAGACTTAGATTATGAGATGTCTATGGTTTTTCCATGCCATCCAAACCTCTATCTCCTTACTTATTCACACAGCAAATTAATACTGAATCCTATAATAGGTATGCATAACTCAAATAACCTTGATGTGAGAAAAGTCCTCTATATCCAGTATTTCAAACTAGGTGATAAGATGCAGTATGCTAACTTGCAATAAAAAATCAAGGAAAGCTTCTGATGAATGGATATCTACTGCAAATGTGTGTAGATTACTTTAAAAGCACTGATTAAATACGTTTTATCAATTTTTCAATAGTTAATAATATTGGTCTTCATGGAATTGCTCATCTAACCATGGTAACACAATAGCCCATACCATATAATCTTTAGAAGACACCAGAAGAGTCCCAGAATCTTGTAGCCTTTTGGAGACAGATGCAGTAAAAAATCAATAGTTTGTTGTTTTACATTTTTAGCTCTCACCTCTCAATAATCTTCCTTGGTTTTTGTGCTAATATAATACATTTTCTGGTATAGCATCTCTGGCTTTGTGTTTACAGCACTCATAGAAAGTTATAATGGAGTTACCTTATTTGAAGGAGAAGGGAAATATGAATGTAAAACGTATATACATTGACTGCAGCACCTCAATTTTGAGTTATTATTTTGGTAATATTTGTATACATTTTAAAATGGTAATGAGAAGAGAAAACTCCATTAAAAATCAGTTTTCATTTTGGTAATTTTACAGAGCACAATGTCAGTCGTATAGCTCAAGAAGAGCGGTACCAAGGCAACTATGTGGTGGTGGAAGTCTCCTGTTTGACATGTTTTTCTGTTGAAGAGAGAGGACCAAGTACCTTGGAGAGTTTTAGGCACTGAGAAGTCAGTTAATTTCAATTTAATCATAATTTCATAAATTTCAGTCTGTGGAACTTTAACATCTAAATGGCTTTGGGGATGTGAGTGAAAAAGACTCAACATATTTAATAACTATGTTCAGCCACACAGATTAACACCTATAAAATGTCTCTGGGCTAAACTTACTCAGCTGCAAAGGAATCATAATTTTGCTTTATGGCATTACTTTAGAAGTTACTTTTCTTAATTAAACAGACAACTTCATTAAGTCATAGATTTTTTTAATCATATATGATTTAATGATGCTATCACAGAATAGCTGAGATGGGAAGGAACCTCCAGAGTTCATCTGATCCGAGCCCCTGATCAAGCCAAGCCACACAGAGCCAGTTGCTAAGAACCAGGTACTGAGGTATTTGAGTATCTCCAAGGATGGAGAGTGCACAATCTCCCTGGGCAATCTGTGCCAATGCTCAGTCACACTCACAGGAAAAAAAACAAACAAACTGTTTCCTGATGCTCAGAGGGAACCTCCCGTGTTTCACTTTGTGCCTGCTGACATGATTTCTGTCACTGGGTATCACTGAAGGAAGCCTGTATGCCTTACACTTACAGTCTTATACACAGAAATGTACATTTAAAAGACAAATATATACTCATAATCATTAATCCCAGATTTATGCTGCCTATCTTGTATGGTGTATCATGGAATTGATACAATTGCCATAAATGGATATTTTGAAGTTTTTGTTATGGGAAGAATAACTAAAAAGTAGTTCTGATTTTTTTGTCCTTTTATGTTTCATATTTCCTCTTTTCTCTAAGTAATTACTGCAGTAAAATAATAATTCTGGTTCTGCAGATGTTTCCTCGAATTTGAGCTGTTTTCCCACAAATAAAAAATATATATACCTCTATTCCAGAGCTGAGAGTGCCAAAATAGGTTCCAGCTGAAGTAAGGTATCACTTGTACTCTAGGACTTCTGTTTGGTTCCTGGATAAGAAAGTGTAAACCTGGATGTTTAATGCAGCTTTTTAATTCCTGCAGACAGTGGAATGAGAGAGAGTCAGATGCTTCTAAAGGACTGCACATAAAGTTTCCCTTCCTTGAATACCAAATATGTTAAACTTTTGCTACAACTAGATTCAATCTCTTGATAGTTTTTGCTTGTTCATGTAGCTATACCAGTTTGATTCTGTCTAGGAAATAACTATAGGTATTTTTTCTTCCTTTACCATATCCTAATCTCTATAGGCATTTGTACCTCTTTTTATGATGATGGCTCCTGCATGCACTTTTGTCCATGCTGGATTTGATGGAACAAATTGTTGGTTGGAACACACACAGCAGAATTTCCATACAGTGTCAATTTCCATGTAGCATGTTTGTCATTAGCATCCTTCATCCTCTGGATCAATTTGTGCATTGCACCTTAAACTTCAGGATGTTAGATTTAAAATTGCCCTTCAGATTTCTCTTCTGCTTTTCATCGGTCGCATGTTGGAAGAAAGGACTGCAGCGCACAGTGAACAGCAGCAGCTGCAATAGCAACAGCAGCAGCAGCAGCAATGCAATTTTCCTGTCCATGCCTATGATGATATATAAGATTGCTACTTGCAAAGTGCCAGCTGCTGGCACTGCTTTTCTTCTCGCCTAAAAGTGAAAGAAAAAGGGATTGAACAGATTATTTCTGTGACACACCACTTACTTCATAGATATTTCAGCAAATATAAGGGCACATTCCATAGCTGAATATATTTTACCCTTGGATACATTCAATTTGTATTCATTTTAGAATTTACTCTGTTAATTAGAAAAGGTTATAAGATTAATAAGTAGTCATTGCTAATATATGCATGGAATATAAGTTTCAGTTGATTTTTTTTCCCAAAGAGCCATTAGAGATTAGTTCATACAAATCATAGTGAGCAGTATATCCTATCTTTCAAAGTTGGTCTTTATGTTGATTTGTAATCTCTGAATAATTTCTAAAATCTCTACTAGAAAAGCCAACACAAATCCAGCAAACCTTACCCTACCAACAAAAAATGATACATTGAAATTTCATACACTCTTCTTCTTGTAGAGTTAATTTTCACGGAATTCTTTGTAGATATATAATGACAGCTTAGAAACACACAGAGAATACTATAGCCTGTGAAATTACTCTTATTTGTTAAGAAAATGCAATATTAACTACAGTCTGGGTTTTTTTTTTCCAGTTTCAGGGTATTAGAATGACCCTTGGCATGTGTTCCAGCCCCAGCCTACATCATGTTTGAGATTCATGATGATGACAATGACCCAGAAGGGCAAGGTGCTCTCTGTAGTTCAGCGAGATCAACGTGCCCAAATTTCAGCTGACAGAAAAGAAGGTCAGGCATTGTCCTCTTCTTTGTGGCCACCCAGAGTGGGGTTCACTACAGAATGGTGTCAGGATGGCCTCAAGATAGGTGATTTCCTGATCGGATCACTCAGCTATATAAAAAGGCTCTTAAGATTCGGAGTTTTTGAAGCTGGGAGGTGAATCATCCACTACAGATGATCTCATCTTCACTGCAGGTGAAGAAGAGAGAATAAAATTTAATCATCCAACCTCTTACTTTTGCTATTTATGGAAGAGACAGGTCAGATTTTAGGTAGAGCTGGAATCTTCTCACATGTCAGTTGTAGTTCGGTCACTTTAATTGACCATGACATTTTCTTTGGCTGACACTGTGGGGAAAAAAATTGCAGCTTTTCTACATGTTTATGAACACAGGCCCTGAAAAGAGCTCAGAAGATCATCAGCTCTCTCTGCTACCTGTAAATTATCTAGAGATTTCCTTTGACAATTTTTTAAACAGGAAAAAATTATCGAAACCTATCCTTTCCCACCAAACATGTTTGTTTCAATATATAGACATCTTTTAGATTAATAAAAACCCAAAAACCAAATAAAAAGCAAACAAAACAAAACAAAACAAGAAAGGAAATATCCCTATGCAGAGACCTAATTGTAGGTGTCAGTAATCTGAATACCTACAAACAGGTCAGCTCTTTCAGAAAATAAAACACATATTGGTATATCCTTTCGTACTCTCCCACATAGTTTTGGAAAAATTGTTCTTTTTGAGAGGGAGTCTAAAGGGCATGTCAAAGACTGGGAGTTTCATAAAACTGAAAAGTAAATTTTAGATGAATTTTAAATTTTTTTTTAATGGTTGCAATACATAACTTGCAAAAATTATGCAAACTATGATTTTAGCTGCAAAAAATGCATTATGTTATTTGAAAAGACAGTCTGTGGGACTCTTAATAAATTATATTCAAACAAAAAATTCACTCCTGATCCTTTAAATGCTTTGATATCATAGAGTTAACTTGATTAAGGAAATTAACATTAAAAACAACAAAGACAAACAAATATTTATGTAATAAATGGAATTTGATAAATAATTTAGCTCCTGTTATTGGTATACCCCATATTTCATTAGTAAATATAAGGAATATTGAAAGCAAGGGAAAAATTCTGCCTGAGGCAATTGAAACATTCAGTGGCACGATAATTAAATTAATATTAGAAAATAATTTTAATTGCCCATTGAGTTACACTTTATTCTGTTTATTGACTTTTTCTTCCCTGATAATAAAATCCGTCTTTTTTCTCTTTACTTTTTGGTGCAAATTATTGTGGTGAAATATAAGCTCAGAAACGTATGAACACATATTTAGGAATTCAGTCAATGATCCATATATAGATCCTTTTAAACAAAACACTGTCCATCTTTTGAAGGCATAAAAATCTATGTGCATTGTGATCCCTTAAGTGTGCCCACAACTTCATGTGTAAAAATAGTCTTTATTAAAAACATATCACAGTTCTTTATTATACTGTAACTTCTTACTGCTTTATATAAATACAGATCGTAGAAATGTTATATTAGAAATTAAATATTAATACACATTGGGCTTTCAAAACACAAGCTTCAAAATGCAGTTCATATTTTACTTTTAGTGCTCAGCTGAAAATCCTTGTGACTTTTCAAAATAAATCTGAACAACCACTGGACAGTTTCATTTATGAGTAGAGGCTCTCTAAATTATTCTGTGATGACATAACAATTATAGACAGATTTTGCAATATAGTTTAAAAGCACCCAAACCTACTGGGACCTGGTTTATCCGTCTGCAGTGCTGTGTCACTGAGTATATTCAATGATCAAGGAAAAGGGGCTTTTTAACTGGGGACTAAACTTCCACAGATTTCAGTGGACACTTGCAAAAATAATCAGTTAAAAGAGCTTTTGGGCCATATTTAAAGGTTTATATGTATATTGATTGCAATGTGGTTACACAGTCATTTAAATAAAAACTTTCCGTTTAGTACTGAACCTGTATTAAATAACTGGAGCATCAGCTTGTTTGTAGTGGGCACAAGATAAACTAAGACTATGAATTATTTCTTCTGCTTCTAACTTATATTGGTTTTACTCTAAAATTCCATTTGAAAAAGAAGACATTGAGATCTCATGCAGGTTTTAGGAGGACACTAGAGAATATACATCTGCTTAGTCATCAGGTTTAATCAGAGTGTCTGGTCGGGTGAGCACTGTTTTCACTGCAGTGATTGACCCACCTTGTCTTTCACAAATAGCTATGCAGAACAGCATTTTCAGATGTCCATTTCTCCAGATGCTAAAGGTAAGGATCACCACAACAAGCAGTTAAAAGGATTAAATTACCATCCCATATTATTAAATAAAAAACCAGCAAGCCAACAATAGCTTCCTAAATGGCCATGCCTGAAAATAAGCATGTTTTACAAAAGCTCTGATATTAGAGTTCTGAAAACAGAGGTTTAAGTTAATGGAGAACTGCCTGTACCTACACAGGAATGTGCTGATCATTTTCAGTACTTAAGAAGCACAGACAAAGGAATTCAATCCTCACATTATAATCCTTCTTTTTGGAGATTATGCAAGTTGTGTCATCCAAAGAAGCCACTTTCTCTCGGGTTCGAAAAACATTTTTTTTAATACATCTCTGGGGAAGAACAACCAATCTGAGACATTACAAAGAGTAAATGAACTTACTTCCTTTCTTCCATTGCCAGGCAGAAGGGAACAATACAGCAGAAACTAGGATTATGAGACTTGTTCCTCTATCATCTGTCTGTCTGACAGCAATAGGAGAGATCATTAACAACCCAGGCCCCTAATAAGTGCTCAAATAGAGAGACTCTAAAAAAGCAGAGTGAGAAATGAGACACAGAGCAGCATTTCAGCTTTAGGAAGGATGTTAAGGAATCCCAGATGCTACATGAGAAACAGTTAAGGGAGGAACAGAGTTACTGGGTTCACTCAGAAAAGAGCAATATTGATTGAGAGGCTTAGGGGCAGAATTAACTGTTGGGCTAGGAGTGAACAGCTGTGTGTTCATTGAAGGTTTCTGTCTCTCTTGGTCACATGCACATACACACTTTTTCAATTTAGGTAAAAATTATTTCTGTTTTATCTTGCTGTTTGTTTTGCTGTTTTCCCAGCAGATATTTAAGATTATCAAACATGGGAAATTGGTCTTTTTTATTCTTATTTTTCATAGTCTCATTTTTTACTCTCACATTTTCATGTGATTACAGAAGGGTTCTGATTGAGGAGAGTTCATCTCTGGCAAAGATATAAAAATAAAAAAAAAAGCATTACCTCTCCTTTTATAGCAGAAAACCACTGCATATGCATTTACATGTATAAAATGTTTCTCCCAGAGGCACTTAAAATTATATTAATTCTTCTCTTTAATTTCATAAAATCTTCCCATGACTACTCTTTACAGCCTTGTAAGTAGAAGCTGACAGTGAAGGTGTGACCTGGTCCACCATGAAGCAGTATGGTCTAGTGAGTGTACTTCTTCTAGAGAATCTATAAATGTCAAGACTGTTAACTATTTCACTGTTCATCAAAGCATGTCAGGAAAGTGAGAGAGTTTGTTCTCTGAAGAGGTGCTCCATCAGCTGTGACTGACAGCTCCTTTTTATACCACGAATTTATAGCTTTGGGGAGTGTATTTATTTACCTTTTTTTTTCTTTCCCCACCATTCCAGAGCCCAGCAGGACTCTGCAAGGCATCTGGCAGGACATGCCTCTGTTGTTATGAGACCAGGTTTTAGACACCCTCAACCAAGTTGTTTCCCACTTGAGTTTGGTCACAGACATGTGGTGCCCCTGGGAAGACACAGATCTGGAGCCGTTTGCTGTTCAGCTGGGGCAGCCCTCAGATGGCTGGGGAGCTGGAGCCCACCCTTGCAGTTTTTGACATAGCTACACTCCTTTTGGGGAAAGCCCTGCCAGGTGGGAAGCTTCATGAGATACAGTTTTCTGGTATCAGTGTCAGGTATTTCAGCTTAGGACAAGTCAAGTCTGAACAGCCAAAATAGGGCTTATAAACATGTTTCAGATACTGCTGCTGTCCATATCCAGAAATTTCTGATAAGGGTAGTCTTTGAAGAAATAATGTCCTGTTGCCCTCATTTAAAGATTGTGCTAAATCAAAGTGCTAATATCTGAAAAATACTTTAAAATGTGACTCTTAAATTGAGATCATCTAAGGACTAGAAAAGCTCCACAAAAGACTCCTATGATGCTTTATGGAGGAAAAAGTTCCAATGTGCCATCAAAAGACACATAATGTGTTCTGAATAGAGTGCTACTAATGATGTGCATACTGTTGTGTATGCACATACCCACCATACAAAAAGCTTAGTTCTCTAGGTAGAAAATGCATGTTGGAAGATGGCAATCTTTTGTAAAGAGGAATTGTGGGTTTGATTCCTACATTGGACTGCTGACCAAGGAGGTCCAGTTTTGTGCTGTTTGATCACAATGCTAATGTATAGGTTTGTTTACCACAGAAAGCATCCTCAGATTGAGAAATCTGATTGACAAAAGAAATATCAAGCTGGTCAAGCATTAAATTAATGTGTTTCCATAAGAAGAGAGTGTTAGATGTAAACTCTGGACCAGACAGCTGTGGCCAATGCAAAACATTGCACCTGGTATGACATAAATAGGGCAGAGCTGCTGAAATGTCTCAGAGATGAGACAGTGGCCAGTGGGGCAGGGCAACATCACATGGCAGAAGAAGGGAGACTGTAAGGACTGATCAGTGATAATAGCAATTACATATGTTCTGTTCCTTTTGTTAAATGTTTTGATACTCCCCCAGCCATTCCTTTGCTCATGAGCAAACAGCCCATTCTTATACCAAGAGGTCAGAGCTGTACCCACAGATGAAGGAGCAAAGTCATTCTGTCTCTGTCCATACTGCTGCAAGTGCCCTGTTGTTCCTTCCAGCACTGGATCAGGAAACTGCACAATTTCATTTTAAATGGAGCAAATGCTTGCACTTTTTTTGGAGAGTTCTTCACAGCCTTCTTTGAATTTTATCCAGGTGATCTCACAGTGACCAGAATTCCCATGATGTCTTTTCTCCACCCACCCCCACAATGATTCCAGTGACACACCTTTTGCATAGTACCACCCAGGAAAAACAACCCCCTTATGCAATTGGAAGTATTGTTTCATCTCCAGTTTCTTGCTTTGCCAGAGGCCATGAGAGCTTATTATGAGCAGGTGCTGGTAGCCAAAGTCCTAGACTTTGCTTTATTATTTGTGTGCATTTACAACCTTCCTATGTGACAGTCTCATTTAGTGAGTGCTATGGGCAATCTCTGTCTGTACTTAAAATATCTTTAACAGCTACATGTAGGGAACAATCACAGGGGAAGGAAAAAAAGCATACAAAAGCAAAAGGCAACTTAGAAAGGAATTGGAGCCAGAGGAATTCATGGCTGGGGTTCTTTTATTACCTTAAAGGACACATATTTTGTGGAACATGCAGAGTCTGGTTTTACTGATTCTATTTTTGTTGATATTTTGTCCATTGCCATTGTTTGCTTAAAATAATTTCTCAGGAGATACCTGGTTTCAACTGGCAGCAAATTTTAGCAAAGTAGCTCTGAAATTGAAAAATTGGATTATTCTCTACAGAAGACAACTACTTTATAAAGCACATGAAATATCTGTGAATCATGGCATTATATACTGGGGAGTATGACATGTTCCTATAAACTCACAGACACAACCAAGAAATAGTGCTAAGAAAATATTTTGCTCTCTTTTCAAACCTTCAGCTGGAAAGACTGGGGGGTAGTATCTTTTATGTCTTTTTCTGGTACTCACTAGAATGCTCACATTTAAAAGTTCTTTTATGTCCTTTCTTCCCAAAGTCCTTGTTGCACTTATTATCTCACAAAGTTTGCCTTATCCCCTTCCTGCCACCCTGTTACCACTTCAAAAATTGCTAAGCTAGGGCTGAGAAAAATCATTTGCTCTATGTAATCCCAAAGTGAAGACCTTAAACTGGCAAACAGAAACCAATTTATAACCCCTTTACAAACTATTCCTCCCTCTGTTTCCATTATTTTCTGTAGATTTTCTGTGCTATAGGTGCTTATAAGTATTTTGACTCAGTGATTAGGTAGAAAGTGCAGTATAGTCCAGGATTTCATTGGGCACCCATTGGACTGTCTAACCTGCCTGTTTCTGATACTGATCTAAATCCCAATTCATTCCCTCCTTTCACCACATCCATGCTGCAGCTTTGAGATCATAATAGAAACAAGTTTCAGGATGTCCTAGTTTCATGAGGGATAAAATTTAGTATTTTCTTCATCCCAGAAGTGTAGGATGGTGAGTAGATTTTAAGATTTGTGTTGTCGCCTTTTTCAAGGTGTTTTTATTTGTTCAACATATTGGCTCCCTAAGGAACTTTAAGGGTATTAGAAAGGAATGTAGAAAATAATGTGGTGTTCCTCATACCCAGTATAAGAAAGTATTTAATTGTATCCAATGTACAAAGAGATGATCATCATTTTCCCAGTCTTTTTACTCTCATGTTACAAGGCAAGAATAGCAGAAGTATGTGCATCTTGCCCCTTATATCCCTGCAAGAGTGCCCACACATGCCCACATACTTTTTCTCATCTTTCCCTTATATATCTTATCTGAATTATAAGAGGTTTTTTTTCTTTCTCTGTCCCTCAATTTATTCTGTACAAGTATTTTCTATCCTGTCATGAAATCCACCAGTAACTGGGATGTTATAACCTGCCTAAGTACTCTTTTCTGGTGCTTCACTAAATAGTCTTAACTCAAATAATTTCCCTCTAATTCCAAAGAGAATTTTAAAATGAAACAAAGCACCCACACAGACTGCATTGCTTCCAAGTAATTTTTACCTTACTCATCTCTAGCAAGATTCTTCTAACCTACATTTAGATGTCCATTAAAAAAAAAAAAATTAAAGTTGTGCTGACTCTCATTGGCTCCTTCTACACTCAATGGAGAAAATGAGACATTTCTAGACTTATATTCATCTGGCCTATTTTAGCTAATCAGTAAGATTAATCACGACCTGGAATTTCCTACTTCACTTGCTTAGCTAGAGAGAGACCTCAAGTAAATTAAGACATAGAGCTAGAGCTTTACATTTACTCTGGCAAGTTCTACCTAGAAGAGAACACAAAGAGCAATGTTACTACTTAAGACTTCCTAATTTCTGAATTAAAACCAATCTTACCTATGGTATCCAGAATCAGCCCATAGCATCACAATAGCTGCTCAAACATACAAGATTAATCTGGTATCTCACAGTCAGTTCAAGTATTTAAAAAACCCCAAAAATGAAGAAGAGTAAAAAATAAATGGACAGAAATTAAAGATGCCCAAGGTTTTTAATAAAAAAATATTTCAGGACATTAACTATGATGAGGATGGAGAGTAAATGCATGAAAATGGGGAAAAGTAAATGGAAATTCTCCTGATTCATCTAATAAATTAAATAATAATCTGCTTTTGAAGAACCTAGAATTTAAGAAAAAACTGAATTTAACTAAATAAATGGACTTCTAGCTGTTAAAATAATTGTGGAGTAAACTTTCTAAGCATTAATGTTTTTAGAGACGCAGTAGAGATGTGAGTGCCTCTAAAGTGATTGTCTGCACCCTTGGATTTCCCCTTTGTCTCTACTCATCTTACTGTGCAGCAGTGGCACAAGCAGTTCAAGCCATCAGAAAGTAATGTAAAGACTTTGACCAAAAAACCCCTTGGGCGACATTCAAGCCAATGACTGAAAGAAATAAGGAAAAAGAAAATACTTGCTTGTAAGTTTCCCTTTCATGCTGAGATAAATTTGCTCACAGTTTTGCAAAAACACAAAATAAATTTAAAAACAGTCAGAGTTGTCAGTCACGAAGTTAAGCATCCAGAGCTTTTTTTTTTAATGCAAAAATTCATAGAGTTTATACCTGTTTTTTCAAATCTCTCTTTTTCCCAGAAGCCTACCTTATTCAATACAAAAGAGACAAATTATGCAAAGAATTGGCAAATTTTCAATGTTTTTCCTTTATGCTTTGAACAAAAGGTTCCCCTATCTGAGGAAGAGGCTAGAGGCTGCTTCCAGCCAACATTTCCGTAACCATTTTCAATACACACCTTGTAACAAGGTTTGAGAGTAAGTGGAAAGCCTATTCAAGCATCTTCAGAAAATATTAGAAGAACACATTTTTTCACAGAATAAAATTTAAAATGAAAAGCCATAATCAAGATAAATAGTCAAATTCTTGCAAAACATTACATGCATACATCTGACTCAGGCTAACTCTACTTTTTCCTTTTTGTGGATATGAGGTTTGAGTGAAAGATATCTGGGGAGCTCTGGGCTAGGATAATTTTTGTCTGAATTAAAAATATGTAAACACAAACAGGACAGAAGGTAAATACTAGATACACTTTAGCAGAACTTGCTGTTTATTATTTCTTTTAGAGTTACTAAAACTAGGGACTTTTTAAAGTAAAAGCCTGGCTTGCATATTTTTGCAGCTCACTTTGCTGAGAGGCACTGAGGCATCCTTGAGGCTGACTACTGGGAGTTCTGGAATATAAAAATAACTAGAGAAGTGTGCATTTGATTAACAAAAATAAACACCTCAGTAACTTCTGAACTGTGAATCAACAAATGAACACTACTTAGCTGTAAAAGATTGAGTTCTAAACGAAAAAAAATATTTGCTGAATTTGTGATCACCCAGAAGAAATTTGCATTGCAGATAAGTGACACTTTGATAGGGTCATATCAATTCTTGTGTATGTTTCAACACTGCTGAAGCTTAATTTATGTACTGTCATTGGAAAGAGAGAAGTATAATGGATTTTTAATTATTCCAAGTTTCAAAGAGCAAATGGGAGGTAGTCCAGTTTCCAGACAAAGCAGGAAGAGAATTAAGAGTTATAAAGAGCGAATTACACAGTCATGCACTATTAAAATTTTCTTGGGAATGTAGCATTCCTATTTTTTAAAATGTTTACATTAATTTCTTGATTCATTCCCAGGGTACAATGCTTTATCACATTTTTTTAAATGGTTAACAAGGTTGGATGCACCAAATTAACTCTGGTTCATTTATGTTCCCACATACCTCCTCACTTTTGGATAAGTAGGTTGATGTACCCTACAAAGGCAACAAAGTTTTGCTATTAAATTTAATATTTTGGGGTTTTTTCCGAGTTCCTTGACTAAAGAAAGTAGAAAATTATTCACATGCTTTAAAAATTCTCCGTTCTCAGGTCATGAAATAAGGTACATCATTAATGGGATTTTCAAGCTTAAGTTCTTGCAGCAGCTGCCAGCACTTAGGATGAGAATTTAAAGAGCCAGATTGATAGTCTGGTTCTGGAAAATGATTGCATTGCTGTGGTTTTGAATCTTAAACATTTTTGTTCAGTAATAGTTGATTGATTATAAGGTAGATAGCAGTACTTTTTTGTACCTCTTTTTATTTCTTTCTGTTCCCTAATAACATGATCCAGCACCTAAAAAAGTCACAAAAAATCTTAATAATTTTGATTTGCACTGAAACCATCACAATGCACAGAACATTTTTCTTTCCTAAACCTACCAGAGCTTTATAATTAAAACTAATATTTAGCATATTCACTGCTCCCCCAGTGCAGATCTTTGCAAGTCTTTTCTCTTTTCATCCTGGTTGCCACTGAAAGCAAATTTGACATGGGCTTTCATTAAAATAGGTAAACTTCTATCTGTTCCTTTTTTAATTCCATTCACCTAAATATAGAAAATTTTGGTGATTAGACAGAGTTGGGTTGAAGTCTTTGAATAGTTTGAGCTTTAGAAGATATCTATCTGGAGATCTTACAAGAAAATATTTTCTTGGAAAATTTAGAGCTGTTCTGTTTTTGGTTCTGAAATGCTGCTACAAACCCAGTTGATCTTTCATCATTTCCAGTTCCATCTGGAACCCATAAGGCAAATTTGCATACATAAAAATAAAATGTTATTTGAATATTTCAGACCTTCATTAAAGGCTTGGTCTAATATCAGGTCTAATCACAGATGAAACTCTAGTGGTGTTGGGGGACACTTAGATTTGGACCAGTTCATATCTAATTTTCATCATCAAGAAGACTGTGTTCTCTTGGGAAAAGACAGTAATTAAAACTCTGCTACTTTTTCTCAAGATTATTGGAAAGTGAAACTAGAAGTAAATCGATTGGATTCAAATACTTGTTAAGCCTTTTAATAGGCTTTGAAGGACTACAAGTAAGGGAAGGTAAGAATTCAAAGTCAAAAAGTTTGCATGCACCTATTGCTGATAATTCATATGATTTAGTGCAGAAACTTCTCCAGCAGAGCATAAGACTGGTTATGGACTCTCCAAATGAGTCTCTATATGGCAGTGACAGCTATGCTTCTACCATAAAGGAAATAAAATATGTTTTTATTACTGTGTTAAAATTTTTGAAATAGATTGGTTTCATTGTTTTTTAGAACATTTGTTCATTGTGTTTCACAGTAGAAAAATTCACACTGGGACCTTTTGATCACCCCTGGTGTCTGGAGAGCTTGGGCAAAATTTAGAGGGCTTGCAATTGAGCTGTCTGGGAATCCACAGAAGGAAACCCACTACTTCCATTATTTTGAGTTATTAGGTTTGGTTTCTTTATTTTTCTAATACATACACAGTGTGTAACAGTTGATTTCTTTTCTCAAATTAGATTTAACAGTAAATGATAGCAGTTTCACCAGAAATGTTCATATACCACAGAGACCATGGCCACATCTGCTATCAATAACATAAAGTAATATCTGGGACACTCCAGAGGCTACTAAAAGTGGAAACAACATCTACAGTATCGAGTTCTCAAACCAGAAAATTATGAAATGGCAACATCATAAAATCCACCTCTGTGAGTAATGGCAGTCATGGAGACAAGTCTCAGGCTCAGCCTTAAATATAATCTATTGCTTCTGCTCCTGCCATTCCCTGGTGACTGCTGCTGCACTCTGCAGGATGGAGAATGCAAGCTACCACAAATGTGTGTTTGCTACTGCTGGTAGACTGTCTCTGAGAACAACAAATAAAAAGGAAAATCAGACATGTGCCACCCTTCCTGGGGAGGTTTTCCAGGAGGTATTTCAACCTGCTTTGAGGGAAAAGTGTGAGATGACGTCTCTCTATTTAGGAAATAATGCTAGAGGTTGGGCCTGATGAAGTTCTTTGGGAATAGAAAATAGAAAAAAGTTAGCTTCTTCTAGGGTTCAAAATTATAGCAGATAAGTGTGGTGAAGAGTTACTAAAAATAACATATTTCAAAAATTAACTTTAAATCAAAAGAAATATTTTTTATCAAGCAAAACCACAGAATCTGAAGGTGAATGTATTTATCCTTCCTTCTGAATATTTATGTAATTTTCTGCAACATCTCAGGTAAAAAAGATACTTTGTGTGGTTGGTGATTGCCCAGCCCTGTCAGCTGAAGTCCTACTGTTACCAAATGCATCAAGAATTTACCTTGCAGATGCATAGAGACTAAAAAAATAAGGACCAGAATAATGCAGTCGGTATGGGCTATTAAAAACAGTAGCATCTCCCACCATGTTACAGCTAACCCAGCCTCAGAGAGGTGAAAATTGTTGCCTTATACAAATACTTGTTGCTACAGAAATAAAGCTGGGAGAGATGTGTGAATTACATTACCATCGTGCTCAACTTTTAAAATAAAAGCACTTATGAATAATGAGCAAGCTCTCTCAAGTCCTGACTTGAAAACCCTGAACTTCTGGGATGCAAAAAATAAAAATGACGGGCATTTAAAAATGATGCTACAACAGTATACAGAGAGATACCACAGGTGCTGAATACTGTTCCCAGTGCAGCGACTGAACTGTCCTGCAAACATGCAGTTATCCTATAGTGAGTTGGCAGTGAGAATGAGTGATGAGAACAAGTCATGAGAATGAGCAATGGAGAATTTAATCAAGATTAAACTGGTTTTTTTTGAGATACATAAGTGTGGTGGACATACATTTTCACCTGATTCCAGTTTGCTTTTCTGATCTGGTGTTTTTCAGGCAATATGTGACCACTTGGGTATTGTTCTATCAGGAGTAAGGTTCTCCTTCTTATACATTTTGATGGGAAAAAGGCCTTTGGCATGGGTATTCCACACCCTTTATATATGCTTGGTTTACTGGATGATATGTCCTGACTATTTGCGCCAATTATCTTCAGAAATCATCCAGTCTGATCCTGACAATCTCTCCTTTGGAAGCCAGTGCAGTTCCACTAACAGGCGTAGCTGTGGCAAATCCCTGCATCTCCTCTGGTTACATCACTGCCATGACAAGTGCAATTCTTTCTTTTCAGGAGATTGACAAGGTTCATTCTCCTTTAACTAGTCTCAACCTAGTTATGGTACTTTAACTAATAACTGAGGGTTTTCTTACTGACACCAAGAAAATTGATGAGAGTTAAAGATAAATTAAATTGCAGATGAAACCCTAGTGCCTCCACAGGTTTGCTATCAATCATAGTAGGGTTGAGACTTCCTAAATGAAAAGAAAAAAAAAAAAGAAAAAAAAAGAAAGAAAATAAAAGCTTGTGGAAATATGTCAAGTAAAAATATGTTTTAATTTTCTTTTTGTCATCACTGGGATATTGTCATCACCAAAGGCACCAAAGATCTTTATGACATATGATTGACAAAGTTATTGTCTTTCTGCCTGCACTCAGAAAAAAAATCCCAAACACCACAACTGAATTTGTTAAGTCTCATTTTTAGCAAAATTTACAACATGAACTGAAAGAGCATTTATTTAAAAAAAAAAAAAAAAAAAAGATTTTTCTCACCATGGTCGATATCCCTGCCTGGATTTCTTTGTTTTTCTGATCAGGACATAGGAATAGACATCAGGATCAAGAAGCTATCACATCAAAGCTGTTTTCAGTGTGTTGCAATTAGAAATTCAAAGAGTGATGCTATTACAGCAGAATACATTTAATCATTTCTATATCACAGTATGAACAGAGAACAAAATTTAAAAATCACTTAACTAAAAACCTAGAAGATCTGGCAATCTACACAAATATTTACAAACAAAAATACAGACATTAAAACTTTTAATCAAAATCTCATGAACAGAAATTTGTAGGAAATTGTTTAACGCCACAAATATGGTAAAGCATGCAGAAAGGTGGGATTGAATTAATTAAGCATATTAGAGACCATTTTGTTTTTTCTCTGCTTCACTGGGGTGAACTTACTTTGTACCACATCTGTAAGATGTTTAGCTCTTACATTTTACATCACTGTATGTGTGAAGCTGCTGTAGGAAGAGAGAATGCAAGAAGATGACCCTCCCTGCAGCTCAGAAAGCAGAGAGGGTCCCACTCTGTGGTGGTGTAGAAGCCCAAAACCTGCAATCTCTGCGGGGAATGGCTGATGACCCTTCTGCCACTAGGATCTGTTTCTGTTTCCTCCAAGAAAACTTCATAATCTGGGGAAAACAAAAAGAGCCATAGAGTAAATTTCCATGTGTTCTGACTTTTCTGTCTGTGGAGTGCTACTCTCAGTGGATTGAATTTAGATCCTGGTTTATTGAGATTACAGTGTAGCACTAACCAAAGGATCACCTAGAGGTGGCAACAGCATTCTTTCACTGAAGAAACTCCATGAGAAACACATGGGTCTTGTATAATAACAGTGAAATAGATTTAATGCAGAAAGTCTCTAAAAACTTTCTTAGAATTAGGAAGCAACACATTTCCATTGCTTTAACATAATCTGACAATAACATTTTGTATTAAACTGAAAATTAGACAAATTTAATCAGAAGATAACAGAAATCTGGTTCTTGAAAGTCAGTTGTGATTGAATAGATGTTAGGGAGCCAAGTCGTTGACAAATACCTCTGACAGCTAATTATTATGTTGCTTAAAAGTTTCTTCTTTCAAAGCAAGGTCAGTGCAGGAGGATATGTGAAAATGAATAAAAAGAATGAGTTGTCATTTGACATTCTTTGCTATAAAATTAACAATATGCATTTATGTCAAGGTTATAACAGCACAAATGTAGTACATTTCATAAGCATCTTGGTTCATTTCATGATAAACTTTGCAGCAAAAGTGTCCACCCCCTACACCATAAACTGCAATCATGAGTAACATTTATGTTTTTTCAGATTGTGGAATGGATAGGAATATGGGGCAATGTGTAGCCTAATCTACAGGCTAAAGTAGTTAGACAGTGGTTATTTATGTTGTTGACATTGCATAAGTTAAAAACAATTAAAATTTGTCATCACCCTAATGTGTACTCAAGTGATACAAAGAAAAGGAGTAAGCATTTTACTTTACCATAGGTTCTCCTGAGAATTATATAGGCACATATTCATGAACATATGTAATTCCTTCTAAATGCACAGATTGAATTCTTTATTCTGTGAAATCATTGAATCATAGAATTATTAGGACTGGAAGGAACCTTAAAGATCTTTTAGTTACAATTCAGCTGCTGTGGGGAGGGAACCACTAAGACTGGGTTGCTCAGGCCACAGCTTGCCTGGCCTTGAGCACCTCCAGGAATGGGGTATCCATAACCTCGCTGGGCCACTTGCTCCAGTGCCTCACTGCCTAAGTAAAGCATTTCTTCCCTATATCTAATCTAAGGCTGCTCTCCTTCAGCTTAAGACCGTTCCCTCTTGTTCTATCCCTGCATGCCCTTGTGAAAAGCCCCTCTCCTAAAATCATTAACTGTTTTTCAATTTTAACTCTGTGTATATATGAATGAATAAATCAGGTCAACTTTTACCCATAGACTTCATCAGCACCCTGAAGAAAAAGAAAATTGCTCTTAATATGCAGAATTGGAATTATGCATTTTTGGGAATTTTTGTACTACTGGAAATTCTGTAAAGAGTAATGTAATTATTAGTTCTATTAACATAAAAAAAAATTGAATGAATGCCAGCAAACAAGAATTGGCAAGAATTCTCCTTCTCATGGATTGAAGCAGTTTCTCTTTGTCTCATTAACTCTGTTGATTGAACAAGTGAAGATGTGATATGTTTTCTGAGAGTATCATGCAAAAGGATTCATTTCATTCCATCACTGGTAAATAGGTTGTTACCTTCAATTTTTTCTATTTTTTTTTAATAATGAAAAAATAGCAAATAAGTAATTTGAATCCTTTGTATGCCTGACAAATACATCTTTATCTGGTGCAAAACAAAATTATAAATAATTTATTTCACTAAATATTATGGCATCATATTATACAGAAAATGTCAGAATGAATAGTTAAATACATGCTACTAATGAATAAAGATATAAGCTGCTGACCCACTGAAGTAGCACACCCACAAAGTTGTGAAATCTTTTGGCATTGAAATTTTGTCACATTCAGAGTGGCATCACTTCACCCCAAGGTGTCTCCAGTATAGGTTTATTCAAAGATATCTAGACCTTAAATTTATTCAGTTGAGACTTTCTCAAAGGCATCTGTGGCCTGCAGAGATTTATTCATTCCACAGTAAAGCTGAATGTACATTTGATCAGATAACTGCATCCTAACCTCACGTGCCCAGTTAGCCTGCTGTGAAGGAGACCCACACAAGTTACTGGCATGTAAAGGTCTGTTTTCTAAATGGACCTCCCACTCCTACTGCAGGAATCACACAATCTTCTAAGAAAGTAAAAGGGGAAGGCAGAGAACACCAGATTTCTTTTTGTTAGCTTTTTGACAGCAGCCAAGCACCATTTCATACTATTAGTCATCTTGAGAGTGACAGTTGAAGAAAAATGGAAATACATGTCTCTTTGCTTTAGCACTAGTATACATCGATGTATTAAAGTAGGTCAACACCAGAACTCACACTCCAGACTGATGAATGTATGGAAGAGAATAAAATGAACTCTGGAACTTGAATGACTGACAAAAAATAGTTTCAACAGAGAGAATAAAGAGAAGTTTTAATGTAAGGGTGTATAAAATAACTATAATGTAAACTCTTTTAAAGTACTTTTTTTTTTTGGACAGCTTTAATGGCGAACTTTCTTTTGTCTTAGGTACTGACAATATAAGATTTAGGAGAATCCTTCACATCTCACACCAGACACAACAGATCTTGTCAACCAAAGCCACGTGAGGCCAGGAGTATAAAGGTCTGTCTCATAAATAGCAAGCAATTAGCTTTTGCTGCCTTGTGCTTAAAATAAAGGATAATTTTATATTAGAACATTACATTTTTAAACAAATACAAAAAATAACCAGCTTAAAAGGAAGATAAATATAATGGATTTATCAAATAAATGGTTCTCCTGCAGGAAGTATTTTACTGAAATTTGTGTAGTATTTCTCTCTTTAAATATCCTTTTTCTCAGAATGTAAAGAAATTTAACAATTTAAATGTAAAGAAATCAGTAAGAAAGTAAAAATAATATGAAAAAAGAAAAAATTTTCAAAAATAATTACTAACATATCTAGGACACAAGATATTTAATACTGGAACACAATCACATATTGTACATATTTTATGTGGAATTTAATAGAGGTATGTGTGTTTCTGTGTATGCTTACTTATTCTTCCTTGGATGAGCCACACAAATTTCATCCTTTTATCTGTATGAAAGACAGATAATGGAAACAAGAAAGGAAATATATACATTCATGGAAGTAAATGAAGCAATGACTAGAACATAACAAGGCACTCAGTCATAATTCTTTTTGCTGAGACAAAACTTTTCCCAAAGGAGAGAAAACATCTGGTCCTTAAGAGGCAGGGTTCTTGATTTTAGCATCTCTTCAGACACTCAGAGATCTTTTGGCATCTCTAAATGACAGAAAATGATCAGGAGTGACAGACTGACTATCCAGAATCAATATATACTGTGAGCAGTGAAAACAACCACAAGTGAAATAGAAGCATCCCTGCTTACAGAGAAACCAAAGAAAACTAGATTGAAGAAATAATATTTGCATTTACTTTATGATCACATCTGCATTTTGTCCACTCATACAAAATATGTTCCTGGCATCCTGTTCAGACTCTAAAAAAGAGAGAAAAGCATGGATTATTTTGGGTTAGAAGCTAGGTTTCATATTTTGAAAGAAAAATTTGCCTTCTGAGGAAAGAGGACACATTGTAAGTGCAACTACACAGGACAGATCTACAGTTTGGTTCTCATCTCTGGTTTAAACAGAGCATCAGAGAGGAAGAGGGAAAAGAAGATTTCTTAGTCCAGAAAGCTGTCTCCAGTTATTATTATTAGAGATTGCTTATGAACAATCATTTGTGAACTGTATGGTTATGTCTACATCATTTAATTACAAAATAAGATTGTTGTGCTATTTTTCTGTTTGGTTGTCTCCTATTATAGGAACAGTATCAAAATAGGGAGAGCTTTTTCTTTATCTGAGATGGTTATGAAAGGGAAAAAATCCCAGTATAGTGAAATGATGCAACTCCTTCACAGCTGTGGGCTAGAGATAGTCTAGGAAACTGCAAGTCATTCAGACTGTTGACAGCTGATCCAATGATCCATGAAATAGTCCAAATCTATGCTACTAAGATCCTGGATTGCCCAAAAGTGGGTAGACATAACCAAGATATTGAGTGGGCTGTGGTCCATTCCCATTAGGAACCACAACTGGAAATTGTTTAGGAGAACATTAGTGGACAGTGCCTTGCACAAACCAGAATGGATCCAGATTCCTGGGCTTGGGGAGGAAACTGTTCCAGGGACTGTTCACACAGACATACCTGGGGGCAGCTTTCAAGACTTAAGAGTCTGCTCTGTTTGCTTTCTCAAAGTCCCCCAATGTGCTGCTGATGTCTCTTTTTTACCTTCCTCCCATCATCTGGCTTGACTCTTTGTGGATCCCTTCTCCATTTCTTCAGCTCTTCTGCAAGTTTTCGTACTATTCCTGTTGCCTTCCCACCCTCTCAATGCGTAACATTGCCTCTTCTGCTACTGCTTATCATCATTTGCCACTCATTTTTGGGTTCCATTCTTAGCACAACTGCACCACCACATTGGGACTCTGGATGATACTGAGACACTCCAGTCTCTACACAATTAGTAGCCTAAAGCTGCCTCTGGCCTTGTATGCAACAATTTACTTTTAATCTATTAACTGAAACTATTTGGTGCAGGTTTATGCTGCATCACACTTCATGTCAAGACTAGCAAGGAATGACCTGACTGAAAACCTCTGTCCTAGGAGAGTATTAAGAACTTAACATTGTGATTTGAAGCAGTCTAAATAATTTGGATATCTGAGCAAGTGTAACAAGCTGAGTGCCTTAACAGTCCTTGGAAAACAAAAATAGGAATAAGCCCCTCCTGTGTCACGTGTTTTTTGGCAGGAGATATGCCCCTAAGTCATAAACACTGGGCTGATGAGCTTTAGATCTTATTTATGGGCTTTCCCAGCAGTGTGACTCATCAGGATCTAAGTTGTTCTTTTTGATCTCAATAGATTTGCTCTGTCTTTAAACTGTTAGATTGCCATTTTATGATATGTACTTATGTGAGTTAGAAACAGCAGCAGGGAAAAACAACCAAATCTTATAAAAAAGCCTATCAGATTGTACCAGTGAACCTAAACTATCCTGGGGATGCTGTTGAAATAAACTGGCATCTTTACTCTGCCTTCTGCAAAATTGAAGGCTTAAAATGAAAGTGTCTTCTGCAAATAACACACAAAATAATTTACATGAAATGACATGGTTTTTCTTATCCACATAGGCCCATCTGTGCAATACAGAATATGACAGAAATAGAAATTGTAAGGCAAGAGGGTAAAGCTATCTATCCACCACATCAATGTTCATGTAGCAGGCCAACTGAAGTAGCACATGAGCAATATAAAGCTTTGCCTATTCACTTGGTGAGTGTGGTGGAACACATTCTGTGCCTTGGCTGGTCCATTTCTGTATTGATTTTGAAATATTGTCACAGCTGATTTATGGGCTTGGTTAACCTGTACTGTAGATTGTGCCTCTGGTTTCTTTAACATAGTTTATCCCACAGCATGCCAATATGGACATAAACAAATAAAGGTAGAGAGGACCCTTCAAAGCAGCTTTCTTCAACTAATTGCAATTAATTCCTATACAGCCATCAGAAATCTGTCCACTGAGCTTTTTATAGCATAGACTGGCAGAAGGCTGTCATGTTTGTGGTTATGCAGGCTCATGTCCATAGAGAAGCTTGAGGAACTCTCTTTTGTTAAATCATAATTTGTGGAATCATTTTGCACATGGCAAACTCCGTAGATCCAATACTTCCCTTTCCTTTGATATCTAGGTTTTGAGCCTGTTATGGAACAAGTCTCTGGCTTTCACTCATTTCAGGACTAGCACAAGAACCCCTTCAAATGTATTCTACGAGTGGCTGAAATTGGCAGAAGGGCAGACCAAATGGAAAATTTGCATTAAAGCTTTTGGCTCCAATTGTCCATTTGGTTCTGCAGATCAAAATAAAATATTTTTTTCCCTCTGTGTTACAAAATGTTCTTTGACCTGTAGGGGAACCAGAATTGCAGTTCCAGAAGTAATACTGTATGGCAGCAGCCATTTACCAATTCATAGCACAGACCATAGAGTCGTTAGGACTGGGTGTTCTGATAAAATTGATGATCTGCTTGTTGAAGTCTCTTCATCACACACACAGTATGTATGATAACTGTTTAGACACACAGACAGAGTTGCTAAAATCTCCTCCTACTGTAGTAAAGGCTTATACTTTGAATTTTACTTGAAACAAACAGTTCCTTTTGAGTTTGAAAATGGAATGAAATGCTGTACCTTTTTTTTTGTCCTGCTCTGCAGTTACTATGCCAAACATCTAGTCACAATCCCCTGTACTTTACTATAACAACAGAGGGAGACCTTCCATTTAAAAGACATGATTTCCTAGGAAACTTGTTTTATGTCATAATTTGAGTGCCTTCAAACCCATGAAAGATCTACAGTTTGTACAATTCAGCTTTTTGAAGAGTCTTGTGACCTTGAGGCAGATCTTCAATGCTATGTGTTATGCTGGAATTGCAATCAATTTTAAATGCCTTAAATTCTAAGGATAAAAACAAGTATTATATTTTAGTAGTGCTGTAATAGTTTAGATATTTATAGTTAAGTATATTGAGCAGAGATTGGGTTTTTTTAACCAGGTAACTGAATATTTGTTTGTTTAACTTAATTGATGTTCCTATCAACTCTTGTTTTAGCAAAACAAATGTAACATGATAAATGAACAAAACATTTTCTGAGTAATGAATGATATTCCTCAATGCAAGAGCAATATACAGTCTAAAAATCAAGAGTGTATTTTTCTTCTAAAAACCTCACAGAATCCAGAGACCTAATGTGAAATACCAAAGAGTAATCTATATGTTTTGCTTGTATCTATGTCCATATCTTTTTAAATAGCAGATGTGCTCACATTGAATAATACCTTGTGCCTGAGAAAACCATCTATGAATTTATTTATGGATGAATATGCTTACCTACCTATCATTCAATTCTTTCTTTATTAACTATTACACAATAACACTTTCCATTTATTTCACTACTAATTAAAGTACCCATAAGTTTATAATCTCATTCTGAAAAAAATTCAGAAATGCATTTTTGTATAATCACAGAATAAGCTGAATTGGAAGAAACCCTCAAGGCTCGTGGAGTCCAACTCCTGGCCCTGCACAAGAGAATCCCCAAGAATTGCATTGTGTGCTCCAGACCTTTGTTCAAATGATTCTTGAACTCTGTCAGTTTGGGTGCTGTTACTGTTTCCCTGGGGAGCCCTTTCCAGGGCTCAACCACCCTCTGGGTGAAACCCCTTTTCTCTAATGTCCAACCTAAACCCCCCCTGACACAGCTTCAGGCCATTCCCTCAGGCCCTGTCACTCATCACTAGAGAGAAGAGATCAGTGCCTGCCCTTTCTCTGACCCTTATGGGGAAGTTGTAACTGCAGTGAGGTCTCCCCTCACTCTCCTCTTCTCCACCTTGAATAGACCAGCTGCTCCTCCTATAAGCTTTCTTAAGGCACATGGAGAACTGGGATGTGCTTTGAGACAGCCAGCACTGTGTCACCATGGACAAGTCCTGTCTGAGCAATCTAGTGGCCTTCTGTGATGGGGTGACTGCATCTGTGGACTAGGGAAGGGCTACATATATCATTTATTTGGACTTCTGAAAAGCCTTTGACACAGCCCCCCAGAACATCTTGCTCTAAAAATTCCTTGCTTTCTGTGTAAGACTCTTCTGAATTTAGTTGATTTTAAATGTCTATGTGGAAGACATATTTATTTTGTAGAATTTCAGATCCTGCTGAAAAGTTAAAACTGCAGTTCCAAGATATATTTTTTATCATAGTGTTCTCTTGCATTTCAAGCTAAATTTGCCTTGGCCAGAGGCTTTTTGTCTCTCCTAAAGTGAACTTCACATTGTAACCTGGATAGCATTTTACATCAACCTTTTACACATATAGACAAAAATAAAAACATGAACTGAGTGACCTCAAAGCTTCCCAAAATTCTTTCACCCCTAACCCATTTGTTCACTGCACAAAGGTACATTAAGCATCTCCTATTCTTGTCTCAATGAACTCAGAGGAGGAGAGTAGCTACTCTTTTTTGGAACAAAAATATTTCTTTTTGTCATTTAGGCCTCTTTTTGTAATTAGTGGTGAGTACTTTTGGAAGATATGTCACTTCTGAGCCTCACTGCTGTTGATATAAATGTTTCTGCCCCTTGGCTGCCACTGGAAGCAGATGGTAGGCTGACAAGATCTATTTAGGTTCTGAGTGCCTTCAAGGAAGTAAAAGCAGTAAAGGAAGGTAATTTGAAGCATGGGGAGTATAAATCATACCTTCATCAGCATAATTGTAAAACTAGGCTTTGATCCTGGAAGCAAAACTTCTCACACAGGAATCTGTACCTGATATCATCATATGTGGTGGTACTCTGTCAAAAAATCTCCAGTGCAGATCCTTTCCAAAAAACCCCAAACGTTCTAAGCCTTTATCCTTCCTGAGATAAAAGACTGTGTGTGTGTTAGCATCAACACTCCCTTCAACCCAGTATGACAGTTTTGACAATGATCATAAGCTGATGACTAGAGAATAGCATAAAATCAGGGGAATAATATATAGGGGCTTTCCCCCGAGTGCTTCACCAATAATCATTTATTTTCATGGATTCCACCAATTCTTTAGGTATTTATTAATACTGGCAGATTTCTATTCCATGGTTCTGATAGGAACCACTGCAATCTGCTGTTGCAAACATACACCTCTTAGAAGACCACCTTTATCATTTATTTTAGGGCTGTTGGACAGACAGTGATCACCGCATGTCAATGAAATGCAATTGTCTGTGAGATGCCCAGGTATCTCCTTTGGATACAAGCAGAAACCAGCTTTGGCTGGGTTTCAAGCACAGGTACTTCAATTAGTTATCTGAGATTATGAATTTTGTAACTGACATTTGCTTTTAGAAGACAGAGTACTGCCAAGTGTTGAGTTGTCTGTCAGGGCAATATACAGAAGAGATAGGAATAATATTATTTAGTGTTATAATAGTTGGGTATATGCCCCAGAAACACTTTTACCAAGATATGCAAATTTTCCCAAGGTTATGACAAGCAGCAATAAAACTCATTTTCACTTTTGAAGTTGTCACTACTTACAGGCTAGCTCAAGTCTGATATCAGAAATCCAGAACAATTAACCTGAATTTTCCAGCATTCAATGAACAGCTTTTTGTCTTTTTGAGAAATTATTTAATTAGCTTAGAAACTAGCATATTCATCAACAGGAGAAATATCCAAAAATATAAACAATATAATACTACCTAATTCTTCATGCAATTATGAATTTATAAAATTTCACTCAAAGTCACTATTGTCAGTTCATGCTGGGTAGCAAAGCCCAGTTTGAGCCAAACTGCTGTTACAGAAAGAGTTACTTCTGCCCATAGTTTCTTACACATGCTTCAGTCATGCTGTTCCTTTAGCCATTCCTTGTTCTGCTCCTGCATGCTGACCATGTGAGATAACCCAGCAGAGACACAAAGAGATTTAAAGAGATTTTTATTTTGTGCCTGTCCAAATGTAGAATTCTTCTGAATACAAAATACAGTCTGTTGCCTTATCTAATATCCTGGTTTAGATCAAATGAAACACACATTAAGACAAGATTCTTGATTTCTTTCAAAATTCTCACCACTGAACCTTAGTTCCACAGACTATTACTTGAAGGTATATGGCCACTTATCCCATATACATTTAGAAATTGTTGATGGACTGGATTTCTCCATGAAAATGTAATTAGAAATTTTCCATCATATCATGATAAGACTCTCTTTAATTTTTTTTTTAATTATAACATTGAGTGTTAATCGTAATAGAAATCAAAATATATAAAACAGTAACTTATTATCTATTGTTTCCCTCACCTTTCCTCTCTAGTCAGAAACAGGGGTAGTGGCAGGAAAAACCATGCAGCTCCCTCCATCTTGAGCTCCCTGGGAGCCATCTTGTGGAGGGAGACAAAACCTAACAGAGGGGCTTTGAACTGGGGATTTAGGAACCGGGATACAGGAAGAAGGAAAGGGATCCCTAAGAGTCTGGCCAGGACTCCTAGGGTGGGGGGATTGGGAGCTTTGAGGGGAGCCAGGGGAATGGGGACACCCTGCGCTTTGCTGGAGCGAGCTGCTCCTCTCAAAATCCCTGCTTTAGGGCAAGCTGGGGAGGGAAAAGGGCTAGGAGCAGGGGAGCAGGAAGAACTGGGGAATAAACTTGAAACTGAGGACTGTTTTCCCAATCCCAAGCCAGGTTTTAATATCAATCTAATTTGTGATGTCCAATAAATGATTTTTGTCAGGGAGGAATCCCCCGATCTAACCAAATCTTGATTTGCGATTGACAACATCCCAAAAACCGGAATCATAAATTTGCTCAGGAGAAACCTCGGGGAATTGGGAAAACAGCCACTTTATTAACAATCTTAATTCTTTTTTATGAACCTTAAACTCCCCCCAGCAAAGATTCCCCCAACTTCAGTTAGGGCCCTCTTTTGAGCCGCAGAGAAACGAGCACCCATTTCAAAGATCTTAAGTGGTGCGGCTCAAGCACCCCACCATCCCGGAGAAAAATTTAAAGAAAACAAGAAAGAGCCCCACACCTGTCCCTGTCAAGCAAGGAAAGGGCTGCACAGGAAGAAGAAACCACTCTAGCACCACCCGTGATGCAGAGGGAAAAACAGACTAAAAAGACAGGGCAAAAAGAAGAAATACTTATCAAATCCAGCGAGGACCAAAAGAAGTCCAGGCGTGGTGGTTCCTGCCATGGGAACGACTCCCTGGGTGAAAGGAGCTGCCATTCCTGGTCCCCTGGAGCGCCACCCACCAAAAAGGGGTCTGCTCCCACGGGGGTAGTCTGACTGCCAAGGAGACTTTGAGTCTCGTCCGCGGGGTCTGGAGATGGCCTCAGGCCCCACTTTGGGTGCCAGGAACTGAAGCAGTGTTGGCTAGAGGGGCAAGGCTCGACCTTCCCAAACGTCCCGGCAAGCTGGCCAGCACCGCTTGCAGCTCGGGGAGCACTACCCCAATAGCAGCGCTTCGGGGCTGAGCCTAAGGACAGCGCCCTGCGTTATAGCAGCGGTGCCTCCTTGGGCAGGACGTGGCTGTGACAAAGCTTCAGCCAGCAGGAAATAAAGAGGGCACTCTCCAGCTGGGGCACAGTCTAGCTTTATTGGAGACCCACGGGAAAACCAGCAGCAGAAAAGAGCGAGTGGATGGTTGTTACAATGTATAAAAGGTGAGGGACACAAGGGAGGAGCCCGTCCTTGGGCGAATAGGGATTCAGGGGGGAGTAGGGTACAAAAGACTGACTTGAGGGAAACACCAATGGGAACAACATAAAGCAGGGGCCCTGGCTCCTGAGCCAATCACCCACTGCTCCAGCTGGAAGATTCTAGAGAAAAAGGTGGGAGCAGAGATTGACAGGCACCGGGGAGGGATACAAAAAAGATACATCAGTTGCTAGGGTAACTGGGGAGGAGTTGGGATGACAGACAAGTAAGGGAGGGGAGGGAGAACCAGGGCAGAACCATTACAGAACAGGGGGGAACGGAACAATCCAACACAACATTTTGGATTGTCTCTGGAATTCTTAATGAAGAGAACAGAAGGAGCCTGCAAGTTTTGTTCTCATATTAGATTGCAGCTATGAGCCTACACAAGATACTCTTCTTTGATGCTATTTACTCATTACCCTGCAGTTGAGAACACAAACATATTTTGTTAATTCATTTTTAGACAGTTTCAAAACTAGGAACACTTATTATAAAGAAAAGGTGTAAATAATATTTGGGGAAAATTAAATAAGCTTTATCATTAATAGTTACTAATAAATTGAGAAAAAAGAACAACTTGCTTACATTGCACTATGTCTATATTTCAATTTTTGCCCTAAAAAAATCAAAACCTAACCTGAGACAAAACACATCCTGTCAAAGTAAACCATGTAAATCTCTGACAAAAATAGAGAAGGAAGCTGTTCCTTGATTTTTATATAAAAATGTTTTCTACCTATACATATAATTCAAGATAGTTATTAAAGAGATGAAAGTATTATTTTTTGCAGTTGTCTTTTAAGCATGAAATAAGAAAAAAATTATTTTAATGATGATTTTAATAAGACAATATTCAAAACTTACTCAAAAGAGAGATTGAAGGAGAAACAATCTAAACTTTCATAAAAGATAAAATAGTATGAAGTTTCAGAAGATTAAAAAACATATGTTTAAGAATATTTTACAGCTACATAACTTTTTATTATGTAAGTATGCCCATACATCTGTAAGCCAATTTTATGGTACTTGCCAGCTTGACCAGTTACCTGGAGATCTTGCTAAAAGATGGAAGAAACCTGCATCAAAAAACTTGTTCAATTACTGCAATAGTTTCATTTCCTGAGGAAGAAAAATATTTTACATGCTTTTAATTAAGTTAAAAGGCCAAAATTCTAAGATTACATCTAAGATCATTTGATAAAGGTCAAAAATGTGTAACATCAAGGTACACTCACACATATAAGACAAAAGTTTGTTCTACTGTAGTAAAATGCCTGGAAGTGGTGCCTCTGACACGTCTGTACTCTGCAAAGGGAAGAGAGCAGTTAGAAGAAGCCTTCTCCTCATCAAGGTGTCCATATGATTCCAAGTAGGAAGGACCTCCACGTACAGCTCCAGAAGAGACTCCCTCAGATGGGCACGTTTCGTACTCCACTGCTCACTGCAAGAATGATGTGGAGCAATTTTTGAAGTGTAGGTTGTATGGCTTTGTTCAAGGAAGGAAAAACCTCTGCTTTTTGTTCTTGGATTAAGGGAGTAGGATGAAAAGGCATAAGGAAGTCAAAATGTGGTTTTAACTGAGCTCTCAAATATAAATTTTTCCTGGTGAATCTAGCCTTTTATAGCGACCTGCATGTAACTGGACTAAAACAAATATTTGTTTGAGGAGGATTCTCACTTGAAAGTCAAAGTATTTTCTTTTGTTGTAGTCATTACATGAGTTAACCATTGAAAAGCTCAAATTAACCATGAAAAAAGTTAGGAATACATTATAGAAAAAAAATTTTAGTTGAATAGAACTTGACAGTCTGGGGAAAATATATTGAGAATGAGATAAAGTTCTTGAGACTGGAAATAGCTAGTTTGGTTAGTAAAATTTTATGTGATTATAAATGTGTTCAGAATTAATTTTCATATAGTTTTTGTTGAGAAAATATAGTTTTAATTGGAAAGGCTCAGTAAAGAATCATGCAAATTTTTGGTTTGAACTGCAAATTTTGACTGCATTGAAAACAGGAGTAAAAATAAAAACTAGTGTTTAGAACTACTTGCATCTCCAGCTGTCAGTTAGACTGGTAAATTGTATCTTATTATAATCCTAGTTTTAGGGTCAGAAGGCTACATGACCATCTACTTAGAACACTTAAAATCATCATTTATTAAAACTATCTTGACTCATACACTTTTTAAATGATTTTTAAGTCTAAATAGCTTCCACTGTATGCTTATAACTCCTTAAATACATCTTCCCATCATATGCACTACAATCCTGTACATCTTGGGAAGATTTTATGATACTGTATCCCCTACTTTTCCTTCATCTCCATTTGTTAAGGGTGTTAATACAGATGAGATTTTTGCAGTTTCCGAGTCTCATTATATTATTTTTTAAAATATCAGCCAGAACCATACTTATTGCAAAATAAACATCTGACATATAATTAGGAGACTATTCCAAAGCTCTCCCCTACTCATTGTCGTGGTTGATTATCTTAAAGGAAAAATTGTCTGGATAGAAGGATAGGCTTAAATGAAGTCAACAGCACACATCCTTTTGACAGCATTATGACCAAAATTTCCACAGGCTAAACTTCATTGAGGTAAAATGAGAGTTTTTTTAAGCAACCAGGACCCCCAAACTGCTTGCTTTTGACTAATCACCAAACCAGTTCTGACAACTTTGAAAATCACATCTGACACACAAACCTGGCAAACTTATATAATCACATTTAAGTGAATTTCTTTCAGTGAGGAAAAATCCAAACCCAAGTTAAAAAGTAATAAAAATCTGTCATGGCTCAGTGCTGTCCAGTTTCAGGGCCACTCTCTAGTTTTGAGGCCTAGACATCTCCAGTTGCTGTCATGAAAATTTGTCCCAGATAGGTAAACTAGAGTGTTAAGGTAAAGAAAAGGAAAATGTTGTCAAATAAACACCCCTTCCTTGCACCTCAGCATGTTATTGATCAACAGAAAACCTCCTTTGCACTCAAGGATTATAGTCTAGAATTTCCTAGAGGTTTTCTTTGGAAAATGGAGACAGATGAAGCCTGGGCATCTTCTACACTTCTAAGCATAAATCACTAGATTTGAATACAGGGGAAAAACATGTGAAACTCCTTTTACCAGATCTTAGCTTTCCCTTCACTGAAGAGTACTGAAAATCACAAGCTGGACTCTATTCAGAGTGCAAGGATGCTGTTAATTCTACATTCTTCCTTTGAAGGTATTCTACTCTCCAAGAAAGCACAAGATATTGAACCTGCCAGAGATCAAGAGCATGTGCAAGACTGACTAGACCAACAATTAGGGCATTTATCTGTCAAGGGAAATTCAAAGGTTCTGGTTTATAGTCTCAGACTTTTCTCATTCATCTGTACAGTCTTTCAGAACTAGAGATAATAGAGCAGGACTTGCTTAACCCAGGAGAAAGTATAGCAATTTTACAGTCCCTAGCAAGTTAACACCAGCAAACTGTGAGCACAGAAAATGTTTATGAGATTAAATACATTGTTCAGTTAATGATCTTTGTTGGCAGCAGACCCAGAATGAAGAATGCTTAATGGGTGTGTGTAACTCCTGCTGACCAGCTCTGTGAAAGATCTGTGGTGATTGCAGCCCTTAAGTGAAAATAGACATATGCATAATTTTCAGGACCTAAAATGCCTAATAGGAAACCACACCAGGGAGGATAATTCTCATAATTATAAACCTGTTATCTGAACTTTGCATAATTAAACCTGAGAGACATAAAAGACTTATTAGGAAGATTCTGTGAATAAACAGTAGCAATGGTTATGGTTAAATACCTCCCTCTCTCTTTATTCCCTTATTCTGACAGAAGATACCTAATGATGTATATTTTATATATTTTGCTAAGACACTTCACAGTATAATTGCTGCTCTATGTTTCAACATTACAATAATTGGCACCAGTCTTAAAATCAGGGCTCTTTATGGGTGTCCTAAATGTCCTACTATTTAAAATGCCACACTAAATCAATTCCGTAAAATCAGAATATATTTGCAGATTCACAGAGTGGTTTGTATTGGAAAGGACCTTCAAAGATCACCTATTTCAAGTCCCCTGACATGAGAAGGGACATTTTTCACTAGATCAAATGGTTTGAAGGCCACATCTAACCTGGCCTTAAGAACTTCTATGGAGGATACATCCATAACTTCTCTAGCCAAAATGGCCCGATATCTCACCATCTTTACCATAAAAAGTTTTTTTCTTACATCCCATCTTTCAGATTAAAATCCTTGCCTCTTGTCCTGTACTAGAGATCCTGATAAAAAGACTCTATCTCCATCTTTCTTATAAGCTGTCATTTAGAAATCAAGCATGTCACTTAGGTCTCTTTGAGCCTCCTCTTTTTCCAGGCTAAACAAACCCACTTCTCTCAGCCTTTCTTCAGGGGCCTCCTCTGGACCTGCTTTAACAAGCCCACATCTTTCCTGTGCTGAGGACTTGGAGCTGAATGCAGAAGTCCAGGGGGAATCTCACCAGAACAAAGTGCAGAAGCTCTGTCACCCTGCTGGCCATGCTGCTTTTGATGCAGCCCAGGCTACAGCTGACTTTCTGGGCTGCATCACACATTGCTGTCTCATGACCCAGTTTTCATCCACCAGTATCTCCAAGTCCTTGTCTGTAGGGCTGCTCACAATCCATTTACCTCCCAGCTCATATTAATAGGGGGAATTGCTCCACTGAGGTGTAGATCTTTGAACTTGGTCTTGTTGAAGTTCATGACGTTCACATGGACCCGCTCCTCAAGCCTTTCAAAGTGTCTCTGGGTGGCATCTCATCCTTCAGGTGTGTCAGCTGCCCATGCAGCCATCTGCTAACATGCTGAGGGTGCTCTCAATCCCACTCTCATGTCATTAATAAAGATACTGATTCATATAAATCCTAATACTGCTCCCTGAGGGACACCACTTCTTACTGATACCTGTTTGGACACTGAGCCATTGATTGAAAGTTTTTGATGTGGTCATCCATCCAATTCCTCATTCTTAACCTCTGTTTCTGATAAAGACTTAGAGTGACTTTGGAACCTGGTTATGGAGAGGGAAATCCATGTCATCAAGATTAGTAAACCTTATATTTGAATATTGAAGTTCAAAATGTAATTTTCACTCAAATATTTGCAGAAAGTTATCACAAAATTGAGATGCAGCCATAGATGTGACATTTTGAAAGAAATGTGTCAGCATTGCCATTCAAATGCATATTTAAAATTAAATGGCTTTTTACATTTTTACAATGCTTGTACATATGTCTGCATTTTGTGGTTTTCATCTTTATGTATGTCCTGGTTTCAGCTAGGGTAGAGTTCATTTCTTCTCAGTAGATGTTATAAATGCAGTGTTTGGAATTCAGAATGAGAAGTGTTGATAAAACACTGATGTTTTGGTCTTTTGCTAAAATAAGTCAAGAACTACTTTATTGCCTCATGCTCTGCCACTGAGAAGGCAGCAAAAGAACCTGGGAGGGACCCTAGCTGGGACAGGTGACCCAAACTAACCACAGGGATATTCCACACCATGAACGTCATACTCGGTATATAAACTAGGGGGGGATTACTCAGAAGTGGGGCTGATTTCCCAAGGGTTTGGGTAAGTGGGTCTGTCATCAGTCAGCAGGTGATAAACAATTTTATTGTACATCACTTGCTTTTCCCGTATTATTATTATTATTAATAACATTATTACTGTATATTTATTTTAGATTATTAAAATGCTCTTATCGCAATCTCAAGTTTAACATTTGTTCTCCTCTTCATTATCACTATGTTGGATGGGGGAGAAGCAGGATGAGCAAGTGGCTGTGTGGTGCCTTATTTCCAGCTGGTCTTGAACCACAAAAATGTACAATAGTCAAGATTTCATATAATAGGATCTTGAACTTAAGATGTATTATTGATGTTTAGGCTCTTAAGGATAAGACTTGGTTTTCAAGGAGCATTCATTAAACACAAACCAGTAAGATATGCTGGCTTCTCACACCAAAAATGTAGCAATCTAATAAGCATTTCATATAAAATAAGTTTTAGAAAATTGTCTCTAGAACTCCAAAATGAGTTGCGTACTGAAATCAACCTTTCATGCCTAAATTTTAGAACCACTGAGCTAGGTAATGCCTTTGTAAGGATGCTTGTTCACTGTGAAAAAAAAGTTGTATTAACAAGATCATATGCTATATTTATAGTGGAATGTCTTTATTTTCCACCCTTTATAATCAGCTTATGCTTCTATCCCTTATTTTATGGCTCCTTAACCGAAGTTTGCTTCTTGGTTTTTCTTTAGCATTCATTGCTACTGGATTTGGGAATGTAAACCTTTCTTAACGTATTACCCTAACTCTTCTGTCAAAGCAGTTCCACTTTGGACTGAAAGAGAAGAACAGGTAAGATAAGTGTGAAAATGTTGTGCAAGATCAGGTCCATAATTTGACATCTCTGGTGTCTGTTATTAGCAGAACACTTATCACTGAATAGCACTTATGTCCAAAAGGTAGCTCTTACTCATTGCTGCTTATTAGTTACTGAGTAGCAGGTCCATCAATTAGATACCAGATCATCAAGCTGAGCATTCAGAAAATAAGAAACACATAATAGTGATCATCTGTGAAGAGGCAGATTAACGGACTTGACATAGGAATTTTCCATAGAATCATTTGTTTGCTTTGACTAATGAGACCTTTTCTCTCTGCTTGCAATCACATTAGTCACTCAGTATGCTCTTTCTAAATTCAGCAACAAGAAAGAATTCTGCAATCAATGGCTTTCTTTACCACAAATGCTGACTTTTTGACACAGAAGATCTACTCTGCACATCCAATGAAGGAAAAAGAGAATAAAAAGTAGAAGGCAGTAGCATACAGGGAGGTCATGTAAAGGAAATCTCTATTCTGTTCTACTTGGGAGATTATAATGTCCTAACAGATTTTAACAGGATGATGGCTGAAATCTCCACTCTGATATGCTTTGCATGAGTAAACAAAGTTTCTTAATATACCTAAAAAGCAAGCTGGAAAAACATAGATGTGATCAAAATTATACCCATTTTTAGGCAGAGAACTTAGGAGATATGAGTCACCTTTCACAGGTTTCTATAGTCTCTTTTTTTAGTCATACTGGAGAAATTGGAATCTAGATAAAATGCCTTTGTTAAGTCCTTGAAGAGAAAGAAAAATAAAAAAAATTTTGATCTTTTATTTTGATAATGCCATTGCTATAAATCATTATAATGAATATGTCTTTTGATTTTTTTTTCATTTATGCTATTATTTCTGCTGTTGGGCAAAATTGTAAACTTCAGTATATTGATAATTGATAACAATTTTCTCATAAGAATAATTTTCTTAATATCTTTCTTGTTTTGCCTTCCTTACCTTCCTTAGTGCATACTGCAAGAAAATTCATAGACCTCCTTTGATACTTTTCATTTCTGAAAATCTGATACATTAGTACACTCTTCAGTTGCAGAACTGATGGCTCTGAACATATCTAAAAATGAGACATCTAAATAATATAGGACATTCTAGCACATACTTGTCTCCCACAGAGCACCTCTAATCTTAGTTATGCCAAAAGCTCTCACACTCTTGTCCAAATGATGAGCACTGTCTCAGAGCTTGGTCTCACCAGGCAAAAATACAGGGCAGAGAAGGAAAAGGGAAGAGGTCTGATATGAAATGTGAGGATTCTCAGGGGTAAGAGGAAAAATAGATAATGAGATCTTGGCAAACTATGGCAAATATCCCATGGAAAAATCTTGCATTGCAAGGAGACAATTCTTTTCTTGCAATTATTTATCTTTATGTACGTTTAGACAGGCTTTTGCAGGTGAAAAGGAGCCCATCCTACTTAAATCTTGAGCAGAGTGGAGGTGGTGTGGATGCATTTCCACATAGCCAAGGCTGAACAGACTCATTGTCTTTTCAGCAGGACTTAGCGCTACACTGAACCAGGTGCCATGGTAACTGCATGGTGTAAACACCTGTCTGGACTAAGCAAGCGTTTTACAGAGCAACCCAGGGACTCAGTTACTGCAAATTTGAATATATAGCTCACATTTATCTTCTCATAAATTTATTTGTGTTGTTAGTATTTTATCTACTGGTGGGAATTACCTACACCTAGTGTAGTCAGTGACCTAAGGTTCATGGGTATTAATTTCAATGTTTTCCTACATCACTGATTTTTGAAGTGGTCTTGGTCAATTCACCATGTTTGTGTTCCTCTGGAAAATAGAGAAAATAATTTTATCCTGCAACTCAAAGTAGGAAGAACATTGAGGGTTTGTGAAGGTTTCAGATACTAAAAGTAGAATTCTTCAAATGATTTAATAAGCTTTTATACATTTTTCTTAGCATTCTTCTGAAGAATATATATTTTAGGAGGCCAAAAGTAATGGAAAGGAACAGACAAGAAACTAATGTTAAACAAATCTTTAGGAGAAAATGGGTGGTCATGATAATAGCATGTGTGATGTTGTCTCAGTGGTGGATCCATCCCCATATCCAGCGAGGAGCAGCCACATGGCCAAGGCAGCATGATGTGATACAAACGTGGTGCATCAGACAAAGGCTGATTCCTTGGCTCCTTTCAGTCAGTACTGTAAATGAAAGCCTCCTCCTGAGCAGGGGAAGCTTAGGGAAAAATGCTCATCTGGCACAACTTTATCACTTTTTTCTATTATATTGGGTATTGCTTAACATCATTGTGTTGTATACATCACTGGAGTTTTTTGTTTGTTTGTTTTGTTTGTTTGCTTGGTTGGAGTGGGGTTTTTTGGATTTTTTTTTTAATTCAAATCATTAATTTTGTTTTTCCCTAGTGGTCAACTGTATAATTCTCATTCTATGTTAATTTGAAAACATTCCCACTTAATCCATTCTCTATGTTGTTTGCAAATACATGAAAGATTCTCACATATGGAAATTATTTCTTAGGGATAATGCTCTAATCCAGACACTCCTTGGAAGTACAACCTTTTAATAGTTGCAATATGCTGTGGTTTGGGTTTTTTATTTTGCTTCCAAGAAAAGAGTAGAATCCAGGGGTTTTTTGTGAGTCATGTAAAAGTTAGATGCAGTATCTTACTAAATTGAATATAATTGGTGCACATCTGTCCTTTTAAGACTCTCAAAAGAACATTGTGCCTGTCAGACACAGTCTGTGATTTGTCAACTGAACTTATTTTATTTCTTATTAATGGATTTTTTTCAGTTGTTAAGTTAAATTCCCTAATTGTTATCTTCATTTTTTTCTCAGGGAAAGAACAATATTAAAATAACCTTGGTCATTTCCTTTGAAAATTTTTTATTGGCAAATAAAAAAATAATGAGGCTTTCTTTTCATCTACTCATTTAACAATGCCTTTTTTCTTCTACACATCCATTTTCTTCTATTTGTCACTTCCCCTTTTACCCTATGTTTTATTCTCTATACATGCACTCCTGCTAAGACTTCTTCATCTTTGTTACTAGGTTATCCATCACAGCTGCCAGTGATTCCACCTTTTCTTGGCAGTTGGCCTCCATCCCTTCATTCTATTATTAGATACTTTTGCCTCTCAAGTACTAGGCACTCTCCACATCTAATAAACACTAATGTACTTAGCAAAAGAATACATTATTATGGCTGAGATTATTTTCATGCAAAACAGAATAATTATCATAAAATCCAGAAATTCCCATGGCTGAATTTCTCCCCTAGTATTATATATATGTATATATATGTAATAATAAGTTATATTATTTATTGTATTATAATATTATATATTATTTATTGTATTATAATATTATATAGATATATATATATATAATAATTGGAGTATATTTTTTGAGAAAATTCAAAATATCAGAGGATAAGAACAGAGCAAACAGAACAGCCTGCAGCCATACAGGCACAGTTACCTTTGAACAAATAGTTACTTGCAATCCCTCATGAAGAATAACTATTCTCTTTGTCATCCACTCTGACCTTGTCATTAAATACTCAACACAAAATCAAACTCTTCAATAGGATTCGTAGAAGAAAGTTTTTCTAGAACAAGGTGGAGAAATAGAGATTTTTTTTTTTTGACAGCCAGATACTCAAATCCAAAACTCAAATTGTAATCGTTTGACAGTGTAGCACAATTCAGAAGCTGTGATAACTCAGGATCTGCTTTGCTGCCTGTGGGTACCTGTCTGTTATTACTTTGCATCACAGATTAAAACTCTACTTTCACCAATTCTGCCTCCCTTGGAAAAAGCCTCTAATATCAAGAGCGGTTCCATTCACTTCAAATCCTTTTGGCTATCAGCCTCAAGAAGCTGGCATCTCTAACAAAGTGCATCCAACCTAATAAATGAAATGTACACTCTATCACCTGCCAGCAGACCTCAGACCTTTGTTACTCATCCATATACATCAGGACAAAATGGGGAAAAAAGCCCAGCTGCCTGGAGAAATCCATCTTGGGTGACCATTTTGTTCTCTAGATAAGGAGAGATAAAGAAAGGGATATGAAGAGTTCTTTAAGAGAAAAATATTATTAAGTTCTAATAATGTATAGGGCTAGTTGTTCACTCAGATAATCTAAGAAAATGGGTGTCAAAGATCTTATTTCCATAATTTATGTATCTTCAGCATTTCTTTCTAGCTTCCCATAACTTCTTATCATCAGTTTTAGTTCAAGTCTGGCTTTGTTCAGGATACTGCTGCTTAAACAGAGATGAAAATTCCTTTGGTACTTCTGCAAGATTTTCTTGTCCACCAGTGAAACATCAGGGAAGATATGATTGCATTGCTAGTATTTACTGTTCTGCCTCTGATTTACTTAACTGCATCCCTTTGTTCATTAACTTTATGAATATTTTTAAAAAGCAAACAAGGAAAGAAAAACTGCCAAGAGTGTGGCCAATATGGCTTACCTTTTTCATCAATATAATTTTTTTCTCATTCTTTTATGAATTTCTCATTCTCTTATGAATTTAGGGACCCCAAGAAATATATTATCCAACTATGGGTGCTGAGAACTTTTTTTTCTTAAGTATAGCCTGACATAAATTTGCTTATAAGAAGAAATAAAAGGAAGTGCATGTATTCTCAAAAAATATCTGCATAATCTTAAATATGAGGAAAGTTAAAATGGAAACAAAACTTTAGAGTCATTCATGGGGATCTCTACTCCTTAGTATCTTCTAACACCACTAATACATGTGGGCTGCTTCATCATATTACTCATTTGATTATCTCAAGTATTTACAAGAATTCAGGTTAAGACACAGTTTCAAGTTCATCCAGGACTACAGAAGGATTCCTCAATAAGTTATTATTGAAATATGATCAATATTTCTCAGTTTAGACATAGGTGTTTAAGCAATTTATTGAATTAATATACCACCTGTCTTCTTCCTTCCTGCATTATCTGATTTGTATCAAGAAATGTTTCTTGGTTTCATAAAAATTCACAAACTACATCTAATTAAAAAATCAATGAGATAAAATAGCTGATCATATTACAATTTACATAACTGTAGATAAAGTAGTAAATGACTGATAATATTACAATATTAAAGTAACTTGATGAGATTACTTTAAAGAATGCTTTCCAATGTTGATTGATTTAGAATTTGGAGCATCCATTTTGCTTCATATCTCTTTCAGATTTATAGGGTCAGTCTGCCACAGAGTGCTGTAAGAGCAAAGAGATTCAGAGCCAGTCATTTCCAAAAGGATTTTTAGATTGCAGTGTCTAGGTGTCTGTGAAAGTTTAGCCTCATAAGACCTAAAGCTTGGCTTTATATCATACTTTTCTGTTAAAATAACCTTTGGGATGCTGAGAAGTTGGCCATCTCTGTGCAGTAAAGCTGCCTACACATGGTCATTATAGCTGTTAGAATACATTTCAATGGTACTTCATTGCCAAGGAAAAGTTGCTTTTTATGAACAGTAATAGAGAACAGTCACAAGGCACCCCATCAAACTGGTTAAAATCAATCATGCATGAAGCAATCCTCCAGATTCCATGTGTTCCTTGTATATTGTATACAAGTATACTTGTAAAATGTACCAACATTATTATAAAGGTTTCCCAGATCCAATGAAAGGAAATCAATAATTCATTAAACTTGCAATCTGGTATTTGAAACAACGAGCAGCACTTCTCTCACATTTCTTTGAAGAGAAAAGAAAATGCTGGTTCAGGCACCTTTGTACTGGGTCAGCACAGAGCACTAATGCATGGGCTGAAGAAGTTCTGAGGAGAAGGACATGTGTGCATATTGTATGTGAAAATGAAGGTTCATTCTCTTCATTTGCGGCACTTGTCTGTGTAACAGATTTTTCTGAATGCTTTCACAGAAATCAATAAATGGGTTTGTGTTTCGTTTGATGTAGTATCCATACAGACAACATCATTTACATTCTGACAGTTCATGAACTGTCCTTTAAGACTCATGAAGAAGTGTTTTACCCCCTCTCTGCTTCTTTGACATGTTTGGCATCCCAAAATAATGTATATCTTAGCCATTTAAGGTTTTACTATAGGAATGGAAATCTCCTTGGTAACAAATAAATGCAACTGCCTGATTGTCTCATTCAGGAATTCTTTAAGATACAGCCATAAGTTAAACTAGAAGCTAAAATCTATAAATAACTTGTACAATTCTGTGGTACAGATAAATTAGCATTGCCACTGTCCTTGGTAATTTTCTGAGACCTCTCACTGTGCCATTTTTATGGAGTTCTAAATTGCTCATCAATTCTTTTTACGGTACGTTTTTGAAGTAGTACTGTACGTTTTTTCACTCTCTGTTAAAGCAGACAGATTAGAGCATGTGGACATTTTTATTTTAATCTGGTAAGTAATACAAGGAAAGGAAATTCTTGCATGTGACCTACTGCCATGATTTGCCCTGATGATGAGACCTTCTGGTGAATGGATGAAAGCAAATTGTTCTTTAGTCCCATTCTGTCTTATTTTTTTTTTTTTTTTGTACTGAGAAAGCTAACAGAATTTTTAAAAAATCCAAACTGCTAAAGTATTTTCTATTATTTTTTTACTCATTTTCTGATGTGGGAAATTAGGCCAATAGAAAGCAGACTGAGATCAATGCATTTCATATACAGCATGAAGCAACCTTCTGAAATTAATATCTCTTATTTAATAATTTGAGCTCAGCAGTGGAAAGCTGATGTCTACTTTTAGAAGTCTTACTACTACCCCTGAAGCAGTTATGCAATCTCTGATTTAAAACATAAAAATATTTCCAGACATAAAGATTACTGAGAAGTAGTCTAACCCTTTGTGAGGCAGCCTTTGAACACTGGTGCTGTGTCTCTGACCACCATTTAGAAGAGTTACATTTTAAAGTATAAAAGTTTACTTCTTAAAAGAGGCAGCTAGTGAAAGGACATTTTTCCCCCCAGCTTATAAGGTTTATTCTTGTCCTACATGGAAAAATTAGATAAGAATTAATTAAATATTATTAAACACTACCCCACTTCTAGATAGCCTGTTGCAAATTGTTTATCCATTCCAGATGTGAGGCAGAAAGCAAACATTGCTTTCAGATTAGACTGACATAGCCTACAAGGATTGATTTTTTTTTTTTTTTTTTTTTTGAATCTGTCTTTTTTTGCAGTGATAGATTTCCTAGAGTCAACTAAGGACCTGACTGTGAGGCAGATGGTATTTTCTTTCCAGGGCACATTTTGGCCTTTGGGAAAAAAGATTTAAGAAATGAAAACTAGCTTGTGTGGGGAAGCAATTGCAACCAGAGAAGAGAAGAGTGAGGGTTTGTGAGAGAAACAGCCCAGCAGACAGCAGCCTTGGTGAAGACCTTGGTGAGGCAGCTGTGGCCCTGCCAGCTGTGGAGGACCCATGTTGGGGTCCTTGAGCCTATGGGGGGAGGAGGTAGAGAAAACTGGGAGTAAAGTTAAGCCCAGGAAGAAGGGAAGGCAGGGGGAAAATTTCCTTTTTTTTTTTTTTTGTTTTAGTTTGTTTTTATTTCTCAGTATCTTACCCTGATTTGATTGGTAATAAAGTAAAATAATTTCTTTAAATTGAGTCTGTTTTACCAATGTCACACAAGCCCAATACATGTATATGCTATTATCTATATGGTTAATTGGCTTGCATGTCTTCTTAGAGCTGATACCACTTAGAAGAAAGTAATTCTCTCATTGGTAAATAATTCTGCACTGGGTTTTACTATTTGTAGTTTGGTCATTAGAAAAGAACACATGAGTAAAACCCAGTGCTACTGGAAAAAGTGAATTATGTCAAACTTATATTGTAAATCACTTCAGAATCTGAATACAAATCATTTCTAGTCAACCACATGGTCTCTATATTTAAATACAGGTTTCTTTTTTTAAATCTTTCTAAGCACTAGAAATAGCAGTTAGGTAACCTAAAGTGTAGATTTAGCCTGACACCTGTTCAGAACCTCATACATGATCAAATCATATGTTTTATCATTTTATGGGAAAATAGTAAAAGTAGATGTGCTTTCAATAGAAAAACATATCACATATCAAAGCATATTTTCTGTTGCACTGTGAAATGAACTCCAGGACTGAGATTGTTTCCCTCTTACAAACAAAATATCCAATTTCTGTTATTAAAGGAAAAGGATAACATTTAATGTTTTTCATTTTGCTATCCTCAGGGTAGCAGATACAAAAGGTCAGCAGTGAAACCACTTTCTAATAAAAGATGATAAACTAGTCAATAAAAATGGAAATCAATGAAGGCCAGAGCACTTTCTCCTACCCACTGGTTTCTCTGAGCCCATAACACTACAGCACCTACACAAAGTTTTCAAATCTTCACAGAGCTCTGCACTGGCCAGAGGTGGGTGTGTGTTGGAGCCAGTTGGCATTGGGCCTGTTGGACATGGGGGAAGCTTCTGGCAGCTTCACACAGAAGCCACTCTTAGAGCCTTCCCTTGCACCCCTCCTGCAAAAAAAAAAACCAAAAACCCAAGCTTGCCATGTAAATCCAATGCATTACAACAGAAATGCTGAATACTATAGTGAAAGAAACACCTGTTATAATGAGAAACATTCATTGCAAGCAGGCAGCATTTGTGTGCTGTGCTCCTGTGGTCTTTAAGGCTGGTTGTGGGACACTTACTCATCTGTCTACACCCCAGCTGTGGAAAATCTCATCTTAACCATCAGTTTTGCTCTCTGGCTGTACAGAACAACCAGGACTTGTGCAGAGCAACTTGCACATTTAATCACTTGTTTTCTACCTATTTCATCTTCCTGTGTGCCAAGTCCACTTTCCAAAGTGTCTTAGAGCTTCATCTCTACCCTGTTCATAGTGACTCACCAAGTCAAATCTCTCCATGCCACGTGCAAGCAGTGGGATTTGGACAGGTAATTTCAATCCTGTAATAGCTATGGCTGCATAGAAATCCTTTAAGGCAATCCAGGTTTAGCTTTTGAATAACACACCATGAATTTCCACCTAAACAGTATATGGCACTGTTAAGAATGTCTAGGCAGCAAGTGAAAAATCTAGCATTGATAACTTCTTCCCTCTTTTCCTTAAATAGCCACAGAAAAATTGAGTGACTGTGATTTTCAGGCCTCTTTTTGGTTTGCTTTAAGGGTGAAAATTGTAGGGGTTTTAAGATAATAAGCATTTAGAAAGCTTTACAGTCTACAACAGCCTTAAAGATCATACCCCAAACTACCATAAAATATGTCAAGCTCCTCTTCCTGCTTGCACCTTACAGGAGTACCTAAGAGAAAAGTGGAGGGGAGAGGGAGTGGAATTCCAATCAAAGATGACATTAGAATACATTCAGGAGAGGAGCCTTAGCTGTTGTATCAAAAAAAAGCACAAAGATTTTGCAAGTCCTAGCAGGGTCTGGACTTGCAAACTGCACCTTTCTTTATGGCCACTATTTAATGGCATGTTTGCACAGAGCAGTTCTGCACAACAGCACACCTGAGGAATGTAGGTGGGCTGCTGTGAAGGCAGTGCAGAAAGAAACACACAGAAACAAACAGAACTGCAATAGTGATATGCAAAGTAATTGTTATTTTTCCAGACTGAGCTCCTACCTGGTAAAAAAAAAAAAAGTTCTATTAGTCATAAATCCAACAATGATATTAGAGGATCATTGTTCAAGTTGTAGACCAGCTGTTGAACACCACTACCTTTAAATTTTTCTCTTCTTCTCACTTGTATCACTACATTGAATAAAATAGGGTCTTCTGGACATATTTTTCACTCTATGAGTGTATTCTAGTCCTTATCAGCCTGAAATCTTGAGATTTTTTTTTCTGTTTAAATACATTTACTTCATTTTATTTAATTTATCCACAAAATCTTTTCATGATTACATGGTAACATCCAAAGATAAAACGTCTGAAAGTTAAAGCTATACTAAATCCATGGAATCAATAGAAAAAATAAAAATGTTATTTCCTTTTTTAAGGAAAAAAGAAGACGTAGTTGGCAGTTACATCTCACTACAAAAGATCATTTTAGTGGTAGATATGATCATAACATTGGAGATTTTCTACATTTACATTGATTTTTAACAGTTCTGTTTTAAAAGTCATAAATTTAACATCTACCTTATCTGTAGATTTTTATGTATTGCTTTCTTTTTGTCTAACAAAATGTTAAAATCTTGTTCCAGTCACTGAAATTTACTCATGTAAAAGCACTTTTTACCACAGTCTCTGAATGTATTGGTTTATAACATGCTGTTCACTAATACTTCAAAACTGCTACACTGTATGATACAGACTTTTTATTACTTACTCTGTTGACAAAAATGTACTACAGACACTTTATAATTTAATGACATTTTAATGAGGTATCATGCCATGAATTTATGTTTGATGCAGGTTGCCTAGCATATAATTAATAAGCGCACAAATTCATTTTGGTGAAAAGACTCAGACCCCATAGGAATGGCCACTTACAGATTGCAGCCTGATAAACAAGAGCTTCCTTGTTTCTGCTTTTCATACATGAAACAGTTTTCACAATAAACTTCAAGTGGTTTTCAATTCCAGTTCAATTTCTTCCTATATTACATTTATCAAGCTTCCTCAGTATGTTCTTCACCATGGAGTAAATCTTAAATGTACAAAAGCAGAACACTGCTGTCTCCATGGCACTTTTTAAATGACTGGCATATAAGGCTCCTACAAGGCCAGCGTATCTCAGCCCTGTTTTCCCCACAGACTGCACAGAGAAAACAGCTTTGGAGCCACATTGTACCTGACCTCCTGCACCATTCTCTGAGTCTGTGGAATACCAAAATGGTAAGTGCTGTCATGAGTATAGAAAGAATTAATTCCTACAGTTTTTTTGATAGGGTCATGAACTTCAATTGAAGCTTTCCTATAGCTGGGATATCTGTAAGATCTTCTCTCCATATGAGTTCCCTAAGCTGTTCAACACCATGAGAGTTTCACTGTAAAGTCTCCCACAGAGCAAGCAGAGAGCTGTTTCCCTCAGTATGACTGTCTTTTACTAGTTGTTTCTCAGTGTAATTCACAATGTGGAGCTTCAGTTGAGTGGATTTAGATACTATTAGGTTCAACAGTTGGCCTACCCAAAGATGCTTCCATTTCCTCCCACTTCCCCTAAAATGGCAACCTGTCCCAATCAAATAAAGCTCATTCTCCGGGAAGACTGGATAAAGGGAAATAAGTCAACATGTTTGAAAGTATCTTTAATAAATTAGTCTGAAGGTAGATAATGGTGCTGTCTAAATTGCTTTCTGTTGCCTATTGTACCTCATGTCTAGGAATGGAAACATGAAAATTTAAGATTACTAAAGATTGCTTATTAACTGGCAAGCAGGTGGCAATGGGGTAGAATCTAATCAAAGATTAATTTCGGTGAATTCAGGACAGGAAGCAAGACCCATTTATTTTGCTTTAATATTTGATTAACTGGTTTTGCTTGGTTCTAATTTAGTATTTTAATTTTCCATAATCAGCACTTAGCTGTCAGGATGACAGGTGGGTTTAGGAACTAGAAAATTAAATTAATAAACCAGTTACTTGGACTTATCTGTTTATCTATGGCATATCTGGCCTCAGAAAGTACTGTCTTCTCCAGTAGAAAGAAACTGGAAAGATTAAACAGTCTGGAAATAGCAGTGCACACTGTTTCATGCTGCCTGAAAATTCTATTTGTTTTCTTATACAAAGTTTAAGGCTTTTTGTTAAAAAAAAAAAAAAAAACAATGGCCAAGTAATTTATTAATAGAATGAAAATGCAGGACAGCATTCTCACAGAGTCCAGGCTTTTGACTTGCAATTTTTTCTTCATTTTCTTCAAAATAGGGTTTTCCAACCTCACACTGTCAAGATCTTTCATTAAAAAGGAAGGGAAACAAGGACATTTGTTTCTCAAAGGCTGAAAAACCTGTGAGAACAGATCTTTATAACTTATTGAATTTGAATGGTCTCAGTGAAATGTTTTCAATTTGATGAATGATAAAGATGCTAGCTTAGAATTGGTTCTGGAACAGACTACAGGACTGACTTTTCTTATCAGATGGATGTTCTATTTATTCCAAGTTTTTGAAAGACAAGTACAATTTTACTACTAGGTACACACAGGAATAAGTTAGTATAATTGTTGACTAAGTAGACTTTATTGAAAAAAAAGTACTTTCTCTGTCCATATGCTTCTACAGGTATTTGCATTAATATTGCAAAATTTTGTGAGATTGGGACCCTAGTGAGTTACATAGCACAAGTGCACATATTTAGAAAGATTTTATAAGACAAGAAACCATTTACAGTATATTAATATACTATTACAGAAAATTACTTATTTTGCTTCTGAGATGGTCATCTCAGCACAAATTTATCAGAAAGATCAGCTATGAACAGGTCCATGACCTGTCCGGAATCTGATTGAGCCTAAGTATAAATCAACTTTCTCTGCAGACTGAATCATTTGTTACCCTTCTGCTCCCATAGCATGGCACCTGCTATTGAAATGCACTTCAGCCTGATTCAGTTCCTTTCCATCTACCATCTTTTCTGATTTTCCTGTAAGGAGACTCACCACACTTCACTATTGCTGTCTATGGCAAAGGCATGTCTGCAGAGTGGTCAGGGTATGCTGTTGGGAATCACACCAAAAAGTCATCCTGGGCTGAATTTTGGTTTGTTAAGCTTTTACAAGAAATCTACCAAACTGTTTCAATGGCAGTTCTTTTCCTGGATACCATTTACTTTCTACAGACCCTGTAAAAAGGGATCCTTGAGGGTGTTGAATGTCTCATTACAAGAAGAATACATTTGGCCTTGATAAAATTTAATGGAAATAATTACAGATGAAATTTAATATTCATTAGAAAGCAGCTGTCTGCACCCAAGGCCTTTATTAAGGCTGACTTCAAATGTTTTGGTTTTCTAAAAGAATATGGCCAGCATCACATGGCACTGTGCTTGTGATAGTGCAGCAGAAGGAAATGCTAACAGAAATTCAGGTTTAATATTGTTTCTGTTGCTGTTTGTGACACGTGGCTATTTCTGAACATCTGTGTTATGATTCTGAGGTTTGGTCAGGGGTTTTTGTGCACCTTTTTCCAGAGCTATAGGAATAAATTCCATCTGAGCTTCTATTGAAACAGTTTTTCAGGGGACAATGTAGGGTCTTCCCAGACAGCCTCATCTTCCAATAGACTGGGCAGAACTAGAGCACTTTGAAGCTGCTCTGAACCCACTATTGGAAGCATCTGAAACCAAAGACACAACTTTAAACTGAAGGATGATGAAAAAGAACTGACTGAGGCTTTGTCTGCACTGCCTTTTGTACACTGGCTCAAACTCAGGCTTGATTATGGAGGAAGGCTCCATCAGGCTCTGCCAATGCATCACTGGCTGTGCACTAATCTTAGCTCTAGCACATCCACAGTGCTCCCCTGCCCAATTCACTACCAGGCTACCTGTTCCTCTCCTCCACCCTTGGCCCAGATTTGGAGACAGGAATGCAGTGCAGGTGGTCATTAAATGGGGCTCCAGCACACAGCAGTGTGGTGCAGCCAGCTCCAAGATTGTGTGGTAGAAGAGACATAACCTTGCAGCCTGTGCAGGGCATACAAGGGAATTATTAATGGTTTCATGAGCCAAATAAGTCAATTAACATTTTAATAATGGATTTTAAAACTAGCCAGTGAGGTAGAGGGATGAGTTAGTTAAAATCATTGAATGCCTCTGATTGAGGAATCTGAAGGCTGGCCGATACAGCAAACAAAAGATCAACAGAACTTTAGAGCCATGATGGAAGGATTCTTCTTCATTTTGTCTCCAGGTTTCCAGGTACAGGATATTTATGTTTACCCAATCTAATGTTTTTTTTTTCTTCTTTTAGAAATAAGTGGAATTTTACTTTAGAGATTATTTCAAAATAAAAAAGGAAGTGGAAAGCAATTAGTAAGAAAAGTTTTTCAGATAATCAGGTAAGATCAAGACAGCAGGTCAAAGACAAATGCAACAGAAAATTCCTCATAATGTGTTTGTACTGTAGCTTTCAGGTAAAGGTGAAGCCGACAGAATGCAAAATGGATTTATATAGTACAATGTCAAGCTGCCAGTGAACCACAGATAAAATCCCATTAGTATAAACAGAGAGAATACATGAACTCCTAGGCTTTTAATGACAGGGTTTCTGCTCTTGGACAATGAGCAAATGACAGTCTAAAGCAGATTTAGTAAATAGATTTATATTGAAATAGATTTAGTCAGAAGTATTCTTCCACCAGTAAAATAAATAATTCCATTAACAAATGCTCACTCACCTTTATTATGTACAAATTGTTATATCATCAATACACCCTGCACTAAGTATTCATCTGCATTGTCTGGCTAATAGAAATTCTTCTCCACAGGTACAGTGCTACAGATTGCAAAGAACATCAGTCAGTAGAAGTGGCTTACAAATCAAACCTAGTGGGGCAAAGCACTTTATTAGTGTGCCTCTCATTCTGTGGCGTGTAGGATTACCCACATGCAACACTTGAGCTGTAAACATTTCCATTTGCAAAGGGTGATGGAAATAACTTCAGTAATGTGTACTGCCCGTGCTTACTGCACCACAGCAATACTCAGCACCCTCATGTTTAACCTCATGGCAGTCGATAGGGCAGAACAGGGAACAAGTGAGGTGACATGACTGAAGCACAAATAGCTGGAACAGCTTCCTGCCTGTGTTCTGGTAGCATGTGGGATATTTTCCAACCCAGAAAATAGCCTTATTAATGCACTTAAAGGCAGGCTGACCAAAGCCCTGGTTAATGTACAATCGAGAAAACTTCGGAATGAACTTAATTAGATTATATAGTTCTCTTCTATTTCAAACTTCCTCAGCTTTAGGGCATTGGGTAGAATTACTGATCTTTTAGTAAATTATTTCAAACATGCCTTGCTGCATTTTTCATTATGCAAAATATATCTCGTGTACCAGTGCATTCTATTTCAGCTCATTAATTCATGATCATTTTAATAGTAGGAAGGTTTTTTTCTCCCCATCAGTGAAAGATAAATCCTTCCACTTTTCCCAGTGGCAGGCAAAGGCTTGAATTGGCAGTTAATTTTTTTCCTTGTGCAATTCCATAAATATCCATGTATTCTTTCTGTCATGATTGCAGGGAGTTTCTAATGTGCAGGAGAACATTCTCAAATAATAATTGAACACGGTTTCCCAAAGATGAGGCAATAACAGAAATTTGAGATAGTAATTTTTGCTTATTACTGGTTTAAATTCATAATGTGGCAACAGTTTGTTACATTGTTTTACTACCTTTCTCTTTTGTAGTAATAGATGTGCATAATGGTGGCCTCTTACAAGCAAATAATTTGAAGGAATATTACTCTGCTACAAAAAGGGATTTTTAAATATTAGTGTATGATGATTCTCTTTTTTATATTCTTTTCTGAGTTCTTCTTAACAATGATTACTTACAGAGGACTGTATACACTGGGAGTTTGGGTCTTATATTTTTTCTACTGAGAATTTATATTAATATTAGAGAATCTTTTCTCTGCTTTGGATGTTTCACCAAATTTGACTGTGGGAGCAGCAGATACCGATTAGAATTTGGTTTGGTGCAGGTTTTGACTTAATCCAATAGGTGTTAAGCCTAAATAGCATGCATTTTACTAAGATCATGTAGGGTACTCCACCTGGCATGTAGACACCAGAACAGAAAGCCTGTCTCCTGTAGGTCCTGTGCTGCATCTGCCAGACTGTACAGACTTCTTGGCTGGCACTGCACCTGTGTGTTCAAGTCTGGATGTCCATATGTGAGCTAGACGTCCCCATCATACCCACCACAGGTCTGGCATATACAGTCATTAGATTGTAGAAAGTTATTTAACTCATTCTCCTGTAGATGCTTATATTTCACTGCATAGCTCTCTTGAGTTCATGAGACTCAGTTGAGCACAGATATTACCAGAGAGTAGAATTATTTTGCTTTATGTTATATTGGAACAGCTGATTTGCAACACCTGTTTGTCTTTATATTTTCAAAAAAGAAATTTTCATCAGATGTACTGACCTCTTAACTTGATGTTGGGTTTAGTATCTGTTTTTTGCAAAATATTAAGCAGAATTATAACTCTTCAACAGGCTTGTTTTTCTGGTTCTGGTTTGAATCCAGTCAGGATGCTGTTTTCTTTTATATATCTCTTGCAAATACCTGTTCCTACTTGATTAGCCCAAATAGACAGATTTGCATGTTTTTACCATCTTTGTGTTCTGTGTAAATTTTCCATATTAAATCGATGCTGGCTCTTCTATCTACTGATCTGAGTTTGTTTTTCTGGGATAAACAAAATGTGTAGTGGTAAGCAATGTGCTTTAATACCTTGCAGATGTTTCTGGTTAGAGTTGGAATTTTTCTTCTTTAATTTATGACAGGTTTAATTAAAGTACTTTCCTTTGGTCTAATCATTATAACTTTAGTAATTCTAAGTTATTGCTTGAGCTCCTGTGTCATGTTCTGGGGACTATTTAAAAAAATGTGTCTTTCCATTTATGGAATATAGGGTTTATATTTTACAGCTACCTGCCATTTATGATTTTAGAACTGGTGCCTTCTATTAACTCTGGCTTCTCTGTGTCATCCTTTAATTTCTTTTCTTAGTTTGAGTTTGTGCAGCTAGAGTTTATTTATCTTTCAGGTGTATTTCTTCTGACCTTGAAGAGTCAATAAACACTGTTTTCAGTTAAGTATGGAAACATTGCTTCAGGCTTCTCTTCCAATATTTTTTTCTATTTTTCTTTTATATTCCTGCTTTTAGAGATTATATATTTGGCCATATGTTGCTACTTAATTGCTTTTTTTTTTCTTTTATATTTGCATTCTTTTTGCTTGTAAGCAATAGCTAATGATTTAAGATGATGTACAATCATTCATAAAGAAAACCAGCCAGCCATTCACTTCCCCACATTCTTCATGCCCTTTTTAATAGATGCAAGCATATCCAGTGTAATGAAAAATAAACTGTTTGTTTGAAATGGGGACAGGGCTTGGGTATGTTAGTTTTTCTGCTTCATTAGTCAGCTGGAAAAAGGAACAAACAGGTACTTATTTGCTTCCTGAGTTGTTCTTTGCTTGCACCTCATATTAGGATTGACTCAAGACTTCCAACATGATGGAACCAAATACATTTCCATGCTGCAGTGTCCATTTTACAGTGGTAACCTTCGACTGCCTGGAAACAATTCGTTAACCTCGAAATTTCATATTTCAGTTGTCAGCAGTAGCATTAGTTGATCTGCTGAAGTAAAATTCTGTCTTGGTTTTGGATGGGATAAAGTTCTTTTTTCTTAGTAGCTGACAAAAAAAAAAATGGGATGGGATAAATGAAAGAGTGTTTTAAAGAGAAAGTGGAGCTAGTACAAAATGATCATGGAGAAAACAGCCTTTCCTTGCCCTCACATTTTTCCAGGCTATATTTAACAATTTTATGTAGTAATCCTACTTGTAAAATGTTACAGAGAACCTGCCTTATGGGATCATAAAGTTCAGGAGTTTAGGTGATTGACTGAATAAAGTAGGGATGCTAATTCCTGAGACGTGCGTTGTGGCACAACTCCAGAGGAGCAGGCCGAGGGGCGGGATGCAATTCTGTGGCTGGGCAATAAGCCAATGAACTGCATCATTGTAATTCCAGATGAAATAATAATTATTTGTGATAGCTTGCTAATCAGTGAAAGCATGGAAAAGGCTGCTGACAAGCACCATCAAGGTAATTAAGGTGAAGCACTGAATTTGCATAAATTTACACTTTGATCACTGTTCACAAGATCCTGTCTCTTGAAATAGACTTGGCTGGTTTCAAGATGAGCACTAAATCAAAGCAAAGGAGTGCAATAACTGCACAGCATCAATAGTGCTTACAAAATACAGATGTACCTTACATAGGCAATTATCTAAAGAATCTATTGTCCTTATTCAAAGGATGATACTCAAGTTACTTTTTCAAATTAGTAAATAGTCCTAGTTAGCATTTGCCATTCTGGTTGCAGCTCTTTAATGAACACTGAAAAATCATGGAGATGAGATCTTTGGAAAAGATCTCAGATCGTTTGATTCACTTTTCTTAAAAAAAAGCCCAACCTCCTAAGTGAGGACAGCAGAAGGTATCATTCTTCATATTATTTTGTCACACATAAAGCTGTCTTGGAAAGATGTATTTAATATGTTTCTTTAGGAGCTGCAAATGTGATCCTTTCATAATCTCAGGCTCCAAGTCACCACCTCTGAGGGAAGGTTAAGCTCTAGTCCTTCAGGCTTCTGTGCAGGCTTCCTGAGTATCAGCTGCCAGAGTAATTCTGGTGATCAGGCCTGCAGCCAGAGCTCTGTGGTCTGCCTTAGCTCCAGTTCTGCGATTCTTGTCCCTCTGGGAAAGAGAACTGGTCTCTTGACAGTGCGGTCTCCTAAAGGAAATAACAGTTTATGTAAAACAAAGGACTTTGAACTCTCCAAGCATGCATGTGAAGAGCAAAAATCTGGAGTGTACACATCTATTCACTCTTCCCTAAGGTTTATTACTTACTGGAAAAACCCTACTGAGACTTCTGCAGTTCTTCTTGCTGTCAACATTTCTCTACAGATCTTTCTGACAACTCATTTTCCACTCCCTTTTTTACTATGATTTTTTAAAGCTTTTTTTTTTTTGCTTCCAGATTTAGGAGGATCAACTTAATAAAAATAGCAATAGGTTTGAAATTAATTATATTGTCAATCATAATTTCTGCATATTTGGATTTATATTATATTGCTGTTTGCTCTGATTTTGACTAAAAGCATCCTACAGGAAATGTCTTTTTGTCCCTTGCTATGCATGTAATATTGATGCTTCTAAGTATACCAGAATTGATATATCATAACACAAATATTCTGTATGTGTCATGCAGGTAATCACATATACACCATATGAAATATGGTTTAGATGCTAAATAATTTTAGGTGCCCATTCTAGAATTTTTTCTATTGCCTACTTGTGTTCTTACCTCATCTTCTGCCTACAGTTATACTGACTAAAATTAAAAGGCTACTAAAATTGTAACCTGCTGTAAAGTTTTTGCATCTTATTTATTTATTGCCTTTTATTTTATTTCTCACTCATACATGGTCATTCACTAAAAAAGTTGTAAACTGTGCTGTCATGTTTTGTCTTTTATTTTTTTAATTTTAGCCATGCAAAAAATATACCTTGATACAAAATTTTAGTAGAAATAAAATGTATTTGTCTAGTACAGAATGTGCTTGGCATGTGTTTATACTGTACTTATTTAGAAAGATGATCTCTTGAAGCTGTTGCTCTGACACAGCCATGGAGCACAGAGAGTTTGCTTTTGCAGTGCAGCAATAAAAACATCCAGCTAGGTACCTGAGATTTTATACTAAGACAGATCTCTGGCTTGCTGCATTTATATTCTAGGCAACCCCTACACACCAATGTAATTATTTGATTAAGAGTGAGTTTCATTATTGTGTATGAGAACATTCCATGCACAACTCTCCTGGTGATGCACACACTGTACATGTCTTAAAAGTGTCATCTGTTCTGTCGTTGTTCTTCACCTGTTTATTAATAAATAAATCAAGTTACTTTACAGAATACTAGAGAATTAGGGCATGAGATACATACCAAATGTTAAAGCTGCCTTCCCTACTATAAATCTGATGATCTTATCATATAAATATAACTCAGAAGAATGTAAAAAGTTTTTGACAAATTTGATAACACTAGAAATATTTTGGAAGTTCTGGTTTGAATGTCTGGCCCCAGTAAATATATAACAAATACATAATGGTTTCAACATGGCCAAGGTTTCACCGATAGTATCCTGAACTATTTCTTTAAAATTCATTCATTTAGCTTTTTGAACTCAGTATATCTTAGTTTTTTTTCTTTTTTTCCTTTTGCTAGTGGAATGAGATGTGGCAAGGAAAAGAAGAGAAGCCAGCATAAAATATACATAACAAAAGTGTGCTTATTTTTCATAGGGATTTTTTAATGAGGGATTAGTTACATAGGAGCTTAAGGGATTAATTAAGCAATACCTAATTAAAGCAGGGTTCTAAAGTGGATTCTCTGTAAGTCTGCAAGTCATGTTGAAGGAGAAAAAGTAGAAAAATGAAGTAATGTGCAGTGATGTAAAGTAATGGGTTGTTTCTAAACTGAGGCAATATGGTACATCAAAAAGAATGGGGAAAAAACAGGAAAAGAATCTAGAAAAGTGGGAAAAGGAGGTTGTTGATTCTCTCTATTACTTTTGATTTTAATAGATAAAATAGCTTATTTTTCTGCCCCATAGATTGACCTATGTTTACAAACTACACTTAGAAAAGTCATCTATTTGTACAGTAAGGCTTCCTGTAATGCAGGCCAGAGTGTCTTGCTGTGTTTCTTCTTCACTCACTGCGGATGGGGGAAAAAACACGTAAGAGGAGGCACAGATGCTGAAGTCTACTGTCATTACTGCCCTTGATTATATGTTCATTCTCTTCTTGGTATTATCCCCATTCTTGTATCAGTTTCTCTGACCTGATATTTTCACTGCATATTCATTCTATACACTCAGTATTTTTGAGCCCAGTCACTTAGAGTTTCATGATAGTGAAAACAAGATATTTTCTTAGAGGAGTAACATGAAAAATACAAGGGCTCTGTAAAATAACATCCATTTTTATTTCGATTTCTGGACTATTTTCCCAAGTAGCATGTAAAACAGGAACGCTGCATGGTCTTAAGCTTTTTTTCTGAAAAGTAGCTTCAACAAAAATTATGAATCCAGATAATAGTGTAGGTCCCTTTTTTCCTCCTTTCACCAATCTTAAGGTTAAAATGAGCTTTAATGCATTTTTATTTAAAGCACCTATATAATATTGACCATAAAAATTCACCTTGCAATACCTTCATTGAATCTAATAATTTTTGGATGAATAACTACAGATTTTACATAGATAGTCTTAGCTCAAAAACTTTTATGAAGGTGCCTCCACCATTTCTCCAGGGAAGTTTCTCAAAAGGTTAATGACTGCTAGAATATGTCCTTCTTCCTTTTTGAATGTGTCTACCTCCCATTTTAGCCCTTGAATTTTTTAATGGTTTTGGAAATTCATGGTCAGGTGGTTTTTCAGCATGGTGAAACATTAAATCTTTGTCAAGGTCGTTGTTCTTCCCAGGGTATTCAATAGTCTTTTGTCCCTCCATATTTATGTCTTTTCATCTGACTCTAGGAAAAATGGTAGCAGACAGAGCCCATTATTCCTCTTTGACTGTGAACATCTTAAAAATCTTTTGCCTCAGTTCAAAAATGCCCCCTGCTTTTATCTATCACTTCACCAGTCCTTCGTAGTCTATAACCTTGATGGAAAATTGCTTATATTTTCCTCACATCTCTGATGGAGACATTGAGCTGCATTGGATTGAGGCTCTATGTTCATTCTGTGATTTCCTATTAGTGATTACATTTTTATCCACCAGTTATCACTTTGTCATCTATTGACTAGGTGCTACATTGATCTTGAATAGCGCTAATTCCTTTAATCAGAGTGCTGTGTGGAAAAACCCAGTTTTGCTGATCACATCAAAACCCAACAAAACCTAACTCTTTTCATCAGAATTGACTAAACCAAAAACATATATAATCAAAGGGAAAATCTGTTGTTTACTGTAATATTTATCTGATTGTATAGAAAAGTCACAGGCTCAGGAGTACTGCTTGCACTGAAAAAGACAACCAATGCCAACAAAAACTACCGTGATCGTGCTACTGTCTAATGTAATGTGTTTGTTATATCACTCTGGAATGAGTACAGCCTTGCCTGACAAAATACAAGAGGAATGTATTCAGCTGTGAGAATATGTTCCATAGAATTAAATTTAGAGAATGTACACTATATGTAGTTGAGAAGTAATGCCAGGCTGTGTTGTTAAATTTCACAAATTGAAATGCAGTGGTGGTCAATCCAGGAATTTTAGTTACCTTTTATTATTGTTACTTCAGAATTTTTTTTTTTTAAATTTTCTTTGTAACAGTACCTTGTAGTGGTGATGTATGTTTTAAAGACCAACTATCTTATGGCAGTTGAATTAGAAAGCTCAAGATATGGCACTTTTCTTTTAAATCCTCTTAAGTAAAACTGACTTCAAACCAGGCATTAGGTGAAGTTTTGTCTATTGATTTAATTATTATTCTCACTTATAATTCAGAATTAGAAACAATATTATAATTTTCTCCATAGTCAATGTTCAAATTCATATTCATAGTCAAAAGTTCATATTTAGTACATGCCAGGGATAACTATAATCGTTACCTGCCTGGCTCAAAAATGTCTCCTTTCTTTTACACAGTGCAATGTAAAGATTACTGGTACAATCCAACCATGAATAAACTAAACATGTGATCTTATTTCCCGTGCCTTAAAGGTGGACTGTAGAGTTATACTGAAGAACCTAATTTCAAAGACATTGCCAGCACCTTAGACAGAATTCCTTAAATCTACATATACATGACAACACAAGCAGTAAAACTGATTGAAATAATTAAAACTGGTTGAAAATTTCCAGAAAATATTTTTTCAGTGATATACAGCAACTGAAGGAATTGAAACACTCCATGAATATGTATAGATAACATTTTTTTTAATCCATGATTTATTTTTTAAGTCATATCAGTAAGAAAATACATATGTTATTTGCTATGTTGAATTTTTACTATTTTATTTTAGCATTAAAGAAAAAGTCAAAACAAAGACAAAATTACCTTTACAGGCTCACTGGAAGAGTCAAAATTGCAATTGTCAACAAGAGAATGAGGTTAGGAGAAATACTGGCACAAAACTAGGGAAAAAGCCCCCTATGACTTCTCTGAACACCTCCTGGGGGTAAATATGTATTTGGTGACTGATTTTTCATCCCACTCTTTAGAAGAGCTCAGTTGTCTAAATTTAATAAAGAAGTTCAGGGAAATTATCAATGTTAAAGTTGATCTTTAGGGAATGTTAAATTTCAAACAACCAATACCTTTATAGAGAAAGAAATATTCATTCCTTCACCCACTCTTGGTAATAATCATAGTGCAAACTGTGTGTTTGGTTTTGATTTTCACACTCTGAGGCCAAACTGCTCTAATTGGAAATAGACACTTGAGAAATTACTTCACAGACAGAAAATTCACTCCCACCTGCACAATACTCCCAATTTCCTAAATTGACACTCCCACAGCTCAGTGAAGGACTCTTCTGGAGGTATCTCCCTCTGTGCAATGTTTTCATGAACTTCAGGTTAAGGTGTGTCTGAAAAGATGGCTGAGGGTAAAATTAGAGGAAACTGAACAGTTATATTTGCATCCTAAAAGGAATTGTAATGGCACAGAAATTACAGGGTAAAATCCAGTGGCTGCTCCCTGGATGGAATGCAGTTGGCATGCTCAAAAGCTGCCATGATAATTCCTCACACCCACGATCTGCATCCATAGCACCTGCCAAGGGGAATGGAACAGAGAGAGGAGCAGCGCGGAGACACCGTGGCCAGGCCCTGTTGAAATCCTTGCAGGGAGGGCAGCTCGATGGTGTTTTGCAGCTGAGAAATGACCCAGCACCTGTCAGCCAGGGGAGATGCCCTGCTCCTGAGCCTGCAGCTGTGGTGAAATCGCTCTCCTCCAATGAGCTTGGTTCATTGTAACCTAATTGTAGGATCAAGGCACACCTCCATCCCAAAGTTATCCCCATCCAAGGTATGACCACCCCTCCCTGGGCATGTGCTCTGTATTTTATTGAGTGCATCTTTAAGATAAAAGTGAGAGAATTTTGCAAAAATCAGTAAAAAACCCATGCATGACTAGAGTTACTCAAGCTCTACCTAAACACAAAGAAATAGTATAAGAGTAAGTTGTTAATGGGGAAAAGTTGTGGAAGACTCCATCACAACTGCTGGGATCAACTGAACTGATGGGCTGAACCTGTCTTCTCATCCTTAGGGACTCCTATTGGGTAAAACCATACTCTTTTTCTTCTGAATATTTTATTGGGGATTACAGCTTGTGTATGTCTTACTTTGAATATGTTTTTGCAGTCAGATATTGCCACTAGCAATCCTTGAACCTTAACCTGTCACAATTTTCTATTAATAAAGACTGTTATTCCACAAACTGTTGGTGTGGAACATCATCCTCCACGGGTGCTGGCAGTTGTGGGCAGTGGGTAAGGTACTTGAATAAATTGGAAGACCTACTGAGGAGTTTTCCTTATGCTGTTGGTGTCTCCCTGAATAAGTCAATCGAGCCACCCCCTGAACCAGAAGGACTGCTCCATGAAGGGTCCCCATCATGGGATGCTGAGAGGCTGGTCAGGCACAGGGTATCTGCTCTCCTGGAGCACTGAAAGACAAATCAAACACTAAGGGTTGAGTAAATCTCCCTGCACTTAGCCTTGAGGTAATCTCCCCTTTTCATGTGACAGAGTATAAGTGAAACAATTAAGTATTTAAAGTCGTTTGGGACAAATGGAGAGGGAAGTTCAAACCAGAGCAATTGTGTTGAAATACATAATTAAATAGATTAAGAAAACATGGCTTTAATAAAGAGTTAAGGGAAACCAGTGATTTGTTATACATGTATCTGGACATGTAAAGGGTTAAATGAGTAAATGGTAATGCTGCAATCAACAGGAAAAAGAACCTTTTCTTAGAATAGTACTTCAAGCAACTGTAAAGCTATTTCTAGTTTTAAAATTTATGTCAGTCAAGCATACCTAAAAATAACTGTTATCCCCAGAAAATTTGCAAATTATAAGATGAAAGAGGCATTGTTGATGTGTGAAGCACTTACTTGCATTCACCTTCCGTGGATTTCTCTAAAGAGTTCTGTCACAGTCTTGTCTTCAGCTAGTATGAGCTGGGGGCATGTGTTCTGTTGTAGAAGAAAATACCATCTCTAACATGATCAGTGAACCAGATTTTTATTTAAGTACAAAACATTCATGGTCTATAAACTAGCAAAGTGCCTTTAAATTACCAACTTGAATAAGCACTTTGCAGAAGCAGAGTTCTAGCATTAGCAGTTGTTAGCACAATGCAGATGAGCAGCTAGCAAAAGATTAGACCTATTTACCTGCATTGTTTCCTGTTTAGAGTATCATTGCTATTGGTAATTTGAAGGAGCTTAAGGGAACTGAAAGAGAGAAATAAGATACAAGCATAGAATGGAATGATAATAGAATAATGTACAGAAAATACAGAGCAGAAAGCTATGTGATGGCTTTGAATATTTTTTTATTGTTTGGAATTTTTTGGATGCAACAAAGAGACAACACTCTATGAGATTTATTGTTAGAAAAAATATGACTGCAATTACAATCATACAGAAGAGATAAACTAGACATATTTGTAGAGTAATGTGATGTCATATTTCTAGTTCATATGAGGGGGGCAATCTGCAAATAGATGAAGGTTTTTGGAATGTTATGAGGAGAATTGGAAGGCCATAGATGTGCTCTGCATTTCTCCACCAGCCAGGTGGAAAGAGTGAGTAAAACTGAGGTATACAGAACATTATTTTCCAAGTTGTTAATTTTAGAATAGGTGCTTTGTAGCCTTTGCACAAAAGGCATCATTAAAAAGCAATTAATGTTAACACAGTATTTTGTTTACAGTAATAAGATTGCTATCTACTGAACAACAATTGGATAATTATACCAGTTGGTATAATTATTGGTTGCACAGATGGGAGGGTTTAAAAGAAAATTACCTGATCAAATTCTGTTATTGAATTTTAATTCACTTTTGGACATTTTTATTTTCTGTCTGAAACACATATTACTTGTTACTCAGTTTGCTTTAAAAAGGTAGGAGCTTGTATAAACATAAAACATTTGGGGGACAGAGTGGGGCTGTCAGTCAGTGAAACTTATTTGTGCTTCATATCACTCAGCCTAACATGCACATCCGATTATGAGGATGGACATTTTTTCTATGTCAAAGATATCAGTGACTAAAGCAAAAAAAAAAAAAAAAAAAATCAAAAATATCACAGACTCACACAAAAATCGCAAAATGGTTGAGGCTGGAAGAGACTTTTGGAGGTAATCTGGTCCAATCCTGTTGCTCAAACAGAGACACTTGGAGCACATTGCCCATGACCATGTCCGCACAGCTTTTGAATATTTCTGAGGAGGGAGACTCAACCACCTCTCTGAGTTAATTGTTCCTGTTCTCAGTCATCCTTGTAGTAAGAAAAAAATGTGTCCTGATGTTCATAGGAAACCTCCTGTGGGTAAGTTTGTGTCCGTTGCCAGTGCCTGCCTCCATCTCCTTTGCACCCTCCCTTTAAGTATTTATATATATTGTTAAGATCCTCCTTCATCCTTCTTGTCTACAGGCTGAAGAGCCCCAGCTCTCTCAACCTTTCTTCACATGTGAGGTGTTCTGGCACCTAAACCATCCTTGTGGCCCATTTGCCTTCTTTGCATCAAGAGCCCATTACTGATTCATATCCAATCTGGCGTCCACCAGGACCCCCAGGTCATTTTCTGCTGAGCTGCTTTGCATCTGGGCTACCCCCATCATGTATCAGTGCCTGGGATTGTTCCTCTTCAGACTCAGAATTTCCTGAGTTTCCTGATCCCCCTTTCTCCAACTGCCCAGTTCCTCTGGATGGCAGCATGGCCCTCTGGCCATGCTGTCAGCCACTGCTCCCAGTTTAGTGTCATCTGCAAATTTGCTGAGGGTACACTGATCTGTCACCCTTGCTCTTATGAAGATGAACAGGACAGGATGTAGTATTGACCCCTAAGATACACTGCTGGTCACTGGCATCCAACCAGACTTGTGTTGCTCATCTCCTCCATCTGACCTCAACAAATTCTGTCAATCTTCAATCTTCTTCACTCTTTGCTCATTCATCAACAGCTCCTTTATGGAACTGTAACAGGAGAGAGTGTCACAGGCACTACTGTAGTTCAGGTAGACAATATCCTCTGTTTCACCATGTTCACCAGGACAGTCACTTCATCAAAGTTTACCAAGTTGGTAACACAAGACTTCCCATTAGTGAAGCAACTCTGAATGCTCCTCATGGTTTGCTTGTCTTTAATGAGCCTGGATATTATTTTCAAGATTAGCTGCTACAACACCTTTGTAGAGCTCAGGCAGGGTGACCAGCCTATAGCTCCCTGGGTCCTCCTTCTTGCCCTTCTTGAAGATAGCAGTGACATTTGCTTTTCTCAAGTCTTCTGGTGCTTCTCCAAGTCTCCCTGATGGATCAAAGGTAATGGACCACGGCCTTGAAATTATTTCTGCTATCTCCCTCAGTGCTCATGGATGCATTCCATCTGGTCACATGAATTTATCTTCCACCAAAAGTATGTGAAAACAAAACTTCCTGGAAGAATAAGTTTCCCGGCTTGTACATTTTCTGGATTGTGTATCTTTTACTGACTGTGAAGATGTGTCATTAATTTTCCCTTGTAATGGTTGTCTAGTAGAAGTATCTGTTTCCCAACATTGTTTACAGACCTCACGTTAGGTCATTTGGCCCAGTGTGCCAAACACTAAGCAGAATACAAATGAAATACCTGCATCTTCCAATCCAGGAGATCTCACAGTATCTAATGTATATTATTCTAAAATTACTAAATGATTAAGAGTATTACTGATTTCCTTTAACTTTTCATTTTGGTATTGTTTCAGTACTGTAAAATATAACATTCTTAAGAGAACTGTCTTACTAAAATAGAAAATTGCTCATAGTTAGTCCTGGTTTGTATCTTTATTCTGACTTTCTGAAATTAAAGTATTGTGAAACAGGACAATTGGATAAAAAATTAGATAAAATAATGTGGAGCAGTGGCCAGATGATAAAGAATGCCCAGGCTAGGGAAGCAATGTCCAGCCAGCCTCCAGCCAGTCGAGCACTGCCTAGGCGCGAAACCCAGGCCCTGTGCCCAAGCGGTGTCGTGCTTTAGGGCAAGTGGCCGCAGGTAGTAAACTCCAAAGCTGCAGGGCGCTGAAGAAAGGGCGGCTCACGGCTTCTTGGGGTAGGAGGTTTTATTGGAAGGGAAGGGGACGAGTCGGGGAGCTGAAGTCAGAGCCCCGAGGCAGGGAAAAGCCTCAGGTTTTATAGGGAATAGGCGGGGTTGGGAACAACAAACCAGGAGAGGGGTACAGAGGATACATTAAAGAATGACAGTGGTGAGGAGCCAACGGGAGACAGTTGTGGGTGGGGTCCTGGCCCCTGAACCAATCACCCAACATCCCAGCCAGAAGCTTCTGGAAAAAGAGGCAGGGGTGCTGGGTGACAGGCAGGCGGCCAGGGGAGGGGAACAAACGAGATACATTGGGGTAACCAGGACAACGTGGGAGGGGTACAGAGATTGACACTTACTGGAACCTTCGGGCAGAACCATTAACACAACAACTGGGGGAAAACTGAACAAACATAGAACAAACCACAACACAAACATAGAACAAACCACAACAATAATGTTTATTGTCATTATTACTAGACCAATATATTTTAGATACAAAAAAAAAATTGACAATTAAGATAGAATAAATACATAGCTATATTATAGCTAGCAATACCAAATGCACATATTTGTGGGTTTATGTACAACACTAATTGATTAGTATTTCATGAGTTTATTGGGCTGCCAAGCTGGAAGACCTTCTCAGTGTCCCAAATATGTCCAGCATTGCTCAGACAATTAAGGTAACATATGTTTTAGCAATTGAGCCTCATCTATGTGCTTTTAGCTATATTCATGAATAAGGAAGACTTAAACATGTGATTTTAACACCATAAATTGTCCATTCATATTTTCCATAGCAAATAAATGGCTCAGAATGAGTAAGAGTAACTCTTAGTGGCCAAATAGGGAAGAAACCAAACCAACCAAAGAAAATCAACCAAAAACCTCAATACAAAACAAAAGGCCAAAAACCCTAAAAGCAGCACAAGGTTGAGTTGCACGAAGTATCAGCCTTTAGAATAACCTTCCACACTTCCATATAACAATTGCTTCTCTAAAATGCAGTACCTAGTTGAGGTTTTGGTCTTTTCTTGTTTCTGCAACATAGTCTTGTGAACAAAATACTGTAAGCAGGATAAAATGCCTAGAAGTCATGTCTTTCACTACGTGAAACATTTTCAAAATAATTTGGTGTTAGTAGGAAGTGTTGGCATTCAAAAAAGGAAAAAATGTCTCAGATATTATTCAAGATGCCTGCTAAGGAGTGTCTCATCTGCATTATTACATCATAGGTGTTCCCAGTAGAAAGCCACCAAACCCCAGGTTTCATGGATCACAAGCTTTACAAAACAGTATTTGATATGGCCATACCAGAAAACCCAGCTGGAGAATCAAAATGATTAAAAGTGAAAGAACGAGAACATTTGTTCAATTCAATACTCAGCTATATGCAGATCTGTCAGTGTTATTGTTAACCTGTCTCAGATCCAAATGTTTAGGTAAACAAAAACAGAGCTCAAAAAGACGCAGGAGGTCTTTCTTTGTTCTGAAACTTTCTTTACAATGAATGTGAGATGAATAACAGTGATTATGGCAAACGTTAGAAACAATTTATGTGCAGAGTGTGGAGCAAGAGAAGAGACACTAGCTCAGGCATGTTTGGAGAGACATGAGCCAGAGTTTATCCTTCATCTTTGCCTCACTAATTGGTTTTCCACATTGGCAGTGAATAGAACTGGATTTCAGTGTCCTACATCTGAATACTGGGCTACTGAATATAAAAGTCAGCTAAATCTCCTCTAATCTTTGTTCAAAGTTCTGCCTGGCAGTGATCTTCTCACAGCTATGAGGGGGATCACAGATCCCTGTCCCATAGAAGCAGTGTGGATGAGAATAGACAACAACTCTCTAGACTCTGGATCACATTAGCTGTCTAGGTGCAGCCATTTTCAAAATAAACCATCGAAATAGCATTGAAAATAACCCTGGCTGCTCTCATTGATGAAGGTTCATATGCCTGAAGATTTGATATTTTTACAGGGATAAGAAGCATTTAAGCAAAGAAGTTGTGGACTTTTGCTGTGAGGTTGCAGGGACATAAAAAGCAAAGTCTAAGACTTAGGTAAATTTAACCATTCTTACATTCTAGATCAAGATCCAAAAATCCAGATGTGATCCACTATTCTGAAGACATCTCTCCATAAAAATGTTTCTCTTCAGATGAAGGTTGCTTTGAAACCTGAGGCTTGGCCTCTCCACAGTTCATTCTACAATTCCTGTCTGTCCATGTGCACTGAAATGTGAAGGGACTACACGTCACCTGATGTGCTGTTTTCCTTACTGGTAACCAGGCATGGGCATGGTAAACTTTTTTTTTTCTGACTTTAAAATGCCAAGCCCAGAACTGAAGACTGAGATCAGCTCACTCTCACATGGACTAGAGATTAGAGCAATAGCCAAAGGCTTCTTAAAACACTATGTTGCCATACATTGAAATAAATGTTTCTGGCACTGAACAGTGCCTTAAGAACAGTAGCTAACACTTTGTCATTTAAATTTCCTAAAATCCCCTAGAATCAGATGAATCATTTTGCATTGATTTTTGCAGGATGGGAGCATATATATATATGTAACTCTCAACTAGCCTAGAGAAAAACGGGAGGCAAAGTGGCTGCTGTTCAGGTTGACTTATTTCTGACAGACAAGAAGAACAGGAAACTTCTGTCAAAATTCTATTGGTTTAAAATCAAAGTCTATTTGAATAACACCATCGTGAATCCCCAGAACACAAAATGGTGCCATTATTAACATAGGCCATATAACGGCAATTGTTAGTAGTAAAAGAATAAGATTTCTTCATTTGATTTCCAAATTTTTCACTTTAAGGTAAAAGGAAAAAAAGTATCTGATGGTGCATTATAAAATTTAAGGCAGCTCAACAGCTAGCAGCCAGTCAGGCACATTGAAATACAGAAAAGCAACAGACATTTATATTTAATTGATCTTATTGAGCCAAGAACATTATTTTAGAGAATACCTCCATTGTTCTGTGACAGAGGTCTTAACTGGGTGAATAGGATCGATCAGTGATGAGATTAAATGTAAATTGCTATTAAAGGTCTGCTACCAGCTGAGCAACTAAAAGAGAGAACTGTGAATAAATGGGTATGGTTACCCAGCTGAAAAAAGATTTGGGTCCTGCTGCTGAAGACTACTGATATATTTGCCCATTTTGCCAGGCATATAAAAATTACTGAAGAAATGGCAATGCTACTGTTTCCTCATGGACCTGGAAAATGAGAACTTTCCTTCCCTGTTGTCAGGAATAGTAGGTGAATATAGAGTACTGTAATTCACCATTTCAGACTCTGTAATGCAAGCATAGAAATCAGCAGCTAGAGGGAGGGAGAGCCCAGAGGTCTTCTTTTACATAGACTCCAAATAAAAATTTCCTGTCAAGGAAGATAACAAAAAATCTTGATACATCTAACCACAAAAATATATGAGTTCCTCAGGTGCTGGTGTGCCCCTGAAGAGGTATTAGTCAGACTGTCCATCATCCTGCCATATCCCATGCCATGTCTGGCCAGTCTGCTAGTTGATCTGCTTCATAAACTTTCAATCACATGTTTAAACTAACTTGGCCTATTTTCCCTGAAGTAGGCTAGGGAGCGATCAAATTATTATATCAGCTGGCAAATCTGAGGCAATGGTCATCCTCAACCATTCACTCTCAGGGGCAATCAAACAAGTGATGGCCTGGAGCTGATTAACTCCTGCCATGGAGCAGCTGGAGCCAAAACAGGGTGTGTAGTTTCATCTTAGTTATAAATGTATAGAATTTTAAAAAACCCTCAAACCTTTATTTGGACACTTTTTCTCATGTGCTCAATTTATAAATTAGCCACAACAGAAGAAATATTGAAAACAAACAAAATCTTATGTCTGAAATCCTAATCTGATATTTACTGGGAACTGCAAATTCACCATCTATGATTCACTTTAGTTTTGATCAATACAAACAGCTTTTCTGCAGAAACGATGCTGAACTGCATGGACAGCAGATCTTTTTTAGGACATTCACAACATTCTTTTATCAGCAAATGTATTAATCATGAGAACCATTAGGAGAAAGCTGTGTCACATCCAAGATAAGTCAATGGATAACAATTGAGATGTCCAGAGAAAAATTAGATAATCAGTCCTCCAGAATGACAGCAGTAATTGGGTGATGTAAGATAAGCCCCTATCTAGTAAAGCAAGAATTAAGAAGACTAAAAAATAATTTTTTAAAGATTCATAAATTTAATTTTTGCTAAAGAAGGAAAAGGTTTCAATGATTCAACTGTTTTGTCAAGAATAATTTTTTCTTCAGTACCAGGAGACCTATTCCAGTGATTAACTATTATGGTAATTGAAAGTGCAACATCTCCCATAATTTAATCAAAGTAGACAATTATTTGTATTTCTTTCATTCCTACATATTTAGAACCTGTAGCTTCTTAGATCATAAAGAACTGTGTTCTTGTCGGCTTTGTCTTAAATACAAACAGTAATAAATGACTCTAAACAGAGGGAAAATGGGGACAGGCATGTATGTCACTTCAGAAAATGATGAGCTAGAGATGTAATTGTTATCATGAGGAAGGAAGTGTTAAACTCCAAATTTGAGCCACATCACATTCAGGCTTAAAAAAGGAACACAGATACAGCTGATTTATTGTCCATCCAGTGTAATATGCTTACAACTCTCATTTTTTATCCAGGATTATAAATGTTGAATTCACCTGAGGATATGTGCAGCATTGCAGAAGGTCGGATACATGGCAACACACGAAGAAACAAATCTGGAAGTAGCTTCACAATGTCTATTCCCAGTCATTTACTGTTTCCTAAAAGTAAAAAAGTAAGCATGTTACAGAGTTTCTTTGTTGATCAGTATCAAACAGGTTTGCTGAGCACACGCAATTTTTCCTCTAAGAATTTGTTATACACTAATAAGCAATCTTCTAAAATTAATTTTACCATTGATTGTATAAAAATCAGGAAAAAGAAAACCTCACCAAAAAAATTACGATTTGAGATTAGATGTTCTGTCCAGATCCACCATATTTTTTTCTAACATTATACACGAGCAAAAGCTGACAGGATATCATCATGCAACTTATACTGTGGAAGGCACAGAATATAACATATATAATCCTCCATAGATCACACTTTCAAAGTAATATCTGCTATAGTTCTCCATCTATACTTTATTTTATATTTATATAAATAATATATATGCACACACACACATATATACACACATTACCTATATATGCAATAGACAATAGATTAAACACCACAAGCATACTCTATTATTGTGGGGTCCTGTATATGTCTAGCTTTTCTCCCTCCTTCCTCCAGGAATAACTTAGTTACCACAGATCACCAGTGCACTAGTTTAATAACAAATATCTATTTATCTCATTACCTGAATATCTTTTTTCTAAAAAGAAATTAGAATATAATTAAACAAAAAAAATTACAAGGCTTCAAAGGTAGATCTGTGGCTAAACCAGTTTATCAGAGTAAGATGTTGTTTTCACAGTGATTTATGCCTCAGAGCAAATACTGAGACTGCTTGCTGTGCTCACAGCCCTTTAAGAAGACAAAAGAGAAAATGTGCCAATCTAATAGTTCTGTGACTATCATGCATGGAGAGTTGTTCCATTAGATACAATTTCACAGCAGCTTCCAATTTCTGTTTTATATGGCTGCTTAATGGTTTGTTGGGGTTTTTTTGTTGGGTTTTGTTTTTTTTCATCCCAGTTATTTATCAAATACAATACAGCAGCTATATTTTGAAATAGAATAGTTTAAAGAAAATGTTTAATACAATTCCCTTTTGCTATAAAGAAGGAAAATAGTCAAACTGAAATAAAGGTATTTCGATTGAAAATAAAGCCAGTTTTATGAAGGTAGAACAGAATGGAAGCCTTAGGGTATTAATCTGGTGCTATACTGACATACTTTGGTACTTCAATAACAGGATGATGTTTAACATTTTGCTGATAATAATAGGTAAGATTAGATTTTTCTCATTTGAGTTTGGGACTTACTGGGAAGTGGCCGGTTCAAAGAAAGTTTGTACCTTACC